>NW_023604295.1:61354078-61954078 GCF_014898055.3 Talpa occidentalis | reverse complement strand
GAAATTCAGATTCTGAAGTTTGATTGTTGGCTTTGGATCTGCCTAGTGTAACTAAGCAAGCTCTTTATTTATTTTTAAAGATTTATTTTTATTTATGTATACAAGAACTAGGGTGTAGGTCACAGGTGTGGGGGTGAGAGTAGGGAACAGAACAGGTGGATCTACTGAAATATATTGCTGAGGGGAGCAACAGGCCAGGCAGGAGAGGTCTGCTGCTCCATGTGGGTTAGCTCCCTGGCTGGGGATCGAACTCATGCCACAGTGGCTGGCAATAGATTGATAGTGCTGAGACTTTAACCCCTGCATGACCAGAGAGGCCGAGCAAGCTCTTTAATCTCTTGTAGTCTTATATTCTTCATCTGTAGAATGGGGGTAATGCTGGTGCTTCCTTCATAACAGTGTTGTTCTGAGGGTTAAATAAAACAATCTATACAGAAGCTTCTACTACACTTCCTGGCGCAGCACAGACCAGTTACCACCGAAGTAGAAAACTACTGATGGTGAGGCAATGCAGAAATATACCTCCGCCACAAAGGAATGCCTTAAAGTTCAGGGTGACTTGGGAAATAGTCAGAATCCCCACTTTAATGAAAGATATGACTCCACAATCTGTTTACTGTAATCTGCCTTCAGGCCATTCATGGACCTTTTAAGCTGTGCACGTGCTCAGCTATACTGACTGTCATTTTAGCTGAAGGTTTTTCAGCCTTGGCATAATTGACATTGTTGGTGGGTGCCAGGGTTTTGCTGTGCATTATAGAGTTATAGCAGTATGTACCTACTCAATACCAGAAGTAACTCAGTACCCCCAACTCAGTTGTGATGCCAAAAATTGTCTCCCCCACATTGCAAAAAGAAAAAAAAAGAGAGACAAAAATCACCTTTGGTTGAGAACCACCATTCTAGGAAATGGTTAATTTGGGGGCAAAATTTGTTAGATTTTGTTGTTAGTTGTCTCTGAGAGTAGTAACTCTTCATTATCTGCTGCTCAAATTTGGGATTAGCTAGTATTTTCCATTTCTCTTTTGTCCACAGATGTACTCAAGAGTTCTCCCTTCCTGGAAGAAAACAATGCTCAGAATATATGTTATTCAATGAAATGCCATATCACAATGGATGCTAATAGATGACCTTCCCAAAGCTTCTCTGATGTTTTGCTAACCTTACCCTTGTTTTTTATTCCTTGAGTGAGAACATGCATTTTCTTTTCTGGATCAGATATTCCTAGAATTAGTCTATTTGTGGATTCAGAGGTAAAGTGGGCTGAATGATTTGGCACAGTACTGGAGAACATAGCCTTTTCTGTATGTACTTCTACTGGGGTTGGTTTCCATATGATAAATGTGGAGAAGACTAATTGAGGATGTTTTATAATGCTTTTGAGCACTTCAGAAGAAAATACAAAATAACAGGTTAAAGAATAGATGACCAAATTATCTGAGAATATGAGGTTTTCCTATTGTTGTTTAATTAGCTTTGTAGTTATAAAAAGTTTATGTTGCTAGCTTCTGACTCTTCAGTAAGTCTGAATTTCAGTCTTGGATTTTAGATTAGCATTCCTAAATATAAACAATACATATTTAAAATATATATCTTATATCCTTGAGCTGTCCATTTACCTTTCCCGAACCTATAACCTCTGATACTAGTTTCATATATAAGCTTCTAGAATGTTTGCCTATATAAGCAAATGCAAATAAAGAGTTTTGTTCTCTCCCTTTTTTTTTTTTAATAAAAAGTAATTACTATAAGCACTGGCACCTTGATTTATTTTGCAGTAAAGCATCTCTTAGAGATTTTCCCATTACATCATTGTTTTCAGGCAGGGGCAAGAAAAGGGAATAAAAATTACCACAACTGCTAAATAAACCCTTACTACTTAATGCTTTAAAAATTAAAATCCTTAAGACTTTTTAAAATCAAGTAATATTGAAGAATGGGAATCATTTACTTTCACTGTTTTGAAACTTTAATATTAAAATAATTATAATAATATTACTTTAATTTTTTATAACAGCACTTTGATGTTGTATATCTGTCTTTATAATGTGTGTAGTATCTGCATTTTTTTAGTTGAAAAACTGAAGTCCAGGCAGATTAATTACCATATAATGCCACTGTTGTGGTAAACTTGGAACTGAAACAGTCATCAGCTTCTGTGCAGTGTGGGGCAAAACAAGCATACTGAGGGTTTACTTGTTTTTAATCCTTACTACAACTGTATGAGGTAAGTAATATTCCCATTTTACAGAAGGATAGGGACCAAAAAACTGAAATTCAGAGAGGTTAAATAATTTACCAAGCAACACAAATATCCACATTGCAAGGCAGGTGTTCTTTCCATTAAAACAGCTATAGTAGTGGTAGGAAGCCCAGAGAGAGTATTGGCCTGTTCTCCCTTTCTGTCAACACCGCCCCCCCCCCCACCTTGTCTAGTGTCATTCTATCACCCTGTCCTTACCTTCTTGGTTACCCCTTCCTATTATTCTACTGCTCACTCTGCTCCACTCATACCAACTTCCTTCTTGTTCCTTGAACGCAACAAGACCTGTGGCTCTTTTTGATTGTCTTCCCAGGGAGCCACTGGACTCACTCCCTTATCTCATCTGGTACTATCTGCTATAGTATATTTTACTTATTTGATTATTGTCCCTATATCTTACTAGAACATAAACTTCATACAAGTAAGTTTAGGGCTGTGTGTGTGTGTGTGTGTGTGTGTGTGTGTGTTTTATTCAATGATAGCTCAATGATTACTCAATGATATTCAATGATAGCTCAATGATTACTGGTTTATTGCCCTCTTAATAAATATTTGTTAAGTATTTGAACAAATATCTTAATTCTGCTTTATCAATTTAGAGTGTAAGAGTGTAAATGCAAGAAACAGACACCTAGTAAGGAGTTTCTTTCCTCTACCAGCTATGAATAATGGTAAAGACTTAACCATTTATTGAGCAATTGTTATATGCCATGCACCATGCTAGTTCTCGAAAGTACAGGCAGTTATTATCACCCTCATTTTACACATAAAAAGTTAAATAATTTGCCAAATTATCAGTTGGCATTCTGGGTCTGCGAAATGTCGATGTAATTGTTGCTCTCCATCATTACATGTATCCACACCTCCTATCTCACATATCATACACCATACTCTCCAGTGAATTTGTGAGTTCTAATATTCTTTATCAAAGGCACAGAAATTTTCTTAAGTTCATGGCCACTTTGAGCCTTGATCATGATACATTAGCAAATATTCTCTTAATCACTGCAATAATAAAATAAGTTTAGTCATTTGGCATAAATCCATAATTATTTTTAGATGGTTTTAAAAATTGTGATTTTGCCAGTAATAACATCTCATGTTCCCCAGAGGAATGGGTTTGTCAAAAATACCATTTCCGTAGAACATTTCAAGGAACTTAAAGTTCTCGGAAAATGTTTTTAATAGGCTGCCTTTTCTCACACAGACTTCAAAGGCATAAAACTATATGACTATATTTGAACGGGTTTTACCTTATTAGGAATATTTACATGTATTTCTTTTATTGCTCAAAATGCGTTTATGCATCGATATGCCTTTTATATCTTAGTGGATTGAGGAAAACAAAAATGGATTCTTTAGAAGAGCATTCTAATGTGGCTGCAGAATTTTGTTTTTAATTCCATTAGTCCCTTTTTTCTCTTCCCAGATCACACGTTATTGTCATTCATATGTTACAAATAGGTATTTTAGAGGATTAGTGTTATTCTCTTTTAACACTAATTAGTTGGTTGATTGATTTTCTTTTACTGTCTCCTTTTTAAAACCTTACAAAGTTATCCTGTTCCAGATCTTATTCTGAGCCAAAAAATAATTTTAAGCTCCCAGTTCCTTAAGTTTTTAAAGGGGCCTTTTTCTTTTATTTGACTTTCAATCATTAATTCACTGGAGTTCATTTTATTAGATTTAATATAAAAGGCCAAACAGGGACCAGTCTTGTAGATGAGTTCATCCGTTTATAGTCTGGCTCCTTGCACAGAGGCAGTGGCTAACGCGGTATGTTTGGGAAACCAAACGTTTCCTAACTTGTTAGTGGGAAATTCAAACTTCAGAAATTTAGAAACCACAACAACAGAGGCTTGTGTTTTATTGTGACTACTGTAGTCACACAGTTTGCCATGAGAAATAGGGTAGCTAAGAGCCCACAGAGTATAAATTGTAAAGCATTTTGGTCCCTAGAGAACTTCTTTTTCCCCCTTCATTTTAACTATAAGTCAATAAGTAAGGGGCAAGGGAACTAGGAACATTTAATATCATTGATTGGTATTCAGAGGTTAGGGCAGTTGGAAGATGAAGGCTGATGCCTGGCTTGGCTTCCTGCTGAACAAATTAGATCCTGAACCACAGTGAGCATCTTCTGTTTATCCTTACCCACACTTTTCCTAGTTCCTGAGGATGATTCCTGCTTCCCTCCATGATGTTCGGGAGAGCTAGAGTTTGGGCCATATGTTAAGTTTAATTACACACAAGTGGAAAAGTTTTATTCTACACTGTATTGGAGTATACAATGAATGACCATTTTTTCGAGTTTGTGTTTTACATATCCTTTTGTATGCATTATAAAAATTGAAATTATTTTAGTCATCTTAGGCTTGTTCAGTTTTCCCTTGACTGACGGTTCAGAGCATTTAGGCTACATTTTCCTTTTCTGCCATTTCTGGGCATTGAAAAGAAAGAATTTTGTGAACACAGAGTTGGATCTTACTTTATCTTCTCTAAGTTGTGTTCTTTCAAGATGAATCTGATCTAGAGAATATTAAGCTTGTCCAGTGAGGGGCAATTCCATTAGGATATTATAGTTATTAGCAACACATCTGCTAGAGGTTGAGAGCAATGACTTTATACCCCACTTGCCCGGTCCCTGGTCTGCTGCTGTTGTTGTCCCTGGGTAAGAGTTTCATCCACTCATTTATTTTTAACTATGTGAGAAACTGTTTATCACAGATTTAAAGTCTATATAGTGTACCTTGTGTTTGTGCCAAATGAATTAATACCCATTCATTTTTGCCATGACTATATCTTACTTGTGATTTAAATTTTAAGAAGAGGCAAGCTATTGCACTTTTTCAGCCATTGAAAACACATTTTTCAAAAAAAATTTTCACTACCCCTCACTTTTAACCATCCTGCAATCACAGCTAAAAACAAAACAAAAAAAAAAGCCCAAACCCCAGTTCTCAAGCAATTGAAAAGCCATGAAGAAGAACATGTACCTCATGGACAGGAAATACTGGACCAAAATCTGCTACTGACTTAACTCTATGACCTTGCCTCAACACCTGTCCTCTCAGCTGCAACATGAAGAAAGCAGTAGTTTTGTCGTCAAGCCTGTGATGATCCTCAAATCTCAGTTCTACAGAGTAAAAATCACCATCAACTTTGACTTTTTTTCCTTCTCCTATAACTTCTGTACAAATTCACATGTCAAAAAAAGTATGTTTGTTTCTGACAGAAGAGATTTTATGACTTATCAAGTCTTATAAGTTTATGGAAACACCTTAATTGGAATTTCATGAGGTTTAGGTTTATTTTGATTCTTTATATGTCAAGTAAATTTTGTTGTAGTTCAAGGTTGTAAGTGTGCTATAAAAGCAAAGAAGTAAAGGCCTCCATGGTGGTGCAAGGGATTAAGCACCGCACTATGAAGCAATCCGCAGCCTCTGCAGCATGAGTTCGATCTCTGGCCGGCCAGGGGAGCAACCCACATGGGGAGGCAGACCTCTCCTGTCTCTCCTGCTGCTCTCCTCAGCAGTGTATTTCAGTCAGTCTGCCTGCTCTCTTCTCCACTCTGTCTCTGGTGAATCCTCTCACTCCCCGAATCTCTGGCCTATACCCCAGCTCTTGTATGCATAAATAAATAAATCTTTAAAAAAAAAATAAAAGTAAAGAAGTAAATCTTTTTAGTGCCTGACATTCAAAATGTGTTAAATTGAAAGTATCTTTAAACTGAAAAATTAACACACCTAGGAGGACAAATTTTGATTATTAGCTTTTGAAAGGGAATCTTTTTTTTTTTTTTTAATCTGTGGCAGGAATACAATTAAAGCTATTTAGTAGAAATTGTAAAATTGGTCGTACAAATTTGTTTTTTGTGTGTCTCTCAGGCACCTTAGGACTTTTAAGGTAAAACAGATAGTTTTCAACCTATCTTTTAAATCTTTGTGCTCTTTGGTCCTATACTCAGTATAAAGTAACTTCTTACTACTTATGACTATGACATAGTTAAGAAACACATTTGGGTTTCTGACAGAAATGTTTCCCTTGTAGCAGGGAAGGAAAAAAGGATAACATCACCTTTCAAAGTGACTGGGTTTAGTTACTAGAGACATGGATTTTCTCTAGTAAATATACTCTTTTACTTCACTTTATGGCTGGTTGTAAGGGAGCATGAGCTCTTTCGGGATTACATCCTGCAAAGTACCTCGCCTTTTGGTCCTGGGGCAATGCTTATGCCTCAACCTGGCTGACCTGTAGCACCATGATAGTGCCATCTTCGTAGGCAGACTGGCATAACTAGTAGAAGGGACATAGGTAGAGTTTACTGAGTGTCTGCTATGGGTCTGGCGCTGTACCATGATTTCATCTTCACTTTAAGGATTCAATTTTCTTTTCTTTTCATTCATTCATTCATTCATTCATTCATTCATTCAAGCACTGGGTACAGTCGGAAGCACGGGAGGGTGAGAGAATTCACCAGAGCCAGAGTGGGGAGCAGAGCAGGCAGAAGGACCGAAGTACACTGCTGAGGGGAGCAGCGGGCGGCAGGAGAGGTCTGCGCGCCATGTGAGACCCTCCTCCAGTGGCCGGGGAGCAGCAGGGCATCAAACCGGTGCTGCAGAGGCTGTGGGCAGCTTCGCAACCCAGCGCTCAACCGCTGCGCCACCGGGGAGACCCGAATTCAATTTTCTTAAGTTGTCTTCCTTTCTAGAGAAGTCTAAGGTTGTTCTGAAGGCCAAATAATGGACTTAAAAATCAGCATTTGGGTGTTCTGATCCCGGTTCAAACCTTGTTTTCTCCTTTTACCTCAGATTTCCTTTTCATAGTAGACTGCCAAGGAATAAATCTGCCTTTTAAAATCTTGCTCCATTCAGTACCCTCCATTTACATTTCATTTTCCATCTAATTGGTATAATCTTGGCTGATTCCCCCTTTTTGAGTCTCCACCTCCCTTATGGTTCTGTGACACAAATAGTCTATATTATTTTATACCATTGGCTAATTTGGTTTTGGTACATTAGTTTTACTCTTGAATTAAATGTAAGCTCCTTGAAGGATTTGATTCTTCTGCATCCCTCACATGGACTTGAACTTGATACATAATTGATATGACCAAATGATTGAGAAGTGAGAAGAACCACTTTTTGGGAGAATGTAACCTCTTCTTAGGATGGATAATACCTAAAGTTTTCAGAGTTACTCATTATTAGAGCAGAAGGAGGAGAAAACGAGTTTTGTTCCTGTCACTTCTGAGAAGGTAGAATCATTCAGTGAAGAATTCATTTGGAGACAAATTTAGATGAAGTCCAGATGTGGGAAATCTGGCCAGAAAGTCTTAACTTTGCCTGTGAGTCACTGAATCTTTGCTTAGTAAATTTTATGGCACTGTAAGAATCATCTTGTGAGACAAAACTTTGAGGGAAGTGAGTGGAACCCCAAATCACTTGACAACATTTTTCTCACTTTTATCTGAAAAACCTCAGTTGGCGCCAGATAGCCAGTTGTAAGAAAGGCCTGAAGGATAATATGCAATTTCAAGCATAATGTATTTGTTTTAATAATATGCATAACATTGTTTAACTATCTTGGTAATATATGAATTGGGGTTATTTTTAAAGAATAATCTTCCCTTTAGCATCAAAGGATTGCTTTTCACAAAACTCTATGGGGTGTTTCACCTCCTTTGCCATTTCCAATAAACACACTAACAAGCCAAGTCTATTTCATTGCATGACCTTTTGTCTTTAGCAAGAAACCAGGAACTTTCTCATGCTCTCTCCAAACTTCTAGACCAACCAGCTCCCTCCTTTTCTTCAAATGTAACAGCAACAGTGACTTAAGTCTTGTGAACCCAAATGTGATGAATGTTTTACATTCCTCTTATGATTTCTGCTTGGAGACTTATTTTTGTTTTCACTTAAAAAAAGAATTTAAAAAAGAGACAGAGGCTTAGTTCACCTTTAAACTTTTGTTCCAAAACTGGTGGGCCATGCAAAGTGATAAATCTGGCAGATTTTCTCCTGTCAGAGTGGCCCATCTTAAAGGGCTGATCAAGGCTTAAGGATCAAGGATTAAGGCTGTTCTTGGTGCAATAATTTGGAGCTCTCACAGGCTCAAGTGCTATAGTTAACAGTCTTCTCTTTGCTTAAGTGTGGACTTCCCCATTCACATTCTTTTCCTTTGCTATAGCTGATTTGTCTCTGTAATGATAGAATCAGTAGCTTTTATTTTTATATAGTCTTTGGCTCTACTCAATTAGCATTCCCTTAGGGCTTATTGCCCTCTATCCTATTCTCACCTGTATTGAGAGATAGATATGGTAGATATTGTTGTTTCCTTTTTGTGTGTGAAACCAAGGGTACTGATGGCTTACCCAGTAAATGGATGACAGAGCCAAACCAAGTAGAATTCGGATTTATGAACCATTATTCCTACTCTTTAGTTTTACCATTGAGAATTTATCCACATCGATTTAATGTTACCAGTAAACAAGGTTAGAGATTGACTATATATGTTGTAATTTTTTTAAAACAATCCCACACTGTCTTTACTTGATATTTATGTACAGCCAACCTGTCTTACCTATATTGCTTTATCAACAGGAATTGAGACCATGATCGAAGCTGTTGTGCAAGAGCTGCTGGTGATCTTAATTCTTGTCATCAGCATGACGCCAGCCAGTTCAAGTAGCTGTAGCTGGGCTAGAGACATGGTGTGGTATCTGGAGAACTTAGTGCAAGGCCTGTTGTCTTGTCTTATGATTAACACAATATCAGGTAGACACTCAGTAAATGTTTGCTGCTGATGAGGGATTATGAGCCCTAAGCCTCATAATGAGTTTCTAAATTTCAAAAGTATTTTAAAAAAATCACTTCTTTTCTGTAAAAACAGGTGGATTAGTGGATTGCCCAAAGAAATTTTGGGATCAAAGTAATTGGAAGACTATCTGCTAGTTTCTTGCTACTGCAAGGGCAAACTCTCTGGATCTAGTAACTGCATCTTATAGGCCTTCAGGTGAGGCTCAGAGATTGGGGAAAAAAACAGAGGAATCTACCCTTCGTTAAGGACAAAACCACCGCACTTTATTTTTGCTTCAAGTCCATTCCATACCCAAGGGCAATTCACCTGGTACTCTTTCACCACCTTTATTTTCATTATTTGGGGGAGGAAGTTAAATTGAAGTAGGTAGAGGTGGGCCAGGGCAGAGAAACATCTGACTTAGTCTGCGTACACACACATACTGTGCAGTACACAAAGCAGTCTCACTGCCCTTGCCTTCATCTGAGCCTAATTTGTGTTTCGGTTTTTGTATTTGTAAGTCAATGCTATGGTTACTTCAAATAGTGGCAAAGATTTAAAGAAGGGGCGTGTGCAGGGAGAGGGGTTCTTCCTAGTCCACTATTGCAGAAATATTTTTTTACCAAATAAGAAGCTCTTAGATTGTACTTTACTTGTTTGTACATATATCTACCACCCTTCTTGACCCAGTGACACACCTGTTAACTATAGCTAGTAGCTATCTTTCTGTGTGCTAGAGGTAAAATTAGTTGTAAAACTGAGGCTCAAAGATATATAGTCCAAAATACAGACAAAAAACAAATCAAGCAATTAGTGTGTAATTTAATGTTATGTTATGGTATATGGTGTGAAGGAAAGTAAAGCAGGGTATCACTAGGAGGTTGTAACCTTCATTGGTGACTTCCTGTGATATTTTTATAGAGATGGTTCTAAAGGCATTGAGTCACTTTAAGTTTTGAAAGTGAATCTGCTAGCTGGGAGGTCTGAGAAGTTAATAATGCTTAGTGAGAGGATGCTGAGGTCACTTGTCAAGTTTGTGGTTCAGACTTACATACCTTTGACTATAATGCACACATTCTTACAAAGGTACTCCTAGCATGATGTCAGAGAGTAAGCCTGGCTATCCAGAGAACCTTTATGTATATTTATTATTTGTCTCCTTTGTCCTCCCATTATCACTTCCGTCTTTCCCCTTCTTCCATTGCTTTAGCTGGTTGAACTGTATTGATTTTTTACCTCCTTCCTTTTGACTTCTTACTGCTTGTACTAATTAACAAGAACTTTGAACCACTCTATGAATTTGATATTCAAATTAATACCTATAGTAGTGAGTCTGCTTCCGGTGCTTTTTTCTTCCTCTGTTCACTTCCTACCACTAATTTAAGGAGAAACCAAAGGATGGGGCCCAAGAATGCAGGAGCTCTGCCTCTCCCTGAGTAGTTCTGTGTCTTTGATGCAAGTAACACTGTGAACATCAGTTTCTTATGTAAAGAGAAGCATTTGGATCAGATGGCCTCCAAGACTGCTTCCTCCAGCTATAAAGTCCTGAGTATATTCTCTGCGTGTGTGTTTGTGTGTGTGTGTACACGTACTTCTGGGGCCTGGACATTCTACTATCCATATAGAACTTAATAAGGTAGTTTTTATATTTACATCTGTGGAGTTAAAGGTTTTGCTATTCTGATGTAATATATACTCTCTCTTACTGATAATAACTGTCCTTTACTAGAATCAGTAGTTACCATAAACAGAATCAAGGAGTTGGTGTATGTTTGTCTGCACTCCTCCCTGTCCCAATGATACACTAACTTACTCTTCTGCATACCTCCTTACTCCTTCCCCCTAAAACATATACAGACATGTCATTCCCCAAGCTTGTCAGTAAAAAGTAATAATTGTATCCTTAAAAGTTAGTTTTATTTTGGAGCTGGTGGGCATAGGAATGTAAGGATGGTCAGATTAAAGGAAAACACACTGCTAATATATTATTCTCTGTTCTTGGGTTCAGAAAACTGCTGCTGTCCCTTCCACTAACGCATCTGAGAGAAGAAGCATGAAGAAAGGGGTATTTCTTCCATAGCTGAAAAAGAACCAAGGGACTTTCCTTGGAGAGCCTTCCACTCTTGTTGGCCCAGCTTTCCCAGAGAGGCAGTTTTAATGCAGATGAAGGTCAAGGACAGAGAACCTCAATTCTGTTTTTAAGAAAAAGAAGGATGTTAGGGCTTACAACATTGTTGGTGATGTTGGACTTGGATTAATGTACTTAACGTTTGAAGCACAAACTGACCAACCAGAGGAAGTTCTAAAAGTCTTGGCAGCATACATAAAACAATAGTGATTGCATTGGTGGCCTGAAATACTGTAGTGATGGCAGAAGCAGTCACAGAAAGATTTTTCTTTCTGAAAGTTTGTGTTGGCTGCATATGTAGTGTCTCTTCATCGTTAAAATCTTATTTAAACATAATTTCTAGAAACTAGCCAGTCAGTTTAAATTGAAGCTAAACTCATGGTCAATACAAATTAAATAAGCTTTAAGAATTTCTTAAAGTTAATGATGTGCCCAAGGGGATAAGTTGTGTTGAATTTTTCAAAGATAATGACTGGCTTAGTGAACAACAGATTTCAATTTCTAAAGCAGGTTGAGACCAATATTACTTTACATCCTCTGATTATTACTCCACAATATCCACTCTTTCATAAACAGTTCTCTTCCTGCCCCCCCTTCCTTTCTCTCTTAAATAGGAGGCTGTAATTTTTTTTTTTCTGTTCACCTTGTAAAAGCATTTACTTTGCCCTGAAGCACTAGATATAGACACAACATGACCTAAGAAGAATTAGTGGAATTTTATTCTTCTTTCCCCATTTTCATTTTTTTGCTTCCAAATCTATATATTACCAGTGGTCCTTTTGGGGAAGGGAGAAGGACAATAGTAAACCCTAAAACAAAATTCACAGCCTTTTGAGAAAGCACATTAATGGGAATTAGAAGTGAAGTTGAAAACTAAGTTCAAAACTTGATTCATGTTTTCATATTGTCTGTACTTTAGAATCCATCACAACATTGGGAAAATATCACAAAAATAACAGTGTATAAAAGTTAAGGAAAATCACCATAAAAGAATACATTAATTAAGCATAACATTAATATATCCTTCATTTGGAAATGTACGAATTCACATTCACTCAAATTCAAATATACTTCCATCATATAGATTTTCTCAAGGACTAAGAAATGCTCAACTAAAGAACCCTCTGTGCGATAATGTATTCATGACAAATCTTAACAACTTTCACCTTTAAAGGGGATGTTAATGGATGATTGTTCTTTGAATCATGCTTTAGATAAAGTTAATAAATGGGACTACTAAAGTGTGTCATTTAAAAAATCTTTTAAAATTAACCTAATTTTAAAAATATAATGCAGACTCTGGGGAAACAGCTGTTAGAGCTTTGACAGAGGTTATGATTTTCAACAGTTGAGCTATAGTTTATGGTACAGATGGTACTTTGGGTATAGCTGAAACAATAATTGATGGTTTCTGCTTCTCTTTTCCTCTATTAGAGTCAAAGAGTGGAATACCTTTTTCCCAAGACAGGAATTTTTCAGTGTCCAATTACAGCCTATATCAAATAAACAACTTTTTCTATTGCATATTTTGTACTTCCCCACAGTGACCTGGGTGTTGGCCTCGCTCCCTTCTCATTATGGTAGGGTTCCCTAGATTTGAAATAATAGTTTAGGGGAAATCCTTCTCAATAGCAACTTTTAATACAGCTTATCTTCTGGCCAAATGGCCTACAACTCTTGTTTTAGAATACTAATACCAAAGTCTTGCATTGCTCCAAAATTATCAAAAACAAAACAACCACAATTAATACTCCTGTGAAGTAAAAATGGTAGACACCTACCATATTCTTTAAAAAATTCAGCCAACAGGGATTACTAGGAAGATAGATCTCAAATTTTGGACATACTCTTAAAATGCTGTTTCAAATAATAAAAAACAGAGCCTATTTTAAAAGGGAAATAATTCTGTAATACAGTTCTTAAGTTTTGTTTTGTGTTATATGCTGACCTAATAAAATTGAATGGTAAGTCATTTTTCACCTTAGTCCAGTGTGTCAAACTTGACAGAGCATGTTTTATTTTTAATTTTTCTGATGATTTTTATTCTGAAAAGTAAAATTGTATGTGGATTTTTAGCATTTGCCAAGTGTTCAGGTAGCATCCTTGAAAGGTTGGTTTGTAGCAACTGCCTGTTCAGGTTTTAATGTAACAATTATGGTTCAAGAAGACACTGATTAGCAAAATTCTTCTATAGGATTTATCTTTTAAATTCATCTTTCTACATAATAAAATATTGTCCAAAATGTTACTCTAGAGACACTAGCACTAGCCTTTAATTTTAAAGTGCATTTTGCTTTTATCCATTGACTAGAATTGAAATAAAAAGAACGTAAAACTTATAATAAGTCCCTGTACAAACTGATAGGCTTTTAAAGCAGAATAACATTTGTAAGATTTTTGGAAACTTAAAAAATATTTTACTTTTTAAAATGAGAGTCACCGTAAGTATAAGTTGTAGTCTTAATAGCGTCTTTCTAGACTTTTATATGAAGATTTGTGAAAGGGGTGTGGGTAGGAATTGGCACTAACAATCCACTCCCCTGTGGAGATGTTCCCACTCTGTCCTTGTAAATCAGGAAGGAGCTACAGTCCGAAGGAAAGGTAAGATCAGGAGACAGAGTTGTATTATAATATATTCCCCCAACCCTTTTCCAAAAGATTTCTCAAAACATGCAGGATTCAGTGTGTAGCTCGCTTGAAAAGCCTATGTAATAAAGTCATCCCCCCCTTCTCAGCACTTAAGATTAAATCCCAAATCAGTTTTCTCCATGGGAGAAAACTCTTTCTTTCAAGTTTTGTGTGAGTTGGAAAGGTCTGAACCTCTGCAGTTCATTGGATGAGCTTTTCGAAACCTGTCTGCAGTTCGTGATGCTGATAACTTTAAAAGCCACCTACAGACTATCTGGCCGTCTGACAGCAATGCCCCCGGCTGGAGCGGAGCGGCTCTCCCGGGCTTACCTGAGCTGCCTGCGCCGGGGCCGGCGAGGCCGGCGGGGGCCGGGCGGGGACCGCAGTCGCGCCGCGCTGCGAGCGGGCTGTGCGCGCTCCGGGAGTCGCCCGAACAATGCGAGCGGGGCGCCGAGCGCGCCCGGCCTATGGGCCTGACGTCACTGCACTGCCTTATAAGGCGCTCCGCGTGTGCGGCGCGGGCGGCGGGGGCCCCGGTGACAGCCAGACCCTCGGCGGCGGCGGCGCAGCGAAGCGCCCCGGCTCTGCCGACGCTCCGACCGTGTGAACGGACGGTCGGTGCCCCGGGCTCCCGCCGGGGAAGGGCGGTGAGCGGGTGCGCGGGCGCCCTCCTGCCGGGCTGGCCTAGTCACTGGGGGTCGTAGTCGATCTACGGCGGCTTGTAACGTTGCTCCCTCTAGGGCGCCAAAGCTTCTGCTGCTGCTTCGGGTTTTTAAGTGCACGTCCTGCTATTCTTATTTAAGCTTCGGTAAATACATTTTTGTTACACATTTGCTTTTTGGTTGCTGGAGGGAGGTGGGAGAAGGCAACCAGAAGTCTATTTTTATTTTGAGACATCTTCCTGGGGTGATTTAGTCTTCAAACCTCTTTCCCCTTTGTAAAGAGTCGGGGTCCTCAGAGGATAGTATTTTATTTCCTGATGATGTAACTACCAAACAATTCTTCAAGTGATGATGGGAAGGCCAGATGAAATCTTTTTTTTTTCCCCCAGTGTTTTTCCTCAAAGAACCTTCTCGTTCCTCATTTCTGCATGTCTGTGTTTCAACGAAAAGTAGTTAAAGCTAATCAGTTGATTTGGCAGGGAATATATTTATTAGGGAAATTAAATGCTTTGTGCCATACTTTAAAGACACGGTGTCCAAATAGAACTTTAGAAACAGTTTTAATCCATTTGTTCTCTTGACCCAGCAAAGTAAGAACAAAATAGACAAGAGACGAAAAAGAAACTGACCAAATATGACTGAGTTAAGACTGTTACTCTCTATGGGAAAGATTTACTTGTCTAAATGCTACTTCTGGTAAATGAGAATTAGCCTCCTAATTACATTGCACATCAATAAGAGAAGTAATCTCTAAAATCCTAGCCAACTATATGAATCTGCTAAATAGATTAGGGACGGGTAGTCTTGTTTGCAAGCTTCAAATGAATTGAGTAGTTTTAATAACTTGAATCTATTTAACTTTTTATATTACATTAAAATAGGATTGCTTCCTATTATGATGTACATATGTCTATAGAATTACTTCCATATGTTTTTGTCAAACAGGAATAATGAAAATGGTCTGTTCCTTTTTTTTTTCTTAGTGTGAAGTGGAGAAAGACTGGTTGAAGAGAATACATAATTAGTGAAAATGGTGTGGAAAAAAGATTCAGCTCATCAAAGTTAATGTGTCATCTTTGCTAAACTGTGGGCTCACTTTGACAATGCACTGGATCATTTTACCTGTCTGTTGAGAAACCTAAATTAAATTCACATATATTGTTTAAGAGAAATGACTGCCCCTACTCTTCAGTTCAATTTACAATTTAATATTGATTTTCAGTTTTGTATTGAGATTTTAGATGTTAATTTGTTGGTTCTGTTACTCTGTATTGTGAAGTGTGTTTGAATCTTTTTAGAGTCCTATACTTCCTCATACTTATTAAACATCCCTTTTCAGACTTTGATGCTAGATTTATTCAGATGAGGTAAAATGACTGTTAATGAAAGCTGAAACATAAATACTGAAGCCAAGCTTCAAACTGGTAACATAGGTTATCTTTACCTCAAAGCTAATATTTTTATAATTTGTTTTGTCTCCATTTCCCTCTGATGGGTACAGAGGTTTCAGAACATTTGAGTTGCTTATTTCTTTCTCACATTTTTGTATTCATGCTTTGTATTTATTTTGATTCTGTGACTTTTCACTTCTCCCATAAAATATGATAGTATTTTTCCCTCTTTTTCTTTTACTAGAATAGCTAAAGAATACAAAAGTGGATATAAGACTTGTCTAAAGTTCTTGGAGCAAAAGAAAATAGGATTATGACTTCTACTCCTTACCTGCTACTATTTTGTTCCCTGAAGCAGAGAACTTTGACCTAGCTATGACTCAGTGTTACAACTGAGGTCATGGTGTGTGACCACCACTCTCTTTGGGAACTAATAATTCTCATTTGTTGAGCAGCTTATTTAGTTCAGGCCAGTCACTGTACTTAGTGCTCTAGATGTACTTTATCACTTAATCTGCACAAGACATTCGAGGTATTATCCATACTTTTCAGATACAGAAACACATTTGGAGGTATAAAATAACTTGACCAATTTCATACTGCTCATAAAGCAAGGAATGCTGGAATTTCACCCACTTGTTATATGTGACTTAGTCTTGCCTTCTCCTAATGGTTTGCTCAGAATCTATCAGAGGTGTTGAAAAGAAGTTTTCTAATTTAATTGAAAGGTTTGTATCTCTATTTTCCAGACTGAAAGTTAACAAGAAAAACAGTACTTAACCCTTTTAACAGTCATACACCAGAGCCACTCTAATTATGTAATGGTTAACCCTAGGGAGTGTTATTCAGTTGGAGACATTTTGGATTTTTATATTTACTAAGGTGGTTTTCTTAAGTGTGTTGGCAACTTGTCTTGTTCTTATAAAATTGGAATATTATGACAATTTTCCTGCAGATGAAAGTCAGGTGTCTTGAGGAAAGATGATCTTTATCCAATTGACATAGGCGCACTCTCGGTCTTTTATGGCAAACACCAGCCAGTCATTGACATTGTGCTCTATGGGGCACATAAATTGAAGAATAGATTTTTATTTCCTTCCCTTTACCAGTCTCTTTGAGATAAAATTTTTGTTCGCTTGGCTTCTGACATATATTTATTACAAAAACAAAAGTGCTATAACCCCTGTGCCTTGGTCTTGACTCAGAAAATTTACTTCCTAGCCTACTTCTGTCTATATGTTGTAGGACTCTCATTTTATAGTCAGGAATTTCCTACAAATAACTAGACCTAGAAATTAAAATTTTGCAATTAGTAGTATGTGTTTATGGTAGTTTGCCCCTTAATCAGCAATAGCTTTAAGTTGTTATTTGGAAATGGTACAAAGAAATTTTCTACTAAGCTAAATTCTGTTTAATATGGAGAATAGGGTTTGTAGGTGACAGGGTGGGAAACTAGGAAGTATTGATTCAGTTGAACCATATGAATCACTTTTGTTGGATAGTCAAAAGCGTAGGAAGAATAGCAGCCTCTATTATTCAGGCTAATGCTAGGAGGTTATTACATGGCTACAGAAACTAATGGTTAGTAAGATCCACAGTGTTATTGTTGTTCAGCTGTTTTAAAATACCATTACATACATCAAAGCCAATTCCTTTTAGTGAAGTGACTGCTCTTATTTTCTTTCACATCCTGTCTTCCTGCCTTTGTTTTCTGAAAAAGTTTCCGAGATACGTTATTCATAATTTGCTGGACCTTTCTTGCAGCTACCCACAATTTTCGCTACTGGTTCTTTTCATTCATCAAAGATGATGTGCAAGACTCCCTGGAAGGTCTGCTACTGCAAGCTATCTTTGAATGTGACACTGTTGCTTCTTTCTGTCTATACATTAGTTTAGGTAGAAACACCATAAGGTGCAAGAAAAACTACTCTGTTGTGGGCATGGTCCTGTATGAGAAGCTGAACAGATGGGGACAGATCTAGGACAGCAGGAGGAGCAGCCGAATTTTGTTGTTCTGCATGGCACTAGGCTGCAGTTGGGCTGACAAGAGTGAGCCTTTGCTGCTAAGCTATTCCACTTCACAGGACATCCTGTTGCTTAAAGGCTTCTTTCAAGGTAAGTTTGCCCCTAAGCACTGGGCAAGCCTTCTATGTATTCTGTGTTTATAATTCTCTCCTGCTGCTGCTCAACTTAGGAGGGAGTCTGAAGGTGGGCAAATGTAGAATGTGGAGCCAAAAAGGAAGCCTGAGGGTGAAAGCACCTCTCCCTGCCAGGAACAATCAGTTTTCTAACCAACCTCTTCCTTTCACTTTGTATTTCCCAGGTGGTGGTCTGTCACACTCCATTTACATAATGCCCCCACAAATTATATCACCTCCAGGAGTGCAGCACCTCCGCTGAGAGCCTTTCCCCAGCAGTTAGTGATGGGACCGCAATGAATTTAGATTTATATATAGACCCTCTCTCTCTTATCTGGACCCAAATCATTTATTCCAGGCCTCCAGAGCCTTTGGAGTTTTCAGAGACTCTTCAATGATTTCTATTGATATTTCAGCTGACTTTGATTTTAAAACAGTGACCAGTATCCTTGAGAGTGACCAGGCTGATTACAGCAACGATTCAGGGAGTGAGAAGCCCCTTATTAACATTAAAATGACTGAGAGTTTAAAAATTAATTTAAAATTAATTTAGTGCCCATCATTATTTGGAAAATGCAGAAAAGTAGAAAAATTTAAACCTATCCCTACACATGAATACTGCCAACTATCAACAATCCAAGCGCTGTATTTCCTGTTTTCTAAGCATAGCATAGCAGCTGTAATTTTATATTTGTCTCTTTTATCATGTATATTTTAACCATGTTTGTGACTTTTCTGTAGATGCTGAGTTATTTAAAAATATGTATTTGCCTATTTTTCCTGGAAGTGGTGGTTATACAACTAATTGCTGCCAGCTATCTCCCCTGAAATTGCCAGGGTTTTGGTTCTTCACCAAATGAAACAGGAAAGTCTGTTTAATGGGGATTCCTCTCTTGGTCAAATACCTCCTGGTCTTGGTTTATATGGGATGTGAGCTGGCTTTGGGACTCTAAAAAGTATACCAGTAGGTGAGTAGAATGATTTGTAAAGAATGGAGAATTAATAATGTGACTCCACCATAAGATTATTAAATGGGAAGCAGGAAAAGCCTGCTATTTAGGTCCAGTCCACTTGCTTATTTATTCCTGCAAACATTTTGCGTTTCCTTGGTAACTAATGATAGTTTTGAGAAATTGTTGAACTCACAAGAATTACTGCAGAAGTTAAAAAAAATCCTCGAATCACAGAAATTAGAGACGGAAAAGACCTATTAGGTCATCCTCTTTGTCTCTTGCCAGTACAGATTGTTCTGGATGTTTTGTCTAATCCATTTTTTAAAGAGACCTTGTCAAATAGTTTGTCCCTCATACCTATTGTAAATAATGTACTTTTAAAGAAACTGCTCTGACAGATTTTTCTATATAGTTGTAGAACATGATTTCAGGGGAAACTTTTGTGGAGAAAGATCTATGAGTTTGAAAGTATTATTGAACAGGTTTTATTCGTTAGAAGTCATTAGAACAATTTATAATGCCATAAGCATAGTTGACCAATTAAAGGTAAAACAGATGGGTAAGTTAACTTTATGTTTTTTCTTTTTCATTGAAAACTCAAATAGAGCAAAGATCAGGAATAAACTTTTAATCATACAATAACTCATTGAAATGGGTGTAGAAGACCTGAGAAAATAAAGCATCTAGAAAGCAAAGAAAGGCAGGAGTGCTCTGTTAAGCAGTGTGATTGAAACTGTTATAATACATGTATTTGAAATGATAATTAGTATTAATTTACCCGAGTTTCTTCTAACTAGAACTAATTTGGAGCATTGATGAGCTAGTTACCCACTTTATGGATTAAAAATACATTTTTGGCTTCATTTCTTTTAAATTGTAGATCTTTAATGGAGAGGTCTAAACTTTTAATGTTAATTATGTTTTCTTATTTAACGTCATTGTTATTTGGTCATTTTGTACATGGCCAGTGTATAATCAAATATAATATATGTCAGTAGACATTCAATCTACATCATAAAATTCAGGTTTAGAATATCAAAAGCCTTTTATCTACTGTTAGATTGAATTCTCTCTTGAGTGAGAATTTCAGCTTTCAGGGAGTTGGTATATGCATGTTCCAGTTGTCGATGCTCCAAACACACACATTACACAGGTACACATGCAGGCTTTCACAGACATCAAAACCACACAAGAAATGAAGAACAATATAATTCAACTTTTGAGATCAGAAATGGGGAATCTACTTCCCAAAAACTAACTGTAGTATCTTTTCCTTCATTCATGGTGAGCTTCAACAACTAATAGCATGTTTTGTGCATGAGAATTGTCAGTCATATTTTATACCAGTGTGTGAGAAATCCGATGGGTAGAAGGGTGGTTGCCAGCTGATATATTTCATAAATATTTTTATGCCTTGAGAGGCTTAAAGGTTCTATATTCTCCAATTATGCATTGCAAATGAGGTGGAAAATCCACCTTTGATCATAATATGTGTTCACTGGAATGGAATTCAATGAATAAGAAAGGTATTGCATTTTCCCTTCTAAATTCAGCTAGGTAAATGCAGGGAGGGAGAGGAGGATGATTAATAGGAATACAAGAGCCAGACTTCATCTGCATCTATTGTGTTCTTTTATAAGGCACTCGACAACTGTTTAGCACCTTCTCTGTGTTTATCATTATACTGAGTTCATGGCAAGCAGGTCAGGGAACATAAAGCATGTTCCTGCCTAAATGTTGATGGGGATAAAACAAACACATAAACAAAAGCCAAGAAAACAATTTATATTAAATTGGGATCCTGAGTTTAGTGAAATAGGAATTTCTGTAAAATTATCAGTTAGATGTAGAATAATCTGGATGGTCTTCATAAAAGCAGCTCATCTGGACCTGAAAGGGGGAGTAAAGAATAGATGCTTCCTACCTTTAAGTCCCTTTTGTCTCATATTACCATACCTATATTGTTCTTACGTTCTAGTGAGTCATAAACAGCTTCTGTGGGGGCAGGGGTATTATTATTGTTGTTAGAATTTTTTAATCTAGTCTGTTTTTACCAAAAACATTTAGTCTGTATTATATAGACCATTGATGTTCTTTGATTTGCTCATGCCATCTTATTTGATAGTTCTTTTGCTACCTTTTTGTTGTTTTCTCTCATTCCGTGGATTCTTTTGAATTTTATTTTTTTCCTGTCCACTTTGGAAATTGCACGCTATTCTTACTCCCTAAGGAATTAATTGCCTATAAGTTCTATCTCACAAATTAAATATTAAAGTCTAAAGCTGATTGGTATTTTTAATTTTCCAAAGAGTTTAAGGATTTCAAAGCACTCTAACTCTGAGCATACCCTCCCAATTTATATATTGTTGTTATATATCTTATCTTTTTTTAAATTCCCTAAGGCATTATCATGAACTATTAAATTTTTCTGTTAGTCAATGTTGTTTTAGATACCTTGTTTTACCCTTTTTCACAGAAAGATTTTTGCTGAATTCTGAGTTATCACTTGTTTTCTGTCTGTACATTGATTATTTCACTTCTGTATTTCCACATTACTGTTGAAAAGTCAGTCATTGATATAATTGTAACCCCTTTTCTCTCTGGTTGCTTTTATGATTCTCCCTTATCTCTTTTATGCCTCCATTTCATTACAATGCACTGAAGTATAGTATAATTTTATCCTTCCTGGGTTTCATTAAGATTCCTGAATCTGTAGCTCACTGTCTCTTTTCAGTTCTAGAAAATTCTCAGCCAATATTAACTGGTAAAATATGACTTCTGAATATTCTTTTTCTCTCCATACCTTGTAAAACTTAGACGAGACCATGTTCTTTCAATCCCTTAACAATACCTCTGTCTCAGCCCTTCAGACTGTATTCTTTATAATTTCTTCCAATATGTCTTCCAGTTCACTGATTCTCATTGCACATGCAATTCTGGTTTTTCTTTCATAAAGCTGCTTATCCCCCCTAATTTGTTTGGCCCTCTATAATCTCCTTTGTAACTGATAATTGAAATTTCTGCAGTCTTTAAGTATCAGCAGTTCTGATTCTGCTTTCACTTCTCTGACTTATAATCCTTATGCATTATTTTCTAGTGTGTTTTTGCATTTTTTTTTTAATGTGAACTCATACTTTATAGATCTTCATATGTGGAAAGTCTGAACTGTGGGTTGAAGGTGACTTCCTCTAGAGAGGATTTACATTTACTTTTGCCAGATGCCAGAGTATTTTCAGCCCAGAACCTCTAAGTCCCAGGTCTTTTGTTTTTGGACCACCCAGTTAGTGTGATTTGGGGTTGAAAATTCTCAAGTGGGCTAACTTGTTATTATGAATACTTAATGGAGTTTATTTCTCTCCTACTCCCAATGCCATAGTTCAAGGAGAATAGTTTTCCTTACAGTTCCTAAAGGTGCTTTTCTAAATCACCTTTATACTGGGGAATTAATCTTTGCAATGCCAACTTCATATGGAGCACCCTGCTCTTTGTTCTCTGTACCCAGGATGCCTTGAAAACATAAATATTAAGTTCACAGAATTCAAAAGTGCTCTCAAAGCAAAAGCCAGCCTTAGTGACTTGCATACCTTGGGTTTTCTTTTTTTGTTCTTGAGACAATAGCTTAACGTAGCTAATTCCACCATCAAAAATGGACATTTGCACAATATAATCTAGTACTAAAATTCAACCTGCAAACTATGTAGGAAACATCATCTAAAAGGAAATATTTCAAAGTAAAATGTTAGAGCCAATATCTTGACCCTTTATGCTAGGAAATGCAGTTCTAGCTTAACCTCTTAAGCTTTTAAATATCAGCATTTCCATTCACTCTACTAACTGACCACCAGCAGTTTTCAGCTGCCAGATATAACCAGTATTCCAAATATAAGCTCAAATATTGGCAAAATTTGGATTTTAGTTTTTCTTGAGTCTACATGTAAATAGGAATATAGATCTGCTATCTAGGATAACTATGGTCCACTTCTACTTATTAGTTAAATTTATATTAAATGTATTTATTTTCCTGATTTTTTCACAGCTGTTACTCGTTCCTTGGCTAGGCAAGCACACTGGATTATTCTGAGTTCTCTTTTATATAAACTCTGAGTACACTTTTGGCTGGCAGTTTTCTCTACAAATAGAATCACCTTAGGTGAACACAGGATGCTGTGTGTGTGTGTGTTCTCTCAAGGTGTTCCCATGAGGAAATCTGGGGCCTATCAGGACATACCCTTCTACTTTCTGGTATCTCTACTTCCAGTAACTGAAAGTTTTTATAATCTAGGTATTTTTGAATGGTAAACTTAAAAATGTTGTCTCTTTTATCAAATTTCAAGTCTCCCCAACAAGCAACTATAAACCAGAAACACATTATGAGAGGGGGGAGGAGGGAGTAGGATCAAAGCAAGGGAGGGTGGAAATTGTATGGGGACTATAACCAAGATGAAAATGCATACATTGTGCAAAAATGAAAAATGATGTAAAAAATATATAAAATTAAAAAATAAATAAATAAACCTTTAAAAATTAAGTTATAGCTTTTTTTTTACCTTCCATTCAAATTTTATTTTATTTATTTTTTAAATTAATAATAAATTTTATTTTTATATTCCCCATACAATTTCAACCCCCCCATTCTGACCCCAGTCCCTCCCCTCTTGCCCCCACCCCCCAAAAAGTGTCTCTGGTTCATAGTTTTTTGTTGATTTTGATTTTCACTTTCTTACAGTTATTCATTTTCCTGGTCCCTTATTTAAGTTTTCTAGATTCCTGCTATGAGTGAGACCATCCGGTATTTTTCTTTTTCTTTCTGGCTTATTTCGCTGAGCATGATCCCTTCCAGCGCCATCCATGTTGCTGCAAATTGCATGTGTTTATCTTTTTTAGATGCTGAGTAATATTCCATGGTATATATGTACCACATCTTCTTGATCCAGTCATCTATTTTTGGGCATCTGGGCTGTTTCCAAAGCTTAGCTATTGTAAATAGTGCTGCTATAAACATAGGGGTGCAGGTGCTCTTTGGAATTGATGTTTCTGTGTCCTTTGGGTAAATACCTAGGAGTGGAATTGCTGGATCATATGGAAGTTGTATGTTTAGTAGTTCCAGAAATCTCCACACAGCTCTCCATAGTGGTTGGACCAGTTTGCACTCCCACCAACAGTGCAGAAGAGTTCCTTTTTCTCCACCCCCTCGCCAGCATTTGTTTTGCTAAGTTATAGCTTTTTGAGGTATGAGCTTTTATAATTTTTTTCTTTCATAGTAGTAATCTAAGAATTATGTAATTTGATGAAAACAGAGAGCTAATTCTTGTAGTGTAAGTTATCAGTTTACTGTCTTCATAATGTAACTTCTAAATGCTAGATTTTCCCAACCTGTGTGCTCTATAGATAAATGACTTATACTTCCATATTGGAGTCGAGTTCTATGTTGATTGAGAATGGTTTTTGTTTACCAAATCCTTTTATAAAATATATAGATGTTTTAAAATATGATTAGATTTTACCCCCAACCCCAAAGGCATTTTGAAGGCAAAAAATCTGACTCTCTCTTTGCTAAATCCATAAGTGTTTCTATTTATTTCTTTACAGTTTTTTTTATAGAAACTAGGTGACTGACATTCAATATTCCTTTAAGTACTACTCTGTTAAGTGAGATAAAGATGAAGGGAGGTTTCATTTAACATAAAACCATCATATAATAGCCTTTAGTAAACTTAGTTTCTTTCCTGTATTATAATCAAAATTTTTGTGCAATAGGGATGGAAAATAAAACATCCCCTGCTTCAAAGAATTTGCAGTGAGTTGTTGGCTGAAGATATATTAATATGGAAGAGAAGATATGAGACAAACTGATATGAGAGTGACACAAGATATATAAATAAAGTGCCCTTTCTATATAGAGGAAGAAGTTTTGCACATGAAAAGATGTGATAGAGGGTGGCACTTAGGAGTTCTGGTAAAGTTCTTTGACATTTGCTCCTCCGTTGTCAGTGCAAAAGATGTACAGGCACTAATGAGCTGGTCTGGTGCCGATCTTGCCAGAAGAGGATTCACTGGCTACATTACTTTTGTTTGCTATTCTCTTCTTTTATAAATAATCACTTCTTATTTTTTGTTTTTGATGATTTTAAGGTCTGTGTTGCTTATGATTTCTTAAGTTCATTTTGTATCATCACAGCAAGGAGGAAAGCAAATATTTTGATCTTCTACACCCTCTTGCAAAAGATTGTTTCAAAGGTTTTATGTAAGCTATTTCCCTAAGAAACAATGTTATTAGATGTAGAGTTAATTTCCAAACTAGGCAAGTTTGGAAACCCATTAAAAAGCTTAACACCTATATTTAGGTAGCTGCAATACTATGATGATATTGTGACACAGTAATATTATATCTTAAAAGATTTATTCACAATGTGATTATTGCCACTTTGATTCTGAGGAGAATATTTTTGCAAGATTATAGAATTTAAACTATATTTCAGGTCAGTTAGGTTTTTGGTGGACTAGCTGGGAACCTATGTTTTATATAAAACATGATATTTATTAGCAAATGTGTTCAGGTTCCACTTCAATTCCAGATGAATACCTCCCTGCTATACCATGGCAGCTCCTGGCCAACTCGACTGAAGAAAGTTAAGTAGCTCTGGAAATACGCTTGCCCTCCAGGTGTCATCCTTTTGGGCAGAATGTAGGCTGGCTTTTTATAGAGAGGAAATATTCGTAGGTCAGGTGTTCATAACCCAGAGAATGCCTGTATGTACTTTATGTAGCCAAGATGGTTAAACTTAGTATATTTTATTCTTAGCTCTCCCAGATTAAAGCATGTCAGCATGTTCTTTTAGGCAACTTGCAGTCACCCATTTCATGACTGGAAAAGCTGAAAACACCCCCTTTAAAGGACAAATCATAGTTCAACTATGTTTGCAGTAGGCTTTGTAGATATAGTCAACTGTTGCGCAACAGGACTTTAAAAAATATTTTATCATTCCTGTAACATATAAATGTTAATATTTGTGGGTTCTTCAAGTAACTATATTTTCTTTCTGTTCTTGAGCAGAAGCTTATTTTTGGACCTATTTCCTCTTCCAGAAGAGGCCAAGTTCCTGGTAATATCTGCCAAATATAGTTTAAGGAACTTAGTTCAGCAATAACATGACTATATTCCATGTCAATGTTTCTTGACCTGTAGATTGGTTTCAGTGAGCCAAAAGAGGATAATCATTACAGACTAAAAGAAGCATTCATTTCTTGTTACTATACATATAACAGCAAACTTCCACATTTTATCTCCACAGCTCTCTCATCTTTGGTAGAAAACCCCTTCCTCTTAAATAATCTCCTCATGAGTTAGTGCAGTCAATCCCTTAGCAACTTGAGCTCAGAGACCAGGTGCCTTATTAAAAGACTGGTGAAATGTGGGTAAAATCTAGAAGTGATAGCTAGAAAATAAAAGAATGTTGATATTGGTGAGGGTTTGACAAAGTTGCCCCTCACTTATATTTGATCAGACCCCATGCTGTAAAGACAATCTTGTAGAAGAGGCACGCAGCTCGATGGAAGAGGGAACCATTTGCTTCTACAGGGAATTGCTGTGGTTCCATATTCTAAAGCATGAGTCATGGATGTCTTTATGATTACACATCCCTTCTAGCATATGAGGAATTAACTTTAGAGAAAAGGAAGTTAAGAGAAAACAGAAGTGTGAATAACTGCTAATGGTGCTTCTCTGGCTCCGTTCCGTCTGCCATTCCATCATACATAAAGGGGATAAAGGGGGTAGTTCAGAGATTCCTTTCCTGGCAAATAAGTGGCAACATATGTTTGAAACAGTGAATGGAAACTGTAGGGAGAAAATGACAGGCATATGGCATTAGGAAGGCAGGGGAAATTTGTTGCCTTAATGTTAGCCACATAATTGGTATACTCTTCTAGAAGGGGTTGTTTTACTTTGAAAAGGCTGTGTGCCCTGTTAGTATAGCATTTCCGTGTATGGAATATATAATTTTCTAGGGTTTTTCTTTTCTTTTCATGAATGGTAGTCACATTAAGCCATTGTTGCTACGCAGAGGTCTTGAGAGAAAGGTTGTCAAAAAGGAAAGATAGAACCTAATCAGAAATTACATTTTTTAGGACCCCTTATTATAAAGTAGTAAAAATAGAGAATGGGGAAGCACTTAGGAACAATTACTTTGAAGGGCTGAAAACAGAGGAATGGGTTCCAAATTACTGTCCTCAGGTATGTTCTTTAAGTGATAATTCTACAATGACAATGTTTGTGATTTGTTGCCATGGCAACTAAATCTTTGCTCATAGTTTGAGATTCCCCAGATTACTTTAAAGGGCAAGAGTTGGATTTTTTTTTTTTTTTTTTTGCAAACTATGAATTAATCAATATTTACTTTTTAACTAACTGAAAGTGCAATGATTTACCTTAAAAAATATTTTCTTAACAAAAAAATCAATGTATACAAAGGGTACTGACACCCATTTCCAATTGTCAGTAACTGTTATAGAGATGTTTTGTGGGTATATGGAATGAAAGATATTTCAAACAAATATTCTGCATGCAATTACACAATACTTAGGATCTGTTTTGCTCTAATTCTTTATGTCCAATCTCAAAGTCTCTTTCTTTTAAAATAGAAACCTAGGAAAATCAGCTAAACAAATTTTTTCTTTATTTTGCTGCTTAAACATAATGTTTGTTATTGTATTATCTTTTTTTAAAGGAGATTTATTTATTTATTTATTTATTTATTTATTTAATTTATTTATTTATGCAAGAACT
The DNA here is from genome assembly GCF_014898055.3 of Talpa occidentalis. Lineage (NCBI taxonomy): Eukaryota > Metazoa > Chordata > Mammalia > Eulipotyphla > Talpidae > Talpa > Talpa occidentalis. The sequence goes on along the minus strand of NW_023604295.1, from coordinate 61,926,335 downwards.
GGGATGTAGGCCAGAGGTGTGGGGGTGAGAGGATTCACCAGAGACAGAGTGGGGAGCAGAACAGGCGGATCTACTTCCCACTGCTGAGGGGAGCAGTAGGTAAGGCATAAGAGGTCTGCTGTGCCATGTGTGTTAGCTCCCTGGCCAGGGATCGAACTCATGCTGCAGTGCCTGGTGATAGCTTGATAACACTAAGACTTTAACCTCTGTGCCACCAGGGAGGCCTCTGTTACTGTATTATCTTGATTGAAAAATCTCCATTGAAAAAATCATGATTTTGCTTATTGGTTCTCATAAGCCAGCTCCTGAAATTGGAAGAGGCTTGTCTTCTGAACTACCTGATTTTTCTTCTGGGCAAGAAACATTTTGGGATGGTTCCACCATCTCTTTTTAACTTATTTCTTAGGCTCCTCATAGATTGAATTCTCTCTGATAGCAGCATGGATTTTCTTAGCCATCTCCTCCATTATGCCAGGAGTTACATTGTTCTTTATGTATTGAGGCAATTGCTTCTTATAAATATCTTCATCTTCTTCCATTGAGTAACTCATGTAATTTGCAACATTCTGACTCATGGTTTGCTTTTCTGATGTACTTCTGCATTGAATTCTTTGTTTCCTGAATCATAGGCAGAAATTGCTTGATACTGTGAGGAATAGATAAGTTTCCATCCACAGCTCCATTCAGGGCTCCCAAAACTTTATTTGTAGTAGTAGTTCTAGCAAGTTCTGATCCAAGTAGCAAGTGAAGGCACCAGGTCGACCATCAATTCTTTCCACATTGTGTTCCTCCCCAGTCACCTCTACTTAGCCTTCATAGATCTTATCTATGCCAAACCTACTGAGATGCCTGCAGGCCAGTAACAGGCCAGTACAATATACTGCAGCATGATTTGATGCATCAACCTTCACACCTCTCTTTGGGAGTTCATGAACATAAGCTGCACAAGTATTCATATCTACTATATGGGCATAAACAGTCTAACAGATGATATCTCTATTGGTTACATGAATTATCATCATATATTTGGATGTGTAATATTTATTTTTATCCTGGTTTACCAGGTGTTTCTGAACATAGTAATCATAGTTTTACTCTCTCTCCTTCTTCTAAATTTCACTGGGTATCTCTTGAATTGGTCTTATTCTTGACAGCTTTAAACAAATCAGCATCTGCAGAACAGATACCAGCATCTGCAACTCACCACAGACCTTTATGCCCAGTGCCCGATTTTTCTTCTGTAGTAATATATTTATTTCTAACAGGTGGACATTTGATATGTGTACTTCTAACAGGTGGACATTTGATATGTGTACATTCATACATAAAAATGTATGTTCATTTTTCATAGCATCCTAGTATTTTTGTTTTGTTCTAATGTGAATTGGGCAATCACACAAGGCAATCAAAAGAAGATACGATTAAATAAGATACATCCCCTGAGCACTAAATCTGAAACTCTCATAGAACTTTAGGTACATTTATTAGATAACTGTTAATGTAAATCAGATTCCTATTGGTATTTCACATCACCTGGGAAGGGCTGGACACACAGAAAAAAATAGAATGACTTCTTTTTATTTAGAAGATTAGAGACAGCTACCATGGATGTGCTTTTGATTATACTAGGAGAGATGTTTGTGTGATTTACTTAGAGGCTTAAACTAGAAATTCATTTCTTCTTTTCTAAAAATCTTTTAAGAGAAGTATCTTCTGGTATTGATTGGTCTTCATTTTGCATCATATGAAATGTCTGTTGAGTTTTTTTTGAACAGAACATTTAGTTATAGTTTTTCAAAGCAGATTGCTGTATCGAGTACCAAGTTATTACATTCTTCAGGCCATTTCTAATCATGATACATTCTTTTGCCCTTAATGAACATTACTAAAGCACTAGAGTTAAAAATAGAAATCACATTTTAAGATCATATAGGAAATATTCTACCTAATTCTTTCTATAAAGAAGTTTTTCCTGAATTATATTGACTAGTTATCATGTATAAAGCTTTTGGAAATATGTGAAATCTGTGGGGAAGCCATTGTGATCACTGTTGTTGCTTTTTTCCTAGCAGTTTCTTAACTTCATTTGGATTCTTTAACAAAATATTTCTAAGATCAAGTGTGAAGAAGATTATAAAAAATGTACTGTTCCTGAATTGTTGTGATGGACAATTTGAACTCCTGCCTCCATCTCGATTGTGACTCCACCATGGTCCACCTTCAGGGTATCCTTTCTTAATGATTATGTCATTCTTAAAATTCATAGTGACTAAATTTCAGGCATTCATTCGATTCTCTTAGGTTTAAGAGAAATCATTTAACCCTCTTCTGTGCTAGTGAGGTCTGAATAACAAAGATGGTGATGATGAGAATTTAATAACTAATTCATGCTTGATGCTTACTGTGTGTAAAATACTATTTTAAATACTTTATGTTTACTTTATGTTTACACTTTATGTTAATTCATTTAACCTGTACAACAACCTATAAGGTATCATTATTATTACCATTGAACAGAAGGATAAAAATTGATGAAGAATCGGAAACTGAGGTAGTATAATTAACCAGTATTCAAACCCAGTAAGTTTGGCTCCAGAATCCACGTTCATAACTCTTTGTTACAAATAAGCTATACTTTCATTTAACATTCCCCACTCCCCCACTTAAGGTTCCTCAGAATAGCCATAACATACCAAATGTACTGATTGACTAACGTTGCCTCTTTCTGCTCTGCCACACAAATCTAAAGCCCTCCTACTCAAGCTGGTCTGCACATCGGAATTATGGGGGGAATTTTCAGCACTATTGATGCTTGCATCTTAGAGATTCTGACAAATTGGTGCATGCTGGATAGCAGGGAGTTTAAAAGCTTCTCTGGTCATCTAATACCTATTGAAGTTTTAGAACCACTGACTTAAAGGAAAATGAAACTGGCCTACATACAAGCACATTTCTAAGGGGCTGGAGAATGGAAGTCATAGAACTTGGACCCTGGAGCATCCAGGAGTTAAAACTATCAAGCCAGTTAGCCTTTCTTCTTGTTACAAATTGTGAAGGCTTGTGAGAAATACCGAGTGGAAATGCTGGGGGTTGAAAATTACCCAGAGACTAAATTGAGTATACTATTCTTTTGTTATGGGAAAAGAATTAGGTAAACATTAGTATTGCTTCAGTAATAGGTTCTTACATGGCCATTGAAAGTATGCAGGAAACTTGTTTAGATAAAATGCTACAAGTGGCAATAGGATAGTGCCTTGCTTCATGGTTGCCAGCTTATTGCTCCAATGAGAAGAGTAGCCGACTTTACTAAAATGTTCAGGAAAATTGATATTTATTTCAAATGTTTATGGTTTATCGTCTCAGAAGATTAATGCCAAATCCTCAAAAATGTTGTGACGAGCGATGACTCATTTTAGCTCATGTCAAAACAATGTGGTTTTGTAATTTTCTTGTCCCTGGATAAGCTATTAAACACTAAACAAAATGCCTCAGAATGAAACCGAGTGTTTTATATTATGTACTTTTGCTTGGCCATTAGCCAGATATTTGTTGGGATAGCTCACTGCCCATCAAGACCTGTGATTTGCTCCAATGATACTACACAGTTTACACTGCTTATAGATCAGTGGTATGTATTCTGAAGCTAAATAGTCAAAGCTCAGTTTCTTTGCATAAACAATTTGTGTAACTCTATGCTTAGCCCTGTGATTTTTCTTTGTTAAACTGTGGATAGGATGTAACTAATGGATAGGGTATTTTTTTTTTTGCATTATCTTGTTGATAAATAGCATGGATTTCAAGAAGCATAAGAAGAATTTCATGTGTGTGTGTGATATGTAAAACTTGTATATGTATGAGATAAGATATATGGTATAGCTTACACTGAAACAAATATTTGTTTGCTCATCTTATCTCTTGTAGAGTGCAGCATGTTTTGAATGTAGTAGGCACACAAAATATGTGTTGCTGATAATAATGATCCTAATAAACAGGTGACTTCTGTTAATTTTCTGTGGTCTGTCAGTACTTTATAAGATGTAGTAAAAATCATACTTAAGCTAGCTACATTTTATTTTTTAGGAGCAAAATGTTTAAGTGATTGGTTTGCTTTCTCTGACTTCCCAATAATGAGACTATTTAAAATGTTATATTAGACATTTTTAAGATTTTTTATCTGTGTCATTAATTCTTAAGATTACTGAGAAGGCATTCTCAGTACCATGCACATTTTTTTGAGTAGACTTTTCAGGGCATGATCTTCTGACAGTCAAAAATGTGGGTTCGTTCATGACAGTTTGTATCATATCCAACACCTAAGAGAGAGTGAGCACTCAATTGATATTTGTTGATTGCACATATATTCCACTCATACTCATTTCTTAGGCAACAAGAATCAGTTTCTTCAAATGCAGTTCCATGAGGGGATTTGGGGAAAGGTAGTGAAGACTTAATACCTTCAGGGTGATTCTATAACATGTAACAGATTGTCATGTCTAGCGAAGTTATCCTCATGCATAAGGGTATCTAGCAATCAGCCCATTCTAAGATGAAAAATGATATAGAGTGGTAATTCAAGCTGCATCTGACAACTATAGTTGATCCAAGAAAGAATGCTTGGATTACAACCAGTTGTTACTGTTAGACACCAGACAATCCAGAAAGGTTAACAGGTCGACAAAATATTTGTCAGGAAAATTCACACTAAATATCAAGCTTTTAGTTTGGATTAAAAGTGTTGCAAAGATTGAAGTGGAAAAAAGATATTAATAAAATCCTAAGCATTGTGACAGGACAAACAAGCTCTTGTTCACTGAAACCTAGAACTGTTAGAATCTAAGTCTTGAAGGAATTGCCTTTACACAAAGCGTAGAGGTTTACTTAGAGGGTGCATTGCCTCATAGTTCAGACTTCTGGGTTCAGTTCACCCCTCTGCCCTTCCAGACCCCCTAACCCTCCATCCCCCCTCACACACATTTCCAATCCTGTGTCCTTAGGCAGCTTATGTATCTTCTCCAGCCTCAGTTACTTCATCTGTTAAATATGTTGCTAATAATAGTATCTATCTCATAGGGTTGAAATGAGGATTAAGGGTTAAGTGAAAAACACTGAAAACAGTAGCTATGTGTATACATATGTATATATTTAAAGTATTTGCCATATTGGTAGATTGGCTAAAAAAAGAAGTAGGTTTAGTAGAATTTGATAGACACACAGATGAATCCAAAATTGTATATTAAGAATAATTCACCTTTTAAGATTGCATCCTACAGTCCCTTACACAGCTACTTTAATGCACATGGTTAGAGATGAGGACCTTGACTGATCTAGTGCCCTGACCCAAAAAAGTACTTGTTTCTGTTTTAACTGAGATGCTTCAAACAGAAAATTATGCCGTGCCCCTTTCTTGTTGCCCACACTGAAATGATGATCAGGACACTGTCCTCGCTTCATTTACTTGTACTAATTTGTCCTAAATGAAAAACTCTTCATTTGGTAATAGAAAATTTTGGCTTCAAGTAATAGAAACAAGCCCAAGCTAATTGAGTTAAGGAGATCTTTGGCCAGGAAAAGTAACTATTGAGATAGGCATCTTGTTTTTCTAAGCAAATGCTCCTATTTCAGGATCTGAGTGGGTCTTAATCCATTTACCTGGTTGGAGTTGCCCAGTTTTTAGAGGAACACTTTACATTTCTGGCAGCAGGAAGTGTGATGAATGTTGTTGTTATTGTTGCTCTTAATGATAAGTATGTGGTTATTATTCTTACTATAAACAAAGGTCTGTAAAGACCATAGACCAGATTGTTTAACCATTAGAAGGTACTTATTTTGTTATTCTATCATTTGCTAGTATTTTTGTTCCTAATCTTGGATCTTTCAGTGGGGAGAGAAAATGTTACTTTCATATCAAGTACTTATAACCACTTTTGGTAGCAGAAACTGCTTGGTAAAATTTATTCAGTTTCAATCAAAAGAGGTGTTTTAGCACTGGCATTTTTCAGTGACTTAATTAAAATAGGACCTTTAAAAATTATATTTAATATGCTCCTTTAAAATAGGATATTCCATTAAAATGAGGTCAAAGAGTTTTCCAAACATTAAATTTTTGTTAGTTTGATATCTTTCCACTTCAAACCTAGTAAACATGGAGTTTTCCTTACCTTTCTTACATTTTTCTCCTTTTCCTTATAGCTGCTCATTGCTTTTCTGTTACCCTGAGGTTCATACTTAGTATAACTCGCTATCTGTAGTCTCTACCTAATCCTTGCCTCCTATGTCTGCTTGCCTTCTTTGGGACTGTCTCTGTTTGTCTTCTCCTGTTCTACTGTCTTTAGTCTCAGTTGTCTCTTTTCATTCCATTTCACTGTTACTACAAATCACAATTTTCTCTACAAGTGGCCAGCCTCTTTCTTCCTTTCCAGACCCTGAAATTTCTTGAAATACTCACCACACTCAATGTATTTACATTCTCAACACTTCTTTTTGGATCCTTGACATCTGATTAGCATCTGCAATTCTGATGAAATTGTTCTCCCAGACTCTTTAATGACTTTATCACATCCAACAGGTTTCATTCTCTGCTGCTTTATCCTCTACAACTTCTCTGTACTACTTAACACAGTAGACTGCCTACCCATCTCCCCTCCTCCTTGAAATTCTCCCTTTGGCTTCCAAGGCACTGGGCTCTCCAAGTTCTCTTTCCATACCGTAGACTACTTCTATGCTACCTTCCTTGATACCTTATCCCCCACTTCTTATCTTCTGAGTATAGGCATTTGCCTGTACTATCCAGCTGCTTTCTCTTGGTACTACTTTTCCCTTGGTACTCTTACCTCCTCTTACTCTTTCGGCTTCCCCCTCTATACTTTAACTCTCAAATCTTTGTCTTTAGCCACTGCTTACCTCAGTTCTGTCTAGTTGCTCCTAGATTTCTCACCAGTTTGTCAAGAACAGCATTGCAAAGCCAAACTCATCCATCTCATCCCATTGGTGTTTTTAGGGCCAGTCTTCCTGTCACCAAGACTGATCAGAGTTGCTGAGTTCAAGCATTTCTGCCTCTTGCATCTTCAGATGTAACATATCCCATTTCACAAGTGATAAGCATTATTTTCCCATTTTTCTCTTTTATTGAAATATAATTAAAAGATGTGTATATATATATTAAATATACAAAATATAACTAATACTTAGTAAGATGCACATACATTAAATGTACAGATTAATCGGTGTTTACATATGTATATATCTGTGTAAAAACTCTACCCAATTCAAAATATAGAATGTTTCCAATAATGCATCAGGCCTCCTTTGTGTCACCTTCAGTGGATACCTACTTTCTTCCTAAGTACCATTTTGATATCTATTACCATAGATTAACTTCACTTATTTTTAATTTCATGTAAATGAGCTCTCATTAATAGAAATTCAGCTTCATATAAATGGAATTTACATTGCCACCAGAAATGTATTCAAGTCCTTGTACCTTCCTTATCTATACTTGATGTTATCCGCTTAAGGATGACCTTTCTGGTAGGGCTGTAGTATTATTGCATAGTTTTAATTTACATTTTCCTGCTGATTAATAATGTTGAACTCCTTTTTCACATGTTTATTTGAATATCCCCTTCGATGAAATGTCTCTAAAGGCTCTGTCATTTTTATATTGGGTTATCAGTCTTTTTGTTTTAAATACCACTCGTATGATTTCTATATATCTTTGGGATATTAGTCTTTTATATATATATGTGTGTGTGTGTGTGTGTGTATATGCAGATATCTTCTCTCAATGTGTGACTTGCCTTTTACCCAATAATATATTTTCATTAACAGAAGTTATTAATTTTAATAAAGTTCAATTTATTAATCTTTCATGATTGGTGCTTCTTTATGTCCTTTTCAATAAATCTTTACCTACTTAAGATTCTGAAGATAAAATGAGGCACATAGAAATTAAGTAGTCTGTACCATGATTGTGAGAGACTGTTAATGATCTTTAAAACATCATTCAGTTCTTTTCCTCCTTGCAGATGACTTTCTAACTGTTGGGACAAGCCCGAGCATACACAGGGTCAAACTCTGCCCCCTGATTTCTGGACACTGCCTAAGACAGAAGGATTCTGACACCTGCACAGTACCTTGGTTTGAACTCCATCCCTAATGTTCTGAGTAAGGGGCGCAGTTGGGAAGGGCATGAAGCTGAGTGACTTTTTTTTTTTAAAGATTTATTTATTTATGCATACAAAAGCTGGGGTACAGGCCAGAGATGCGGGAGTGAGAGAATTCACCAGAGACAGAGTGGGGAGCAGAACAGGCAGATTGACTGGAATACACTGCTGAGGGGAGCAGAGGGTGAGTCAGGAGAGGTCTGCTGCGCCATGTGGGTTGCTCCCTGGCCGGCTGGGGATCAAACTTGTGCTGCAGAGGCTTCGCATTGCTTCATAGTGCTGTGCTTAACCCCTTGCGCCACCAGGGAGGCCCTGAGTGACCATTTTGTGAGCCTTTAAAAGGGAGTGATGCACTTGGGCTCCCTCTCTGTCTTTTTGTTGGAGTGGCTATGGAAAGGAGCTGCCCCACCAGGATTCTTGACCCCCACCCCCAAGAAAGCCCCCAACCTCAGTAGCAGCCAGCCTGTGCTCCATACTGCTGGTTCTAATAGCTCCAACTCTGTTTTGTACCATCAGTCAGTAACTGGACCTCCCTCTCCCTCTACCATGTTTAGAATAAATTGTTGGGTTTTCTGCCTTCTGCTTTGCCAAAGGCCTTTTGTTTGTATTTGTGGAGGTTGGTGACCATATCCATATACCAGTGAGAGAGGTTCTGACCCAGTGACAGAACTAGACATTTCTAGCTTTCCCTGTATTGAGTAGTGGCTATGTGGGTTGGAATGTGAATAGAAGAGATGGTCATCTCCATCTGTAAAGCAAGATACCTTTTGTGTGTTTTACCCTTCTTCCTCACTTTCTCCATACCCTATACAATGAAACATAGATATAGTAGGCTTTCAGTGTTGATCTTATAGATGAAGACAATACTCTGAATGATCTCCTGGAACAGAGTCCATTTAAATTTATTTATATATTTTCTAAGATTACATAAATAATAAAGGTGGCACTAGTGTTACCTTTTTCCTTGAAGCCATTCCTGATCCCCTAATTAGTGCTCTTTTCTTTCTACTACCTTGAATGTTTTTCACTTCTTCAATAGGGATCATATGTTTGGTTTCATATCCTACACATGGTATACTAGGCACTCAGTATTTTGAAATGAATGAAAGCATAAGCTAGAAAATAAGTGAATTTTTCAGGAGTTAAAATTGTATATTTAGTAAAAATATTTAGAAATGTTGATCTGGTTATGCAATGAGTATAGCCTCACTAGAAATTTAAGCTCTTTCTGTACTTTACTTTTGTGCCTTCTCTATGGTGAGGTTCTAAACCAACAGGTCTGAATCAGTGGATTTGCTGTGCTGTATCACTTTCAGCTTCCATAACACAACTCATGCAGCTGGATATCTTAGTACTAATTACTGACATTGTATGACCATGACCTCATCTGACCTTTTAGCAAGCCAGACCTTTCTGACTGCTATATAGTGAGAAGAGGTTCAGGTGGAAAAAGAGATGCAATTTTCTATTTGAGGCAGATGATTTGAGTTGGACAACTTTGTGACAACTGGCACCACTCGGGTTCTCTTGGCATCTTAAAAGAACATTTGAGCCATATTTGAGATGCCATTGTGTTCCTACCTCCAAATGCCACAGTTGGAGATTCTCACTCAGTATGTTTGGGGTTAGGCCCAGAAAGCTTTAATTTTATATCGTTCCCTTGACAACTCTGACAATAGCTTACTTAGGTTTCGGAACCACAAGCGTAGAATGGTTAAGAAAAAATGGTTTGGGAATCAAATAGACCAGAGTGTCCTAATCTCTACAATGACTACTAATTTAATTTTGTGAAAGTTGCATAGTGTTTTTATCTTTAGTTGATTATTTCAATATTATTTGGACAATAGCAGTATCTATCTACTTGAAAAGATTATTATGAGGGCTATATGAGATAATCTGCGTGTGTGTGTGTGTGTGTGTGTGTGTAAGGGAGTATTACAAAGAGATGATTACCTAGAAAATATAAAACTTGATTGTTCTATTGCAGCATTTTCAAACAACTAAATAGTTAATGTCATAATTTAGGGTCTGGAAGCTGAGGTTGTGGGTGAGAGAAATGCAGACTACCCTACATTTCAAATTCCTGCCTCTCATAAAATTATCTAGTCAATATCAAAAAGAGAATAGAGCATAGGTACTGTGAACCTGGGGTTTGCTGATGCTATCTCCAAGGAAAACTGAGTTTTGAGAGTGTGTGTGTGTGTGTGTTCATGGACGAGTGAAGGAGTGATGTGGAACCCCTTAGGGCAGGAGGGAGGGACTAGGAGTGGGAGAGGCATAACTTCAGAAGGTTTCTACAGCCACTCCTTGTACCTTAGTTATTTGTTAGGAATTTACTCCCAAAGGTAGTAGTGAATAATGAAAAGTTAAATTTTGAAGGCAAACCACTTTCCTGGCAAGCGCAAGATTTCTTCTAGGTAACGTAGAAAGTCTCCAAGGCAAGAGAATGGATGGAATCACCTTAAGAGTCTTATTTACGGAATGAAGTGATAATATAGCTAAGGATTGAGTGTCAAGCTAGGAATATATAATCTTTGTGTCTGTGTGTTAAGAGTTTTATCTACATGGATTAAAAAATTCACTGCAAATTTTGGCTCACTCTCGTAGTAACTTACAGTTGATATCAGTTCTAATTAATTTAGATAATTTCGACTTATGTTTAATCACATTTTGATTCAGTTTGCATTCAACTGTTTATTGAATTCTCACATTGCCTGGAGAGTAGGTGATGAGAGTCATGGTCTACAACTCTTACTTTAGTGACCCTTTCACAGTGAGAGATCATTTATCATTGTCAACAACAACAACAAAAAAAACTGTCATCTGACCAGAATGGATAAGAAAGTTCAATTCCTTTGATACAGAAGCATATTTAGAGCTGGTATTTTCATTAGAAATAATATTGATTAGTTAACAGTTAAGGGCTTCACTTTGGGGTTAGGTTACTCTCATTGCTCTTTTAAATATTCAATAGTTTTAGTTAACCAAAACCCATGGAATTCTTAACAGAGTTGGTTTATGTATAATTTCTACTATTGGACTCATGAACTTAAATCTTGTCTAAAAGACTGTATGGATTTCAGAGACTTAAAGACGATTAAAAAGCTATAAAATTTTAAGTAACTTCAGCCAGTGAGCATGTTTACCTAAATGTGTCATCAAACTTCTCAGTTTTCTGGTTAGAAAACCAGTTTGAGACAGACTGACTCATACTGTGGACTGATAGAATGCAAACACATTCAGCATTCTCCTGGCTAGACTAATGCAACAAAAACAGAGTTCTTTGAGCTTTTAGAGGTGAACTATTTCAATTCTCTAATAAATCTTCCTATCACTACAAACTTTCAAAATAAATATGCACGTGTCTTCACAGTTGTTAGGTGCTGCGTGAGGTGGCAGAGACAGAATACTGAATTCAATACCTCCTTGCCATTCTTAAAGGAAATAATTTTTAAAGATAATCTGAAAAATATTGATGGTTAACCCTTGGATTGATACATGTAATGCTCTGTAGTTCTAAATAGTATCCCTACATGTGAATAAAAATTTTCCTGGGTTTATATTTACTTTTGAACCACAAGTGTGTGCCCAAGTAGTTGCCCATATTCTCAATTAGCCCTTTTGCAAGAAAGTAGATAGCAAGAATATTTCTGTTCATTTTGATAAAGTTATTTCTTTATCAAGATTTTTTTTTTTAAATTCAAGTTGCTCAACAAATTTGGGGCCAAATTCAAAAGGTGTCCAAAGACTGTGATATTCTCTATGCAAGTCTAGCTGATTAGTTCTTTTCAAGGATGAAAGGGATGAAGATTGGAATGTCTTCTTGGCAGAGCTTGGATACAGTTTAAAAAAATAGATGCCTCTGTTCCTTTCTCTTTTCCAGTTAGTTTTATCTCATTGCCATTTGTTCACATGTTGCTGCAATTAGCTAATTTTAGGCCAGGCAAGAGGGATTAGATAGCATATTATACACCCACACCTCCCTTTCTGGGATTTAGGATGGAATGAGATTTATTTTTCCATTTACTTTAGCCAAATGGAAATGTACTTCTCCAGTCCCATTTTACTGTAAAGTAAGTTTTTGTCAGGAAATTGAACAGTAAATGGGTAACTTGGAATTTATATCTGAAGAGTGTTGCCCTCTTTTGAATGTTTTGCTTATAATAGTAGTTTTCTGGTTGTATTATTATTATTATTATTATGATGATGATGATGATGATGATGATGATGATGTTCTTTCCAAATGTGACTCTGGCACACTAACACAATAGTTGGTTTACGCTGTGGGCACTCTGATTACCAATGATGGATTGAGATTTTTCTACATGACAAACTTCTTAGGGTAAAGAAGAAACACAATGTAATGGCCTACCGTGTCTACACACCCTTGCCCTAACCTATTTATCCTCAACATAAACTTAATTCTACAAAGTGCTCTTTTTCATTCGTTTGTACCTATGGGTGCAATTCTCTTCCTGGAATACCTTTCCCCTCATTTCTTCCTGATAAGAATTCACTCAGCCTTTAAACTAACTGCTCCCTGCTGGAATGCCTTCTCATTCTTTCCATGCAGAACTAATTCATTCCTCTTAACAGTTTCCCTGTCTCCTTTCTACACGATGAATCGCTTCATACTACTTAATGTTTTCTACTAGGGCCTTGAAGACAGGATCCATATCTTACTCTCTTTCTCCCTAGTTCCTACCTCCATTAATAGTGTTAGCATAAATGGATATCAAAGTAAGAAAAAGAAAAATACCAGATGGTCTCACTCATAGCAGGAATTTAGAAAACCTAAATAAGAGACCAGGAAAAAGACTAATCAATACAAAGTGAAAATCAAAATCAACAAGCAACTATAAACCAGAGACACACTAGGGGGGGTGGGGTGGGGAGGAAGGACTAGAGTCAAAATAAGGGGGGGAGTGCAACTGTATGGGGAATATAGCCAAAATTAAAATGCATACATTGTGCAAAGATGAAAAAAGATGTAAGAATTATAGAAAATAAAATATTTAAATTTAAAAAAAGGAGTGAATGAATGGATGACAGATAGCCCCAATTTTCATTTGGTTCATATAGAATAAAAGAGCCCTTTCTCCCTTTTTTCCAAGCAAATAATCATTTGCCTTTGGTCACTTTCCTATAGGATATCCCCATTAACCTACTTCCAAGTCCCTATCCTTTGGTTTGTGAGTATAATCTGGCATTAAATGGCCTTTCTTATAAAGTTTTAAGATAACAACTAAGCTTTTCTTTCCTAAAAAGCAAAACTTAGGTTTTACTCCATTTTGGAGACTTGTAGGATTATACATTATCTTCTGTACCATCCTGCTGTAGGGCAGCATAATATGCCTCTTTGTAAGGGTGTCTCCATCTAAATACCAGGAAGAGAAGGATGACTAAATCACAGAGAATCTTATCAGTGAAGAAAACCAATTTAAGTCTATATAACAAACCTTACCCTTGCTTTTCCTGGTAACTTCAATAACTTCCCCACTCCCTATAACATACCTTTCCTTTGTCATTAAGATGATATTTGAAGTTGTAACTTAGTTCACATTGAAGAGTTGCTCATTTCCCTAGCTACCTCCCATGTATACATGTTGGTAAATATGTTTGTTTTTCTTTTGTTAACGTGTCTTCTATTATGAGGGGTCTCAGCCAAGAATGCAGAAAGAGAGAAAACTATTTTCCTCCCCTTACTGTACTCCCCTCTCTAGATTATTTTGAAGCAAATTCCAGACATCTTATCAGGTCATTTAAAAATATTTTCAGACAGTATCTCTAAAAGATAAGGATTCTTTTTAGATACACAATACCATTAGCACACCTTAATATTAAGGAGTATCCTAAAATATCCCAGAAAGTGTTCAAATTTCCCTCATCATCTCCCCCGCTCCTCCTTCTCCCACACACCTGTCTATTAAAGTGTCTTCAAATCAAGATTTAAATAAGACAATGCATTGCACTTTATGGAAATGTCTAAATTTCTTTTAACTTATAAGTTTTCCCTCTGTACTTTTTATACCCATGTTGTTATTTCATTGTTTTTTTTTTAAATTTCATTATATATATTCAAATTTTAAGAATTTTAATGTTTCTTCGCATGCATTCAACAATACATAGAAAGGTAGAACTTCATATCTGTGAATCAGTTTTAAAACATTTAGAAACACAAGCAAAGAATAATTCATTTCTGTTCTTGCCATCAAAGAACAGGCAACCTTTGGGGAAATGTCTTTACTAAAGCCAATAGATCCTTAAAGTTTCTGTAGCTGCTGCTGCTACCAATTATGCTCAAATAAGTGACTGTGTTTGGAAAGACTAATACATTCATTTATTTTATAAATACATATTGGTCACTCTCTGCTAGGTACTAGAGATAGAGTGATAAACAAAAAGATGTCTCTGCTCTTGAGGATTTTACATACAAGGTGTGAAGAGAAGGAGACAAGAAGTCATGATAAACAGGCTTGTCTGTGTCACCTGCATTTCCTAGTGTTGGTTTCCAGTGCTTTTTATCCTTCTTTCAGCACGAATTTTCTTTATAGGTTCCAAAGAAAATTTGTCTGCTTTTGTCACTACATATCCTGTTCTCCAGAACTGAATTCCTCAGGTCTGGCTTCTTCATTTTTGGGTCATTTGTGACATAAGACCTGTTTCTTAATTTTTAGTGATATTGAAGTAGTTTTTCAGTAATACAACTAGATGGTCTTTAAGGAATCTTCATAAGGAAAACTATTATGTAGCCTGCTTTTATCATTTGCTATACCCCGCTGGTCCCTGAAAGGCATTTGAGGTTGAGATTCCCAATCTCCTTTACATTTAAAATATATTTTAAATGAGAATAATTATTAATGAATATAGCATCTGTGAGAAAATTTGCATCAGTTATCATCATTTAACAAAAGTAAAATTTTAACATTATTTCTCAAATATTTTGGAATATGGGCGCATCAGAAATGTGTATATTTGTACTTTTTCCCTCCCCTAACCCCCATTCTGGCATGGTATATCTGAAATCCAAAAAAACCTAACCATTTTCTTTGGGTCATCTTGCATGACTTGGGTTGTCAGGGCTCAGCCATGGTGCAAAAAAAGTTCATTATGAAAAAAAACACAAATTTTTCATTCCAGAGGTTTCTATCTGGAACTGGAAATTGTAACTAAGTGACTGCCCTACATGTTTCCCTAACAAACAAAATAAAGTCAGTCTGAAAAAAAAAAAATACAGGCCTCTTCAGAGGAGACAGGATGGCTTGTTTCAAGATAAAACTTCCAATCTAGAAAAGATTTCCTGCCATCCAGAGGTTTCTTGGGATGAAGTTTTATCAGATTTGCTTTGTTTTGTTATTATTGAATAACAATATTTTTATTATTTTGTGCCTCTTACTTTATTGATAAAGGTGTTAGCTCTCCAAGCAATGGTGAGAATAAGGCACAGAATTCCACATAATGAAGCCATGGGTGTTCTACATCTGTGTTTCCACAACTAAACACATGAAAAGACCATTTATTTAACCTAACTACTGTCCTAATGGTTTAATGCTATCATGTTTGAAAGTATGACTATAGAACAGCTGGAGCACTCTTGACTAGAGTGTTAGCTAGAGTTTTGCTTAATCAACAAATCTGTTTAGAATAGGAAATAATTTGACATAAAGCAAATGACAGATGTGCCCCACAGAGAAATGTCCTTTCTTTATAATCACCAACTTATATTTGGGCTTTACTGCTGGTACTGCTGGCAAATACTTGATTTTGAAACTTCCCTGACATCTTTGAAGGAAATATTTACTAGTGTTGTGACAACCACATGCGAGTCTCTCGTTTTCCACATTTTCCCTTTACTTACATGTATTTCAATGTTTGTAATGAAATGAAATGACTTGAATGTCACATGTACCCAGGACCAAAAATGCATGACAGAATGAATTGGTAATATTTAAAAAAAAAAAAAACACACACACATACATACTCCTCAGCCTGATGAATCCTAATTGTTTTGAAATATTTTCTGAAGATATAAATTAGCTGTTCACTAGACATCTCAGATATTTCATTGCTGCTTTAGGAAATAAGTGGCAAAATGCTATGGGCATAAATGTATGCGGATGATGAATTGGGGGGAAATGTAAGGAATCCAGAATTGGTGAGCAGAAATTGAAATAAATCGCAGAAATTGGTATGGGATTCTCACACACCCAAACCAACTGAACTTTCAGAGGGGGAGTTTGACAAAGTGAATATTAGGTTCCTCAGTACTAAGCAAATCTAATTTGTCAGGACCATGTAAGACCAGTACTCTTAGTGTTGTGAACTAATTCATCATGTGATGGAATAGGTGAACAGATAGGGTCCTAATCTGGATGCTAAGGATTGGTGAAGGAATATCTGAAGGGAGGAAACTTCTAACCTTTTAGAGAAGGAGCAACAGAACCAATGATTCTAGGCCATGAAAGTTGAATTAGATGGAAAAGAAATAACATTAAATTATACTGACATGGGCAAAATACTCTTTGAAGAAAATATTGTTTTTGATATGTTAGAATTTTATTCTTCAGAAGTAATACATCTCTAAAATCAAAGCCCAAGTCAGTGGGGAAGTCTGATTCATGTTATTAATATTTACTTTATACTTTTCAATATCATATCATGCTTAAAATGAAATAAGAATCACATTTAGTCCCAGACAAAATTATGAAGAAATGGATATACTCCTTCAATGTTAGTTAATGGTATATAGTCTAGTTACACAGCACAATTTGGCTACAGGTTTCAAAATCCTTAAACTTTTGACCCAGCTATTCTAAGAATTTATTCTAAGGCAACAATAAAGAAGGTGTAAAAATTAACTAAAATATGAGACTATTCATCATAGTGTTCTTTATAAGAGTGAGAAAATTAAAGGAATCTAAATGCCTACAGTAGGGGATTTGTCAAAAAAAGATTACATCTGTATGACACAATAGTATTTAAAAACTGTTGGTGTAGAGAAATGGTGGTTTAGGAAAATATTCATTATGTTTTTGTTAGTGAAAAAAAGTAGTATACAAAAATTGTGCAAAGTGTGAATTGAGTTTTCTTTAACTTCTTAATTATTAATAGTGAATTTAACTTTAAAATCCTAGTTTGGAATCGTTCTTTCCCTCCAGTGACTTGAAAAGGACACAACCTGCTAGGTATCTACTCTTTGGGGCAGTCTCAAATCCCCAAACTTATTCTACTTCCCTGTCAAAATTGACCTGTTTTATGTCTCATTCTCCCAAAACTGGGCTAAGTGAGAAAATTAAGAAGCTAATTTATATGATACTAATAGAAAATAATAGATTAAAATATGGCACCATTTTCTGTATTCGAGCTACTCATTCAATAAATAATTATTATACTTCCTGCTCTGGCCCTACAAAAGGAACTGTGGACAAAACATGCCGTATTTAAGCCCTTGCCCTTTCACCTTATAGTAGGAACATTGGATGGTAAACAATCACGTTAGGCAAGAAGATGTGACTAATACGGGGATCCTGTTACAGTAGCAGTAGCACTGCTGGAAGAGCAGTGGACTCTTTGGTGTATTCAAAATCCATCACATTGGGTCAGTCTTAATTTTGCATATGTGGTAGGCTGTGTTCTTCATAATGTAATCATATTCACATTTCTGCTTGTTTAGAATGGTTTCCAAAAGTCTTGGGCGAGAGGACAGATCTCCGTGGGCTAGAAAATTTGTTAATTGAGCACGATAGTGCTAGGTGACAGTGATATAGTACTAGGTTCTTAGGACATTGAGTAATACCCCTAGTCTGAAGAAAATAAGATATAGCCAGGCCCAATGAATGATCCCCCCACCCATTTTTCCTCCTCTATTCTCTGTTGCCTTGTACCTGTAATATAACATTGCCTTTACTTGTTTTTGTGTCTTTTTCCTACACTAAATGGTATGCCCATTGAAAGCTGTTATTCTTTTTCACATCCTTAGCACTCAGAGTAGAGTCTAATGAAATGTCTTATTTGCAATCCAAAAAATGCCCAAAGGTTTCACATGAGAATGTAAAAAAAGTACTTTGAAAGAAAGGCAAATTTGAAGAAAGCTGCTAATGCTTACTGAGTGCTTCCTGTGCATATCATATTTTTTTTCACAGATGGTGAAACTGAGACTTATAGAAATTAATATAAATAGCTAGGGACCAGATGAGAGCATGGGGTCATGGTTTAAAACCTTGCTATTCTAACTCCATAATCTGCATTAACTCCAATACCCTGTATCTTTGGAAGAAAAGGCCTTTCCATTCAGTGAGATTTTCATCTCGTTCACTCATCATTTGTCAGTCATCTCCACCCTATGGCTGGCCAAGCTATTTAGCTTCATCTTTTCATCTGAGAGAAGAATACACTTGTTAGGAAAGCTTATCTGGAGGTTTTAAATTCAGGATGAAATTCAGGATAAATTCTAATGTTCCACCTTGATTTCCATTTATAAGTCAAAACTTTCCAATTGATATGGTTTAATGGCTTCTTGCTCTTTGTATTTTATAGTTCAGATAAAACAAGTTTGAGGTAACCTTTCCACATCAGTCCTTGGCTTCCTGTTTTGTAGGATTGTTAAGCTAGTAGCTATGGGCCTAATATATATATATATATATACACACACACATATATATATATTTATCCAGTGCTTACTGTATTTTCTGCATTCTTCTAGGTCTGTGTTGGCTGGTTCATAATTTTTGACCATCATCTCTCTTTTGCTGACCTTCCACAGTGTTGTAACAACAGTGACAGTACTACAGAATCTTTTTTTGAATCATCTAGAGATTATTTTATGAGGTACTTGTCTTTTCAGACAATATTTGTATCTTAAATTTCTTCTGGACCTCCCAAAACACCAAGCACAAGTCTTCACCTCTAGTTGAAGGGTAGTTCTAGGGAGAATCACAACCTATATGTTATCAGGGAAGCTAATTTCTGGTCTGACTCTGCTACTGTTTAACAGCAAGATTTGGTGGTGCCTCAATCCCCAAAAGCAGGAGACTGTACCTAAATTTACCGGAAGAATAGAAAGACAGACTTGGACTTGAAATTGGTGATAGAAGTGCTGTCATGCTCGCAGTGTGTGGATTAGAATCATAGGCTTGAAGTAAAAGATACTTATTTATAACAATTACATAATCACAGATTTTTAGATCTGAAAGTGATGTTTAAATTATAGCTGGTCACATTTATTTTATTCAAAAGATTGGAGAAATTTAATTTATCCAAAGTTACACACCAGTTGCAGATCTGGTCTGCAGATCAAGCATCTCCTTAAAGTTTCTGGTTCATCTCTCACTGTGCTTGTATGTTTCTTTTAAACTATTTTTTAACATCTGTATTATTATTTTGTTAGCAATTAATCCCCAAATTATTGTACATCAAAATACACCCTCAGAATTATTTGTAATTTAACTCAGCTTTCTGGAATGAAAAAAGCAATCAAATAGTGCCATTACTATACCCATATTTTGACCTCTTTAATTAAGTGGTGGTGTATGGCAATTGCTAAATCATACAGCTACTGGTTATGGTTCTGTGGCATCTACTGAAAGTTAAATGCATGGTCCTAAATGGCTTTTGGTACCTTCCTGAAGTAATTAATCTCTGCATCCCTGCCTAGATTCTGTGTTAGGTTTGGGGGGGTGTCAAAGTTAGGCTGATCACACTGTGATTGTATATAAAATTACAATGCCAAAGTATATTTTTGTGATGGGTCTCCATTTTGTTCTGACTAGGAACTAGATACCATGACAAAGGTCAAATGGAGACCTGGCATCGATTTCACTTCTTGCAAGACATAGTCTCAAGAATATGTAATACATTTAGCTCCCTGCCAGAAAACTAAAAGGAAATGATTGCATTTGAGTACAATGTATCCAACAATAGTTTTGTGTGCATGAAATTTAAAACTGCTGGCTTTCCAAATATGATTTTTTAAAAAATTCAACTTAGTTTATTTTTAAAAATATTATACCCTATGTTATGTTATACACTATGTTATACTTTGTCAGATATGCTTCAAAGCTGAGATTAAGACCAAAGAAACTGAAAATCCTAATGGCAATAGTTGTAAGATACTTTAATGTGTTTATTGATTAAAAATGTAACATTTTCATGAGCATTTCTCTTTTTACCATAATGTTGCCTTTTTTCCTACCCATCATGTTTTCATAGTGATTCAGAAACTAAGTCTTAAAGTCTGCAGTGAAATATCTCTGTTTTACAAAAATTCACAAGTTATTTGGGATTTCATATAAATAGAGAATACGTTTACCTCCTTCACCTAGTATCTAACATAAGACCTTCCATGTAGCAGGTATTTATTAATTGGGTGTTTTTTTTTTTAAGTGAATAAACAAATGGCAGGCAGTACTAATTAGCTAACTAGTTAAACTGACTAAGAAATTAGGTAAGTTAAGACCCTCATTCATATGTATTTCAAGGTGTACACAAAGCTCAAAAAAGATTTGATGGTTTGGAGAGAAGCCTTTGAAATTAGTTTAGTATACTCAATTAACAGAAAAATCAATATGGCTTAGTGTTTAGTCGCTTGGTCTGATGCTAATCTGGAAAATAGACCCATGATAGTAGAGAAGAGTCCATAATGGGACTCTTTCTTTATGAAGTGGCTTCACCCAGATGGAGAGGTAGAAGTGCTTTTATTCTTTACCAAAACTGGAACAACAAAGGACCACCCAAGGTGTGATCAAGGTAACAACTCTTGAAGCCAAGTCCCTGATAGACTTTCATCTAAGATACCGCTGTCCCCTTTGCCATTGCTCTATCTACTCACACCTACGCAGACAGGAACAAAAAATTAATTCTACTTAGGAGTCCTTCCTCACTATGTGGCTTTTGAGTAAAGTTACCATTTGAACTTTAGCTTTATAAAATTGGAGTATCAGTGCTAACCTACTTGGCCAAGATACTATGAACAGTAATTTAAGGCTTTTTAAAAATCCATGGTTGAAGCCACATTTTCATACAGAGTTGCCATAACAATTTTTATTTCCCACTTTAGAGGTTATTTCAAGGCCAAAAATGCAGTAGTATATATGGTTAGTAAGCATGGTTTGTTTTAGTATTCTAAAAAAGAATGCATGATTTCAAAAAAAGGCAACTCTTTTTCTTCAAAACCTTCTTCCCCATTGAAACTGAAAAAGAAAAAAAAAATTGCAAGCCTTTTTGAAAATACAGACAGAATTGGCATTTCTTTTATGGGAAACATTTGCAAAATTGCACTGACTAAAAGTGATTTTTGCTTTTGTTTTGGCTTTCCTATGACGCCATCCAGAAAGGCCAAAAATTTTTGGCATTGCTTTTGTATAAAACCTTTCACATAGACTCTACTTGTAATTTGGCCAAGTATATAATTCAGGTCATCAGTGACACACATATCCACACATTGGAGCTGGTCAGGGAACAGAAAGCTGTCATGAAATGTGAGTTTAATATTGCCTTATGGACAGACCAAACCACACAGATTACAGTGAAGGAAACTTTACACTAACATGCTTGGGAGCAGGGTTTTCTGAGCTGATCCCTGCCCCCACCTCCCCTCAGTGGGAAAGCCAATCATTTACTGATCACAGTAACGACATCACTTGGCAAACATTTTGGCCTAAACTCAATATGTGACATCAGTCTCCTTTAGGGTTTTCCACATAAAACACAAAAATTGAGCCTTAATTTGAAATCCATTATTAAATCCTCTAAGATCTCATGAATTACCTTAATTATATATTTCTTAATTTTTATTTTCAAGTAGTCAGTATCCAATATTTAAAACACCAGCACTAAACTTTCACAGTGTTTTTCAAAGTTTCAGATAATCCTTTGTAGCTGTCCTCACCCAACCCCCTTTTATAGGGGGTGAGGGGGTTATCTTTCTTTCTTTGTCTGTACTAAAGGTCACTGATTTGGGAGTGTCTTATATCACTTTGTTTGAGGAAGGAAGTAACCATTATTCTTTCATCCCTTAGGACAAGTTATTCTTGCTTTTGTGAGGTATGGCTGTGTGCTTGAGAGGAAGTACTCTCAATAAGGTTAGAAGGACTCAGTGAAGGCTTGTGTTGTCATCTAAGAATGAGACCATGAATTGTGTCCAACTTTCTTGTGTCAGCAGCTCCTCAGTGTATATTTTCCTAAAATTATTAGTTTCCCCACATCCTGCTTTGTTCTGTGGCATGCATTTAATGCTTTGATGCACATGGCCTTAAAACAGGTGTGTGTCACTTACGCCCAGTGAGGCCCACTTTCCCTTCTGAAGGAGGGAGGGCCAATGCACCAGCAGCGCCAAGACTGGGAATCATGTTGCTGTATAGGCAAAGCAGGGGAAGAATTATCATGTGAGCTGAGAATAGGTTTAACATTCTAACAGTTAGACAGTTTCATTTGGAAGCTGTTCCTTGGCAAACAGAAATAGGTGAATAGTCTCATATCTTCTGAAATGACAGCACAGGGAGTAAGAATCTTTCCAGTCACTTTTTCCTACTTTTTGGTAGTGGCTTTTTCCTTTTCTTTATCCTCCTGGTCAAAATGGCTTTGTGTCCTCTTAAGATTAATAAATATGATTTTTTAAATTCGTGCACTTAAACCCTTTTGATACATGTAGAAACACCATTTTTAATATCTAGTTTTCATGGTGTACAGTTAACCTTTATCCCACCATTTTCCTTTTCCTCCAGCCCATGGCCTTTATTCCCACTGATCTTTTGTTCCCATTTCTCAGTGTTGTTTCTCTTTGCTCTCTTTTGGGTTAAATAATCTGCCTCCCAGCATTACGGTATTACTGGAGAGCTCTCCGCAGATTTCTTCCACAAGATAACAGAGATACAACAGAATATTAGAACTATACCACCAACAGCTCTCCACATTCCCACCCTAAATCTATATCATTTTGCCTTCTCTGTTTATGTGGTATGCCCTCTGGCCAGGGACAGCCAGTACCTCTTTGTTCTATGGCAGGCCACACTCTGACCATGGTCAATAAATGTTCATAATAATGAGAGATGAAAGGAAGTGTCTGGATTTAGCAAGTTAGTGCCAAGCAAGTGTGGAGGCCAAATGAGGCTATGGGTGCCAAACCACAGGGGTTGGAAATAATATTTAATATAACATTGTCTCATTGAATAACAAATCTTATATTGTAATGTCTGAGTCGAATCTTGCCTTGATGCCAAGCTTCTGTGCTCCTTTAATATGTCAGAAGGTATTTCAAGACTATGAGGAGCAAGGCAACGAGACCCACCTCTCTGTAATGAGTAGAAAACAAACCTCCTAATGACTGTGGAAAAAGAAACTAGTTACCAGGGCTCTGGGTTCTCTGGCTCCCTGGCAGAGTGTCTGCCATAAAGTGTACTGAAAAGAAGCAAAATGTTTGCCATTGTGTAACCTAGCTATTGTGTAACTTCAGCTACATAGGTAGCATATAAATTGTAAGTAGTTAAATAAAGCAGTTAAGACTACTAGTATTTTAGAAAAGGGAGGTGAAATTTGTATTTTCTGCATTTTCTGTGGTTGTTAGAATCTAGTATCATTAGCTTTTGAGTAACTCATAAAATAAAGACACATGGAATAACATTAGTGAAATGAAAATCCAGTAAAAATTTGATATTAGAAAAATTTGATATCTTTTGTGTATCAATAGAGAGGGTTCTTTCAATTTAAAATGGATACACATACTTTTAAGGTGATTCAGAATGGCGAGTTGGTAAATAAAAAACCTGCTCTCCATATGGTGATAAAATGTTTACCAACCCATCTCTTCTTTTTTGCGGCCAAGCTTCTCAGAATACTTGTTCACATTTTAAGCTGCTGTGTTCGCATGTCCTATTAGTCCTCAAAGCATCACCATTTGGCCTCTGCCCTCAGTGTTTTCTTGAAAGGGCTCATTAAGTTCCCCAGTATCTTCCTTGTTGCCAAAACCTAGGACATTTTCTCATCCTTTTCAGTATTATTTGGTGCTGTTTAATTGCTCAATCTTTCTTAAAAGGCTTTCCTTACTGAGTTTCTTTTCTTTCTTTCCCTGCTGGTTTCTTGACCTCCTTCCTGCCGGAAAATTACCAAGCATTGATGCCTTCAGGAGTTACCGTCTCAGGATTCTCTCTCCCCACTATCCCTCACTCACAACACCCAAAGCTATAGCTGTCACTAACTATAAATCCACATCTCCAGACCTATATTTCTAACCATACATTGTCTTTTTTCGGCATGTAATTCTTTGCACTGGATACTGGGATATCCAACTCAACATGACTAATACAGGATTCATCTCCAGTCCTCCATCCCTTTTGAACTATCCTCTCCAACCAACATCCTGCAACAACAAAATGCTATGCCCATTCCTGTATTCTGTACCTTGGTAAATAAGCAGGGGTGCTTGCCAAGAATTCCCGATTTTCCTTGCGCCACTCTCCGGTCTCTTTAGTCACCATGTTGACTACACCTTAGAAATATTTCTTGTTTACTTTCCATGCTTTTTAACTTCATAGCCATTGGAACACATGGAGTCCATCCCCTCTTTCATCCATGTTGCCTCAGTAGTGCTTTACGTGTCCCTAGTGAACGCATTCCCCTTCTCACAATTTGTCATTTGCTTCTTCTTGCCACTAGAATCAGTATAAATTTCAACTACTGTGGCTAGTTTTTCCTCTTCTCCTCATACAGTTATACCCTCCAGTGCAGCCATGTGGAAAACATGAGTTCCCTCTGTACTACAATGTTTTCTTATCTCTTAAGATGTGACACTTATTTTTGCTCCTACCTTGTATATAGTATTTATACTTGTTTGCATAAGGACTAACTAGACCTCCCTTGTCTCCTCTCTGCAGCGTTCACAAGGCACTCCTTTGCAGAGTTAGGTGCCAAGTATTAATGTTTCCAAAGCGCTTATTATACCCGGCTACTCTTGCATTGTATTGATATTGTCTTTAAACATACCCTTTCATCACTCTAGACCTTAGGATCTCTGTGAACAGATACTTATCTATCTGTTATGTAAAGATGTCATATTCATCCTTGTATCCCTGTATCCTTGGTGCAGTGCCCAGCCCATACTTAGTGAGAGGTTAGTAGGAGTTTGCAGAACTGGTCATCATCTTATCCAAAGCATTCTTACCTTTCACATTCCTGTTTTAGTAAGCTTATGAATTCATCACTCTTCTGCATGTATTCTTTATGCTTTCTTTTTTCTTCCTCCAATTCCAATATGGTTTGCCTATGAGATTTTTCTACCATTAAAAGTTGTTCCAGGATTCGTCTATACGATTCTCTATGTTTTTCCATGACTTTGTCCAACTACAAAAGAAAACACATTTACAGTCTGTTAACTAAAAATCATTCATAATGAAAGTCATTATTAATACTTCTACCTTTCATTCTTTTAGAAATGTACAAGTTTTAACTAATTCATTCGGCAATAGATTTCTCATCCCCTTGCTTAATTTTTTATATTCCTTTTGTTGATTGATGCTTTTTGATGTATTTCAATACAAAGTAATCTCAAGTGTCATCATTTTTCTCCCTAGAGAATAATTGGTGTCTCTACTGCTATCAGAACAATTTCTACATAACCCTTTCCTAATATCTACTTCTTTCTCCAGAGACAGCATTTCAGGGGAATGATGGAAAGTGAGGGAATCCCTGCACAATGTTTGATTCTTGGCTGTTCTAGCTGATCTCTCCTGCCCCAGCTCTTCCTATATTATTACTCTATCAGTGTCTGCTTCTTGGGCCCCGTGTCTTTTGGAATCTTGTTAATTCTGTGTCTGTGTGAATGTGACCAATTGTAAACTCCAATTCCACTCTGATTTTCATGACCTAAATATGTCTTTATTATAAAGTTATCATCCTGTGCCTGATTTATCTGTTTGTCACTCCTACTGCACAATGAAGCCTGAAGGTAGAACCTCCATCCTGTATATCTAAAATTTTTAGCATCTAACAGAGTGCCTTACTTTCAGTGGTATCTGGTGTATGTTTACAGATTCAACCTCGTCCTCATTCATATCTTCCCATCTTTCAGCCATGCTGGACTCTGGAAATTCTGGTGCTTTGCAACTGCTTTTCTCAATGTTGAGACCTAGAAATCTTTTTATCCTTTTACCAAAATTTATCCCATTCTTTGTAGCTTTCTCTGATCATTCCTGAATTGTTTGTTCCTTCCTAACAATGAGATGCCTAGATCTATGTGTTTTCTTTCTGTCACATTCCATGACTCTTAAAGGATGACTTGGATTGACTGCACGCTATTTGTTGTGACCACTAAACAGCTCACACTTGTCAGCAGCAATAACTGGAAAACGTTGATTATTGACCTCGTATAGGGGACACTCCCAAAACATGGATTACTAATTCTAAATATGTTTTAGCTTATACTCCAAGTTTTATTTTGTATCTTCATTTCTCCATGCTCAGAATACCTCTTAGAAAATATGCCAGTAGCTCCTAATTCAGTCTTTTACTCATTCCCAATGAACAAATGATGGACTTGATCCTTCTTGACTTCCCTTCATTTCTCACCACTGTGTGTGTTAACTTGGCCAAGTCATTTAACCATTCTGTACTTCAGGTTCTTCATTTATATATTTAGTGATTGAATCTGATTTCTAAGATATATTCTAGTTAGTGATACAATTTTCTCTAGTTAGTGCCACTATTATACTATATGTATAATAGTACTATGATAATTGCCATGGGAAATACAAGACAAGTTTGAGGTCTTGGTGCCTCTACTCTTTTTAGGAAGGTAAGATACACACTCAGGAAGCAATTAGAAACAGCAAAAGGTGGTGTATAATTCAGGATTAAGACACTATTGGAGAACCATTGCCCTCCCCCTTTTTTTAATCTATCCCCACTTGCATATTGAATAAAATCCAGAGGAGGAAACAGGAAAACTCCTCAGTCATTTCAGGTGGAAAGATTGAAAAGATGCCTCTTTATGTTTACTGTTCAATGACAAGCTTCTTGCTTCCCCAGTGTCATATCCTGCGCCCCCCCCAGCCCCTAATAAATCCAACTCATTGGGTACGATGAAGGCAACACAACATTGTACTGTTGGGTTGGATTTGTAGTGATTCCTCCATGGTCAGAGGAAATGAAGAACAGAGAGAATTTCTATCTTTTTGATTTCAGTTGCTTAATATATGTTTAGAAAAGAATAATGACCTTTGCTTTAACATTTCTTGAGTAATAGACCTCCCAATTTTGAATTTGATTTTTTTCCTGCACTATGGCTTTGGTTATCACTGTTCCTTTCCATTGGCTCTTGGAAGATTGCCCTTTTCTTTGTGTATGTAGTTGGAGAGTGATCCAGTGTTTTCTCTTCTAAATGTTACTGTTTAGTTTTCCCAACACCATTTGTTGAAAGAGATTTTCCTTTCTCTGCTGGTATGTCGTAAAGCAACACCCACTTTTTTTGTCATAAAATGGGTGTTGATAAATGTGTGGATTTATTTCTGGGCTTTCCATTATGTTACATTGACCTGTGTGTCTATTTTTATTCTAATGCCATACTGTTTTAATTACCATTGCTTTTCTATACAACTTAAAATCAAGTAATATGATGCCTCCATTTTTCTTCTTTTTGTTCAAGATTACTTTACCTATTCAGGGTCTTTTGTTAGTTGGTTTTGGAGAGGCTATTAACATTTTTTCAGTCCTCTAAAGGGAAATTAAGTTGGTTTCACAGTCATTTTCTGGTATCATTAAGTTCTTGCTAGCCATCTTGGTGTTGGACAGGTCTCCAGAAATATTTTTACTGGCCACTATGCCATTTCATCCAGCCATTGTCAAAGATGAAAGACCAGAGGTAATACTGCAAAATGAATATGTCCATTGGTTCCCAAAATTGTAAGTTTGTGGATTGTAGAGGAGAAAGTTTCAAAATATATGAAGCTGGAAACTAGTCTATGGAAATTTCCTTTTGGTACCTGAATTCAGGATTTCTTTTCTTCCATGGTAACTCATCCATGCATTTAAGGGTGTGTTAGATATTTTATTTTATCTAATGCTTTTTTTTTTTAAAGATTTATTTATTTATTTATTTATTTATTTATTTATTTATTTATTTATTTATTTATTTATTTATACAAGCACTGGGTACAGTCAGAAGTGCAGGAGGGTGAGAGAATTCACCAGAGACAGAGCAGGGAACAGAACAGGCAGAAGGACCAAAGTACACTGCTGAGGGGAGCAGTGGGCGCGGCAGGAGAGGTCTGCGCGCCATGTGGGACCCTTCCCGGCGGCCAGGGATCGAACCAGCGCTGCAGAGGCTGCGGGCAGCTTCACAACTCAGCGCTCAATCGCTGTGCCACCAGGGAGGCCCTCTAATGCTTTTGTAAATGTATTTTTTTAGTGATAAGATTTCATGATACACAATTCACGAGGTTGCTAGAAATGGAATTCCTTTATACTCTACCTCATTAGTCCTTGGATCATCATCTGGATGTTGACATTCCTAATTCTTCTACCTAAATTCAGTTCTCCCTTATATCGGCTCATAGTGCTTTGTGGGTCTCACCACACTAATTAGCAAAATGTATAATTTTTTGTGAGATCATTTATTTGTCATTATGAGATCATTGTCACTCTTATACATTAAATACACTGAAGATAGAAACCATGAACAATTATAAAATGAAATTTAAAAGCTGAATTACGCAGTTGCTTAAACTAAGTACTTTAAGAATAGCTACCCTACAGTAATGCTAATCGGGTTTGCAGATTCTTATATTATAGTACTTTAATAAATCCAAAATGCTCTTGTGTTTTCCTGATATCTTTTTTGAAAGAACTGAAATATGTCAGGTGGTTAACTCAAGTATTTTTTTTTATGGTAACTTCTAGTGCAGACCTAGTTTGGACAGGAATAGGAGGTTAATGCTGTTAAGGACTCTGAGTTCTTATATCTTCCCTCATTCTTGACAGCCTGTCTCCCCCTTATCCCCATCTCTATTCTTTGTCCTAACATGTTGGCCTCCATCAGCTTTTCATCTGAAGTCAGTTTTCCTACCATCTGATGTAACTGAGAACAGTTTGTTTTTCTAAATTATTTAGCCTTAAAAATAGATAAATCCCCTTTCGTTTACCCTAGACATGGTTGAAATTTTTCACATTTTTCAAAAAGAACATTTTGAGGTAAATAAAAGGAGGGAGTATCGGAGAAAGCAAAGGAATAATAAATTTGCAGATCCTTATTCTGATGTAATTAGGTTTCAGCCACAGATGATTATTGTGGAACACTGTCCTCTTTTTCTTTCTTCACCCCAAAATAGGGAATCCTAGTAAGAATTCTTCTTTACTGCTTATTCTTTGGATATCCCCTTTTACCCATTACTTCTTTTTATTTTTCTTTCTTTTTCTTTTTTTTTATATTCCCCATACAATTGCAACCCCCTGATTTTGACCCCAATCTTCTTAGAGGAAGAAGGTAGACATCTGGGTTTGGGATAGGTAGTTATGTGGGCCTCAGAGAAATAGACAGAGAAACCTATAGGGGGAAGTAGCAAGAGAGGAGTGTTGGCAAGTCACAGAGGTAGGAACATGAGAGGGTGTGTATGTGTGCTCGTACACACACTTCTTTATGTGTTACTTATAGAAGTAATCAGAGAAAGTGGGGAAGCAATCAAAGAAGTTTGGACTTATAAAGTAGGGTCAAATTATGGTAACTTGCAAGGACAATTTACGGAGTTAGGATGTAAGCAATTGCAGAGAGTATTTCCAGTTTTACATGTGTGCGATGGAATTATTTTGTTACTAAAACTTTTTCCTGTTGATTTCAGCAATAATTTGAGATCGTTTTGTTCATTTCTCATGAAAGTGTTGAAGGGTAGTGCCGTTTGTGGAGTTCTTGTCAGGATATGTTCAGTGATCATTAATTTGCATCTGAGTTCCTATGTGGTGGGGAATTTGTTCCTGATGCTGTTTCAGAAAAGTCACTATGTTGGGAGCTAAGATACAGTTTTAACACTACAGACTTGAGTACAGCTTTAGCTCCTCTTGTTTAAAATTTGGATTAAAACTCAAGTCAACAGACTTTGGGTGGTCTCGTCCTTACCCCTTAAAGGAGCAGATCCATATGACCATACTCCTTCACAATTTGGCAAGACGGTAGTCTTCTCTCATGAGACACCCAAAACAAGAATAGTGAGGACATTAGAGGTCAGTTCTGAGGTAGGTTGCCAGAGCTTATGTAGGGAAAATACGTCCAAGACTTGCTTTTAGTCTCTCCAGCTTTAACTCGTATTCCTAGTTGTTTCCTTTTCATAAAAATTATGAAATTTTCCATTGAGGTCTCAAAGGAAAATAAAGAATAAAATAAGGATGCCAAAGAGTTTTAGAAATGTCTGCAAGTAAAAGAGAGATTAGCATCCCCTCTGTGTGGTAGTGACCATGTTTGGTGTAGTGCTTGTCTTACCATGATCATTACCGTTGCTGGGTGCGCTAGATGGGGAAAAGGTCTTTGCTGTCATTAAATTTTTGAAGGATGAAGTTCTTGCTTTTAAAAATTCTGTTTCTTGGGCATTTCTTCAGATCTTTTCCATTCATGCTCAGAATTTCTATGACATAATATCTCAGTGTTTTGAAAAAAAAAAAAAAAAACTGATGTCTGTGGTTGAACTTTATCTCATTTTTATTACAACCCAAATAACCTTCAAGTCCCAAAAAGAAGTGCATGCTCTTTGTGTGTGTGTGTGTGTGTGTGTGTGTGTGTGTGTGTGAGAGAGAGAGAGAGAGAGAGAGAGAGAGAAGGGAGCAGGGGAGAGTTCTCTGAGGAGTTCTCTTTGCATTTGGTAGGTCTGTTTGATGTCAAGAAACAAACCTAGTGGGAACATCTTGTCCATGATTTATTCTCCCTTTCTTTCCCATAGAACATTTAGTGACTTATCTACTTTCAGTATTTTTAAATGCCTTAGATTGTACAATTGCTAAGAATCAACTATGTCATACTCACTGCCAGGCCTAGTGCTTGGCTGGTCAGTGAGCTTCTCCCAGGTGCACGTCCCTGATGTGATACATACCTCATTCATTGGTTTCTCATAGATATCCTCCTGCCAAGGGGCAGATTTTGCTTGAAAAGCATCTCTCTGGAGAGCCTCCAATACTTTTTTTTGAGTGACAAACCCATACTGAGCTTCCAGCAAAGCCAAGTCCATTTTTTCAGCCTTTAAAATGGTTATGACTTCATCTCGAGCCTGTAGGAACAAAAGGCATTTCTCTACCAACAGTCTCTGCAAGTAATTTCTTGTGATACTTGACAGTAGTTTTTTTCTTCTTTTTCAAATATAAACAAATCATTTTCTTAGAGTACCTTCTGAAAAGGTAAAACAAAAAAAGAAGAAAACAATGTCGTTCCATCCTCTTTAACAATCTGAGTCCACTAATTATGTTTTCTTCAAAAGTGACCACTAGGCAGCTTTGGGAGACTCTGTGCATTTTTTTTTTTTTTTAAGATTTATTTATTTATATAAGCTCGGGGGAGTACAGACCAGATGCGTGGGAGGGTGAGAGGATTCACCAGAGACAGAGTGGGGAGCAGAACAGGCAGACACACTGAAGGCACTGCTGAGGGAAGCAGCAGGTGAGACAGGAGAGGTCTGCCTCGCCATGTGGGACTCTCCCTGGCTGGCTGGGAATCAAACCGGCACTGCAGAAGCTGCAGACAGCTTCACAGCGCTGCGCTCAACCCGCTGCGCCACCGGGGAGATCCCTGCATTTTCTATTATTTGACAAACAGATAGCATGATACCTGGCATGTTATATGTACCGGCATTTGCATTTTCAGGTATTGGAAGTAAGATTATCCTATATGTGTAGCAGCTGTTTTTAGTTTTCTACACAGTTTAATAATGCCAGAACAAGTTTAGGAGTCATTTCACATAGGATCCAAAAGTGCCCATCATGATTTAAGCCAATCCAGAAGTCTTCTGGTATTGTTACCCGTACGTGCCTGTGCACTGAAACTTAGGAGCAGCATGGGCAGAGGATGTGACCTTTCACTACATGCATGCCAGTTGCATGGCATAACGACTGCCTTTTTAGATGTGATTAATTGCCCTTCATATCAGCAGAAGAAAATTCTGTATATGTGTATTTACGCTTTGCTTTCATGTTCATACAAGTATGAATCACAGATATCTATTCTATGGCAGCATGCGCACCAAATTCACAGACTTTCCCCTTAAAGCGTGATGGCGATAATTCCAACCCAGCGAACCTGCAATTCTCCCTCCAGAATGCTGAGAAGAAATAATAGATCATCTCTGGACAGGTCTTCTCCTTGGTGGCCATCACCACTGTGAGACTTAGGACATGGAAGGACTGCATCTGACTCTCTGGTGGAGTCTTTGTCTTGCTGTCTCTGCTTCATGTCTTTTGGTCTGTGGAACGTGTGGTCTTTAATACATCTGGGAAATGGTTTTTGGGCTGAACTCTCCTCCTTATCACTGATTTTAGAACGCATTCTTAAAGACCTGGAAGGAAGGAAGACATTTGTAACTCTTAATGGAAGTGGAATTTTAAAAAGGGCACCTATAACTGCTATAACAAGTTCACACATTTGTTATATTTACTGCAGCCAAAGACTGAATTCTCTGATGTCTAACAGCAGAAAAGAGCATTAGCTGATTCATAAATCACAGTCTTATTTACACTTCTGTTTTTAAAATCAACATTTTAAAAAATGTGTCCTGCTTTGATTAAGGCCACTTATGTCCATGGGTAAACAGACTGTATTTGAACTTTATCCACCAAGAATTCCACTTTAGGGACCCAGGTCATACTTCCAACCATTACCAAGTGTTTACATAACATAATTGTATTCTTAGATGTACTTAACGTAGTATCAAAACGGTAAAATGCTAATTACTCTAACTTTCTGCAGAATTCACATTATGGTATTTCCTTTAAAGTTAATTTTTGTTTTTAATTGCTTAGCCTTTGTTGCATTAAGAGAGAAGTATCAGAATCACTGCTGTCAATACTTTGGGCTATTTTGTTGAGATGACAAAATCTAGTTTTAAAGGATTTTCAAGATTGGTCTATTTTTCTGACATTCCACTGAAATTACAGATCTATTACTGAATAAATCAAGGACTTTCTTCAATTTAGGGCCCTCATTTCCAAAACCAAGACATTACTGCCTGTAATAGTTGACCATATGCGACCTCCCCTGGTGGCGCAGCGGTTGAGCGCTGGGCTGCAAGGCTGCCTGCAGCCTCTGCAGCGCCGGTTCGTTCCCCGGCCGCCGGCGAGGGTCCCACAATAGTTGACCATATGGAAAAAATATAAAATAAATTAATATTTGAGGACACAATTCCATATCTGATAATGTAATTATCCAGATTAATTTTTAATAGCAAGAAAAGTTGTTCCACCTTTGAGGTTTCTAATTAAAAGTAACAATTGAGCTACTAGTTTACTTCAGTTATGTACA
This sequence comes from Talpa occidentalis, assembly GCF_014898055.3. Classification (NCBI taxonomy): domain Eukaryota; kingdom Metazoa; phylum Chordata; class Mammalia; order Eulipotyphla; family Talpidae; genus Talpa; species Talpa occidentalis. The sequence goes on along the minus strand of NW_023604295.1, from coordinate 61,892,702 downwards.
GATTGCTGTTACTCATCCCTACAAATCATGAAACTTTCATGTTCAGTAATATCTTACTTTTAGCTTATAGTAATATTTCTTTAAAAACATGAAAAAACTCAATCATACAGAAAAGTTGGGAAAATATGATCAACCACTATATGCTACCACCACAAATTTGTAACATCTTAATAATTTGCTATGTAAATTATATAACGCTTTGAGTAAATTATCACAGATATTTTTTCTCTTCCTTATTTATCTTCCTTATTTATCTTACTTATCTCTTCCTTAACCTACTTTCTATCCATTCTGCCCCAGAAGTAACTACCAACTTATATTTGTTGTATTTCATTCCAGTACATGTAGATGTATTTTTGTTTCTTACATGTGTTTGTGTATGTATGTGTGTATACATACATATGTCATATTGTTTTGCAGGTTCTTAAACCCTATGTAAATGTCATCTAGGGTATATCTTCTGAAACATGCATTTTCACCCCATATTTTTGAGTTTCTTCTTTATTACTTTACCTTATATAGTGTGATTGCTAAATAGTATTTCATTATGTGAATAGTCTACCATTTTCCATTTTGTTGTTGATGTTTATTTAATTGGTTTACTTTTTTTTCTGTATTAAAATAAAAAAAACTGCTGTGAACATTCTTATACATTTTTCCAGTATAGATGCATTAGTTAAGGGAATATTCTTTAGGGGTTAAGAGTAGAATTTTTAGACTGTTGAAGTGTGTACACAACTCTACTAGAAATTATTGGTCTGTCTCCTAAGTAGAGTACCAATTTATAGTAGAGTATGAGAATTCCCATTGCTCCATCTTTATTGATACTTATTATTATCAAATTTATAATTTTTCTCAATTTGTGTCAAATGATATCTGACTTTCACATTTGCATCCTGTAATGCAAATGTGTGATTTTAGTGTGATTAGGCATACTTTTATTGGTTAAAAGACCACTTGGTATTTCTTCTTAAATTTCTTATTCATAGGCTTTGCCCACTTGCCCACAGTATTGGTTGCCTTTTTCTTTTCTTTTTTTTAATATTTTAAGATTTATTTATTTATTTATACATACATACACGCACTGGGTACAGTCAGAAGCGCGGGAGGGTGAGAGAATTCACCAGAGCCAGAGCGGGGAGCAGAGCAGGCAGAAGGACCGAAGTACACTGCTGAGGGGAGCAGCGGGTGGCAGGAGAGGTCTGCGCACCATGTGGGACCCTCCTCCGGTGGCTGGGGAGCAACTGGGGAGTGAGCAACCCAGCGCTCAACCGCTGCGCCACCGGGGAGGCCCTGGTTACCTTTTTCTTACTGAGTTGTTAGAATTTGTTGCATATTCTACAAATTACTGTTTTGTTGATTATTTATTTTGCTATTTTTGTCCATAGCTTGCATTTCCATTTCACTCTTTTGTGGTAAAGAAGTTTTAAATTTTGAAGTAGTCAAGTTTATCAATTTTTATTTGCATAGCAAACCAAAACTTGAACAATGGTTGTGTAAAAGAAAGGTTGAAACCATAGATTCTAGAACCACACTGCCTGAGTTCAATCCCAACTCTACTACTTATTGTTTTTAAAATTTGGAGGAAATTACTATTGTTATAGGACAGGGAGAGGGGCAGCCCAAACCCCGCAAACCTGCCTATTCTACATGGGTTCTGCCATCCGCCGCATCAACACAAAACATAGGAGACTTTAATGGGAAGGAACTTTAATACAACTAGGAAACAATACAGGTAAGGCAAAGAGTCTAGTTTCTAAATGAAGCATCCAGAGTTACCCGTCCCCTCGTGGGTAAAAGTCCATCCAAATGGGATTGGCCCAGAACAAGGCCCCAAAGCCTGCTACAAGTCTAAAGCATCTTCCAGTGGGGACCCACAGAAAAGGGTCACAAACAACTGGACAAGCCCGGAAGGAAAAGAGCAAAATCAACATCAAGATAAAAGCTGCCATGGTCACCTCCCCACGGGTCTCACCCACGTCTGTGTCACCCAGTCCACAACCCAAAGACAAGCGCAGTTTCTTCACGTGTCTCTAGGCTCCATGCGCCTCCTCCAGGTCTCCTTGCTCCATCCTGCTTCCTTCCTCAGTCTCTTCTTCCGCTTCTCCTCCTCCTGATCAGCTCCACCCTCCCTTGGGTGGGGCAGGGAACCTCCCCCTTTCCTGGGGACCACGCTGTTACACTATTACCTCTGTGCCCCAATTTTCTCATCTGTAAAATGGGGGTGATAGTAGTAGTATGTTTGTTGTTTGAAGTTGCTGTGAGGATTAAATAAGTCAGCACATGTCAAATGTTTACAACATGCCCAGTACAAAATTAGCACTCAATAAATACTAGGTTTTACTATTATCACTAATTTTATTTCCAAAAATTTTACAGTGTTATATATTCATTTATAATTAGAAAAGGAAATATTTAAGAAAAGAGGCAAGGTTATTTAATTATCTCTTTCAGGTAATGGGTCATGAATATGGTATGGGAGGGATGGAATTGAAAGAATGACTTTGTATCTTTGCTGAGTTCTCTGTTTAAAAAATGATTCTTACCAACTTCAGTTTGCTTATACTACTTGAGATGACCTGAATGATGAGACATTTTGGGAACCCTGAGGACTTCACAGCCAGCCAGCTAAGCCTTTCTGTTCATCCCTCCACCAAACATTTATTGACAGCCCACTGTGTGTCATGCACTAAGTTAGTTTTTTTGTGGTGGGCTTCCTACTTCTCTTAATACAAATGAAACTCTTTTATCGAAAGGTTCGTGGATACTGTTCCTAAAACTAGGGTCCTAAAAAGTTCACTGAATAAAGTGAAAAGAATTCTGATAGAAATCAGCTGTGGGGGACCTTTCTGGTGGCACAGGCGGTTGAGCGCTGTGCTGTGAAGCTGTCCACAGCCTCTAACAGTGCAGGTTCGATCCCGGCCGGCCGGTGAGAATCCCACATGGCTCGGCAGACCGCTCCTGGCTCGCCCGCTGCTCCCCTCAGCAGTGTATTTTGGTCACTCTGCCTGTTTGTTCCCCACTCTGTCTCTGGTGAATCCCCTTACCCTCCTGCGCATCTGGCCTGTACCCCAGTTCTTGTATAAATAAATAAATCTTTAAAAAAAAAAAAAAAGAAATCAGCTGTGGAACTTAGTTAATACACCTTCTCCAGCCCCAGTGTCCTGATGTGAATGAAGTGAGGGAGCTGGGGAGATGGTCTCTGTGATCGCCTTCCCCCTGTGGTATGGAATGATACTTGCCACTGTTCCTTTTTTTTTTTTGCCATAGGTTTTCAATAGTATATTTAGCAGAGATGGATTTTGGGGTCTTCATCATATAGAAAATCCACAGAAATCTAAATGTTACGTGTGGAAATGCAGTAACCTGTGTCTGGTGACTTTCACCAGGGGAGAGATTAAAGTTAACAGTAGTTCTTAAGGATATAATACCAGTAATAATTTTCAGCTGAGAATTGTTTTATAGCCTCGCCATAATAATCAGACTGTAAAAGCAGAACTTGAAGGTGTTTATTGTCTTAAATGTTTATTATTTACATGGTTTATTTGTCAGTAACACACCAACTTTCAACTCACTTTACTTAGACACCTTTCCTTGAAGTTTCAGTACCCTTCTAGAGAAACTTAAAACACATACTTTCAAAATTTTAATGTCACATAAACAACAGTTTAAACTTACGACTCATGTTCTTTCTCATTTCATCACACATTTGTTTACTGAATTAGACACTGGAGGTAGAAAGATGCTGATAGTGATAATGATGATCATAGTTAATACTTTTTGAGCATTTGCTATGTACCAGACAGTCTTCTGAGCATTTTACATGTATTAACTTATTCAATTCTCACAACAGCCCTATGAGATGAGGAATATTATTATTTACATTTGCAAGAAAGAAATGGGAGCACAGATAACTGAAGATGATTGCATAGCTAATAATTGGCAGAAATGGGGCTTAAATCCAGGCAAACCCATGTAGAACCCGTGCTTTATTGCTTTATCTATTTACCTATTTATTTGTCTATCTGTTTATTGTAGGGCCATCCTGTATACTGTAGCATGTTTTGGGCATCCCTGACTGCTACCCCCAAAACAGTGGTACCCACTCCTTCTAGATGTGTTAGCAAAAAAAACAACCAAAATGTCTCCAGACATTGCCAAATGTCCTCAGGGCAGGGACGGGGCACATTGCCCCCAGATGAGAACCCCTTCCCACAGTCATCAGCTTCATAGGACTCTGCCCACAATCTAAAGAAAGCAAAACAATTATGATTAGGCACTAAATAAGAAAAGTGAGTCTTGTAGTATCAAGAGATATGTCCTGTGCAGGTAGTTCGAGACTCCTGTTCACAAAACAGAAGATGTAAAAGGTGTACGTCATTCTCCTGAGGGACCTGAGGAGGAAAGGGGACACTGGGGCAGAGGGTGGGCCACAGAACCTGCACTTTTAAAAATCCTGCCATAAGGCCATTGGACTGTGCAGGCAAAGACAGGTGCATATATTGATATAGACACCCTGTCAGAAAAAATACTTAAAATCTCACTGGAGAGACTGTTTACTAAAAACTATTGTACTGATGAGCAGTTACCTATGGTAAAAGTTATCATTCACTCTGCCCTGGGGAAGCATGGAAGAACTCACTTATTTGAAAAAATCAAAGTATACTTTTATGTAGGGATGGAAGTTTGAGGATGTGTAGAAGATATGACTCTGAAAAATCCCATTACAAAGAGAGATAAAATAGATTGGTTTTTTACTTTTTAGTTTTCTGGAAGCAAAGGTTATTTTTATGAGTTCTATGGTACAGTATTGTGCTTTCCACTCACCCACATATCCATATGTGGAAAAAAGTCTACTGATAAGAATCAATTTGTATTCTGCTGCTGCTAGTCAATAAGGATTCCTCTGCTATCATTACTTTTATGCAAGGTGTGCCTTTCAGAATTCCAAGATAATGTCAGTTTTTATTTAGCAGGGTTGTTTGCTGAACTTTGCTCATAAGCAGTGTTCTTTGAGTTTTAGACAACCCTGAGGTCTATGGAACTCTGTGTACATCCTAACTTATTCACCTCACTCTTAAAGTGAGTTGGTGAAATCTGCCAGAAGTGCATAGGTCATTTGCCAATGATGATATTTATGAGTGATTAAAAAATAAAGAATGACCTGAAACATTTTATACTATAGCTGTTCTTTTTAAAGTGATTAGATTTTTTTCTGAGACCACCAATCTTCTCTGGGTCTGGGGGTGGTGGTAGCGTTAACATTCACTTTGGATTTGCTAACAGACCCACCCATCATGTGCATATCTGGTCTATGAAGAGTGTATGCCTTCGCATGTTTACAGTGGTGGAGTTTCCTTGCCCTTCTGCCAACAACCACAAAATGATCAGTAATGAGAAGTAATTAAGTATTGAGAGGAAGAAAACAAAGACATGAATTTCATGATACTCTCATGCCTTGTATTATCAGTGACTTCATTGTTTCTCTTGGCAAATTTTTAATACATCTGCGCTTGGCCTAGGGGTGTGTACTGAGGAAAAGAAAAAAATTGTAATAGCAACAATGGTTTGGATTTTCAGGTTACTAAATAGAAAAATAAAAGGAATGGAAAGTTGCTTTTGTTTATAGTAAATAATGATTCCTTACTCTTTTCATAAATTGCCGGCAATGATATAATGCCTCGTGGTTTTGCAGGAGAAAACCTGCTTAGTTGTCAATTTCACATAGCCAAATGCATTGTTTTTCATGACTACGATAGTCATAGAGAGGCAGCGTTCAGGAATGTAGGAGAGCAAGCGATAAACTGGGTCTCAGGGAACCTGGCTTCTGATCTCAGTTCTGCTTCTAATTAGCTAGGATCTAGGCTGTCACTTATAAAATAAAGGTATCGAGCCAGATTGGCCCTACAAGGTCATTCATTATGGAACAGGACCAAGGGTTCTTTCTCTTGACCTTTACCCTGTTCCTCACCCTCTAACAGATTTCCTGACAGCAGGATTTAGGTATTTGACTGGATGATTTCTGAGGTCCTGGGACTTCCCGCTTTAGAATTCTGTGATTCTCTATTTTTTTGTATCTATGGATACAAATAAAGTGCAGTTGGCCTTGAGTGGCCAATTATGCTTTGTTTTCTTTTGTGGTGACCTCGGTCAAATTTTCTTAAGTTTAAACTGGTTGAAATCACATTGGATCTTGGTAAGGATATATCCATGCAGAAGGAGGACAAATAGAGAATTTGCATTTATTTATTAATTTAGCTATAGAAAGTGGCCAAATGTAAATAGAGGCCTGTTCTACCTACATCTCCCCCTAACACATACACCTACACCTGCCAACTCCTTACTATAAAATTTAAACTTTCTTAATCATTTCTTAATCTTTGTTAATTATTAATTAATCTTCATTAATCTTTATCATAATTGCTTATTCTGTAATTTGGGTGAGAGATAGACACAATTTAGTCCCCATTATTAACAAAATTGCCTGTTTATTTTCATGTTTGAATGGTGACAGAAAAATATTTTGCATGTATAAAAGCACTTCAAAAAACCACAATGGAAGAATTTTTGGTCTTAATCATATACTATAATATTGAAGTAGCCAATGAAACCTACTCCAAGTTAGAGAAGAGAAAATATTAAAATTGATAGCTTACATTTATTCAATACTTATCAACTAGAGATCTCTTCTAAATGCTTTCCTTAGACTAATTCAAAGGAAAGTTTAGTCTTCAGAAAAACTCTTTTCCCCATTTTGTAGAGGAAGAAACTGAATCTCATAGCTGCTAAGTAGTTTACTGAAGGTTATACTGCTAAGATGTGGTAGAGCCAAGTCCTACCTTGGGCAGTTTAGCTTGAGTTCAACAGATTATTGCCCTATTTTTACTTAGAATTTCATGAGAAAGCATCATAGTAAAGGAAAAATCCTTGTTCAACATTGTTATTCAACAGACATTTATGAAGCACCTACAATGACAGATATTGCATCTAGCAATTTATGTTAGCTTGTTTTTATATCTGGACTAATGTTCCATTTGTTGACATTGGTACAGTTAATTATGGGTGTAAAAATCTGAAAAACACAAAACTCCCTATCCCCTTTCAGCATTTGGTGTATTCAGTAAAGTTTTTTTCATACTATATGTGCAGAAACTTACTTGAATGCACTGTTATTCTGAAACTTTGATTTTCTTTTTATCAATTGCTTGGCTTCTTGAGGTCACTAGGGGTGTAACATCATAGAAAGTGTATAAGATTATGAAATCAGGTAGATCTGGGCTTAAATGTTAACACCTCCCTAATGTTAAACCTCCCTAAACCTTCCAATGTAAAACAGATACATGATACTTGATAATAGGTTTGTTTTTTGTTTTTTTCTCTATGAGCACAGGACCCCCGTTCCTGTCTGTATCCCCAGTTTCCCACAGAGTTGGAATTCAGTAGTAATTCACTGAATGAGTTGGAATTCAGTAGTGATTCACTGAATGATTCATGTGTCCTCAGCAGAGCTGGTTGGTTCTGAATAGGAGCTGCCTTATGGTAAAGATGGTTTATCTGTGAACCAATGACTAGAAATTTAGAAAAATGGTACTGAGAATAGAATAATAGTAGTTAAATGTATAGACCTCTTACCATCTAGCAAACATTTTTTTAAGTGTTTTGTATTATCTTACTTAATCTTAAAGCATTTAAACCTGAAATAAAGACTATTAAAATGGCCTTGGTAAAGACAAATTAAGGGTGGAGACACTCAAAGAGACATCATAGACAAAGAAATTAATATCAGTATCAGGGTAGTACTGGTAACCTATACAAAATCCAAAGAAACTGTGTTTATGTGTACGTGCCGAGTACAGAAGTGACTCTAGATCTGCAAGACTTACTAGAAATCTCTAGTTGATGTTACTGAGTTATGAAAACCTTTGATCACATGTACCTCTCTCACCCCTACCTCCCTACATATACCCTCACATGCATGAAATAAACTGAACATCCATTATACTCCTTTTTATTTGAAAGCACCTTTAATAATCATTAGCCCTGTTTTTATGTATGTGACATTTTATAAAGCTGTGTCATTTAAACTTGATTTGATAGGAAGTTTGGAGAATGAATTGGTTTGATGACAGGGTAGTTGCATAATAGAATGTGAATGTATTAATTGTAGGACACTCATCGTCAAGGGACAAAACCGGAATTGATCCGGGACCTTAAGGTGAATGGGTTTTACATCTCATACTTTGCTGAATTTAGGGAGCTGGCTGTCTACTAGCATTACATTTCCACTTAGATTTACCCCTCTCTCTATATGGAACCATTAAGCTATAATTTTGTTCCCTCCAAGCAGAATGGAAAGAAATGTAGGAAGATTATGGGGTTCTCAGCAGAGTTACTTGAGTCCTTAACATTAACTGTCTCATGGTAAATGTGATTCATCTATGAAAGTATTGGCTATAAATAGATGTTAATAGTGTTCAGTTGCAAAACAGCCAGGTTGTGCTTGCATGGCCACATTAGGGAAAAAAATCTCGTTGAGTGTTTTATTTGGTTTCTCTTAAAATAAAAAATGTGTTTCCTTTTATTGCCCCAGTCACCCACATTTGAAGACAGTAAATTCAGCCAGCTGCAGTAAAGTTATCTGATGGCTAAAAAAACATTGAAAACCAGATAACCTAATTTAGTCATTGGCCTCCTTTATCTTTTTCTTCCATTTTCAGTAAAAATCACTGAAACATTCCCTTAGTGTTAGTTTTCCTTGTAGGGAGGACGTGGACACAGTTTCAGAGAGTAGATGGATCTTGGGATGTGTGATTCAATTCCTTATTCCCAAAGATCCTGAGTCCTAAGAGAAAGGCAAAGTCACAGAAAGAGAAGAATCAAATATGCAACTTAGAAAGCAGTGCAAAAATCAATCCCATCCATCCCCCACAGTACCTGACACTCAGTATTTCAGTTGAGAGCACATGCTCAAGTGTTACATCGTGCTCATGTCTGAGAGTGCTTCTGCCTCCAGCGCTGAATCAAACCTGACTACTACTCTTGCCACACAATAGTACTTCAATGTGAAGAGTTCTAATCTTTTTTCCAGATGAAATGCTTTGTTTCTTTAACCATTCCTCACACCACTTAGTTTCATCTCAGTCACCCAGCACACAATCTCATGTGCGCACACACACACACATTGATTATCCCCTTTAGATTTACTCTTCAATGGGCTGGGCCTTTCTGAAAAAAATGCATGGAGCTGGGCATAATTTCCTAGATATTAAACATAACTAAAGGAGTAAATTGGTGAGATAGACTTTGTGAAGATCTTAGCAGTTTTTCTGATGTTGGGTCTCAGTTGGAATTTTAAGTAAAGATACAGAAATTTGATAACAAGCTAATAAAGATTTAGTTTATCAGGTGATTGCTTATATTAATACCTTTTATGTGTACATTACTTGAAACATCAGTGGACAGGTAATTACTTAGAATTTGAGATTCAGAAACCTTAACTTTGAGTGATAAACCTTGGACCTTGCGATGAAAATTTGGGTATTCTGATGCCTCTTTCTCTCCAATCGCATGCTAGAGTAATCAAAACTTGCACTTTTTTAAGCTTAAGTGTGTTATTTGGCTGCTTTTCCACTAACTATTGTAGTCAGAGAAGCCTCTAGGCTGAAGATACAGGATAAACAGCCAGCCAAAGAGGTCTAATAGAGCAGACTTACATCATGGCTTTTCTTAGCTGTGTGTTCTGAAGAAAGGACAAAAGAAATATAAAAATCTCAAGAGTATAAATAGTTGACTTATCCAAATTTTCCATTACAAATCAGTAACTCTTTAAAGATTCTTTTCTCATTTAAGGTTGACACAGGGCTGGGAATGGTTTCCAGATCTTTGTGGAACAGAACAGAAAAAGAAAATTATTTTCATGTAGTCCAAGTTAGCTTTAAATGCATATTTAAATGCCATACTCCCAGCACTACATCAGAACTCTTGAAAATCATATGAATCTTTTAGCAATTTCAAACTACATCATTTTTCATATTTTTTTCCAACTCTGCTCTCTGGTTTTTCTTAAGAGTGTGGTGATATTGATCCAGTCACTTAACTTGCAATTCTTTTAGAATTTTTGTCTCTTCCACCCTTGGAACCAGTTTCTTCATATCTCCTTGTTCTGCAAGTGAAGCCCACTAAGGTTAACTAATGTGCCTTGATTCATGCATGGACCCAGCACCAGAACCCAGAACTCCTACCTATAGTTCTGCTACTGTTTCCAGAGCAACAGTGCATGTTCATTTGCCAACCTCTGTTTCTTCCAGTTCTAGAAAGATGTAAATCCTAAAAGATAAAGACCTGCTTTTCAGAATACGCATGGTTTTATTAGCTTTCTTCTTTCTTACCCACTATTTGACAACAGGGCACTTTCAATGTCTTTAGGTCTCATCTTGGCCAGACCAACTCAACAGAATAAGGAACTCAGAAGTGAATGGGAGATTCAGAGATCAAGAGTTCCCATGTATCAATTTCCAAGATGACATCTTTCCTTTCTCTTTTTTATCAAAGGACCTATGACTAGAATAGAGAAATTGTGTGTTACAGAGAAAATGTTGTAACTGGTAAAGTCCCTGTAGTGTTGGATTTGCAAACATTTTACTTCCCCTTTCCAGTCTTCTCAGAAATACTCAGTTTATCTTCTTGTAGTTAGAACAAAGTTTAACTCTTTGTCTCCCAGACATATAAATTTAATCTGACACATTTATACTTTCTCTCGTGAGGGAACAAAAGAAGTAAACTATGTAAAAGCTCCTCATATCGGCCAGATAATATGATCCATACTGTCTATTTTTTGTCTTTTTTTTTTTAAATTCAGTTACATGGAGGTAGTATTATTTTTATTTACAGATTTAAAGAACCGAGGTGCTGAGAAACTCACAACCTAGTATGGTAGAGCTATATATTCAGGATTAAATACACATGCCAGTAAATTCTATAAAGTCCAATGTAAAGTATTTGGGTATCATTTGAGAGAAATGATGAATTTCTGCCAACGGAACTTAGTAAAAACACTTCAGAGATGAGTTGGACATTGGTGAATAAGAAAGACCTTGGAGGGGCCTCCCTGGTGGCCTAAGGTTTAGTCTCAGTGCTATTACCACTAGGGCCGAGTTTGGTCCTGGCCAGGAAGCTGACCCACATAGGGCACAGCAGACCTCTCCTTTCTAGCCAGTTGCTCCCCTCAGCAGTGTATTTCAGTGGAACCACCTGTTCTGTTTCCCATTCTGTCTTTAGTGAATCCTCTAACCCCCACACCTCTGGCCTGCACCTCAGTTCTTCTATGCAGCACACACACACACACACACACACACATTTAAATAAAATAAAAAATTATTAAAAAAAAAAAAGACAGACCTTGGGAGAATTATAAGAAAGAATATTGAACATGAATGGAACTAAAGGGGATCATTGTCAATGAAATAACTCAGAAGGAGAAAGTCAAATACTGAATGTGTTCACTCATACATGGAATATAGAGAAAACAAACAATCCGCAACAACAGCAACAAAAAAACACAAGGGAACTGACAAAACTGCACCAAAATAAACCCTAGGAATTTGACTACAGAATTGAGGCTACTGCAAAGGAACAGAGAGAGGGAGATGGGAACAAAGGTGGGAGAAAGCACAATAGAGAAAGCATAAAGGGCTATGGGTACTTGGGGGTTTGGGAGAGTAACATACATCTGAAAAAATGTGAACCCTTAATCATACACACTGTTGTACACCAATGTTCCCTCAATAAAGGGAGAAACGAATAAAATAATTTACAAAAAAAGTTGCAGGTAAAATGTATAAACAGATTTTGTTTTAAGTTGCAAATATATGTTTATATATGTACATTTTAAATGTTATTTAAAACATTTTTATTTATTTTTATTTTATATATTTTTTACATCACTTTTCATTTTTGCACAATGTATGCATTTTCATCTTGGTTATAGTCCCCATACAATTTCCACCCCCCCACCCTTGCTTTGATCCTACTCCCTCTTGCCCCCCTTGTAGTATGTCTCTGGCTTACATTTGCTTGTTGATTTTGATTTTTACTTTATTATAATTAGTCTTATTTAAAACATTTTTATAAGAAAGTTTCAAAGTCCTATGTATAGGTTGAAGGTGGATGGAAAACACAGCATGTGGAAAATTTCAGTTCATCCCTATGGCTGAAGCAAAGGAGGTGTTCAATGGGGAAAGATGATGGGAGAAAGGTAAACCATGGGTTTAGATGAGGTTATTTATTATAGGACCTTATAATAGTGAAGATGAAACTACCAAGTAGCCAACAAATAATAATCAATCATGAAATATCTGTATACTGGTCAATTACACAGCCAGCAAAAGTCAAGTTTTCAAAGAATTTTCAATAACATGAGAAAATATTTTCAGTATATAATGGTAAGTGAAAAAAATTGGAAAATAAAAATTATTATACCTGTTCAGTCACAATCCTTTCATATTTGTGGGCCTTTTTCAGAAGAGAGGAAAGGATGAGTGACATAAAGCCTTGAGAATCACCACAAGGCAAAGGATAACTGCCTTGGTAGTAGCTGGTGTGATTGTCTATGGATGTGAGAAGAGAAAACCAAGGAAATTTGAATGTGGACTGTGTAATAGATGGAGCTAAAAAGTTATCGTTAATTTTGTTAGATATATTAATAGAATGGTATTTATGTGAGAGAACATGACTTTTATTTTTAAATATACATAATGAAGTATTTACATGTAAGATGACATCATGTCCTGGCTTTATTTTTAAATATTGCAGAAGAAATAAAGGCAAAGGGTAGGATTGAAATCACCTTGGCAGAGTATTAACGTATTGAAGAAAGGTGATGGATACTTGGGTTTTGTTATATTTTTCTTTCTACTTTGTATATTTGGAAATGTTCATAATAAAAGATTTAAAAAGAAAGTAGCAGGGACACAGTATTGGATGCATAAACATTTTAAGAAGTGATTTTTATAAAAGGCTACATGTTGGAGGAAAAAAAGAAGGCACCAATGTTTGGGAGTCATGCATAGAGAGAGACACAGAAGAGTGAGCTGTGTTCCAGGAACCAAAAGAGAAAAATGATTTCAAGGAGTAGAGATCTGCTGTGACCTTGTCTTAACATTGCCTCTGCCCAGAGCAGTTTTAGAACTCCACTGTGGAATTGTCAGTTTTGGAATATCCCTCAGCAAGGTCTAGTCTATTAAAGTTGAATTTAACTTCTGACAACAGGGGGAAAAATCTTGGAGCCAAATCTAGTGAATTAAGCTAGAGTTTAGATCAGCTAATACTGTTTTTGGTCAAAGAACCAATTGTAACTTTAAAATAGTGGGATTGGTTTTTGTACGTTGTCTTTGAAGGACTATTAAAAACATTTCCAAGTTGTGTTCGCCGTGACTCTTTTTTCAGAAGAAAGTTTATAAGACCAAACCTTAGATAAAATGACATGTTTGGATTATAATTTAAAGCTTTTGCTTTCTTTTTAATACTCCATCTACTTTTGGAATAGGAATACATATCAAATCTTTGGTGTCTTGGAGCCTCTGACTATTTTCTAGAATCCCATTGTAAACTAAGCTGTAAGAAATAGCACTGTGTATGCCAGGGGGAAAGACCACAGGCTTTAGAACCAACCAGGCCAGTTTACAATCTTGTCTTCATCACCACATGCTGTCCAATTTGGGGCAAGTTACTTCTTTTCTCGGGGTCAATATCTTGAAAGGTTGTTGTATGAATAACAGGCTCTGCCCAGTGCCTGGCATAAGACAGGAATACTGACTCATCCTGATGGAGATATAATAATACAATTTTATCTCTTGGCTCATCAGACATGCCTTCCCTCTTGAGACATCAAATGAGATAAGAAAATAACTAGTGGAATTATGCCTTTTAGCTTCATGAGGAGAGTATATTATTCATCATTACCTTGCGAAGGGAGGACAGTTTTTTTAGTCACTACTAAACCTGTATTTTCAGAGAGTGTATTATTTGTATTTCTTGCCAAGATGGAGATTGGCACGCTGAAGAAATTAGAATTTGGCTAGAAACCAGTGACCTGTTTAGCAGAGAAGTGATAGGAAACCATACTCCTGCCAGTTTGGAGAGACTTAGTATGAAGTGATTGACTTTTTGATCCAAACTGGCCATAACTATTCCAAACAATATGATAAAACCTGCTGATTCAAAGGGGTGTGCTTACGCAGGTATGCCATTTCTACCATCCCAGACTTGTAAAATCATTCTGTAACACAGCAGCAACACAAAATTTACTGTTTTCCTGCTCAGGCATTGTGCAGAGCTACTTTACATGCATTTTCTCTTTGATACTGAAAACAGCTCTATCAGGAAAAAACTACTATTAATCTGTGTTTTATGGGAAACCACAGTTTAAAGAAATTAAGTCATCTGCCTTTAGCCACAGAACTGGCAAGTGGCAGAGCAGGAATTCCGGTTGGCGTCAGTGCCCACTCATCTTTGCAGGCCTCCTTTAGATTGTCTGAATTCCTTCTCATTAGGAATAATGATCTGTTTAAAAATAAGGGAGACATCTTCTCAGCAATCATTGTATAACTATGACAGTAGCAAATCAAAAAAGTCAGTGTCCTTTCACCAAAGACCTGCATCAGTGTCAACAAACAGTTGAGAGCAGAAATGTACACAGAGAGCACTAGAGTGAAAGAAAAATGTCCAGCTTTGGTCAAATTTGAGATGAGGGCACAGTGTGCATTATGGCCATCTTCTTTCACTGCTCTCCATTTTCATTTCTTTCTCCCTGGTAGTGAGGGAACTGTTATAAAGTAGGAGACCTAATTAAGTCAAAAGGCAGCAAAAAATCTACTTGCCACAGAGTTAACACTTGCCCTGGGTAGTGTAGCTCAAGTTATACCCCATGAGTTTGGGTCATACTGATATTATGGCTCTTCTTGTGTCCTCCTCTAAGAAGGGACGACCAGGCCCCTTCTGAAGCCCCTGTCACTCACTATTCATCTCTATGAGAGAATATTTTTTCAGTGCTCTTCAATCAATGGGAGACTCCTTCCCAGTCCTGTTGTATAGACATGGGCCTAAGATGCTTCCAAGTCCATGGGACTGGGATACATTGAGCTTGGGGATTCTGCCCACTGTGTGTGGTTCCCTATAGCCTTTCCTTAGTAATCACCCAAGTCAGCCAGGAGTGCTTGTTGACCAAGGAGGGTGGCTGCTGCTAGGAGCTATAAATAAATAAATGGATGTCAGAAGCTTGCAATTAAGGGGGTGGGGGGGCGGAGACAAAGAATCATTACCCTCCCTTGAGCATATTGATTTGGATGTTTTGGTAATTGTGAAACATTTGCAAAGAGACTTAACTAAGCTCTTTGTGTTTTCTGCAAGATGGAGGGCTTGCCAGTCCATTTCAGCATGCAAATCCTAGACAATCACTCTTTTGGCATTTAGAGGCCGCCCCTGTTCTTGCTGGGGTTAGGGGCAAACAACCTGTTGACACAGAAAGAAAAGGCTACTTTACCACATACTTTTTAAAACAGAAACCCCCCATCAGGGCTCTCAAGTCCCAACTTCTATGCCAAACTCTGTCCAAAGCCAACAGAAGGCGCCCTGAGACTTAGAAGTGCTCACGCTTAGACTTCCATGCCACAGTATGTGACTCCTTCATGGCTCTTCATTTCTTTGTGAAATTGTGTATTTCTTTTGTGAGCATGCACATGTAGATAGTTGATAGTTATATTTCTTCCAATATTACCATTGGAAAGATAAAGTTCTTGAGACTATGACTGTAACAGGGTGGTCCCCAGGAAAGGGGGAGGTTCCAGGTTTCCTGCCCCACCCAAAAGGTGGGTGGAGCTGAGCAGAGAGAGAGAGAAGCTGCAGAGGAGAATGAAGGAAGGAAGGAAGCAGGATGGAGAGCCAGAAGAAGACCTGGAGGAGGCACATGGAATGGAGAGATGTGAAGAAACTGCGCTTGCCTTTTGGTCGTGGATTTGGTGACACAGATGTGGGTGAGAGACCCATGCGGAGGTGACCATTGGCGGTTTTTGTCTTGATTTTGATTTTGCTCTTTTCCTTCCAGACTTGTCTGGTGGTTTCTGATCCTTTTCTTTGGGTCCCCACTAGAAGATACTTTAGACTTGTGGCAGGCTTTGGGGCCTTGCTCTGGGCCAGTCCTGCTTGGGTGGATTTTTACCCACGAGGGGACGGGTAACATTGGGTGCTTTATTTAGAAACTATATTCTTTGCCTTTTCTGTATTGTTTCCTAATTGTATTAAAGTTCCTTCCCATTAAAATCTCATATGTTTTGTGTTGATGCAGCAGATGGCAGAACCCATATAGAGCAGGCAGGTTTGTGGGGTTTGGGCTGCCCCTCTCCCTGCCCTGTAACATGATCTTGGTCCTTGATAGACATGCTTTGCCATAGTGGTTTTCAACCTGTAAACTTGGAATCTCCGGAAACTTGCAAAGTTATCAAAGGAAACTTCCAATCCATATTCCAAAAGCTTTGAGGAAACTGATTGTATAATGTGTCTCCAGAATAGTTATGGATACTATTATGGTTGATAGCATGCAAGCATTTTCTGAATTTGTGGTAGGCTTTTGTGATATCTTTCTTCTAGTGAGGGAAAGTGTAAGTTACTATCTGCGAAATTTGAAAACGTTTTGTTATGTAAAAGAAGCTGTCTTCCTGAAAGGATAAGTGGAAGGTATTTGAAGGTCCTTGTTGTAGTAGCTAAATGCAAAGTTTGTTTACTTGTTATTCATCCTTTTCCTTTTGCTGTTGTTTCCTGACCCACATGATTTCGGGCCTGGATCAGAATTCCCTGTCATTGCAGTTGCAGCTGAGGAGTGGGCTGAAGGCATTTATTTGATTTTGCAGATTGTTGATCTTAAATACTTTTTTTTCCCCTTAAGATTTATTTATTCATATTTATTCATATTTATTTATTCATATTTATTCATACAAGAACCGGGGTACAGGTCAGATGCGGGAGGGTGAGAGGATTCACCAGAGACAGAGCGGGGAGCAGAACAGGCAGACTGACAAAATACACTGCTGAGGGGAGCAGCGGGCAAGACAGGAGAGGTCTGCTGCGCCATATGGGACCCTCACTGGCTGACCGGGATCGAACCCGGCACCGAAGAGGCTGAGGACAGCTTCACAGTGTGGCGCTCAACCGCCTGTGCCACCAGGGTAGGCCCTGATCTTAAATACTAAAGGATGTTTTGGTTTTGTTTTTTTAAGTTAGTGTCATAAGAGACTTCATGATCCACCCCACTCTGTCTTCAGCACAAGTTGCATACACCCCCAGATTACATTCAGGTGAGAAGTGGCTGCAGTTTACCTTGGTGGTGGCTACACAATGAGGCCTGGGTCCAGAGTATTTATGTTTTTAGCCTCTAATAGATACCGCTTCCAGCATGTTTGCTATAGTTTTTAAAATAGATGTTAGCTGGCTCTATAATATAAACTACCAAATTGCCAAGCAGCATCACTTTCCACATATGAAGGGTGTAGTGTCATCAACGCACAGGCACTAACATTGCCTGCCTTGTGCTGTATTGTTTTATTTTCTCCTCCCTTTTTTATCAACAGTTCCTTTAAAAAAAAGAAGCAGCAGCAGTAATGTGTTAAGTACTGACAATGGAGAAGCAAGTGCAAAGAATAAAAAAATTATCTTTAATCCAACCTTCCTGAGAATTCTACTCTTTATTTTGTTCTACTCTTTATATTTTTGTAAATTCTCCTAAGCTTTCTTTGCAGTCTGTCATACTGTGTGTGTTGTTTTAGGACCATTATTCTTCCAGACCACAATCATTAATGACTGTATAGTATTCTGCTGTATGATAGTGCCATTATTTATGTAGCTTTTTTCTTACTGCTGGATATTTAGTTAACCCTCTTTTAGGTCCTTTTTCCCTCTTTCCCTCCTCTCCCACTCTTAACTCCCTCCACTTTCACATTAGAGGCCTATACCCTATGGATTCAGAAGGGGTCCAGAGCTAGTCTGCAAGATTTAATCACTGCTTATAATGGTTATTCTACCCTTCCTCTAAAAATTTCCCCCATACCAAACTAAAAATATGAAATTGCTTGGACACTTTTAAAAAACACATACACACATCACTATAAAATTGAGATTTTGGAAATGAACTATGAATTGGAATATGTATCTAAGTAATTACTTTTTAACTGTGGAAGGATGTTTATTTTCACAATGTTTTCCCTTCATGGAAGAGGCTGCTATTATATTTATAAATTAGTATATAGACAAATTCAAAAAGATGAAAATTAGGGAGAATATTTCAAACAAGAAAAGCCGTGTAGACATTGTGGTGGTAAGATAAGAAACATTTTTCCTTTCAAAGGAACAGCATTCTGCTTTTGGTCTCTAAAGTGAGTGTATCATCATTTTAATATTTTTTTATTACATGAGATAGTACTTTACATGTAAAAGCTGGTTACCAAGTAGTATACCAAAAGGAAAATTGTCACATGGTTTAAGGTGTGCAGAGAAGCTCCAAATTGGCTTGGAAAAGAGTCTCACAATCAGGGCCTCCCCTGGTGGCACAGTGGTTGAACGCTGGGCTGCGAAGCTGCCCACAGCCTCTGCGGCTCTGGTTTGATCCCTGGCCGCTGGCAAGGGTCCTACATGGTGCGACAGACCTCTCCTGCCACGCCCACTGCTCCCCTCAGCAGTGTATTTCGTCGGTCTGCCTGCTCTGTTCCCTGCTCTATCTCTGGTGAATTCTCTCACCCTCCCGTGCTTCTGACTGTACCCAGTGCTTGTATAAATAAATAAATAAGTCTTTAAAAAAAAAAAAAAAAAAGAGTCTCACAATCAGAGGGCATCTTCAGAGTTGGAAAAGTCTCCAGATGGTTTTGCCCAGCTCCTCCCAGCAGGTGTTTGGGCAGGGACACCTTCTCCTTACAGACTCTATGATATGTGCATATCTGCTCCATGAGCACCCACTTCACATCACTTGTGTGGACTTAAATAAATGGCCAATTTTTTCAAGATGTTTCCAGAATCTTTCAGCCACTTTATTTCCCCTGATACAATTAATTGAATGCTACCTGATCATTTAAGTTATGGTTAAAGAGTGGGTGAAAGATGAAAACAAGGATAAGTTTTTCCACACTCCAGCAAGAGGCTGGACTGATTTGTCATTCAGGGTATAACTAAAGAAAATGTTGCCATTTTAAGCTTATGGTGCTAAACAATTGCTGAAAATGGGTCTATAAACTTTAGGCTATTTACCCAAAATCTGTTTTGACTTATTAGTACTATCATTTGCTTGTTTTTAATAAGATAATTTTAAATAATATCCTTCATAATTGGCAACTGATTTCTTACTGAAATATTTAAAGATACTTTAGATTTCTGTCCTTCAGCTTTGTCTAAATGCTCAGTTGTATGCCACTGTTCAGTTCTTCATTTGGAGAAGCCAGAAATCCAGGACTGTGTCTGCTTTCACCTATAATACCACCTTAAATAGGCCATTTCATTCTCGATGTCTTTCATCAGTTGAAGGAAAGAAAAATAAACAATGCGTAGCAACCATGGGCTCCCCCTTGGATCACTAGTATGCCTACATATCAAATACTTAATGTTTTCCTAAAAGGTACAAAGTGCATGGTGCTTACGTTAGCATTTCCTGATCAAAAAGGCCTAACATATTTACGATTAGAATTACACAATAAAACATTTGTAGTGATTCTTTAACCCACTCTGTGTCTAAAGTATAATTTTTACTTTTTAGTTCTTTGGAGTTCTCAGAATCAGAGTGATAATGTTTCCATATATAGAAATAATTTTTTCTTTGATACTGCTAATCTTTCCCTTAAAGCTAATCACAATGATTGCCAATGGCATTCTTAACCTCTGGGTGTGCACCTGGAATAGTACACTTTCAAATGTTGAGAAGGGGTGGGGTGTCAGGCTAAGTTCTGTAGTTTTTGTGTTTTTTTAATTTATAAACATTCTTGAATATGTCATTAAATATTATCCAGAATAATGTTTAATACCATAATCCAAAACTTATCTTTCACTTTATGCATTTTTATTACCTGCATAGGAAGATAGGGCATAAAGTCATTTTAAGGTGTTAGTCATTTGAGTCATTAGGTTAGAGAACAAATGTCAGTAAAGTTTGCAAAGCCCTATCAACCAACAAAGGGCCACCTACTTTAATTGTAGATAAGGCTTTTTCCATCTTTATTCTCTTTTCTATTACCCCTTGCCCTGGTTTACCTTTCCTATTATATATATCAGAAAAAGACTATATTCTTGAGAAACGAAGAAAACAATATCAAATCTCCTGCTAAATGTTAGAAACTTATGTCATCTTAATGATTCTCATTTCGCAAATAGGGAAGCCAGAGTTCAGAAAAGTCAAATAACTTACCCAAGGTCACATAGTTAATAAATGACTGAGCTATTGTTCACATGTCCTGTTCCTGGGATTTTTTTTTTTTTTCATTTCTCTGCATTACCTCCAATTTTCACTAATATCCCCTAGTACCTTTCCTTACCTTTCAGATACAAAATGCTGTCCTCAAGTAGTATAATTGAAGCTTTAATTTTTGCTATTCCCAGCAGCAGACAACCCATGACCGTGTGACTAGTCCTACTCTTTGAGCATTTCTGATCTCCACCTTCCCAGACAGAAAGGGGTATGGAGGCAAACTACGTAATTCTCTTTTTACATGTTTTAGATATTTACAAAAGCTATGTAGTAAATTCATTTTTAAAATTTCAACATATTTTGTTCTTAAAAAAATTTCCCAGTATTATTGACATATAATTGACATATAACATGAAATTTAGGATGTGCAAGTCAGCTTTTTGTCTTATTTTCCTTTTTTTAGAAAGACTTGGCTCAATATTCAAAATAGAGCTGTGGTTTTGGTTCAGGGTTTTTAAAAAAGAAAGGAAAAAGCTAAGTGTGAAGACAGAAGTGACCAGAAGAGTAAAGATGTCACACAGGAATTATTAGATTTAATTTTGCCCTTCTTCACTATTTCTACTCCTAATGTGCTCCCCTTCTTTTAATAGCCTAGATCTATCACTTTCCCTTCCTCCCCTAGACCTTTGCCCAGGTTGTAAGCTCTATGCTGTACCTCTTTTCTCACTCTGGCCTGTACCTGCTCTACTACTTCCACGCAGTCCTCATTATTCAGCTCTAGAGACACATGCTCAAGAAGTACTCCCTGGACTAGGTTTTGGACTAGGTTATAACCCATTATACACTGTAGTGGTATCACAGCCTCCTTCTTGCTAGTTTGTTTGCTTACCTTTAAATTCCTGGTACTTGCACATCATATATACTGAGTGTACTGAAGAATGAATGAGTGAATTAATCAATCAGTTTGTTTCGTCATCAAATGACCAGATTTTGTTTTAGTAGCCCTGGTAAATTTAGTCTCCCTTGTAATTTCCCATGCACTTAACCAGCAGAACTTTTGTATTTACAAAGCTGTTGGATGTTCCAGCTCATGCTGGAAGATGGGAGAAAGATGGGAAATAGCAATGAAGCAAGTATTTGTGTGACAGTTTTGCTACCTAACTCTCTTCCCACACCATGCTGAACTTGGCTGCATATATCTTTCCTGGTGACATTCTGTGACTAATTGGTCTGACAGGAGCCCTAAGATTAGGGGTCAACAAACTTTTTTGTTAAATGGCCAGATGTAATTGTTTTAGGCCTTGTGGGCTTTCCCACCACTACTCAGTTCTTAGTAGAAAATAGCCATAAAGCAGTGCACAAATGAATGGCCATGACTCTATTCAATAAAACTTTATTTACCAAAACAGCCATAGTTTGCTGATCCCTGATAGACATCTGATGTAATGTCTGATCACAAAATTTGTCTCCTAAATCAAACTAGGGTAATTTCAATGACTTATTTTTGGCTTTAACTGGATGTCTGAAGTATTTTCATAATGAGGAAATTATAGTGTTGTACTGCAGAATTCAAACATTTTCCTCAGCTGTTTTTCGGTCATTTAGTCTGTTCAAATCAAAGGCAACAAACGAATATTCTGATTGAGCCTTCCCGTGGTCCAGAAATTTCCAATTCTTAAAACCTGTGTAAAAAATTCAAGATCTACGTGGAGTTAGACACTATGAAATAGAAGCTACTAGAAAGGGGTCATTTACATTCTGGTTTATTAAACTACTGCTGCTAAAAGAACTCTGTTCTTATAGAAATAGACAGCTCTTAAACACATATGTATACTCATAGAGAGAGAACTAGAAAATGTGCACAAATTTCTTCTTCCCACTTCAGATTTCTTTATAATGTCTATGTTTACTTGTTCTGAGTGGATAAAGGAGAAAACAGAAAGTTATGTTTTTTATTAATTGCCCATTCATATCCCTAGGGGGAAACACAAGAAACTTTCTCAAATATTTTATTTGAATCAGTTGTGGTGGTTGCAGATGCTGTTAATCTTTATATTTTCAATTGTTTTTCTGCTGCATTGTGACAGAGGGAACACTACAGAAGTGTGCCCCCAAAATTGGCAGTAAAATTGTAGATAGGTTTAAAAAGAATCCAGAAAATATTTTATTGATTTGATTTTTGTCATTGAATCAAGTGATCTATGAAGGTGAATTTCCAACAATTGCTGTTTTCTCACTCAACTGCCTACATTAAAAAAAAAATGGATAAATTTCTTTAAAGATAATCCTCACTCCCTTTCTTACTTAAAGCTTGGTGTTACTCCTATCAACAGCATTTGCGATGTTAAATACTATCTTTTTGTATTTTGTTTTATCTCCGCTGTGTCAAGTTATAGCCAATCATTTATTTGCTCCTCTGACCTGCCTCTACCATCTATCCTGTATCTTGTTTTTTTCCTTTTATATCTACCATAGATTAAGAGATCAGGTAACCAGTGAGGATCTAAGATATAAAGTAGTATTTTTGATGCATAGAATTTGAAAGTCATTTGTAGTGTTGCTCTTATATCCCTCCTTTTTTTTTCTGGATTGGAGTTGATTGAAAAATAACTGTCACCACAAAGGTGACAGTTGATCTATCTCTATTTTATGACACAGTAGATCATTTTACCGTTGAGTTCCAAATCTCTGTATTTAAAAAGAACAAATCAAATTCAACGAGTGTCCTCTAAGGTGACTTTATTAGTAGCCTTGTAAGGGCTGTCCTGTGCCTAGCAAGATGTCATAAATATTTTTGAAACACTTCTTACTCATACTTTCTACTATAAGGTGCTTTTTATAGCTGTGAAACCATATGATTACTTTCCTAGGAATTCAGTTTATATTGATAGAGAACTGTCTTAAGCAATCCACATGAGCAATTAGCTAGCTTGTTTAGTTATACCCTTTTATGGGAACTCCAGTCTTTTTCTTAATGCCCAAATTATCTGCTCATGCTGGGATCAGAGGGCAATAAGGCACACCTCCCACACTGACTTGCTCTGTGGTTGACCTTAAGGAGGTCTCTTAAACAACTTTGCTGTCTCCTTAGATGTCACATTCCTTATTTTCTTTATGCCCTTACAAGAGTTACCCTACTATATGTCACTTACAATGAAGAAAAGGAGGTGACATCCTGCTTTTTAGCAGTCTTATGCTAAGTGAGCTTTTTTTGAGACATCATCTCACTTCACCCTTCCGGGACTGTAAGGTACAGATATTGCACTTCTTATTTTATAGATAAGGAAATTGAGTTTCAAAGAGGTGAAGTATATGCCCAATATCACACAGCTAACAAGAAGCAGAGCTGGGCTTTGATTCCGCAGCCCAAGTTCTTTCTTAGTATCCCATTGTCTCCAGAATGAAAAACAAACTCATGTCAGAAGTACTTGGGGCCAGTATCTCACATAATCTATCCTGTGAGGTAGGTATAGTAACTATAAAGTGCTTAGCACAGTGCCTGGCTCATAAACCCTCAATAAATGTTAGCTTGTAATGTAATTAATATAGCACAACAAAAGCAAACTTGCTTTGAATAGAAAAACCCTGTTATTGCACTATCCTTTTGACTATTACAAACATTCTGTTATATTAATGGTAAACATAAGAGTGTCTTCTCTCACTTAAAACAAGAAGTTAGATGAAGTGCTGGATCATTTGTCCTTCATCACCTAAGTGATTACACAAGTGGTTTCAAGGTCCCTTCTAATTCTGTGACTGTACTATCCTAGCAATGGAGTCCTGTTTTTCCTTTTAAGAAATTTTGGTCAGAACGCAAGCCTTCTTCATAGAAATGAAGTGGTATGCTCACATGAAGGACTTAGAGCCCATTAGCAAAGCTGAGTGCCCACATTGATTTTGAGAGTTGTAAATGACAAGAAATGTAAACAGTGAAGCCCTTGAAGTATTTGTTTCTCATAGAAAGATAAAATACCTACAGCATTTTTAAAAGATGAAAACAAAGCCTGGATAATTGATTTTCTTAACAAAGGCATTTAAGAAAATATTTGTTCTGTATTTGGCACTAGGGGATAATGGAATATAAGTAATTATTAAACCAGAATTTAGTAGCCGGAGTTGAATTAGGAAGCCATTTCCCCCCAATAGTTTCCAACAATGCTCAAGGGCTCTGATACAGCTGGACACTTTGTTGCTTGTGAAAGTTTTTGTTTTTATCATTTTGCCCTGTCGTTCTGTCATTCCTGCCTGTTTAACTCATTAGTGATGGTGAAAATTACATCCTTAAGCACTGATAGTCAAGAACCCTCAGTCGTGATGTGTAGAATTACTCGATTTGACACACAATGTGGTAGTATACCTTCCTCAGTAGTATTTCCTGGCAGGGCAATGAGATGGAGTGCTCAACAGCCTATATTCTTCATTCTCACAGTTTAAAGATAGGACTGTATTTTTTTTTTTTTTTTAAAGATTTATTTATTTATTTATACAAGCACTGGGTACAGTCAGAAGCGTGGGAGGGTGAGAGAATTCACCAGAGCCAGAGCGGGGAGCAGAGCAGGCAGAAGGACCGAAGTACACTGCTGAGGGGAGCAGCGGGTGGCAGGAGAGGTCTGCGCGCCATGTGGGACCCTCCTCCGGTTGCTGGGGAGCAGTCGGGGATCGAACTGGCACTGCAGAGGCTGCGGACAGCTTCGCAACCCAGCGCTCAACCGCTGCGCCACCAGGGAGGCCCGATAGGACTGTATTAATAGCTTAAGCAATTCACTCCCCAGGAAATTGTTCCTCTTTTCACCCTTGGACTGAATACATCTTCTCTCTCATGTATCGTATGTGATCTCTAATATAGAGCTTGCTACATTGATGTATGGTTTGTCTGCTCACTGATTTCCTGGGTGGACCTAGAGTTCTTGGCTAGGACTGGACAGTGTCTGGAACTTCATAGTTGCTTAGTAAATGTTTATTGACCAAGTAAAGATTCCAACTTCAAACTGGCCCTTACTATCAATAATAGTTTTGTTCAGTCTTGTTGCCCCGTCTCATTCCTAAGCCATGATTCCAAACCCATGATTCCAAACCCTTTCCACTTTTCTTGCTCCCTCATGAATCTTGGCTTTCACAAATAACCATTTTTTGTTCCTCCCCTCTGTCCATTCCCAAAATATGTCCTTTTTATATGTTTGCTCCTCCTGCTTTCTTAAAAGACTGTTCCTCTTGGGCCTCCCCAGTGGCGCAGCAGTTGAGCGCTGGGTTGCGAAGCTGCCCGCGGCCTCTGCGGCGCCGGTTCTATCCCCGGCTGCTCCCCTGCCACCAGAGGAGGGTCCCACATGGCGCGCCAACCTCTCCTGCCTCCCGCTGCTCCCCTCAGCAGTGTACTTCAGTCCTTCTGCCTGCTCTGCTCCCCGCTCTGGCTCTGGTGAATTCTTTCACCCTCCCACGCTTCTGACTGTACCCAGTGCATGTATAAACAAAACAAACAAACAAACAAATAAATAAATAAATAACATGCCTCTATTAAAAAAAAAAAAAAGACTGTTCCTCTTGATTTCCAAGTTCTGTTCCTTCATATGAGTGTTGGCTCAGATCTCCTCCAGGATCTTGCCCCATTAGATACCGTCTATCCTTGGGTAGCTATGGCTTCTTTCTCACTGCTGGTTCTTTTCCCGTAATATAATGAGTCCAGTTATTTTATTTCCTAATAAAATCTTTATCATCACTGTTTCCCCTTTGTCAATTTCTCTGCCATCTTCACATTGCCTCAACTCATTGTTAGTCCTACCTCCTTACTTATAACCCAGTTTCTGCCATCACCAGTGCTTCCTAATTTCCAAATCCCGAAACTTCTTCATAGTCTTCATATTCTGTCCAGCCTCCTAGCTAGATTTAAAAATGCTCTCTTTTTTTTAGACTTCTAGGCTAGAAATCTTGGTGCCATTTTCTACCCCTTTCTCCCCACCCACTTAACATACTACCCTCTGTAAAAATAAAAATTCCTGTCTCTATATTTGTCATTTTTTTATGTGGTATGCCACAAAAAATATGGTATAAAGCAGAGCAGTGAGTTGAAAACATTCATCAGGGCATTTTGTTTTGTAGTTTGATGTTGGCACAAGCAAAAGAGCAAGCCAGTGAGAAAGTATGGAAAGTAGTTAACTTAGTAAATGAACCACATGAACTGTATGCTTAGCAGCTGATTCTTTTAAATTCCTTTTCACACATTCTAAGTGCTAGCAGAAAGTATCTAGTTAAAGAAAGGCCAACCCAGCCTAGCTATACAGCCAGAATTTTCTGGTTTTTCACAAAGAGTTAAAACTTTCTTGAAATGCTAACACAGTTTATGTGTTTACATACATACAAGATCGTCATTATGTTTCTGCATGGTGATATCATCAGAAGTCTTATAAAGAACAAATCACTCTTTTTAATCATTTTGTCAATAACAAATGTAATTGTAATTTCCCCCTTTTTGGGGCCTCCTGTGAGCCTCTGCAGAGAGGATCAGCCCTTCAAGTAGAAGTTAAGCTACTGTTGTCAACCTGCCTATCTCTCTGCAACTTCCTTTTACTGAGCCTTCTGTCCCCTGGAAATCATTTGCTCCTATAGTGTATACTTTTGGCTTTGCTTTATTTTTTTTTTTCCTCCTTGAAGTAGAGTGAAAAAGGTTTGGTTTGACTTAAAGGGAATAGTAACAGAATGGGGAAATAATCAGCTGCCTAGTGTCTATTTTTACTGCCCCACCTGAGCAAAGCTATGAGACATAGAACTTGGACTTGTCGAGTAGACCATTAAGAAGCAGTATGTTACTAAGGCTCAGCAGGAAAAGTGCTTGCTTTCATAGGACTCAGTCTTAACTTTCATGTAACACAGGAAAAGGAGATGTTTGGGACCCAGGAATATTATCACGTTGTATATGCTGTAGAGGCTAATTGGAGTCCAGGGGGAAGTGGTCATAGAGAGTCTGCAGCTAGTAGGCATAGGTAGCATTTTAGAAAATGCTTTAAGTGAAGCTTGTCTTGAATTTCAGTATTTATGCAGAGAAAAAGAGAGGTAGGGGCAGGAGGGAATTGTAAGGCATAGAAGCAAGAACCAGCAGGATTTGTTAGGGGATATCTAGAACAGATTATGGGGATAGAACTTAAGTTTGTGGGGAGGCTTGTGATGAGATGGAGAAGGCGGGGTTTAGGGATGATAAACATTTGATCCTTTTTTTTCCCATCAGGTTAATTATTGAAATATGTTATAAATATAATAGAATTAGAAAGCTTGTTAGTTAGGCTGTGGTCATAATTTTTAAAAAATATGATTATATAAGTGTTCAGGTACTTCCCATTTCCCCCTAGACTTATGTATTCTAGGTTCTATATAAATATATAAAAGATGAAGAGAAATTAGGTTACTGAATTTTTGTCTGGTTCTAATTCATTATATGGACTGCCTTAATTCTCTGAAATTTCCTAAGCTTGGATTTTCCATGTGTAAAGAATTTTTTTTTTTTTGCACAATCATAAATTGAATTTAGGAATTCATAGACCAAAATGCTACAACCCATAAAGAGGCATTCAAGATGGAAAAATCAAAATTATCTATAATAAAGATACTTTATTTCTAAAGATTCAAAAGACAGAGCAATGGTGAATCCCCTGTTAACTATCCAGAGGGTATGGGATAACTGTGTGGAGAACAATTAAAGGGGAGGATTGTACTAATAACATTTTTTGGGGAAATACCCAGCATTAAGATTGTAAGTATGGTTCTCTGGCTGAGATAGAATAAGACCCAGACCACCTCTCAGAGGTGCAGGAGGATGGCGCTGAGGGCACATGTATGTTGCTCTTGCATAAAGAGACATGGGGCTATGCCCACTTACTCCTTTAACCTTTCATCTTTTCCTGCCTCCCTTCTTCCTTCCTACGTTACAGTGCACATGGCGTCATGCCTCTCAATATTATGATGAGGGCTCCACCATGATCTAGGCTAAGCTCAACATTAGAAAAATAAGTTAAGTGGCTGGATGTGGATGATGGCAGGATGTGAGGATGACGATGACGATGCTGCTGCTGCTGACCAATGTAAAGACTATAGCTCCCAGCCCCTTCTTCTTTCCCCAGCTGCTCCTCAGTTACTCAGCCCGCATTTCTGCTGAGCTACCTGAGGATATGATGTGAAATGAGGTTGCCTCCCTGCTTCTCCACATCCCCTGCAGGTCTTGCCCAAATCGTTCTTGGGTCCCTTCCTACATACACCCTTTTCTCCATCCATCCCTCTCTCTCAGGGTCACTTGCCTACCTCCTAACCTTTAGCTTGTCCTGTGGGGCGGAAAAGTTGGTGTACTGGGATGGGGGTGGCCAGGATCCCTTTCACATTTAGGGCTATTGTTCATGCTTCCTTGTGGGTGATGTAGTAGTTTCTGTTGCTCATTTTATGTTTACTTACTGTCTGAATCCATGTCAATTTATGTACCCTTGGCTCTGAACCACCGTTTATATATTTTTGTGTTGTTAATATTTTTAATTGGTGTTTTTAAAGTAGATGTACTCTGCATGTTTGGCAGACCAACAAAGTGGAATATAAAAATTTGATTTTTTAAAGTAACTGTATAAGGTGAAAAGTACCTTTTTGTGTGGGTGCCTGTGTGCTTTTGTGCAGATTGCAGGTTTTATCAGGCATGCTATTCGTTAATATTTATTGTAACAGTTTACAGTGTGGCCCCTTGAGTCCCTCTGGATTATGCACAACCTGAATGATGTAACCTTGGAAAATACAATAAATCTAAAGTTGAAACCACTTCTAATGGGAAGTTTCTTGAAAGCTGTAAAATTAAATTGCCTCCACTAGGATGAGGGAGCTAGTGTGGAGAATGCCCCAGAGGGCCTGGATTTGACTCTTACTGGTCTTGTCCCCCATGTTGAAGTTGCTGGGCTTTGGTTTGGATTACTTTGTTTGTTTGTTTTATTTAAAATCCTCTTGCTATTCTTTTGCCCTAGTATTCCATGACATGGCAGGCCCATGATGACCTTACTAGACAACCTATGATCTTCTCTTTTATGTATCCAGAGTGACTCTTATCCTATATGGAATACCCAGATGCCCAGAAGAAGTATTTTATGAGTCACAGAATCTTAGGTTTGCAAGGAGACTACATGTCACCGAGGTCATTTTTGCCAGCCCCTGTGTTAACCATTCCAATTTTATGCAGCTGAATACTGGTTGGAATATCTCATGCTGTACATTTTAGAAAAATTTTCATTGTGTTGTTTTGAAATGTGGCTTCCCAGAACTCTTGGTCCTAGTACCCCTTTCTGAAGCTATATACAATAAATTTTCTTCTCCCTCCATGATATATATGTGATATTTGTATGTATTTATTTTTAAAAAGTGATGTTAAACATCTCTAGGTCTGTCTCCCTATTTTCTTTTGTCATAGTTCAGTTATCTGTAGAGTACAAACCATATATGTTAGACATAGCTAGATTCTAGGGAAGCAGTGAAGGCAAAGCAGGTTCTGGTCCCAGCCCTCAGGGAACTTTTGGTCTAATAGACCAGGTGGAATGAGAGGAAAATGGGCTTGACAAGAGTTATGAATGGCATAGAATGGCCTAATAGAATAGCAAAGGTTATAGAAGGGGCAACAAATTTAGCCTTGGTGATTGGAGATTAGAATGTCAAGGAAAGTTTTCTGAAAGAGTTGAGAAGAATACCATGAGTCACCCAAGGGAACAGGATAAGTGAGGGGTAGAAAAGGGTATTTCAGGTAGAAGGACCAGCATGCTGGATAGGGTGAAGGTGAATGTGCATGTGGAGTTCAGGAAGTGAGGGTAGTTTAGTTGGGTAAGTTGTAAGGGAGGATAAAGATGCAGAAGTTCTGGAGCTAAAAGTTGGGCTGGTGGTAGAGTGGGGAGATGAGGTCAGACATTTTAGGTGAGTGGAGAAAGATAGTCTCAATAGGAAAATTATTTATTGTTCTCTTGGCTACACAATAACTATGCAAAACTTAACAGGTTTTGTTTGAGGTCTTATAGATTTGGAAATACTTCGCATATTATGTTTTGCTGTTGGGGAAAGAATGTGTTCAATCATTGGATTAGAAAGCTAGGCCTCATTCAGTAGCAAGACCATTTCTCTATAAGCAATATATTTGGAGAAACAAGGGTAAGAAAGAGAAAATAGTTTGACATATTCTTGTTATATACCATGCATCTTTGACACATAAGATACACATTCTATGACTGAGAAAATTTGGGTGACTTCTATACCTAGGAAAACAACAATAATAGTAAACACTTATCCAAAACTTTGGGCCTGGCCCTGTTTCACCGACAAATTTTATGCCCACATTAACTCTTTGGGTGTTATTCCCAGATATAGAGAGTTTAAATAAGGTACCAGAAGTTAGAAAGCTAATTGGCAAGTGTAAGGTCAGGACAGGACACGGGGCAGGTTTTCTAATATCCAGCAGACCGGGTAAAGGAGGAGTCAGAGTCCTTAGTGGCTTTTGCAGGTCTTTTATTGGAGTTCACCAGGCATATGGCAGGCAAGGGTGCTGGGGGGCCGGGAGGCTGGCAGGCCTCCCAGCCCCCAGCAAGTTTTCACTCTATCCGGGCTCTCTGGCCTTCTCTCGGCTTCTGCTTCTCTAGCTTCTCTCGCAGCTTCTGCTGGCATCCCTGTGACGCCGCCCTTAAAAGCCCAGTCGAATCCCATCTCCCTATGCCCACACCCTACTCCAGGTGCCCGCCATCAGGCATGCATTCAGGACCACAGGGTTCCGTCATCTATCCTAATGGCGGGAGGGCAGAAAAGCCTGATATCTTTTACCTTACCCTACAGCAAGTGTCTAGAAAGCTTAATGAACTATGATGGAGAACAATGGGTGGCTTTGGTGGTGGGTATGGTATGGTAATATACATCTGATGAGGTGTGAACCTGTATCTCTTACTTATATACAGTGTTGTCAACCAATGTTATCACAATAAAAAAGAAAGCTGAGTGGTAGAGCTAGGTTTGGTTCCAGGTCTATGATGTAGGGACAGATTGTTATAGTGGGAGCCTCCAAATTAAAGCCATCTGTGAACATGGCTCCTGCCTACTGTTGATGGTCACAGTCGCATGCTTAGAGGTGTCATCATGACCAGCATAAATAAGGCAAGTATTCACAAATGCATATTTCACCCCTTACCCACAGGGCATCTTAATTTCTGGAAAAGACCACGGATGTCTCTCAGGAGTTGGCCTTGGTTCTACTGGTAATTGTGGCTCCCTGCAGTCTCACTTGTCTCTCAGTATCTTATCAGTTGCTTCTCCCTGCTTTCTGCCACTATCAAAGAGAGTTTCATCTGCCTGCAGATGGTAGGACAATTAGGATAACAGTGAACCAGGTGGCTTGAAATATCCTTCTACCAGGTGGTTTGAAATACCCTTACTTCTAGGGAAACAGATTGCCTAGTAGTGTTTCCAAGCCAGGCTAGTTAATGCTGGCAACATTGATTGTAAAGTTTCCCAGTTTTCAAATATGTATAGTTTTCCTCTAAGGTTGATTGATTTGTGCAGATAAATGCTTCTTAGGGGCAGAAAGGGTGACTATAAGTAAAAAAGATTTGAAGTGATGGGAAAAGTAGTGAAAAAGAGTGAAGATCTAGCAGATTTGTAAAGAGAATAGGGTCTCTGTGGGTCAAAAAAAAAAAAAATGAGCAGGAGTAACTGCTTGAAAACATCGGGAAAATAACAAGGAATGTTGAGTAAGTGGAATGTTGATTTTGTTTGTTTGTTTGTTTGTTTTGGAGGAGGACTTTTAGTGCTTCCTTTGTCTCTTACCTGATATGTGTTACATTAACATGCATGAGTTTGTTAATGACTTAATTAAAATGTGTTATAATGAAAATGTTAAATAGTCAGGCCAGAGTTCCTAGGCATAGCCAAGGTGAAGCTGATCTCTTAATTTCCCATAATTCTGTAATCATCTAGCCCATGTTCGATATTTGAACATGATAAGCATTCTGTTGCCTGATTAAATAAAAGCCAAGGTCATAAACTAGTTCTATGACGCAAATTTGCATTATAGATTTATGTCCCCAATAGGAAATGCCACTAAGATATTATAAGCAATGATAAGTCTCCATCTGCAAACTCATTAAAATTCAGCTAGGTTTTATATTTGTTCATTGCTGTTTATCTTCAATAATGATCTTATCTCTAGCTGGATTACAGATTCCTTGAGAATAGGGGCTGTGTCTGTCTTACATTTCCCCACAAGACAGAGCTCAGTACCAGGCATATGGTGCTCACAGACAGAGGGATCTTCAGTTGGCCCTTAAGGAAAATGGAGTTAATCTATTTATGTTCCAGGTAAGGCAGTTGACAGGCAAACTGATTTACTCAGGGTTCATAGCTAGGCAGTGAGGACACAATCCAAGTCTTCCTCCCACTCTAAGTTTTGCACCATATCACACCAACGCAGCTCATAGTCAAGTTCTTGAATGATCTTGTGTATGTGTCAGGCACTAGAAGGAAGTTAGTTTTCTCAAACTTAGTGGTTCCCAGCCTATGTTTCCTAATTTTGCTCATGGGGAAAATGGCGATGTTTGTTTAGGACATTAGGGCAAAATACATAAAGTATATTTAGAAAAATCTGCTATGTCTTCAAATAATTTATGGTAAGTTATAAATATATAGAACAAAGTCATAAATAAATGTATTTTTTGGTAATTACCTTGAAAAATTACTTTGTTCCAGGAAGAAGAGTGTGGTTTCTGAAGAAACTTTTAATTCTATTAGCCAAATATATCATTCAGCCATCTCCATGAGATAAAAGATATGAGTTTAAATTGTGAAATAATTGCATTAGTCAGGTGTTTTTCCTTTGAATGATTCATGACCTCTTTTCTTGTGTTCTTCATATATATGTGGGAGTCGTAATTTTTTTGTCAAGGTTAAAAGGTTGGAATAAACTTTTATCGGTGCAGGCTGTTGCATTTATCTAAATGAGGTAGCCAAGTGCTATGGCATGTGCTGTTTCCGACACTGTGTAGTCTGTGACTATAGCACCATGTTCTTTCAAGGTCGTGACTGATTTTCCAGTGCTTTAGAGTTGAGGTAGATAATAAATTTGTTACTCTGGGCCTCCCTGGTGGCGCAAGGGGTTAAGCACAGCATTATGAAGCTATCTGCAGCCTCTGGAGCACGAGTTGGATCCCTGACCTGCCAGGGAGCTCTCCACATGACTCAGCAGACCTCTCCTGTCTCACTGTCTGCTCCCCTAAGCAGTGTATTTCAGTCAGTCTGCCTGTTCTGTTCCCCACTCTGTCTCTGGTGAATCCTCTCACCCCCTGCACCTCTGACCTGTACCCCAGTTCTTGTATATGTGAATAAATAAATCTCTAAAAAATAATTATGGGTCTGAATCTCTCCCAGATACTGTCCGGGTTTCTGTTTTAACAGAGAATTTGGTCATTATAGGGAAAGTTCGTACATCTCTTAAAACAGGTAAATAGAACTTTTACATAATGAATAAGTAAACCCTCAGAGAAATTGTTTCTTAACTCAGAAGTAGATTGGGGAAAAACAGAGGCAGGCTGCCTTGGCTGGTCTTGGGAGCTTGAAAGGGCTGCAAGTAAAAATGTCAACTCTGGGCAGATGTCCTGGGATGAAGTAGGCTCCATACCAATGGCCCTTCTTTTCTGTATCTCTCATCCCACCTAAACCTGAAAATGTGCTGATACTAAGGATACTTTGAAGCTTGAAAATACCCTTAAAATATGGTGGCATCTTGAAACAAACAATATATATAGAAGATAACAGTAATAATCTAATACAGTAACAGTAATAATATAGTGATATTAATATAATAACAATCATAGGAGATCCATCTATGGAATGTTTATGAAGTTAATAGTAGACCCAATCCTCCAGTGGCATAAGTTATGAGGGATTATTGGAGTCAGAGAAGAGATCAAAAAGAGGGACTATGAACCTGAAATAGTTGTTTCTGATCTTGACCTGAGGTTGGGCTAGGAGAGGTCAGCAGAGAATGTTATGAGGAGCCTAATAAAGTGGGTCTGGATTCCTACCCTTGACCTCTGGCATGCTGAGGGAGTGAGGTCAGTGGTGTGTTAGAGCTGGTCCTTACTTGCTTATGACCATAAAGTTTTCAAGAACTTTCTGAACTAATTGTTAATTACACTCTTTTTTAAAAACTAAATTATTTTTAAATTACAATTAAACATGTAAGTTTTGAAAACAAAAATAAGTACTCAAAACTCATCACTTTCTAATTATTTTACTACATCTTGCTCTTGAAGTTATTTTTGTCTGTTCTCTTCCCAGCTCCTCATTCAATGATGCCATGTTGGGAGCTTGAAATCAGCTATTATGGGAATATTTACACCATGGAAATAAGCAAATGCTATGAATCAGGATTTTATTTTATTTTATCATTTTTTTTAGAAAGCCGGTTGCTAACCATTCTCTAGCACACTACTGAGTATTGTGATTATGTGCCTACCAGCAGGAAGGAGGGATGTGGCCTTTATCCCAGGAAGTGCTGTCTGTAGGCTACATATCTTCCTCCTGGTCTATACTGCTTGCCTAAACTGAAGTTAAGAAAGGCAAAATGAAAACCTAGTAACTTCAATTAAAGCTATTATCTCAATGAATTATGATAGTTTACTTCTATTCATCTTTGTATTCCAACTGTGTATTATACAGTCAGTCCCTAATGAGTTATTAATAAGTGATGTGGTCTGTCCTTCCTGCAGAATCTGAAGCATATCAGTGATCACCTGTGGCACTTTAGCAAACATTTTGTACCTCCTTAAATGTAGAAGCAGGTTACCAAGTTTTTTAACAGGAAAAGTTTTATTCCTCTTCATTTTCCTTCTCATTTTTATCTTCTTCATTTTCTTATTCTTTTTCCCACCTCCTTCTTCTCTATATAAGGCCCAGATAATTGTGATTTATATTTTAGGCCAAGGAAAGTTTAGGGCATAGGGCTAGATGTAATTCAGTCTAGCAAATCCTACTTCTCTATGAATGATTGCTGTTGTACAGGACACGTCAAAATAGTTTGGAGACTTGGAATCATCTCAATAAATGTAGTGTGTCAGATCTGAAAAACTATTTGAGAGTATGATCTCTATGAAGTTATACAGGCCACCTGTAGGAGACGGGAGTGAAGAAGAATGTATTCAGTGAAGCATGCTGTACTTGGACAACACAGCATTTTACACAAACTGAATTAACTCAAGCTGGCAGAGCTCTGAACTGCCTCGATTGAGAGCCCTGGATAGAGTTAGTTGGAATATGCCTGACTCAACCACTGTCCTACCCCAGATGCTGCACAGGTGGGGGATTAGGTGATTGCTAAGTGATCATTGTATTCTCTCAAAGAAGGAAAAATTGGTAAGAGGGACAATATGCCAAAAAAGGCAAGAATATGCCAAAAAAGGAAGGATGAGGTTTTCAGACTTTGTTCACACCCTAAGGGAGAATTTTTGAAAAGCTTGGATTAGGTCTGGCAATGGATGTAAGCTCAGTATTCTTGGAGTGTGTTCTTGGCTCTTACCACCACCTCTGACTTTGAGCAAATCAGCTGACTTTTCTGCCTGTAAAATAATATTCCCTCTGACATTAATACTTACCTCATGAGGTTATCTAGAGGATAATGCTAGTAATAATGTCTTGTGTTTACATCATTCTTTTCACAGAAAGCTCAAAGCATTTTATATACGTTGAGAGTAAAGCTTCTTGTGAGAAATAAATGTATTCATTTTGGGGATATGAACTTCAGCCATGAGAGCCTGAATTTAACACAGTGTAAGAGAATTTATGGTACATGGTGACCCAGTGGACCGAAGGAAATTTTTATTCCACTAAGAGGCCCATCTTTCCTCTTTGTTTTATGAATTGAGGAAATATAGTGTGTGTATATATATATATATATATATATATATATATATACACATATATGTATATACACACACATACATACACACACATAATTTTAAGTGATGTCAGTTAAACTGGTGTTCTTAAGGAGAGGGAATGAGATTACAAGTAGATAGAGGCAGCAGTACTGGGAAGAATTAGAAATGCACCATAGTGATTCAGGTATTTAAAGAAGGAAAAGATTGCATCAGCAATCTGTTCAGTGGAGCGACTAGTCCCTGCACTGAACATTCAGTGGGGAAGATGTGCAAATAGACACTATAGCACATCCTAGTCAATACAGTGGTCAGAGCACTTAACCCTGCCTGGGAACTTAGAGAAGTCTTCTTGGAGGACAAGCTTTCTTTTAAAGTCTGTGAAGTTGTAAAGAACATGGGAAAGGAATTCCAGACTGGAAGATTAGAATGTTCAAAGGCCAGCTGTGTTTAGTCTTCTTTCAACAGAAAATGGCAAATTATAGAGTTTGGTATTATTATACCCTAAAGTTTAATTAGGATAGTAGTAAGAAACAAGGACTTAAGCTAAAGGGTGTGTCTTGCTGTCTTGTTAACTTCAGAATACTATTATTAAGTTTAGGTCATCAATACATACTTTTTAGGGACAAAAAGAAGGAATAAATGTTCTGTTTGATTTAAGTTCCCGTGGGCCATCAAAATACTTCAATTTGACAGGGATTGAAAGAGAATCTGGGGCTGGAAATATAGATTTGGAAGTCACCCCGTGTCCATGGTGTGGTGTTTAAAATCAAAAGCAAATGAAATTGCACAAATAGAGTATCTAGAATGAAAAGGGTAAAGCACCAAGGGTAAAGTCTTGAGGAATACAGACAAAGAGCAAACAAAGAAACAGGAACCCATGAAAGGAATCTGAAATGGAAAAAACAGAAATAACAGTAGAAGAAAGTTTTGATATATGTCCATCAGATGGAGCATTATGGGATTCACAGGGTGGGCTCATCAGAGAGGTTATAATATAGTGGTATTGGCAGAATCAGATTGTGTCATATCATGAGTAAATGGAAAGAGTAAAAGAGTCGAGATAGTGAGCATAGGCCTATTATTCAAGCCACTTAGCTTAGAAGGGAAGGGAGGGGGTGTTTCCTAGGGAGAAACCCTGGTTCAAGAAGGAAAAAAAAATTTTATATGAGATATTTAGCTTTCAGGCTTATGGTACAAGTTTGAAAATTTGGGAAATAAAGGGGAGAATTGATGGAACAAGGTCCTAGGGAAAATTAAAGAAAATTGGGGACGTATATGGCAGCCAAAGTCTTGAGCCAGAGGAAGGATACTTCATCTTCTGAATTGGGGGGGGAAATGCAAGGATAAGTCCAGAGATATCTAGGAAGTCAAAGGGAGGGGAAGGAGATTGAAATAATGTATATATAATGGTTTCATTGAAATACAAGATGATGTCATCTACTGAGAGGGATGCGGCTTTTTTGTTGGGATCTTGAGCATGATGACAGTTTGGAAATGTTGCTAAGTAAGAGCTAACTAGGCAAGAATGAGTACGACATTGAGCAGAGTTGATGACCTACTTGGGCTTGATTGATGACTGCAAAATTATTGTGGCACTAATCTGAAAGCTAATTTTCTCCAACAGGACTTGGTAGCTGGGTCTTAGAAACATGAAAAGTATATATTTTTAATTGAGCCTGTATTAAGGTTTTGTCAAGTAAAACAAAAGAAAGATGTCCACTCAGAAAATGATCATAAGATACTCTGTAGGTGGGACATGAATTGGGAAGGTGAAAGAGAGAATTTGTAAGAGTGATATAGGAAAAGTCAGAAGATGGGTGGGCCTTGAAGGACTTTTTATCATTTTAACGAATATTATCCTCGATGTTGTAGCCAGCCAGTGAAAAATTTTAAGCAAAATGCAATAAACAAATTATGAATGTCAGTGAGGATGCACTTAAAGGGGGAAAAGACTAGAAGTTTGAAGGTGAGTTAGGAAATTTCTATCATTCATGTGAAGAAATAGGGCTTGGCAGTTGTCTTAGCTGTGTGACTAGTGGTAGCAGGGTATATTAATGAGAATTAACAGGTTTTGGTCTTTATGAGAGTTTTGGTTCTAAAACCAGTTAACTGAGGGGGCCTCCCTGGTGGCGCAGCAGTTGAGCTCTGGGTTGCGAAGCTGCCCGCAGCCTCTGCAGCACCGGTTTGATCCCCGGCCACTGGAGGAGAGTCCCACATGGCGTGCAGACCTCTCCCACCGCCCTCTGCTCCCTTCAGCAGTGTACTTCGTCAGTCTGCCTGCTCTGCTCTCCACTCTGACTCTGGTGAATTCTCTCACCCTCCCGCGCTTCTGACTGTACCCAGTGCTTGTATAAATAAATAAATAAATAAATCTTTTTTAAAAAATTAGATTAAAAAAAATAAAACCAGTTAACTGAGATCACCATACATGAAAAGAAGTGGAATTGGAAACAGATGAAAAAAATCCTCTTTTTTGTGTATTTTGAATGTGAGATGTCTGTTAAAATCCAGGTTAAAATACAGGTCTGGGAATCAGGAACCAGGCCTCACAGGAGATGCTAATGAAAATATCTTTCTCAATGTCATTTTCAAAATTACCAGTTCTGCCATCAGTGTCTTTTCTGCGACTACTTCTTGATCTAAGTGCTTAAGTATGGAGACAGAGACCTGGATAGCCATAACTTTAGACCGGATGCCTGTGGAACCATAGGAAGAACTGGGCTTGGGTTTAGTACACCCACTGACTCTCCGTCTGCTGAGAGCAGTCCTCTCTCAGCAACATTATTCCCATAAAAAGAGATCTGAGCAGCTTCCTAGCATGAGTGAGTGAGTGAGTGAATGAATGAATGCATGATCACATTGCTACATTTGGATTTAAGTCATCTTAAAAAAAGCCACCTGTAGGTTTTTTTTTTTTTTTTTAGTGCAGAGGGTGTCTTATACCGGTAGAATTATATAGTCCTAGTTCCTGACAAAGTGTGTTTGGTCTAAATGGAGAATGTGGATCAAGCATATAATTGGCACACTAGGGGCCTCCCTGGTGGTGCAAGGGGTTAAGCCTTAGCACCATGAAGCTATCAGCAGCTACTGCAGCACAAGTTCAATCCCCACCTGGCCAGGGAGCTAACCCACAAAGCACAGCAGACCTCTCCTTTCTCACTCGCTGCTCCTCTCAGCATTATATCTCAGTAGATCTGCCTGTTCTGTTCCCCACTCTGTCTCTGGTGAATCTTCTCAACCCTTCACCTCTGGTCTATACCCCAGCTCTTATATGCATAAATAAATAAAATAAATCTTTAAAAAAAATTGGCACACTAACAAGAAGTATATTCAACAAGTGGATAAAATGATTAGCTATAGGCAGTATAGTCTGCCTAAGCAGTACATGAATCAGCGTAAAGATTGCTACTGAGAGAGACATGGTTCTGACAGGAAGGAACATGGTAATAATGTTGCAGAGACCTAAAAGGTATAGACAAATATGTAAGGCATGGGAAAAGACATTATTCAAACAAGTCCTTTCATGGCCTTAATAAATTTGATATAGCCTAGGAAGACAACCATTCTTTGCTTTTACTTTGAAATAAAGTTGACCTAGTGTAGTACCCTAGTCCTGTTCATTTACCAAATTGACTGAGATTTCAGAGATTTGCATGTGGAATACTAATGCCATGGCAGGATTACCAGACTGTAAATTCATCAGGAAGTCTGATGATATCATAAACTGTGAGAAGCCAATGTCCTGCAGCAGCATCGGAAACCTCCCAGTTTGATTTAGTGCTGGTAATCCATTTTATTCCTCTCCATTAGTTATTACAATAATAACAGATTGGCGACACAGCCCCATTTTCTGCCTCTAGTGCTGTCTACTGCTGGGCACAGCTGCTCCCAGTCACTCTTTCCAGTGTAAATAATGGTTCATGTTTCTATGAGCTGTCGTGAGATCTTTCTGTGCTTGTGAAATAAGCCCATGTCACCACCCTGTTGGGGAAGATTGAAGGTATGGGGGACGCCAAGGACCTGCATAAGAAAGCTAGAGCTGCATCCCCCTCCCTCAGATATGTTTTTTGCTCTTAAGAACATTTAGATTGACTGGGTGTTAATGATGTAAATTTCTGTAAGTGTGAGGCAAAAAAATGCTATCCCTTGCATCTGTCTAATGCAGGCAGGCTTTCTTCTTTGGAACGTTTTCTTTCATGTTAGATGTAAATAATGAACTCCTTGTTGTGAGAGGGTATGTTACAAGGCAGTAAACACTTCAGCAAAGAGCATCTTTTGATCTTCACGCCTTTGGCAGTAAAAACTGAGAGCAAGAAACAGGCCAGAAAATTTGGGGCAGGAACCACAAAAGCTTCCCTTTTATCTTTTCACAAAATTAGGTGCAGAGCTATAGGAGTAGAGGATGGAATGGCAATTATTAAGGAAGATGTAGGGGAAAAAAGACCACCTGAATAATAAAAGCTAAAGTTTGTATTTCAAAATCTGATTCTATGAGAAATTAGGAATATTATATAGCTATAGTCTACAGGAAATTAAAAAAAGATGTTTCTCTACCCTCCCCTCAACCTGTGATCTCTATCAGGAATTAGTGAATGTGTTAAAAACTTAAATACTGGTTAGTAAGAGGTTAATATGTCATTTTTTTTTTTTTTTGGTTATATGCAGAGGTATGCAATTTCAAAAACTGGTCTGTTTTAATGCCCAAATCCTATCTCAATATGAGTGTTAATTTAGGCTTCTTCTAGATATAAAACAAATCTAAAATACACAGGCACATTCTTTTATATTGTTTATTTTGACATTTTTGGCATTGCCAGTTTTTATTAGCAGACATCCAATGTCTGCTTTATTATATGGAATTTAACATCGGTTTTTATAGAATTTGTACTTAGATCCTGTAGGTAAGTAATGGAGTGAATTCAAAACCTCTCTGTGGGAGGGGAAATAATGAACATAGGACAAACTTGAGAGATAAATTGACTTTCACTTACAGCCATGTTTAGGGGTACATCTTTCTCTGGTTTGAGTAGCACTGAGGAATGCAGAAATTTGGGGTGCAGACATGTCATCAGATGTTGAATACATCTATTCCTAGACCTAGTGTTTGTTGTCTGGAGTAGGGGTAAGAGGGGGACTTCCTCTAAAGTTTAGCTTTAACTGAGAATATATAATCAATAACTAAGTTACAAAAGATCCTGCATAGTTTTCAATTTTAATTTATCCCATAATTTCTTATAGTCTACGTTTCCAAATAGCCAACTAAATTCCTCTGTGATAAAAGGAAATCTGAGACTATGTACCATATCCCTTCCAAGCTTTAAGACCAAGGTTCTGTGAATGTTTTTCAGAGACAGACTGAGGGACTATCCTCCATCTTAATGGCCTTTTAACTTAAGGTTAAACTCAATCCATCTAATTGCTTGTAGATATTGGACAATATGAATATTTCCATTGGCTAATATGGAGAGAACAATTTATCATTGGAGGACTTGTCATTTTTATCTTAACTGAATTGGGTGCCAGTATATACAGTTTGTGCTTTCAGGCACAGGTTGATTTATTATGGTGTGGACCTGCAGTTTTTAGAGGGGTTCATAAAACTTTTCTTTTTTTTTTTTTTTTTTTTTTTTTAGCCTGGAGTTTCTTAGTAACTTTAGTAAACCTCCTCCACCTCCCCACCTTTTTTTTTTTTTTTTTTTTTTTTTACCATTTTGTCTGCAAAGCTATCATTGTCAGGTCATACAAGTTAGAAAACTAGAATAAAAACCCAAATTTGGGGAGAAAGATTCTTCTATTTTTTTTATAATGTAATAAAAATTCATTCAATTTTATTCAACTTAAAGATCTTAAGTAGGCCTGCAAGAAGCAAGATGAACTACTAATGAGTGGGTGAAGCAAGCTTCAAGAAGATAGACAACAAGCATGTCAATTCTCTTTCCCACCTCTGGACATGAGCTGGTGTCTGCCAGAACTGGGTGGATTCAGCTCCATCACTTCCTAGCACTATAAACGTGTGTGTTGTCTTACCTTTTTGAACTTGCAAAACCAAAAAATGGTGTCATCCTCACAGATTTGTTAAGAGAAGTTCATGAGATAAGATCAATAATATTGAGTGTCTGTTAATGTTCCAGGGACGGTGCTGAATGTCTTAGATGATCTCAGTTAAACTAGTCAAATACTTGATAGCAGGAGCTCAACCGTCCTTCATCTTTACTTCCCACCTCAAATTTACCAAATCTCTTCGGTAAAAGAGACTTCTCTTATTTGTCCATGCATTACCTCACTCATTCATTTGTGCACCTATTTCACAAACACAGAATGAACTCCTTCTAGTTCTAGGAACTTTTTTAAATACTAGCGATATGGCAGAAAATGACCAAAAGAGATGAATTCCCTACCATCATACATTCCAATGCATAACACTAACAGGCAGATAAATAAATTACATAATACTTCTTGTAAAAATGACAGTAATAAGTTAGGGAAAACTGATAGAAAGTGACCACAGTACTGAGAATTATGGAAGAAGGGAAAGGTCTATTTTAGATAAGGTAGTCTAGAAAAGAGACATTTCAGCAGTCCTGAGTACACTGTTGTCAAAGTCATGCCAAAAGTAACATTCTTATTCTGATGTGGAAGTCAAATATGCACTGTAATATAGGAAGATTTTTTTTTTTATGCATACAGCAGTAGGCCAGTGCCATTAGATCACACAGCCTAGTTTATTGGGGGAAACAAGACAGGTTCACAAGTGTCTAGATGAGGTTGGATTTATGTAATGCTCTGATAAAAGAGATACAAAGTACTATAAAGGGTGACGTAGAAAACTCATTTGTGGTTGAGGAAATTCCAAACATTATGAAGAATTTGGCATTTAAATTGAGTCTTAAAGGATCTGAAGGTTTGTTAAAGGAATATTGCAGGAGAAGGAATTCTGAGCATTTACGTAGAAGTCGGAGAGCAGAAGCTAGGTCTTAGAAGTGATGAGAAGCCTACTTTAGATGACTCAGTAAGAGCAGTAAAGATAACTACCTAACAGTTGCCTTTAGAGGTCTTTGGATTAGATTT
This sequence comes from Talpa occidentalis, assembly GCF_014898055.3. Lineage (NCBI taxonomy): Eukaryota > Metazoa > Chordata > Mammalia > Eulipotyphla > Talpidae > Talpa > Talpa occidentalis. The sequence goes on along the minus strand of NW_023604295.1, from coordinate 61,849,292 downwards.
ATTGGAGACTCAGAGCAAGTTCGCCTAATGCTTAAAAGAGTTGAGGACTATAGTCAAATTGCCTGAATTTGAGACCTAGATCTACTAATCTTAGCTGTGTGACTTTAAGTTCCCTGACTTCTCTGCATTTCACACTGTACATCCATATCTGAAACTCTTGCAACAGATGTCTTAAAATTCAGAATTTTTGAGTTTTTAGAAGGATAATATTATTTAATATATTACATATGTTAGATAACCTCCACAACAGGGTCTGAGCAGTGCTTCCTAACCAAGTCATTTGTTTTCTACAGCAGGCTACAAGGAAATTTATAATAAGTGAAATAAAAATGATACATAGTTTTATATGCTTTCAGTTCAAATTTCATTCAAATGAGTTTGATACAAATTTATCAAAAGACGATACTGGCTTTCAGTATTCTATAGATTTTAGAATTGTGGATAAAGGGCTTGGGGCCTATAGTAGTACCATTCTTGTAAGATTGTTGTGATAAGCAAATGTGACTGTATTTGCATGGTTTGTACCTTGCCTGACACTTGGTAAGTGTTTCTTGTTATTCTTTCTGCATTGGTAGTCACAAGTGATAGGAGAGAGTGAATGATATGCCTGAATCTGTAGCTAGTCAACAGTAGACCAGGGTGAGAGCTTCCAGACCAGTGCTTCTTCCTTAGACCATGCTAGGTTGGGGGCAGGTAGTTGAAACCATTTGAGTGTGGCTAAGTAAAATGTTCACTGGGCATATGGAACCTTTCCGACCAACTGAGATATAATATAGGCATGAACTGTGGTAAAATAGTGAGATATAACAATTGCTAATATGATATAGGATCAGTGAAAAAGCAAAGGATTGGGGATCAAATGACATACTCCTCACACTGTCAAAGCATTGCCCGGTGCATTGCATCATGAGCCTCACAGGTGTCCTGTGCAGGAGTGTGGAGCTTTTAGTTTTTTGACACCTAATACTAGTTCTTTCAACTGTGCTGCCTCACCCTAACCTTGCTCTACCCTCTTGGAAAACTCCAACTTAATCCTCAAGATGAAGCTTGACTGTCACCTCTTTCAGTGACACCTTCTTTAAATGATTTAGGAAGAGTCAAATCCTCTTCCTCCGGGCCTGTGTAGCACCTGTGCCTGTGATCAGCACATCACTGTAGCTCCTCATCTGCTTGCTGTGTATCCCAAGCCATTCTCATCACTCACAATGATAGAGTTGGCATTTAATACAAATTTAATGAATCTATAAATCCCCATTTCACAAGTGGAAAGTTGATTCAGAGTGTTTCAATAACTTATCCAACATTGTACAGTTTATTGGAACTGGGGTTTGAACTGCTGCCTGATTCCAAAGTCTATATTATTTTCTCATCTTCATCTGAAGGAGAGAAAAAACCGTAAAGATTTTTTTTTTACATGTGTACAACTGTAAATACTAGTGAAGGCACATGAGAGGACATTGGAAAGCCAAGCATAATAATTTTTGCGTTATGCTTTTCTGACAAATATGTTATGTTCTTTTAGTAATTTATAAATATACGTAAATAGAGGTTTTCCCTTTGTGATGTTATTAAAGTCATTGTTTATGTACATCTAATATGATCATTGGTTTAAAACAATGTAGAGAAATCAAAGGAAATAGGTAAAAATGACCCAAGGGCTACTCTCAGAAGTCACCTCCAATAAGATGTTAAGGAGCTTCATTTTAGATATTTCTCCATATCATAGACCTATGTTTATCTCCTACGTGGGATCAAGATGGTATTTTTGAAATAAGATAGAGGGAGATTTTCACCTTCAATATATTTTTAGTCTAATTGTCTTATCTTTAAAAAATCAATATTCCATATATATTCCCACTTTCAAGCCTCTGGACTAAATGCTCCCCTCTCTGCATAGAACTCTGTCCCCCAATGAACTAATATTTCAGACTTTCCAGCTTTGCTTGGCAATGTACTTTTTGGTGCATTCCTCCTGACCGCCTCACCCCCATACTTCCAGTCCTTTCCTACACTGCTCTTCTCATTCTTTTCTTCCCACAATACCTAACACCTCACCCTCTAACTTGCAATATGCTTTACTTATTTATTATATTATTTATTTTGTCTTTTCCATTAGAATAGCAGCTCCAAGCTATAAGGGTTTATCCCTTTTGTTCACTGATATCTCCCTTTTGTTCCTGTACATGTTGTTCATGATGTACCTGAAGAGGTATACATGGGGGTAGAGCAGTACCCCCAGCTTTCAGTAGATGTTTGTTGAATGAATGAAATGTTAGGAGTAAAACGATTTCTGAGTACAGAATTTAGTGGTGAGTGCTCAGGCCAATGCTATTTAAGAACATTTAATTCTCCATGTTTCATTTTGGTACAACTTCATAATAGTTATTTTCTAGTTGAAAACATTCATTATGTCCCCATGAAGACATGTAGAAATTTGGGGTGGAATGCCATAGAATGTTTTGATGTACATTTTTTCATTTCTTTGGTGTACCATGATATCTTTTCTTTTGGTGGTCATGCTTATAATTTCACATCTACCAATGTAACTTGGGATTTTGTATTTATGAGTCAGTACAATTTTCATTCAGGTAACTTTTAAAATGATTTTTGAATCATTGAAATGTTTCATCCTGGAAGTAACGAGATCACCATCCATTTTTATGACATTGCCATATGCAGTATTTCATAGAATAATTGTTCCTCATTTTTTAAAAATGTGCTTATAAATTTTGTGATGACAGTTGAACAGCCCTTCCTATAAAATGGTAATTAATGCAGCAGGGAAAATAAATCCATGTAATGTGGGCTTGCAGCTGAAGACAGCTGTGCTGAGTATGTTTTTAGTCTCTCACATCAAAGTAACACATACAGTGTTGTTTGAGGATGTGTAGGTCTCATGTCTTTGAAGTACCCACATAATAGCTGTGCTTTTTTACCCACACTATGAATGTGAGGGAAGTTACTGTTCTGGGTCTGTCAGTAATGATAAACATAATAATGGGCATATCAAAATGACCTTTTTTTTAGATTTATTTATGCATTCAAGAGCTGGGGTATAGGCCAGAGGTGTGGGGTGTGAGAGGATTCACCAGAGACATTAGGCAGCAGAGCAGGCAAATCTACTGAAATACACTGCAGAGAGGAGCAGCGGGCAGGTGAGGCAGGAGAGGTCTGCTGTGCCGTGTGGGTTAACTCCCTGGCCAGGGATCAAACTCAGGCTGCAGTGGCTGGCCATAACTTGATAGCACTGAGACTTTAATTCCTGTGCCCCCAGGGAGGCCCTCAAAATGCCTTTCATTCAGAGGGTTTTTTAAGGTCTTTATAGCCATTATCTCATTTGTCTGCAGTGCCTTTTGAAAAGAAATCTCTCAAGGACATTGTTCTCTAACGTCTCTAAATTATTTAAGTAACCCAGAAAGATATCACTAGCAGTGATATAGAGAAATTGAAGCATCACATTTTTCACCTAGAATCCCTGTTCCTGATTGTTCAAACCAATATCCCATGTGACTCCACAGTACTTACTGAGAAAAGTAAAATCAGAAGATGAAAGCAAAGGAGAATAAACCATCTGATGGAGTAATTTCAGAAGGTCGAAAAGAAGAGAGATCATAGATTTGATCTGAAAACAGGTTGAAGGAGACTAGGAGAGGGGAAAAAATCCTATACTAACTGATATGTTACCTAGTAGATTTGCTTTATTGGTTAATATCTAAACTTCTGTGATGTGTGAAAAGGGGATTAAAGCATTAAAAGGGGACATGTGTGTGTGTGTGTGTGTGTGTGTATGTTCAGGTATAAAGCACAGAGTAAAATAAAACTAACTTCTACCAAATGCTCAGGTAGGAAATAATTGATCCATATTTCTGAAGGTATATCACAAATTGGCTGAAGCAGATTTTAAGTGAAACTGGAATGTGATTGTTTGGGAGCCAAAAATACATTCTTTGAGTATAATTTCACTAGTAGCAATTCATTTATTTATTATGTAGGGTGGCCTGTCAAACCAAATTAAAGGTTATATTTTGTCTTTTCCATAAGTAATCTAGAGCCAAGAATGAAAACCACATAATATATTTTTAGGATTAAAGCATTTATTACTGATAGATAATGGCAGAGCAGAAACAGAAGGCACCAGTTAGTCTGCATTAGCTCATGGCCCTGGATAACTTTTTTGTGAACTCTATAAAGATTTGTGAAATTCTATTACTTATATTAACTTTCTGATAAATTTCTGATGTGGTCAGTTGTCCTGTACTCCTGGTCACTGTAAATCATTGTGCACACTGCCAAGGGACTTCTCAGAGGATTTTTCCAAGAATTTCCTCCTTTGGGTACATTTTAGGAAGAATGGTTACCTTTGCCAAACAAATGAAGCCTCCTCTCTAGTTAATCGTGTTAACCACTATGGATGAGGCATCCCATGATGTTTAAAGGAAAGAGTTGTGTTATAGAAAAAAAGAACCTATTTTTACTCAGAATCTTGCCTGATTAAAGAAGCTAAGTGAAGTATATGATAAAATTAAGAATCCTATTTACAGTTAGTATTTATTGAAGACAATCTATGCTGCCAAATGCCATCCCAAATTATAGAGTAAAATTTGAACTAGTCCCATGATTTTATGCACAAATGAAAAAAATGCATTTGGATCTGGGTGCCATATTTTAAAAGGAATATTAACAAATGAGCACAGTGATAAGGAATTTGGACAACTGGGATCCAAGGGCTAAATCAACTGAGGATATTGTTCTTAGAAGAAAATATTTAGTGGAAATAAGATAACTACTGTTATAGTAAATAGTTAAAGGTCTTGCCATAAAGAAGACATGGCAGTGAGGGTATAGGGCATGTATAGTTTAGAAATAGTATATCTAATATGTTGTTTTTTTTAAAAAAATATAAAACAGACTATCAAAAGTAAAGGTCAGTAAGACATGGGTTAATTTGAGTAGAAAGAGGGTTGTGTGGAAAAAAAAAATCATAGTTTATTAAAAATAAGGTTGAGAAACACTTTAGAACATTTAAAGAGCTCCAAAAATGGAATTGGTTGACTCAGGAAAATGAGATTGTTCAATCATACTTTTTAAAATGAAGTTTGAAATGTCTCTTCAACTTTCTGATTTTCTCTTATAATTTTAAGAAAAGCTTTGTTTTAAAGACTATTTCTAAAGTCCTACCAATATACCCACAAAGCATATTGAAAGCTAAAGCCTGTAAGACACAGAACATATTTGTATCCCAGTGCTTTGATGGGTTTAGGGCCTCATGAAATGCAATTTGCCCATGGGCCAAAGTCAACAGCAAGAAATGTACGCACAAATAAATTAATTTCTATAAGATATTAAAATTTCTTTCGCTGTGTTTTTAAGTTTTATAAGAGGATGAAAGTTAGACATTTTAAATCATTTTTATTTTAATAAGAACCACATGTCACAAATGTAGTGAAATTATAGGATATAAAGATAGCTTACATCAACAGGATGTTTGATAGATGATACCCATGATTCTCTATGTAAATTGAATGTGATGTGACCAGGGGTCGGATGGTCTTTCATGAAGCTTGCTACACTAAATATACAGTCCTGCATTCCGTGGCTATAAGATATAACATTACAAAATGCAGAATAATGGTATATGTGTGTTTGGTAGTTTTTGGACCTTTAAAAAGTAGAAAAAAGGGCATTACTGGCATAGATTATTTTCAACAACACAGTTTGAGAAGTTCACCTTTCCCAAAGTTCATAGTGAAAAAAATACATGAGTTTTAGGACCTACTTGAGTTTGGTTGATTTGCATGTTTATATTTTGTAATGAGGGGAATTGAGATGATGGTTTGTCAGAGGACTCACATCAATGATTGCAGATGGGCAGGGTGGTGGGGTCGAGGGGGAACGAGGGAAAGAGATTGGAGAGCGAGAGAGAGAGAGAGAGAGAGAGAGAGAGAGAGAAATGAAGTGGTAATGGTATGAGCTCACAAACTAAAGTAGATGAACTGAATCTTTATTTTTCTAGCTCAACAGGGGACACTTTTGCCCTCCAGGGGACATTTGGGAATGTATGAAGGAAATTTTGTTTTTGTTCTAATTTATTTTAATTGAGGTAATATTGGGGTATCCCCATGAGGTATAACCACCATAGTGCACCCACTACCAGCTCAGCCATTTTCCACCAACATAGATGATTGTGCTTCCTTCCCTCTTTGTTCTTTCCCCTCCCCCAGCCCCTCTTGGTGTTTCAGTTCTGTAGTCTGCTATCAAGAGTTAGTTTTTCAGGGCTGTTCCCACGGGCAGAGGTGAGCTGAAGGCCCCCACAAGCCAGGTCCCGCCTGACTAGTCGGAGCCCAGAGGGGGATCCAGCAATTTGGAGTTCACTGGGCAATCCATCCACTGCCAGGGCAATCTGTGGGACCTCAAGATCCATCTCTGGAATTAAATAAATACAGAAGGAGATTTTCAGGGATAGCAACCATTAACATATCCATAATACCACTGCCCTACTGGACTTCTGGCATAACATATCCATAATACCACTGCCCTATTGGACTGAATTGGACCACCAGTTCCCAACATCCCAGAAAGCACACCAAAGAGATGCTGGCCAGTACCAGTGACACAGTGTCCCAACACATAGAACAAATTAGAAAACAAGCAGCAGAGAGAAGAAAAATTACAAGCAACCAAGCAACAGGGAAAAGACACACCACAAAAAGACAACCAAACACCAGACCACAACACCAGTAACTTAGAGGATCTTATGACTCTTCCTAATAGAGAATTTAAAATCGCAGTGATGGTCTCCCTGGTGGCTCAAGGGGTTAAGCACCACACTATGAAGCAATCCGCAGCCTCTGCAGCATGAGTTTGATCCCCTGCCGGCCAGGGAGCAATCCAGATGGCGCAGCAGACCTCTCCTTATTCACCCGCTGCTCCTCTCAGCAGTGTACTTCGGTCAATCTGCCTGTTCTGTTCCCCACTCTGTCTCTGGTGAATCCTCTCACCCCCCACATCTCTACCCTGTACCCCAGCTCTTGTATGCATAAATAAATAAATCTTTTAAAAAAAATTAAGAAAAAATAAAATAAATAAAATCACTGTGATTAAAAAACTGAAAGGGGCCTCCCCGGTGGCGCAGCGGTTGAGCGCTGGATTGCGAAGCTGCCTGTAGTCTCTGGCGCCGGTTCAATCCCCGGCTGCTCCCCGGCCACCGGAGGAGGGTCCCACATGGCGCGCAGACCTCTCCTGCCGCCCGCTGCTCCCCTCAGCAGTGTACTTCGGTCCTTCTGCCTGCTCTGCTCCCGGCTCTGGTGAATTCTCTCACCCTCCCGCACTTCTGACTGTACCCAGTGCATGTATAAACAAAACAAACAAACAAACCAGCAAACAAATAAATAAAGCATGCCTCTATAAAAAAAAAAAAAAAAAAAAAAAATAAAAAAAAATAAAAAAACTGAAAGAAGTTGGAAATGATATGGGGAAAATAATCAACAATTAGAAAAAATTGAGTTCCTAAAGAGGGAAGTGAAAGAAATGCCGGAGATCAAAGGATTAATGGAGTTCCTAAAGAACTCTGGGAAAAACAATGAAAGCAGAATAGATGAAATGGAAGAATGAATAAGTACTCTCGAAGACACGGAAATAAAAAGAACTAAAACAGAAAAGGAAAGAGAAGTATGAAGGAAAAAGAATGAAGAAAGACTTGGGAAACTATCTGACTCCATGAGGAAAGGAAATATAAGAGTTACAGGAATCCCAGAAGGAGAGGCGAAAGACATAGCAACAGAGAAAATATTCAAGGAAATAATTGAAGAGAACTTCCCAAACATGAAGAAGGAGCTGAAAATAGACATACAAGAAGCAAGAAGAACACCAAACTTCCATGATGAAAGGAAAAATACAGCAAGACACACATAGTGAAGCTCCCAAGAATCCAAGACAAGGGAAAAAATAATGAAGCTGACAAGAGGGAAGAAACAGATAACATACAAAGGAAAACCAATCAGGATGAAGAAACACTATGGGCAAGGAGAGAGTGGAGGCACATAGTCAGCAAACTCCAAGACAACAAATGCCAACCAAGAATACTCTTTCCCGCAAAGCTTTCCTTCCTCTATGAAGAAAGAATAAGGACCTTCCCAGACAAACAGAAACTCTGGAATTTCATTACAACTAAACCCCCACTCCAAAAAATACTACAAGGAGTCCTAAAGCCAGAACCAACAAAGGGATAAATAAGAACAAAACAAGACCAAAAAAATTAAAATAAATAAAACCAGAGAAAAGACAAAGAAAATGGCAAATACAGACACTAACATGTCAATATTAACTCTAAATGTAAACAGACTAAACTCTTAAATAAAAAGACACAGAGTTGCAGGCTGGATTAAGAAACAAAACCCAACCTTTTGCTGTCTCCAGGAAACACATTTAACTACAAAAGATAAAAATAGACTGAAAGTAAAAGGATGGAAAACAATCCTACAAGCAAATGGACCAAAAAAGAAGGCAGAAACAGCTATACTTATATCAAATAAAACAGATTTCAAACTCTGACCATGAAGGCATCAAACTGTTATAGGACAGGGAGAGGGGCAGCCCAAACCCCGCAAACCTGCCTATTCTACATGGGTTCTGCCATCCGCCGCATCAACACAAAACATAGGAGACTTTAATGGGAAGGAACTTTAATAAAACTAGGAAACAATACAGGTAAGGCAAAGAGTCTAGTTTCTAAATGAAGCATCCAGAGTTACCCATCCCCTCGTGGGTAAAAGTCCATTCAAATGGGATTGGCCCAGAACAAGGCCCCAAAGCCTGCTACAAGTCTAAAGCATCTTCCTGTGGGGACCCACAGAAAAGGGTCAGAAACAACCAGACAGGGCCTCCCCTGGTGGCGCAGAGGTTGAGCGCTGGGTTGCGAAGCTGCCCGCAGCCTCTGCGGCGCCGGTTCAATCCCCGGCTGCTCCCCGGCCACTGGAGGAGGGTCCCACATGGCGCGCAGACCTCTCCTGCCGCCCGCTGCTCCCCTCAGCAGTGTACTTCGGTCCTTCTGCCTGCTCTGCTCCCCGCTCTGGCTCTGGTGAATCCTCTCACCCTCCCGCGCTTCTGACTGTACCCAGTGCTTGTATAAATTAATAAATAAATAAAATAAAAATAATTAAAAAAAAAAAAGAAACAACCAGACAAGCCCGGAAGGAAAAGAGCAAAATCAACATCAAGATAAAAGCTGCCATTGTCACCTCCCCATGGGTCTCACCCACGTCTGTGTCACCCAGTCCACAACCCAAAGACAAGCGCAGTTTCTTCACGTGTCTCTAGGCTCCATGCGCCTCCTCCAGGTCTCCTGGCTCCATCCTGCTTCCTTCCTTCCTCAGTCTCTTCTTCTGCTTCTCCTCTTCCTGCTCAGCTCCACCCTCCCTTGGGTGGGGCAGGGAACCTCCCCCTTTCCTGGGGACCACCCTGTTACAAAACTAGAAATAAACCATTAAAAAAAGGGAAGGAACTCTCCTACCTCATGGAGATTGAAACTCACTCTACTGGAAGACCACTGGACTAATGAGGAGATCAAAGAAGAAATTAAAAAATACTTTGAATTGAATGACAAGGAGGACACCAATTTCCTAAATGTATGGGATGCAGCAAAAGCAGTAATAAGAGGAAAATATATAGCAATACAGGCTCACATCAAGGAATAAGAAAGAACTCAAAGAAATAACCTAATCTCGCATCTCAAAGAACTAGAAAAAGAACAAAAAAACCTAAAACCAGTAGAAGAAAGGAAATAATAAAAATCAAAGCAGAAATAAATGAAATAGAAACTAAATAAACAATCTAAAAGATCAGTGAAGCCAAAAGTTGGTTCTTTGAAAAAATAAAGTAGACAAACCCCTAGCCAGTCTCACAAAGGAAAAACGGGAGAAAGCACAAATAAATAGGACCACAAATGAAAGAGAAGAAATCACAACAGACACAGCAGAAATCAAAAGAATAATCAGAAACTTTTATGAACAGTTATATGCAAACAAGTTCAACAATGTAGAGGAGATGGACAAATTCCTACAACTCTTCAATCACCCAAAGCTAGATAAAGAAGAAATAGAACACCTAAACAGACCAATTACAAGCAGCGAAATTGAAATGGTAATCAAAACCCTCCCTAAAAACAAAAGCCCAGGACCTGATGGATTTACAAATGAATTCCACCAAACATTCAGAGAGGAACTAGTGCCTATCCTTCACAAACTCTTCCAAAAAATCCTGGTGCATGTATGAGAAGTATTTTGAAATTCCATCTTTCTTTCTTTCTTTCCTTCCTTCCTTCCTTCCTTCCTCCCTCCCTCCCTCCCCCCTTCCCCTTCCTTTCCTTCTCTCTCTCTTTCTTTCTCTCTCTCTCTCTCTCTCTTTCTTTCTTTCTCTCTCTCTCTCTCTCTCTCTTTCTTTTTCTCTTTCTTTCTTTCTCTCTCTCTCTCTCTCCTCTCTCTTTCTTTCTCTCTTTCTTTCTTCATACATACATACATACATACGTACGTACATACAAGCACTGGGTATAGTACACTGCTGAGGGGAGCAGCGGGCGGCAGGAGAGGTCTGTGCACCATGTGGGATCTTCCTCTGGTGGCCAGGGAGCAGCCGGGATCGAACTGGCACTGCAGAGGCTGCGGGCAGCTTCGCAAACCAGTGCTCAACCGCTGCCCCACCGAGGAGGCCCAGAAATTCCATCTTAAATTGCATGCATATGTTCAGTGAGCAAGTTAGCAAAACTGCTTTTGTTGACATAAAAATAACACTTTACCAGTAAACATTTCATTAATTTGAGTTGGCAAACAATAATGCACATAGTTTTAAAACAGAGTTGCCAATATCTCATCCTCTGCGTTCTTAAAAGATTGCAAGGGAAGTATTCTTCTAGGCCATTATTTCTGTTTCTGCATAATAGTTAGGTATTGTCAATCAAATCAAAGTAAAAAAGAGCTGATATACCAAAATGCATAGATGAACTGTAATTTCATTATTTGTCAATACATGCTTCCTAATAGCATGTTCTTGCTGTTGTCCTATTTCAACACCTTCTAAATTGTGTAGTAAATGAATAAAAACTAAAATAATTATCAGTTCTTTCATTTTAATCCAAGCTATACACTTTTTTAGAAAGCTTGAAATTTCTTTTTCTTATACTGGGTTTCTTTTTTAAGAAAAGCTTTTTTTTTTTTTTTTTAAGATTTATTTATTTATGCATACAAGACCTGGGGTGTAAGCCAGAGGTGCAGGGGTGGTGAGAGAATTCACCAGAGAGAGTAGGGAACAGAACAGGCAGATCTAGTGAAATACACTGTTGAGGGGAGCATCTGGTGAGCCAGGAGAGGGCTGCTGCAACTTGTGGGTTGCTCTCTGGTTAGCTGGGGATTGAACTTGTGCTGCAGTGGCTGGAGAGAGCTTGATAGCCCTGTCTTTAACAGCCCTGCTCCACCAGGGAGACCCAGAAAAGCTTTGTTTTAAAAGCCATTTCTAAAGTCCTACTGTGTATTTTGGTTCAGTTCTGACTAGCAGCTAGATAGTACAAACAGTCAAAAATTAACTGTTTCCTTTTTTCTAAAAAGGAAAAAAGGAATTACCTGACTTAGCACTATAATTTTGACATAAATACCTGTTATGATAATACTTTAACACCCACTATTCTCCTAGTTGTTCTTGGGACCAGTTCCTCCATTTTATAATTTGTACCTTGGTTGTAAATCTGACAGATGCTTTCATTCTCCTGGCTTTTACCTTGGTTTATATTAAAGCCTTTTTTAGAGTATCAAGTATTTGGAATTTTCTGTGTTTCCAAATTTCTGTAGGGAATTTTTAGAAATGTGGTATGTTTATTCCTTTAGTGCAGGTATATTTTTTTCATGGATGGCAAAGGAAAAGTTAAGGGTGATTGTTTTTCTCCACAAATTCTTCCACCTAAGAGAGAGAGTAATGAACTTAACATTTGTTTAGTGAGTCAGTTTATTGAGTGTTCTCATATACATCTTGTTTGGATCTAACAACTGAATGAAGTGTGTAACATTATTATACTCTTTGGCGATAAGGGAACTGTCAATTTAAGTGAGACTTACGACTCTAAAGCCCACAGAGTACTAAGTAAGCTTCCAGAAATTAATAGCCACGTTTCCTGATTCCTCCCTGCATTCCAGTCAGGGTTCTGCTCTAATTTTGCAGGGACTCCTGGCCTGTGTCTAGGATTCTAGATAGTAGGGGTAGGAGGAGGGCCAGAGAGGAGAAATGGGAAAAACCTCCTGACAAATAGACCATTTTTTTCTATCTAACAATGTAAGCCTGTTGTCTTGGCCACTTTTCCCACTTTATCCCAACTCTCAACTCCATCCTGCAGTCCAAGCTATCACCTGGTGTCCTTAGTCCTTTTATTCCTGCAAGCTACTCTGCCTTTAGAGTGAAACTTAAATTCAGCAAGTATGATATTCAAAGTCATTTTTTAACTATTTATTTATTTATGCATACAAGAGCTGGGGTACAGGCCAGAGATGCAGGGATGAGAGGATTCACCAGAAACAGAGTGGGGAACAGAACAGGCAGACTGACTGAAATACACTGCTGAGGGGAGCAGCGGGCGAGTCAGGAGAGGTCTGCTGCGCCATGTGGGTTGCTCCCTGGCAGGTTGGGGATCGAACTCGTGCTGTAGAGGCTGCGGATTGCTTCATAGTGTGATGCTTAACCCCTTGTGCCACTGAGGAGGCCCCTGAAATAGTCTTAACGTTAACTATGTAATGAGTTTTGGTAAAAACCAGTCTCAATAAATAAATGCTTCTCATTTCCACATTCCTTTTTATTACATTAATTCCAAACTTTTAATATTAACACATCAATTGTTAAATTTATGAGTATTTTTAAAAAAATTACTTTGGGGCCTCCCTGGTGGTGCACAGGGTTAAGCACAGCACTACAAAGCTGTCTGCAGCCTCTGCAGCAGGAATTCGATCCCCAGCTGGCCAGGGAGCTACCCACATGGTGCAGCAGACCTCTACTGACTCTCCCACTGCTCCCCTCAGCAGTGTATTTCAGTCAGTCTGCCTGTTCTGTTCCCCAGTCTGTTTCTGGTGAATCCTCTCATCCCTGCATCTCTGGCCTGTACCCCAGCTCTTGTATGCATAAATAAATAAATCTTAAAAAAAAAAAAGACTATTTCAGATGGGTAAAGAAACTGGAGTAGTTCTCCCATTAGTAGTAAAGTACTAGGCACCTGCTTACTAGTGGAAGAGAGAATTATACCCAACAAGAGTAATAAAAAATTTTATTTCTGAATGTAACTTAAGAAAAATGAATGACTAAAACCCTGTGAAATGACTTTCCTTTGCAATTCTCTGTATGCATTTGTGTTTGTGTAGGAGACAGGGAAACACAGTAAACTCATGTGTTTTGGAGTAGCTATTATATGCCAGCTACTGCTTTAAACCTTAGAAATACAGTGATGAACAAAAGCAGGAAGTGTCAGCCCTAATATTGATAGCATTTCCCTTGGGAGATAGGGAAGGCAGTCAAGAGAAGAAAGTAAAGGGAAACCTCTTGTGTCTGTATTAGGAGTTGAACCAGAAGCCAGAGCTAACCCATGGCAAATTAGAGAACTTAAAATTGACCCATTCCCCACCCACTCCTCAACCCTTCATACTTATAGTGAGAGCCTGTTTACCATCAGGAACATGGTAAGTGCTGGGGAGAAAATAAGGTTGAGTGTTTAACTGCCTAATCCCAAACACATCCCCTCTCAACTTGAAATAAATCAACAGATATTTATTGACTGCCTATTATGTGCTCCATCAGGCTTTCAATCCTGCCTACAATTAGAATTACTAGGAAGTCTTAAAAAACACCAATGCTTATACTCCTTAAAACGAGTTAACTCAGGATCTCAAGGGTGATTTCCTGGTATCAGTATTTTTCCTAGTGTGATCCTGACAATCAGCCAGAGTTGAAAACCCATTTCCCATCAGATGCCTTTAGAATGAGTGGGGGAGGGGAGAAGAGGGGGCAAGGTGGGAGAGGTGTAAGGAAAAATCCACCCATGTTTGTAGAAGACAGTACCTTTCTGGAATTCCATAAAAGGGAGGGGGGGGATAGAGGGCAAATAATTTGCCTTCATATTTTTGTCCAACAAATACATAGTTGTTAACTCCTTTTATCTACTAGAGGGCTATTGGGAAAAAAGTGTAAAGCATGCCCCTTCCCCCTGGGAGCTTAAATTGTAGTTATAAATAAAAGGCAGAGAGTCCAGAGAATTGAAAATATATGAGAACTCAACAAATATCCCCAAAATGGCAAAAGACATGCGTTATCTGGTCTATGAATTCCTATAAGGGCAAAGGACACTTGAGAGCCAGGAGTTTTTCTAATGCAAAGTCAAGAAAATTATTCATCCCCACATTAGCTCTGAAAAGAAAAAAAAAAAAAAAAAAACAGTTTATTTGTCATTAGGTTTGGAGCAGAAAATTCCCATTTATTTATAGACAAGCAATTAAGGAGGTGTTCTCATTAGAACTAAATGTGACCATTTCGAATGACTGATCCACCTATTTGTAAATTGTGATAAATATTTGTAGGGGCAAACATTTCTCCAAAGATTTAGAACAGTCAATAAATGCCCCCAGTGATATTTCTGGGATTATAAAGAATATGACAATAACAACAACAATAATAAAAATATTGAAGAATACAGTCACTGTTCAAAGAAATATTCTCATTATTAAAAATATATGATTTCAGCTGTTATTTAATCCTCACAAGTATTTTACCTAGGAAATGAATCATGTCACCGGTAAGAGACAGATCCAGGTTTGAGCTTTCATCTTCCAGATCCATTGTTCTAAAGCCCCAGTGGTTCTCAGTCTTAGCGGTCCACTCAGATATCTATGACACTTTTTAAAAATTCCAGGACCCAAATCAACAGTAGTTCTTACAATAGGTGGAGAAGAAAAAGGGAGACAGAGAGTGAGGATGGGGCAGAAAGTAAAGATGCTTCAATAAAGACTTTTCAGTGATCCTTTTGACATCACCTCTGAAGCGAATAATAGATTTGTTAATAGTTAAAACCTTTGTACATGACTATGAAACTAGAGACTATTTATGAAAAAATAAAATAAGAAAAACATGAGGTAAGAGTTTGATATCCTATAAATATCAAATGTCTGGCAATATAACTAGTAAGTTACTTTATTACACAACTTTATTAAAATGTAAATTGAATGTACTGTATTTTGAAGAAAATTGTTTTGAAAATGTGAGCTAGTGCTTTCCACATCAAGAGTCAAGGTTTAGTTGAGTAAAATTTTTCAGAAGAGGCTTTCCAGGCTTTGCTAGACCATAGAGTTGAAACCAGTTAGTCTTGTATGGAAATTCAGAATCATACCATATTACTAAGAGTAATTAATCTAAGCAAGGTCTGTTGCCATCTGTAAAATTACTTATTTCCATTAAATAATACATGTTTATAAAGGACGAGTCTATCCTAGATATCCCTATTTTAGATCTGAAAATATTTTCTTGTAATGGTTTTTAACTATACGGAAGCCCACTGAAAACATCCTTAACAGAATGAGTTTTAATCCATTTTGCGTGTGTTTAAGTACACATGTACTAACATTCTGTGACTGTAGAGGAGGTGCAGGATATATACATGCATAGCCAAAAAATGTACATTTTTGTAGTTGGACATTTACCAAACAGTCAAAAAGGAAAGTAGGATTTATAAGTGGTACTACTTTTCTGGGAGGAAAATGCAGCCTATCACAGTTTTATAGAATTTAGTTGTTTTAGATTGTATAAAATGTGTTCTTCCTCTTATTCTTCTTACCTCATAGATACTTTTTGATGATATAACTTACTGAGTTTTCTGTGGTTTAATCAAAGAGAGATAACACTCAAAGTTGTTAATCTTTCTAGTAATCACTTGATAGCACATTTCCAGAGAAAGAAGAGTTCCTTTTCCTGGCCAAGATGAGTTCACTTTATCCATAAATGCTGATTGACCCTAGATAGACACCTTCAAGTTGGCCCTCTCTCCTATGTATCTTTAGTTTCCCCTTTGCTCTCCACTCTCTCCTTCTCCTCAACCTAAAACAACATGCTCAGACTTTTCCATCTTAACAAAGATAGGTTGAAGAGAAAGCACCCTCAACTTCCTTCCACCTCCTCTCACCAAGTTTCCCCTGCATCCCTTTTTGAAATCTGCCCTTCCTTTCTCAGATAAGATCTGCTTCCTGTCCACCTCCCATTCATTCCTCAGCCCACACTTGGGCTCCCACCACAAAGGTCACCACCAACACTCCCCTGGACACACCCTTATTACATCTTGAAATTATTTCTTTCCTGGTCTTCTATGACCCCTTTTATTTTTGTTTTTCCCCAATTCTATGACTGTTTTTGCTCAAGCCTCTTTGCTGGCTTATCTGTCCATCTTTTAAATGTACATCTTCCCAGGGTGTTTATTCCCAGTTCTTATTGCTTTTCAGTTTTCCCGCTGGTTAATTTCTTCCCTAGCTTCAGCCAGTTATGTTGGAGCCATTTTGTAAGAGCCAGTTGTACACATCTCTTCTCAACTCTTTGTTCAGTGACCACGTTGTGTCAGTAGCTTAATAGTGGCCAAGGTGAGAATACATATGTCGCAGATGTCAGCACATGCTGCAAATTAGTGTTTTTGTTCTTGTTGTTTTCTGAGAGCTGGTTTCATAGCACATCACTGGCTTTAGGAATGATGTATATACTGTCAATTCCCAAACCTGTCTCACTTTCTGAGCTGCAGCCATTATGTCCAGCTGAGTTCTTGGCAATTCCTCCTGAATGCCAAATGCAACTCATTTTCTTTGCCTAAAGCAGCCCTTTCCTGCTTTAGTCTGTGATATAACTAAGGGTCCCACCATTTCCCTGTCATCCTTGCTGTACAAAAACAAAACTTCTCTCCCCTTGTATCCCTCTGTATCTGATTGATTGGTATGTGTATGTTCCCACCTTTTTTCATAAAAGCCTTAAGTTAATTCAACAATACATACAATGGGACAAGGCAGAATAATTTCACAATGATAGTAAAAAATAGGATCTGAGCTAAGGCAAATAAACACAAGAAAAATAGATGAACTCAGAAGTGAAATGGTACACAAACACATGCCAGGAAATTCTGCCAGTTATATCCTGCTAGTTAATTCAACATCCTGAATTGCTCTGAATTCATCTTCACTAACAATTGCAATAAAGTAGCCTCCCTATCCAACCTCTCTTCCCTCAGACTTACTGCTTACACACTCTTGCATTCACTTCCTAGGATACTTCCAGAAAGTCAAATTTGATTCTATCACATTATTTTGCTTCAGTTTAGAAACTTTCAGGTGCTCTCCACTGCCTTTGGGACAAGTTCAAACACACACCCATAGGTAAACTCTACCAAAGGATTCTAAGATTCAGCTTGAATATCACTCCTCTGTGAAGCCTCTCTTCTTCTGTGTATCTCTATCCCTTATACGTACTGTTATTTGATAGTAATAATTAATAGTTGTTAAATGTCTGCTTTATGTCATGAATTGTATTTGCTATTGAGGATACAGAGTAAGATAGCCTTTGCTTTATAAGGACCTCTATTTGAGAAAACATTTTATCAAATTATAGAAAAGTGTGATAATTTCTGTATTGTAGAAGAGAGTGCACGGCACAGAGAGAACTAAGAGGAAGGAGAGGTATATCATCTCGTAGCTCATACCTACTATGATTATTACTTGTGTTTCTCTCCAGTGGAAAGGAGATCAGATATATCCCATGTACCACAGAGAAAGTACAGAATAGGTGTGCAGTGTAGGTGTATGTTGGATGGATGGATGGATAGATATGGATGATAGAAGGAAAATGCCTAAAATTATTTAGAAGTGTATCAACAAATTCCACTGATCCTTGCTTTCCTTGTCATCTACTGCCAATTATATTTAGGGTGGGGTGAATGGGAGTATATGACTATGAGAAAATGTATATCCTTACACTGTGTAAGCTAAATCCTTGCCGTTTTGTGATTTAGCCAACTTTGAATATGTTAGCCTTCAGGGAGGAGCTCAGGACCTAGCCTTTGCAGCCAGCCTTTTGCTCAATACATAAAAGAAGTCTGTCACTTGATGGTTCATTTGTTTTACAGCTTGCCAGAGGCTCAGGCAAAAGATCCCAATTAAAAGGTCTGTGTGTTTCTGTGGTCTCTTGCTCAATGGTGAGGGGAGACTCCCCAGGGCTTCATCACATCACCAACAATACATCCAGTTAATCTTACTAGATTAAAACAAAAAAGCCCACACCATTCTAAAACTTCATAGTTCAGCTTTATCCATAGTGTAATTCCCTCTTGTGTCTGAAGGTCTTTGTTTACACTGATATAAAAGTGTCTAGACTCCAGAACAATGTTTCTTAGTCCTTGCTCTAAGGGGGGAAAAAAAAAAAAAGGAAGGAAGGAAGGAAGGAAGGAAAAGGATTTGCATTCCACTTCTAGAGATTTACTGAACTGCAGGGGAGGGGGAAGGGGGTGGGGGAGGGCCGGGGAGGAGGGGCATCAGTATTTTTTTGAAAGCACCCTGGTTGATTTTAATATGTAACTAGTATTTGAAAACGTTAGCTTAGAGTCAAGACCAGAAAACTTTGCTCTTCTCCTGGAATTCACTTCACAAGACTGACTCCTTTTTAAAATTCAGATCTCTAACCAAGAAAGGTCACCACCTCAGTGGAGCCTCCTCCATCACCTTTTTGCTCAAAATATTTACTACTCTGGAAAACAAACAAACAAACAAACAAAAAAACTTGTGCATTTGTTTGCTTTTCTTATTTATTATCTGTCCTTCCTATTAGATTAGGAACTTCATAAAATATTTATTGGCCTCTATTATTGAGTGAATGTTAGCACACATCTAGATATGTGTGCAACTGCTGCTAAACTAAATCAATGGAAGGAAGAAGTTGCTGGAAAAGAAAGCTAAAGCAAGTGAAAGTTTGAAGGCAGAAAATGCTAAAATTACAGGAGAGTAATAGAGTGCCTTCAGTGGATCATGCATGTCAAGAAATAGTTCTGAACTGCAGTGCCAGAGATGGCATACCCCTATCACCTCTCTGCTAAAGAAAAATAAAACCCTTTTTATTCACAAAGTAATACAAGCTTGTAAAAATTTCAACACCTCTGCTACAAGTGGAACTTCTAACCCCCAGTCTCCAGCAGTAATCATTGTTTAATGTTTCAAGTTTTATCATTTAAAGTATTTTCTAGATTGGTTAAAAAGAATAGAACACTTTCAAAATGATATTGCTCAGTAATTATGTTGCATATAGACATGTAGTGGAAATCTACAATTTTTTTCCTGTGGCAAAATATGGATAAGGTATCTTGATTTCATGTAATTACATTTTCACAGGGTTATCCAGTTACTGAATGATAGCTTTTTGAAAGTGTTTTTAATCTTTTTAAAAGATTTCTTTTTAATGACACTATATTTTATGCACACACACACATACTCTCTCTTCTCCTAAAAATAGGTTCTTATTGTGCTCACTATAATGAGAGCTAGTTATTTTTTTTTTTAAAGATTTATTTATGTGCACAAGAACTGGAGTGTAGGCCAGAGGGATGGGGTATGGGGGATGAGAGGATTCATTAGAGAAAGTGGAGAACAGAACAGACAGATCTACTGAAATACACTGCTGAGGGGAGCAGCGGGCAAGACAGGAGAGGTCTGCTGTGCTACTTGGGTTAGCTCCCTGACCAGCCAGGGATTGATCTCATGTTGCAGTGGCTGGCAATAGCTTGATAGCACTGTCTAATCCATGCGTGCCACCAGGGAGGCCCCGAAGAGAGTATTTGTAATAAATAAATTTTTTTTTCCTATCTGATTCTTTAGGGGAAATGTTGGCTCCTGCTCTAGTTAATCAAAAGATTATACAATCAGTATACAATCAGAATAAACCTGTAAACCTATGTCTACTGTATGAGAATGTGTTGATGGTTCTGGGGATTGGCATTTCTAGCTAAAGAAGAGTAGGCTATATGTATCTCATTGCTTTCATAGGAAGGAAGATGCCAGAGTATTATTACTAAGTGAAGGGATGGGAAAGGAGTGGGGATGCATGTTCCATCTAGCTGGGCCCCGTCTTCCTGTCGGGCAGGTCACATCTTCTCCCTTTCTATTTGCTTCCCTCCCAAGCAGAACTGTGCTTGCTACAGATGTAGCCAAGGTTTTCAGAATACCTGTAGGTTGGATCTTTTGAATTTAAACCAGTCTGCCCTGTCTTTGCTGCCAAACTTAATAAATCATTTGGCTGAACAATTAAAAGGCTGGGTGCCTTGTTGAATGCTGCTCCAGGTGCTATAGGGTGCCCCCCTCCTCCTAGCCACTCAGCATGCAGGGTAGCCCCCACACAGTGCTGGCTGTAGGAAGCTCTAGAAAGCATTTGGTTTTCATCTCTGCTGGACTTGTCTGTTTTCCTCCAATCCCAAATTTTGTTGCACATGCCGTTCTCTGGAAATTTATTTCCACATCTTCCAGTGATAGGCCTCTGAGTGTTTGCATTGGCTGGCTTTGGAGAGGTGTGGTGCCATGGGTGGTGGAAGTATGATGGTGAGACAGGCTCTCCACCAGACAACCGCCTCCTTTTTGCTTGTATTACTCTCCAACAAGTGCCTCCTTTTCTGTGGAACTGGTGGTGTGTGAACTCACAAGCTGGTATCTCTTGGGTACATCATGTACAGACTGGCCCTGAGTTTGCTTTAGAGTTAAGGTTACAACATCCCTCTTAAATTAGGAATTATTTGATGGTTGGCATGCCCTCCTCCTGTCCCTCTTTCTTTTTTGCCCCCTTTATTGTTCTGACTATTGCCCTTAAAGAAAATAGGTCTTAGTACATTGTATCCCCTCATGAGCATTTGCTTTTAAACTTCTGTAATGTAATTAAAGTGCCTTATAATCACAGATGTGAACATTCACATTATGTGGAATTATCAGTTCCTAATTGCCATTTTTTCCTTACGTCCACAGATTTATACACAGCCACACACTTAGCTATTAATTCAGAGTGACAATGGAGGTAGCCAAAAATTTGAATGACCTATATGACTGAGAGTAAATAAAGCTGATTTTGTGTCTGATTTATACAAATTAATGTTTATCTGCTCCTTGTATGGGTGAGGACACACCCTGAAGATCAGTTAATTGTAGAAAGACCATGTAAACCTGGAGTGACTTGTCCAAAATGATAAAGCCTGGTTCTTTAGGCTTTCTGACTATATGGCTTAGTCTATATTTAACATTCCACTCATAAGATCTCCCCTTTAAAACATGATTGAAACAAAGGAAATATCAGAAACTTCAGTTTGGGTTCATATTGCTTTCTCTGATATACATGTGTGTGTTCTGAGACTCTCTCTGCTGTCTGCAAATCAGACATTCTTGTGGGGTTGCATCAGAGTCCAGGCGACATGATTGATGAAGAAAGGGCAGAGGAGGGTGATGTAATGGCTCATGCAGCATTTACCTGTGAATTATCTCTAGCTGTGTACTGCTCGGTGTCTGTGTGACTCATGTACTGAGGTTCTGCCATCCCTGTTATTCAGCACTGTAGCCTCACACTTACCTCACCCTGTGTTTCTATCCTTTTCTTGCCAAATCTGATTGGATGCACTTTTGTTTTAAGCCCAAGTTTTTGAGTCTATAAGTGGACTTTATACCAATGACCGTGTGGAGAAAAGAATGTTGGAACAATCAAATTACATACTGATTTGATCAAATTACCTTGATGTCTCTCTCAACTTAGTCCAGTCAATATTTATATAGTACCTACTATGTACCCTGTGCTGTCATAAGACTGATAGTCTTCTTCCTTATATGGCTGTTTTGTCTCCCAGCTTCAGTTCAACAAATTCATAGCAGACAGGCCTGTCACGAGTGCTCACCTGTGTCAGTAATTATGGCTCTTGTTTTCACATGTAATTTTTTCTTGTATATCTCAAAGAATTTACAATTTGTACCCACTCTAGAGGTGAGGATACTGACAATTTCACTTAATTCATACATATGAGAATTGGGATTGGAATTCTGGTCTCCTGACACTAAGTACAGTACTTTTTCCACTGCATGATAAATGACTTTGATTTATGCACCCAAAGAATTTTTGCAAGAAATAAGGCCAGTTTTCTCAAGTTGATTTTCATGCTTAATCCAATGTCTGCCTCAGTTCTTTATTTGTCCTTGGAATGTTGGAAGCCATGAGAATAAGCATGTAACACACACAAACACATATACAAAGATATACAAAGATATACATATATATGCATACATACGCACACATCAACTCAAGTTCTGTGGGGAAGTTGTACCATACAAATAGTAAATTTGCATGAATTCTATGCCACCTGCTTAGCAAGTGAATATTAGAAGAGAAAGAATATTAATTTACATTGTACAGATAAGCTTATTAAGGCTTTCTTCAATGAATCTATGCCCGGGAGTAAACCTAAGAAAAAGAGATGTGTTTTCAATAAAACAAAAACAATTATAAATCAGAGACATCCTTCAGGGGATGAGGAGAGAGAAGGATCAGAGGGAGGGAGAAAGGAGCACCGGGGACTGTGGTGATGGTGGACAGGTGCTTTGGTGAAGGAAACTCTATGGGGAAACTCTCAAATGAACAATGATGTAAAAAATAAATAAAAAAAGAAGAAAAAAGATGTGTTTTGATTTTTCTTGGTCTGTGTCTGTTCTCATGTTCTCTCTCAGAATGAACATCTTGTCTTGGTCAGTGTGCTATTTTATACAACAATGCATCCTAAACACAAGTCAGCTATTCTCTCTTTTACTCAAGCAGTCATTATAATCTACACCAGTGCTGGAGAAAAACCTGCCTGGGTTGGGCCTACTGAGAATTAGTATGTTATTCTCTAATATGGCTTTCGTAGAAGATTTCCAAGTATGATTTTTTTCCTTTACATATTCTTTAAAAACCTAAACCTCAGTAAATACAACTCTTATAGTTTAATATTGGCTTGCATATAATCAGGCAAGGAATTTTTTTAAGGTTGAACTGAAATGGTCTTGAACTCAACAACATTGTATATATTGGTTATTAAATATATGCTCTATTTCCTGTGGTTATGCTGGCTTGGAAGCATTAATACCAAGCAGATCAAATATTCACTATGTCCTTTGAAGGACTATGTTGTCTCTGAAACAAGAGAAGAGAACCAAGAGAATGAAAAGTGTAATCGAATCACCCATCGAACAGTGGATAAAGAGGGAATAGAAAACCCCATTTAATTTAGCCACTGGTGACCTTTGAGAGAACAGCTGTGGTCAGTCATAAGTTCAGAAGCAAGATATAAGAAGTTAAATACATCTAATATTGGATCATAGTAGGCTGTGTGATATCACGAATCCCTTGCAGGAAGAGAGGGCACATGAGCTGTGTATTGAGAGTTGAAGACCAGGATTGGGTGTCAGTAGTACCTAAATTATAGGATTTAGAGGTTAAAAGCAGAAACACTTAGTGTCATCATAAAGAATTTTGATTTCTAAGATCATTTGAGATTCCTTTGATAGTGCTCCTGGGAAAGATCTGGTCACCAAGGGAATAGAGGCAGGAGAATCAGTGCCATCTAAGCAAACAAATTCTAGAAACTTGTGCCCACTGCATAGGATTTCACTTGGTGATTACTTTTCATCATAGTTAAGAGTCTAATTCGGTGACAAATTGGGAAGTCAAGGCTGGTTCTGCAAGGCTATCATTGGGTCAGGGAAGAGGGTGCCAGAAGTCAACATACATAACTGAAGAGTCAGTAAAAGTTCAACTCTCATGAGTACAAAAACCAACTCATTAATAATACCAAGCCTCATCATATTCAAGGAAGTAGAGTTAAAACCCGGGCACCTCCCTTTCTTTCCTGTATTTGTGTAGCTAATAACACCTTGCATTGTTAAAAGTAAAATCTTTTTGGTGATAATTTTCTTTCTCTCAGATTGCTCACTTGTGTTTTTGAATCAGTGTGAACTACAGGGGACCACTTGACTACTGTCAATAAGAAACAAGCTGGCTGCCTTGGAGGAATAGAGCTGGGAGGCTAGGACAAGGTCTCAAGAGTAAGGCCCCTCCACACCCACTGTATATGTATAAGAATCCCCTTTATAAAAATGTGGATTCCTAGGTCCCCACCCTAGACTGACTGTAAATAAATCCAGAATCAGATGTTGTTCAAGAATTGGCATACTAATAAGCATCCATGAAAATTGTTAATCTAAAATTTAAAAACTACTGGTCTAGGAAATGTGTATATGGTTTAGTAAACCAAATTCTAAAAGAGTAGCCTTTTAATAAACTGAATTCTTGGTTTATAATTTAAATTTGCTAATGTGGCCAGGCATATCTGTTTTAATGAAAATTTATACACCTCTTTGAAATTCCTAAAGGAAAAATTAAATATGAGGTAAATCCAAAATGTTAAGATTTATATTAAATTAATGGCACTTGAGTATGAGGAAAAGGAGATTATTGTGATTTCAGAAAAGCTGTGTGTTTTGTGAACTTTTTATCATCTCTTAAGAAGGGAAATAGGTGAAGGAGGGAAGAACACAGAGTTTTCCTTGGTTTTGAAGATGATAACTCTTTGTTCTACTTGCCCCCCAAATAACAGCAGCTTACTTCCAGTTCATTTGCCACAAGCTAGTTGTGTCCCATTTATTCTTACCTCCACTACTGCTTTTCAATCCTTATATACCAGAAATAGAATGAAGGATAGCAGAAAAGGAGAAAAAAACCCACTTTGATAGGAAATAGAATTGAAGTTTTATAGAAAATGAGGGAAGGGGCCTCCCTGGTGGCACAGGCGGTTGTGCGTCGCGTTGTGAAGCTGTTCGCAGCCTCTGCAGCACGGGTTCCATCCCGGCCTGCAGGTGAGAATCCCTCATGACGCAGCAGACCTCTCCTGCAGCGCCCGCTGCTCCCCTCAGCAGTGTGTTTCGTCAGTCTGCCTGTTCTGCTCCCTGCTCTGTTTCTGGTGAATCCTCTCACCCTCCCGTGCATCTGGACTGTACCCCGCTTGTTGTATAAATGAATAAATCTTAAAAAAAAAAAAAAAAGAAAGTACATGAGGGAAGTAAGGTCTCTGGGTTCTAATGTCTTAGACATCAGAAACCCTGAGCCATAACTCTCTGGGTAAGGTCATTTTTTGCAGCTATGAGCTGTGTGGGATGTAGGTGTCCATGGGGAACTGTAGGTGTCCTTGGGGCAGGATAGTCGCAGTAAGAGAGCCTGGCTGCAGTTATATTGCCCCTAATGAGATAACTTCAGAAACTAGCCCAAATTAATCTCCTCCATCTGATCTTTCATTCTTATTTAAATTTTGTTTTTGTTATCTTTTAACTTTTCTTTGTATAGGTTATTTCCCTATATAACTCCAAATTTCTTCTTTTTTAAAATATATATATTTAATTAAAAAATAGCTGTATAATATTCCATAAAATGGAAATATCAATTTTCATTTGAGCATTCCCAATGATGGCCATTGGTGGTTACCTCTCTAAACATTCTTGGACTTGAATCTTTTTTTTTAATTTATTTATATTTTATTTATTTTTATTTTTTATGTTTAATATACTTTATATAAATATATTTTATATTTAATATATTTTATATATTTAATAATTATTTTATATAATCCTTACATCATTTTTTGGTTTTGCACAATGTATGTATTTTCATTTTGGTTATATTCCCCATACAATTGCACCCCCCTTATTTTAACCCTAATCCCTCCTCCCTTTTCCCCTCCCCCCCAGAGTGTGTCTCTGGTTTATAGTTGCTTGTTGATTTTGATTTTTACTTTGTAGTAATTAGTCTTTTTCCTGGTCCCTTATTTAGGTTTTGTAAATTCCTGCTATGAGTGAGACCATCCAAATTTCTTCTTGACAGGAACTGTGTTAGGTACTTCCTTTGAGAGTATCACCAACACACTACTTTACTCCTTCCCTGTAATCATCATCACCACCCACAGATGGGTATATCTGAGTTCCAACTTTTACCCCTTCTTGTGAGGTGATCATAATTTTCTGCTCTAAATGCTGCTTTAAAAAAAAAAATTTGGGGGCCTCCCTGGTGGCGCAGCGGTTGAGCGCTGGGTTGCAAAGCTGCCCACAGCCCCTGCGGCGCCGGTTCGATCCCTGGCTGCTCCCCGGCCACCGGAGGAGGGTCTCACATGGCGCAGACCTCTCCTGCCGCCCGCTGCTCCCCTCAGCAGTGTACTTCGGTCCTTCTGCCTGCTCTGCTCTCCCCTCTGGCTCTGGTGAATTCTCTCACCCTCCTGTGCTTCTGACTGTACCCAGTGCATGTATAAACAAAACAAACAAACAAACAAACAAACAAATAAATAAAACATGCCTCTATAAAAAAAAAAAAATTGTCTACATAGTCATGGAAGCCAAAGTTAAAAATTCAAGAAATTTTAGCTTTATCCATTTTACTTTATGTTATTAAAATTCAGATTTGGATTGATAAGAATCCAACTTATATTTTCTCTTCAGAAAATTTCAACTTAGGATATACTCAGCTCTTAATATTATAGCTCCTAGAATTTGCTACTTAAATTCAGAAACTAAAGCTACAAATGTTCCTATGTTTCAAATCAAATAACCAAATTAACAATTACAGTATGTCAGCCAAAAAGCAAGCATTATTGATAGGTAGACCCATGATACATAGTCTTGAGCTGTTTGATTACTAAACCACTGCAAACTGTTAAAATTGAACTATTTCTAATGTGCACTGTGAGGGATTGAAACAAAAACAAAATATGTTTTTTAAGTATTTTTGTTTGGTCTTATTTTATGTACTCTTTGTCTGAAACCTGAGCATATTCATCTTCATAACTTAGTATTTATTGGTTTTGTTAGTTCCTTAGCTGGTATTTTTTCATCTGAGGTTTATACCATCTTGTGACCTGTAATTTTCCCTTACTCACCATGTTTCTTGTATCTTTGGCATTCACTCACCTACTGACAGATATTTGAAATGGGAAAAGGAGAAATCACCTGTCATTTTCTGCTTAAAGGCCTTTATTACTTTTCCTTTGTTCTCTTCATGACTCTGAGACAATGATTTGAGTCTCAGATTTAGCCTTTTTTATCTTTTATTTATTGGGATCAAAGAATCTTGTTGCTTGAATTTTTCATTTGACTGGAAAACTGTGTAGAGCAGAGCCTTTGTGATGTGCTCACAATACTGGTGGTTGCCATGTTCAGTGATTCATTTTGTATGAAATAACAAATTATAGAAATCCAAGTTTCTACATCTCCTGCAACAAAATGGTAGTGCAATGAGAGAAAACATGAAAGATTCAAAAGTCTAGTCAGGAGAGACCAATTAGAGGTGCATTATGCAATAAAGAAGGGAGTTAGATATACAAAATACACTCTCAATTGGATGGCTAAGGCCCAGGGAAACCCTGAATTGGCCTGGAATGTGCACAAATTTTTCTGTAGTTCCAATTCAAGGCTAACCTTTAAAGTGCTTTTAATCACTTTACTGATGGAAGCTAAGAGTGTTATATAAGCAATATGAGTTTTTTGCCCATTGCCATTGTTATGAATTGGATTGTGGTACTGACAGGAATCATCAAGAAGGATGTATTAATCTTGTGTTGGCAATAGGAGTTGGCAAGAGCTGACCACTGTGGGAATAGAAACAGATAACTATTGGTATCTACTGATCAATAAATTTTAATGGCCTATTATTACATGGCCTGTGGTTATAAGTTTTCTAAGTAGTTAGGATCTGATTTTTTTTTTTTTTTTTAAGTTTGGGAAACTGATGCCTCCCTGGGAATTAAGGTTTGGGGTGGTTTTCCCAGCACAACTTGTTGTGGGACCTATATACAGGGTGTTGCCCTTCTCATCTACAAAGTTGGCATAACATTTTCCGCCTTCCTGATCTTTGTACTAACATAATAATAAGTTGCTACTGCTCTTGGAGATAATCTCTTTTCTCACATTTGGGTTTAAGTCTTTCAGTAAGGCTACTTAAGTAGTGGAAAGAGCCTTTCCATGAAGTTAATGTCTTTCCTGATAAAGGTAACTACTCCACCCCTCCTTCCCAATTATATCCCATGCCAGCAATAGCATAGACTTGGGCTGGTGCCAAATGTTTTAATACCATAAGGACTTGCTTGATAAAGGCTATGCATGGCAAGGGGGGGAAGCTGAAGTTCCCAAACTAAATTTTCCAAGATTTCCATGAGATCCAGCCAGGGCACCCTTCATCTAATTGTTACCATGTGTTGCTGTAGTCACTGGTACCCTGCAATTCTCACTCTCCAGGACTTCTAGAGATTAGAAATTATAGGAAGTGCTAGCCATTTCAAGATGGAAATCTACTCTAGCTGCAGAGACTTTGTCTTTGAAAAAAAGAAGTGTAGTGGCAAAGACAAAGAACATGGGATTAATAATGTGGGATTAATAACA
Organism: Talpa occidentalis; assembly: GCF_014898055.3. Taxonomy (NCBI): domain Eukaryota; kingdom Metazoa; phylum Chordata; class Mammalia; order Eulipotyphla; family Talpidae; genus Talpa; species Talpa occidentalis. The sequence goes on along the minus strand of NW_023604295.1, from coordinate 61,820,793 downwards.
TCATCTTTCCAAATAATTACTAAGTAATTAGTAATTGGCCTGTTAGCAGCATTTAGTGTTGTACTTAATGACTCCATTAATATTTTGCATGTGTGTGCCAGTTTTGCTTCCTTCATTGTCATAAACTGTAGATAGGAAAAGGATTATTACCTTGCCCCGGCCCTTATGTTTTGCATGAACAATTCACCTAGAACAGAAAGTGACAAAACTAAATATTTTGTGGGCATCTGACATGTTCAAGCGAAGTGGTTTCATAGATCCCTGGACACTGGCAAGATTGATTAATGTTTAATAATTACGAAGTTCTCAGACAATTCAGAAAGCTGAAACACCTATCTAAATATAGGAGATATTTTTCTCTGTTGACTGATAGGAATGTTAAGATCTTATATATGATAGTTTTACCCTCAACATCCATCAAATCTTTACTATAGTTGTTAATGAATAATGAAATTGACTAGCTTATGGTATTCAAGAGGAAAACAATGAAAGATCCATTGCCATTTGAATATTAGAATGACCCTGAATGAGAATTCACATTGAGTGCAAATGGTTGAACTTAGCAAGGTCTGTTTCAACTTAACCACTCAAGACTTTGCCTCCTGTTGGAAGAAATTAATGGATTTCAACCAAACCTGCAATGTATTACTTAAGAATATAAGATTCATCCTCAATTAAGTTTATTTTTCTGTTGTCTTGAAACAAAATGACAGCTAGTATAAATTTCTACATAATTTCTTTGAGGAAGTTAAAGCTCAGAGTATTTGTAATAATAATGATAGCCTTAAAAGCAGGAACAGGATTGTCTGCTCCTGTTACCAACCCGAGCAATCAAAGGCATAAATGGACCATGAAAAGTGGTGAGCTTGGGTGACCTTGGGTCAGAGCTAAAGTACATAGGCAAGCACAGTATACGGAGAACTTTCATCGCCTCCAGTACACTGAGCCTGTTCTTGATACAGCAGGCTCTTAATTTCCCCAGGTTGTTAATCTGGCACCTTTCATGAGCATCAGTGTTCACTTTAGAAAATAAAAAAAAAAAGCAAACAGCTCAAACATCTAAGTGTTAAGAGGAAAAGAAAATCAACAGAGGAAATTACAGTACCACTCAATACAGTGGCACCTTTTTCTGGAGTCAGATGAAGTAGATACTTGAAAGTTTGCAGCTTTGACACTTTCTCTTTTAGATAGTAACCAGGGGTCTTGGGAGAGAAAGTGGCATGCACATACTGCCACAGTTTAGTTATGTTCTTTTATGCATGTGTGTCCACCTTTTGAAAACTTCATTTTAAAATATATTTGAGAGTCAAGTGAATTGAAAGTAAATACCACTTCCTTTCCCCATTGCTTTTTCTCCTTGTTTGTCATTTCCTTCCTAACTTTAATTACCTTTTCTAAAGGAGTCAGTGTTTCCTGCACTGGTATACTTTCTGTTTGTTTTGGATAGCCCATCAGTTGTTGAGATATCTGCCCTGTTGAATTGAGACTAGAGAGGGGGGAAATAAGGGGGTGAGAACAAAGTGGGGAGGGGACCCAACTGGGTCTGTGGTAAAGGACTGTGGGTGCTTTGGTTGGGAGTGGTGTGGTGACATAAACCTGAGAAGGCGTGACTCGATTCCCCTAAAACATATACAGTGTTGTCAATCAATGTCATCTCAATATTTTAAAATCGGAGGGGGAAAAGATATCGGCCATGTCTTTTGCAATTTAATACATTGAGGCTTCAGTACAATACTAAGTTCTCATTTTCTTGTATCTCACTTGTTTTTAGGTAAGTCATCTGATTGGAGTGACATTTCACTCGATGGACTTTCCATTTGGTAAAGTATTACTATTTTTATCAAATGGTATAAGCGTTCGTTTTTGTCATTTTCATTCTGTATTTTCCCACAACATTGACCTTGATAGTCTACTCTTTTAACAGAGAAAGGGTGTGAGGGAGGGGAGCTTCAAAGGGAAAAACAAGGTAAAAGGCTTATTACTTAATATATTGCATTTCTATGTGGAAAAAACTGTTGAAAGAAACCTTTTAGCTAGTTTCATCAGTTTTGCCTTTTAGAACTTCAGGAAATAGAAGAGTTATTATATTTAATTGTATTTAGAAACTGTTGCGCTTTCTTCAGACTCAAACCAAGTTTAGAGCAGTGGCTTTCTAATTGCAATTGGTGCAAATCTGGTGTTTCCTCAGAATGTTGCTCTATATCTTCGGGTAAGTATTCTATATCATCAGAAAGCTTTTCTTTTGAATCAGTTTTAAGTCTTTAGATATTTGTTCATTTTTACACATAGTTAGTAAATAAAAACAAAATGCACAAATTTGGAAGTATAAAAACTGGGGTTCTGTAGCATAAAGATGGTACCAGTGCTTATAGTTTATAATAATGGGAGATTGAAGCCTCCAAGAGTGAGCATAATGAGAGGCACGAAGGGGCACATTATGGTGTCAAATAGCTTTTCCCTCATGGTCTGGATCTTTTAACTAGTAAGAAGAGCATCTGTATCTGGTACAGATGCTCTTGAATCTTAGCAATTCTTATTCCCTTGCAGGGATGTTTCTCTTCCTGTGGAAGTAGACATATATTAATCTACTGAGTTATAAGTAAACAGAGTCTGAACACATTATTCCTAGCATCATGCCTCTTCCATTGTCTCAATACTGGGAATTTTATTTTATGTTTCCTTCTAGAGATTAACTTGATAAAGAGATATAACTGAAAATACCCAGAGAGCCAGTTGGATACTGTATCTCTGATTCTTCTACTCTATTATCTCTTACCTCTTCCTGGTATTACATTTTTTAACTAAATACTTGGTAGTTAGTAGTAATAAATCCTGTTGGGATCATGGCTGAGAAGACCCATAAAGCTTCAAAACTGTGATAAGATAACATTGACATTCTATTTAAAAAGTTTAGTGATGTAACATCAATTTTATTTCAAATTTTTAAAAACATTCGATGATTGAAGGAGAAATTATGAGGGGGAATAGTAGGTAGGAAGCAATGATGAATAGTATCTTGTAACTCAAAAGTATTCAAAAAACAATTAAAAACAAAATAAATTGTGGCCTGATTCTCTACTTGAGTTGAGTTTTTAACATCTTCGTCTGTCTTTTATCTTCCAAAAGGATAAAAAATCTAAAACCTTTTCTGATCCTTTTATATTAACCAAAGTAATCTGTAGGATTAATATCTTGTCAATCCCTCATAACCATCTAATTTTGGTCCATGTTGTTGCTATGGGAATTATCAAAATCTCAATGTGCAAAAGCATACATACAATATCAGATATAGCCAAACACAAGGTAACTGTGACTAAAATGGGAATGTATCCATATTTTGAAATCTCTACTATTAAAATACTAAAACTCTCATTTACAAGTCCAATATGAATATATATGTATTCATCCATTCATTCACTCATCCATCTGTTCATTCATTCAACCAAAGCCCAATACTTTAGCACAGTGCTTAAGTGAGTTAGCAAAAGTGGTGCCTACCCTATGTGCTCTTAGACCAGTGGGGTGGAATCTGTGTTATGCAGTGACCAAATGAAAATTAATCATGTCTAAATGTTAATCAGAATATGCCTATCTAATTATAGTTACAGCTTCCTTATGAATGGTTTTATATTTTTTTCTGAGATTTGGTTTAATTTTTATCTATAATGTAGACCTTTATGTGGATTTTTATTAATTTTTTCAAATATACACTTTGTGAATATTTATGCCATAGAACTTTAAGTAAAAACTTCTATAAACACACTCATTTCGATATTCTCCCTTGTTGAAATGTTGTGTCCTGAAAATGTCTATCATTAAAAATAAGTATTTATGAAATATTTGTTGAATTATATGTCTCTAATTATAATTAAGCTGAAAATTGAGTGCTGAAAAGAAGTCCAACCAAATACATACTTTATAGAGAACTGAAATAACTAATGTGTTCTATCAGCAAAGTTTATAAGACTCTGATATAGACTGGAGCAATAAAGCTGGAGAAGATTTTAGCTCCTCCCAATGACCATGTTAAATATACCTATACTGCAATTACCTCTCCCATTATTAGTAACTGTTAGCTCATCGCATTCCTTCAACACCTTTTTATCCTCTTTAATCCTGTCTTATTTATGTGCTCAAATCTACTTGGCACCCATTTTACCAAATGAGAGCAAGCAAGAAGCACCAGAGTAACCAAAGAAGGAAATTCCTGTGTGTACTTTGTATTACCAGCAGCACATCTAGTGAGATCTGTTTTGAGGAGTCAGTTAATGAAGAAACTTGAGAATACTTGAATTATCTGTCATTTAAACTTAAACTGTGGTAGTTTTGTCTACTTAAAGGCAGAAGCAGATCCTCTTTTCTCTTAATTTTTCCTAGACTTTTTTTTTTTTTTTTGAGGGGAAGACAAAACGTGTTCATTTATTGGAAGACTCAATACTGTTTGCACCAAGTGAATCTATAGATCCAATGCAATTCCAATAGATGTGCCAGCAGGACTTTTTGTTGACATTGACATACCAAATTTAAAATCTTTTTTTTTTATTTTTTAAATAAATTTTATTTTTATATTCCCCAAACAATTGCAATCCCCTTATTTTGACCCCAATCCCTCCCCTCCCCGCACCCCACCACCCATAGAGTGTCTCTGGTTCATAGTTGTTGATTTTGATTTTCACTTTCTTATAGTTATTCATTTTCCTGGTCCCTTATTTAAGTTTTCTAGATTCCTGCTATGAGTAAGACCATCCGGTATTTTTCTTTTTCTTTCTGGCTTATTTCGCTGAGCATGATCCCTTCCAGCGCCATCCATGTTGCTGCAAATTGCATGTGTTTATCTTTTTTGAATGCTGAGTAATATTCCATGGTGTATATGTACCACATCTTCTTGATCCAGTCATCTATTTTTTTTTTCCCTAGACTTTTTGATACCACTATTGGTTACTTCTTCATTCCTTCTCTATTTAAAAATATTTTCTTTATAAATTGTATAAATGTATGCTGATGGCCTGTGTAAGGGTGTGATTCACATTCTATAGAAGTATAATCTCTCAAGCTGTTATCACATTAAAGTGTAAGAATTTTTCATCATATTGCCCTCTAATTTCATGGCTTATTTTCATTTGATTTTTTTTAATTCACTTGGAATTTACAGAAGAGACTTCCAGAAAACTGCAGTGATTCCGTTTTTCAATTAGTGCAAGGGGCTAGCATTAGATTAAGGGCAAGAGTGTAGAACAAGGAAACTGGCTTGAAAGCTTTACATATTATGTGCAATTTTATTTTCTGAGTAATATCTCTGATTTAATAATCATCCTGGGCAGTAGCCATACAAGTTTTCTTATTCCCTGGAAAGCCTCACTATAATCGAGAACTTTGCTAGCATATCATGTACCTTGTAATTTTATTTTCTAAAATTATGTGGCATTTAATGTCTTCATTTTCCCATGTAACCTTTTAAAAGTCATGTATCTTCATTTGCTTTATTGCTCCCACACCCTCTTTCTATTTCAGATAATTCCTTACAATTCACTTTGCCATTCTACAAATAAATCATTTGCAGATTTTCTAAAAGTTGGATTATTTCACTTACGGTCTAGTGCTGTGGTTTCTTAGTAGAAGACAAGTTTATGGCTGAAGTTGTAATTTCCCTAAATTCAAAATCTGTGCACGTTTTATGCTAGAAAGCCAAAATATTCCCTCTGTAATCACCGAGCTTCCAAAATATATAGATGCTATCCACATAGAAACAAATTCATTAAGCTTTGGGTATTTTGAAGGCCTGAGATAAAGCATGTGAGATCCAGCATCACTTTGGCCATTCTTTTTTGAGGGCTGCAGATGGAGTAATATCTTTTGCCAAAGCCTAAAAGACATTAAAATTATAGATTAGCAGGAAAGTATACTCTCTCATACTATTCTCACTGAAAGGAACAGTAGGTAAAAACAATAACTGATAACATTTTTTCAAATAGTCTCAACATTTTTAAAAGGTGTTTATTTTTTAGTTGTTTCATTTAAAATTTATCAAGCTAGTATATATATTTCTATTTACTTACTAACAGCTATTTTTAGGAGGTAGTTAATAATTTTGATTTTTCATTATCCCACTGTTCCTCTTTTCAAGGCCTGTCAATTGTGTAGATCTCAAAACCCAATGCAGAATTCCCCAGTCTACTTTTTTCACCTAGAAAACTGGGGTACCCAGTCATCTCAAAGTCATTGCTTTTCTAGATATCAAACAACACTGTTAAAAGTACATGAATTTCTAGTAACAAACTCTAGAGCTCTCCTTATATTTAAAAAGTTCGTTGTCCTTTGAAGTTGCTAAGAAGTGAGAGTAAAAAAAAAAAAAGCTAGTGGTACAAGGGATTAGGCAAGATGCTTCAAGAGAAAAGCAATTTTTCCCAGAAATTCAGAATTCCGTCACTGGAGAGGAAATCCCAAAACATTTTGTTGTATTTGGAGAATCTTAATGTTAGAGAGAACAAAGTAGAAGAGTTATACTGGGCTCTTGAATTTAAAATCTGCATTATGACCATGTTTTAGAAAAGTTCTGCTCCTCTATTAAGTAAGTAGTGAATTTTAATCAGGTGTTTTGCTTTTAGTTTAGACACAAAGATAATTCAATAGAAACAATTATTTGTGGGTTAAGGAAAGAATATCTGATCTTTTTAATGAAGAAGGAATAATAGCGTGGATACTAGGTCTGTGTGTGTGTGTGTGTGTGTGTGTGTGTGTGTGTGTGTGTGTGTCTAAGAGAGACAAAGAAAAAGAAGGAAGGAAGGAGGGAGGAAGGAAAAGCAACAAGAAAGGAAAGAGGGAAGAGAGAAAGAAGACACAAGATGAGATGGCCATAATTATACTCATCTCATTTTTCCACAAAACATTTGCAATAACTTATAAGCAAAACATATAATAAACTCTAATAGGAATTTTATTTTTTGTAAGATTTATTTATACATAAAAGAACTGGGGTAAAAGCCAGAGGTGTGGGGGATGAGAGGATTCACCAGAGACAGAGTGGGCAACAGAACAGGCAAACTGACTGAAATACACTGCTGAGGGGAGCAGCAGGTGAGACAGGAGAGGTCTGCTGCGCCACGTGGGCCACCTCCCTAGCCAGGGATCAAACTCATGCTGCAGTGGCTGGGGACAACTTCATTGTGCTGAGGCAACCCCTTGCACCACCAGGGAGGCCTGTCTGCTGAGTTGTTTTTGTTTTTTTAATTTTTTTACATTGTTGTTCATTTTTAAACAACATTTGCTTCCCCTCACCCCCTCAGGTGTAGTCCCCATGAAATTTCCTTCCCCAATGCACCCTTGCACCATTACCTCAGTTCCCTGTTCTTCTCCCTTACTCCCTCTAATCCCTCTCCCTCCTCCTTCCCTGCAGTATGTCTCTAATTTATAATTGTCTGTTTTTGCTTTGTTGTGTTTTGTACTGTTATCTAATAGGAATTTTAAATAAAAATAGAGCAGGATGGTGGGGGAAGGAATTAATGGTATTAGAGCAACAATGGTATTAGATCCCCTGTAGGGATCTCAGGAACCCTACAGATCTTTTAATTCAGGCACAGCTCTTAATTAATACTAATTAAGAGCTGAATCAAGGTGCAGTTCTACTCTGAGTAGAAGAGCAGATTTTCCATTGGTACTTCCACTCATTACCAGCCCATGTTGAACCAAGTCCACTATTAGCCCTTGTGCCTGTACATTTGCTCTATCAATAGTTCCTCTGGCTCTGCTTGCATGATTGTTATGGCGAGACTCTGCCAAAGTGTTCATTCCATTGCTTTTGGAAAGGCCTGCAGTTTCAACAATCGTACATCCTGCTACAGGAACAGCACTGAGTCATGATTTTGGAAAAATTACCCATATATCTTATATTAGACATGAGTATTGAAACGGTCTTCAAAACATTACTCTTAGCTTATTATTATTCTGTTGACTTCATGGGTTCCTCCAAAGGCTAGGCATAGATGAGGGACCCAGGAACTGACAAGCATAGATGAAAGGAAAGTGAGACGGAGTCCATTCTACCTCACTTGTCTGTAAAAGGTAGAAAGCCTAAGGAACTTTTTCTCCAGTGATCATCATTTGTTTCTATGGTTATTTTCTGCTGCCCAGTTGTATGTACTACTTTTAAAAACACCCATGAATGAGTCTTAAGAGAACTGAGGTGCTACACCAGAGTCTGAGAAAATTCGAAGTTTGGGACTGAGGTCCCACCTCTGAGCTCATACTTTTTTATTACACTGATTTGTCTGATGATCTAAAACTGGGTTCACGAAACCATTGCAAAGTCAGTGCAATCTCTTAGATTTCCACTGGTGCCCGTTATTAGAGTAACCACACCTAATTTATGAGTTTTGGGTATTTTAGCAGTTTTGATAAAGAGAAGTGGAGGTGAAACAAAAGCAATCAGTAGAAAAGAGATGACTCCTGAAAACGGAAAAGTCACAGATGAAAGCAGAGTATGTGCTGCCTTCTAGTCTTCAGGCCAGGTGATTGGGTGTGGATGTCATTTGTGTCCCAGTACAGTCACACTTGCAGCAGTAATTCTCCTAGGGTAGCAGCCACAGAGTATTGTTCCTTGTTTTTCTATAGTGCTTGTCAAAATGCTATGACAACTGGCTGGTTTTATGCAAACAGAGCCTGACTTTCAAGAGACAGTGTGTCTGAAAGTCAAACATGGATGGCAGCCATTGGCATGCGAAGGAGTCCGAAACCACAGATTGTTTTCTCGTTGGATGAACAGCTTAAAGCAACGTAGAGTTAATTGAAGAATTCCTTGAAAGTGAAGTCAGACTAAAAGAAATGCTCTGAGTCTATAATTTACTAAATGTGAAAGATCTGTAAATGGTAGTAAGACTAAAAGAGTTGGGGGGGGGGCGGAGAAAGAACATTTTTGTAAACAGATCTGGCTTGTATTATTGCCTAGGCAGTTTTAATTATTTGCTCTAATAATGAGGATTTGCAGAACAATCTCTAATTAAGTAAAGCTTGATTTATGGAGTTGGCCTCATATAAACCATGATGTCATGGTGTGCTGCAGAAAATTACAGGCCTGGTCTTGCCATTGAAAACTATTATTTCTGCTTTGGACTACTCACACTCTGCATGTCTTACTCTGGTGAAATCAAAGCATATCCTAGGTTTTTTGTTCACAATGCCCATTGCCCAGGTAAATTCAACACTTATTATTATTCATTTAGTAATTTATCAAATATCTATTTTAAAAATGAGGAGGCAAGGGTGAAGTTTAACTACTAACTCTAGTAGTTAAAGAAATCTTTACTTCTTGGGGACTTAGTAGAGACCCAGTGATCCCCTGCAGAGGTGGATTCCTTTCTCCTCAGCTGATGGGCTGGCAAGGACGTGTTAGACAGACAAAAGTAGTGTCTGTGTGTCTATATGCCACTCCTTCTTACAACCCTAACCTCCTACTCCACTTTCCCCTCCCTTTCCCGCCTCTTCCTGGAAAGCTGTTTCAGCGGCATCATTGCCCGTTTCATCTGGTTTTAAGTAAGAGCATGGGGCCTCTGTAACATTTCACCGTGGTTCTTATTCCCTGTCCCATTGCAGAAGAAGCCTTGATGTAGGTCCAAGGCTTTTTCTTTGATTATAGGTCTGCTGATTGTAATTTCCTAACATTTTTCTTACATTAATTATAACTTAATGATTGCATTTTCTATGGTTTCCCACTTCAGTTTTGTTAAAGTTAAAAAAAAAAAAAAGAAAAGAAAGAAAAGAAAACCTTAGAGGAAATTCTTTTAGATTTTTATAGTTTTATTTATTTTTTTTTAAGATTTATTTATGTATGCATACAAGAGCTTGGGTATAGGCCAGAAGTGGGGGGGGGTAATGTGTGAGAGGATTCACCAGAGACAGAGTGGGGAACAGAACAGGCAGATTGACCAAACTACACTGCTAAGGGGAGCAGCAGGCAAGTCAGGAGAGGTCTGCTGCACCATGTGGGTTGCTCCCTGGCCAGCCAGGGATTCTAACTCATGCTGCAGAGGCTGCAGATAGCTTCATAGGTTGCATCTTAACCCCTGTGCCACCAGGGAGGCCCTACAGTTTGTTTTAAATTCTTTTAGAATTGCCTGACCTATATCTACTTTGATAGCCATTCTCTGTGATTTGCCTTTATCAGGTCTTCTCAGAGTATTCAATGAACTTGCATAGAAATGAACTCCTACCTTTCATGGTCATATTTTATCAGTTTACATAATACCTAGTTATAGTATAATAACAAGTCCAATGGGTATAAACAGATTTGAGAACAAATACAACTCTTTAAATAGTTGGAAATGCTTGGGACATGTTAGAGCATAACTGTCTATCTTCCAGGATTCCGTATTCTTGGGCTTGGCTCAGAGTAAAACAAAGGACCAGAATTGGATAAATAGAACTCAGTTACAAGAGTTTCTGAATCAATGCTCTCCACATTCTCTTCATTTTAAAAGTTAGACCTAAGGCTTTGGCATGACTTACCCAAGACTGTAAAAATAATTAGTAACCAAGCTGGTTGTCCTGGTTGCCAAGCCAGGGTTTCCCCATGGCACCGAGGAGAACTGATATCTAGCTTTTTATTGTGCTTTTCAGGCTGCTGATAAAATGTGAAAATAAAAGTTCATAGAGTGTACTTTGATCTATTACCTCTAAGTATCTGTCTTGATGTTTACTTCACCCATTTTCCTTTAAATTTTCCTTTTTTTAAAAAAGATTTATTTTTATTTATTTATTCATGTAAGAACTAGGGTGTAGATCAGAGGTATGAGGGATGAGGGGATTCACCAGAGACAGAGTGGGGAGTAGAACAGGTAGATCGACTGAAATACACTGCTGAGGGGAGCAGCGGGCAAGACAGGAGAGGTCTGCTGCACCATGTGGGTTAGCTCCCTGGCTGGGGATTGAACTCATGTTGCAGTGGCTGGCGATAGCTTGATAGCACTGAGACTTTAACCCTTGTGCCACCAGGGAGGCACCTCTTTAAATTTTTCTTACTATCCAAACCAATCCATCTTTATTACAGGGAATTTTATCACAGAATGGGGTGGTTGTTTCTGTGATGAAGAATATATGACAATTTATCCATTTAAAAATAATCTGGGCCTCCCCAGTGGTGCAGCGGTTGAGCACTGGGTTGCGAAGCTGCGCGCAGCCTCTGCAGCACCGGTTCGATCCCCGGCTGCTCCCCGGCCACCAGAGGAGGGTCCCGCATGGCGCGCAGACCTCTCCTGCCGCCCACTGCTCTCCTCAGCAGTGTACTTCGGTCCTTCTGCCTGCTCTGCTCCCCGCTCTGGCTCTGGTGAATTCTCTCGCCCTCCCGCACTTCTGACTGTACCCAGTGCATGTATAAACAAAACAAACAAACAAACAAATAAAACATGCCTCTATAAAAATAAATAAATAAATAAATAAATAAATAAATAAATAAATAAATAATCTAAGCTGGGGCCTCCCCGGTGGCGCAGCAGTTGAGCACTGCGTTGCGAAGCTGCCCGCGGCTTCTGCGGCGCCGGTTCGATCCCCGGCTGCTCCCCGGCCACCGGAGGAGAGTCTCACATGGCGCGCAGACCTCTCCTGCCGCCCGCTGCTCCCCTCAGCAGTGTACTTTGGTCCTTCTGCCTGCTCTGCTCCCCACTCTGGCTCTGGTGAATTCTCTCACCCTCCCGCGCTTCTGACTGTACCCAGTGCATGTATAAACAAACAAACAAATAAATAAATAAGCATGCCTCTATTAAAAATAAATAAATAAATAAATAAATAATAAAAATAAAAATAATCTAAACTATCAGACTAACTATAATAGACTCAGAACTCACTGCTAGAAACTATTCATAGTGGCAACTTGTTTTAATACAACTTTTTACTAAGATAGTGGGGGGGGGGTGTGTATGTGTGTCCTGGTGATATTTTTCAAGCAAGTGGTCAATTGTTAACTGTCATTTCAGCACCTTAACTCCCTTCCCTTTGTTTAAAAGAATTGTTTGCACTTCATTTCCCGGAAAAAGTGTTTATTTTCACATATCTTACTAAGATAACCAAATTATTTGTACAGAAAATAAGCTTTTTAGTTCCGTAACACTGAATTTTGGTTATGGTAATTATTTCATAGAATTAGTTTCTCCAGGTACATTCGGTCTTTTTAATAAATTCTATTACTTTAGTTACATAAATGAATGCTAAATACTCCTTCATTTTATTCTTGCACTTGCAACCTTTGTGACATTACTATCACATTAAAATGTAGTGTTTTTACTTCCAAAAATCAGGCTATATATACTTAAAGTATACCAAATATACATTAATTACAATTTTTATAAAAGCTATAGCTTTTCCTTGAGCTGAAGGTTTATTCTGTATGTTTTAATCATAATATCAAATATGAGCAGCTTACTAACATTCCATAGAAAATAGAAAAAGACATTTTAAGTATATAAGAACATTAAGACATTTCTCATTTTTTTTTTTAAACTTCAGAATTTTGCAAGCCAAATTGAACATTTAGATTTTGTAACTTATTCTTAACTATATAATGGCCAAAGGACAGATTCTGAGTCATGGTAACATTTTAAATAATCAATGATTGGGGCCTCCCACATGGTGTAGCGGTTGAGCGCTGGGATACGAAGCTGCCTGCAGCCTCTGCAGTACCTGTTCCATCCCCGGCCGCAGGCGAGGGTCCCACAAGGCGCACAGACCTCTTGTGCCATGCCCTCTGCTCCCCTCAGCAGTGTACTTCGTCAGTTTGCCTGTTCTGCTTCCCACTCTGGCTCTGGTGAATTCCCTCACCCTCCCATGCTTCTGACTGTACCCAGTGCTTTTGATCAGCGATCAAAAGCTGAATCAAGCTATAAGTAATCTGATAATTTGAGGTAAAGACTAAGTGTTGGGATGAAATGATTAAGTCTAAAAGTCTTGAAACGTTCAGGGACAATCCAGGTGTGAGAGAAGAAAGAACATTAAGAAGAAAAACGTCAAAGCTCTTTGTAGCTCTCTCACAACTAATTTTCTTTTCAGTAATATAAGGAAATTAACAAAAGTAGAGAAATTCAGAACTGGAAAGGACCACAGAGAATCTGTTTTATAGATAAGGAAACTGAGGGCCAGAGAGTATAACACACTTGCCCAATGTCACACAACTAGAATCAATACAGGTCTAAAGTTGGAATTTGGAGCTTCTATTTTCTAGCTCATTATTCTCTTCTCTACTTTCTTGGGCATCGTTTGACTAGATAGCCATTGGAGTTGTACCAAAATAGAACAAACTGACTTTTGTGAGAAAGGGAATGCTCTGCCACCATTGGGTGGCATGATTGGGAGGAAGCTAGACAATCACTAGCATGTTGAACTCCCATGAAGGAAACTTAGACTTAAAGCCCTCTAAGAACTTTTCCAACTAATGTTAATGAGTTTAGATAATTTCTATCATGTTTGTAAGAGGATAATTATTTGTCATTCCTACTTACAAAAATTATTGTTCATTCCCCTCAAGCATATTTCATCCACTCCAGTCTTTTCTCAGAACTTGTTTTCTCTTTGGGAGTACCTGTTCCAAAGATGCTTAGTAATGCATTATGACCAAAATGTAGGCCAAGATTCCAAGCTCTGTTCATCCTTTGAAATGATGAATAGTAATTTTACTCACAACTAATTTAACCTTCTACATTCAGCTGGTATCCAGTGACTGCTGGTTTTTCTTCTACCACATAAATCCACATCAGCTATACAGTTAACAAAAGTGAGATCCATGGCAATGAAACCAATCCATTTTCCTATGCTACCACAAGGACTTAGAATGTTAAAATTTTCACTCAATTGATATCTAATAAGGCATAAATGATTTTCAAATTAAAATTTCTAAATTGTGTTATAACCTATAAAAATGAGAGTTTATCATTGCATTAAAATATAAAATGCTTGAGATAATGAGTTCTGATAAGAAGTGTATTTGCTGATATCTATGTGAGAATAAATATCTCGGCATAGTACTTGTTATGAATATAAAATTTTCCCTGTCCACCTCATATCCATTCCTTTATTCAGCTTTAAATGCTGGGTTTTTTTCCTGCTATAATTTAGAAGGTATTTTCACAGACATCAACATTTTTAGACTATACACTTCAAGTCATATTTATAATAGGGATTTTCCAGAAAGTAAGTGATTCAGTCTCATAAGACCTAAGTGCTACCATTTTCCAGTAAAGTGGAGGGTGAATTATTCTTTTAGTTGATAGGGTCACTTTAGGGAGACCATCTCCATAGGTTTAAAATTGGGTTTTAAACTTCCATCCTGCAGTCATGTGGGAAGGTTACCAATATCCTATTCCTCTGACTTCCACTGCCCCTAGATTGATTTGGAAGGTACGGTGAGGGAGATGGTGGTAGGGTTTCACATATTATTATGGTGCTCCAGTAAGGCCGTGAAGGACTAACTCTTTTTTTCATACATAAAGGAAACCGAGAACCCAAAGAGAGAAGAAACATGTTACAGGACTAGAGAAGTTGAGTACGTAATTATCTAGAACTAAATAAAAACGAAACCTGAGACCCATGCTTCCTGGCTCCTGTCAGTTCTTTTCTTACTATTCCATGTTATCCATATTGAAAAGTCAAACTGGTCTCTATTTCCTTTCCAAGGCCTACTAGACAAGAGGGGCAGGCATTTGCCTCATTTTCCCCCAAGAGAAATACCCTCAGGAGTAGTGTTGACATACTTCTGTTATAGAAGGTAAAATGGCAGATATATTAGGCTTCACCAGTCAGTCATACAGCCTCTGTAGCAACTACAAAACTCTATCACACCCTATCATTGTGGCACAAAAGCTTCCACAGACAGTATATACGAACAAATGAGCATGGTTGTATTCCAGTATAGTGATTGAAATTTCAATTTTATGTATTACAAAAAATTATTTTGATTTTTACCAACCATTTAAAAATGAAAAAAAAAAAATCATCCTTTTGGACTATACAAAAACACACTGTGGGCCACATCTGAGAAAGGGATAGGACCATCCAACTATTCTACCTGCATAGCCATCAGTTATTTCCTTTACCACCTTTAAATCATTGTTCTTCAGGTATCATATTTTGTCTCTTCATGTTTGAATACCTATCTATAGTCTTCCTCATATGTGGCCCATAGTGTGTTTTTGTATAGTTCAAAAGGATGATTTTTTTTTTTTTTCATTTTTAAATGGTCAGATTCCAGATTGGTTATTTTGATTTACACTCAAGATTTGCAACAGGCAGGTTTTAGCTGGCCTTAGAGAAGAAAATCAGAAATAAGAAGAGGCTGTGTGAGAGTTTGCCATAAGTATGCAGAGGCAACAGAACATTTTATATGTGGCAGCTGAGAATTTTCATTATCAGTGAATCATTGTGATATCTAACTTTAAAATTTAAAAACCTGTAAACTCAAAATCATAAAGGATCAACTTTTTTTAATAGTATGATTTACATGCAGTTGAGTATACATATGTTTTGTTGTTCTGAAGATGAACTAATCTATAATTGGGCATAAGTGGTAATGTGTTTATTTATAACAACAAAAAATGACACTGATAGTATTTTTTAAGCAGCAACTATCTGCTTCCATCTAATATACATGATCTCATTTATTCTTATACCAACCCTGTAAGGCAGTCATTACTCTTCCTTTGAAGAGAAAATTGAGGCCTATTTGTCTACAAAGTAGCAAGATCAAATCTACGTCTTCTTCACAGGAAAGCTGTGCTGTTTCCACTTAGACAGTGACCACCATGAGGAATGGTGGCAAAAAACCCAGAATTTGGAAAAATCATCCCCAACTGTATTGATGACTATCATTAGTTCATGTTAATTTTATTCTGTAGTTATTATTCAGTAAAAGAAGACTTTAGCCCCTTTAAATCTTGAAAAATCAGATTAATCGTGCCTTTTTAACATTTGCGGTTTGTGTGATCATTAATCACACACAATTTCTAGGCAGGCTGCAGCCTTGAACTATTCACTGTCTGCACTTGCCCTTAAAGAATTCTTCTTCCTGACCTTCCTCTATCAAGTGACAATCAATGAAAAACCCACAAGCCAGGGCAATTGCAGCTCTGGAAAACCCTCATTCCCACATCCCCTTTGAAAATAACACCTCCTAGCTCTTACTGTTATCTTCTTAAAGGTCATGATGAATGCTTGTAACATTGTAAAACTTCCATAGCAAACACTGTCTGCATGCAAGACCAGGGTTCCTTAACTTGAGCTTTTTATCTTAACTACACCAAGACATTTACTGCCCTTCAGCTGCTCTACCCTAAATTCTTACCTGGGAATCTGAAAAGCAAATATTAGGATGAGAACATTTTAAATACTCAATATAAAAACTGGAAAACCTAATTTCAAAAGTACCTCTTTCACAGATCAGAACTGAATAAAAACCCCTGCTATATTAAGAATATGGGGCAACTCATCCCTTTGCCTTTCTCTCTAAATTTTATTCTTTCCATACATTGTTTTTAGGATTTAGAGGTCAACTGTACAGTATACTTCTCTTAGAGGAAACAATTTCATTTTCCCAATGTGGAAATGAATGCAAAAGTGGCTCTTTTATATATTACTAAAGATACCAAGATCCAGTTTTTTTGCAGCCTTTTTTTTTCCCTCATATGTGAATCATGTTATTTAATCCAGGTTTCTTTGAAACCACAACCAGACACACAGTATGGGTATTTAATTGAAGAAATATGGTCGCTATTATTCACCCTGCCATACTTTATTTTGCTTACATTAATGACCCTTTAATATATTTAAGGAAAAAAGTAAATTTGCATCATTATCCATTGAGAGCGACAAGGCTGGGTATTAGTGATTATGGACACAATACCCCATCAAGAGATAATTTCATGATTTGTATGTATCACAACATCAATTTTCCCAGACTGTTCCACAAGTATGTCCAGGAACTCATGGGGAGGAACGCTGCAGCCAGGAAAAAAATATGTACTATTGTACCACTTGTTGTCTGGAGAAAATATTTGCTAATGGTAGCAGTAAGAAGTTATTTGCTCTGTGTTTATTGACAATGTGCAGGCTGCAGAATGTTAGCATTCTGATTGTGCCGAGACATATGGAAAGAACTCACTAGGATTTTCACACTAGCTTTAGTAAGAAATGCACCTTTTGAACCAACAGTGGTTATAGTTTGTCATTTAGTCCTAATAACCCCCAAAAGTACTTTCTGTTGCCTAACTAATGCAGAAAATTATTTGAGGCCTCAAATCACATCTGAATTGGCTGCTTTTAGTCACTTAAGCATATTTTCTTATCAGCAAAACTAAGCAGACACATATTTTTTTATTTGACAGAAAATATCTGCCTATTTAGGTAAGACAGAGTTCAGATTTATGATGGGGAAACCCTAATAATTCAAAAAGATATTTTCCTGAAACAGCGTTGAATAGGAGTATCAGTGTCAATTTTCCTGAAGTGAAGGAGGAGCTTGCTTTATAACGCTAACCTTTTGTTAAACAGGCAGCCTTTCATCAGTGAGCAGTGTGTGTGTGTGTGTGTGTGTGTGTGTGTATAAAATGTTTGAGGTGCTCCTCCCCAGAGTAGAGGATCTCAATAACTTCACTGACTTGTTTTAGTATTCTGACTACCAGTTATGTGTCAGAAAATAATTTGAGACATCAAGAAAAAGTCCACTTCTTATATCTCTTCATCAAAATGCTAGGTTTGTCTATTGTCAGATAAGTCTAAGTCCCATTTATCTAATTTTATTGGTATTTCTTAGAGGCTAGTCTAATGTCATAAATGCATATTCAAAATGACTATCCAAATTACTTGTATTTCAAGTTAGTGCTTTCCAAGATAATTACACTAGTAGGTTGATAGTGAAAACCATGAACATTTTCCGTCTCTTAGACTGATTGTATTGAAACAATTAAATGCATAAATGAATGTATAGTATATAAGCATTTTTTCTTCAGTTTTAAATGGAGAATCACAATTTTGCAACCATCATAGTTACATTGTTTCAGGCAAGAAGTATCAAGACTAAAACTGGAAAGCAAAAGATAGTGAAGAACAGGTTGCTTGCCTATCTCAAAGAATCTCTCCACCACAAATTCCTTATTAATAACTATGGAAAATAGTAGTTTTGGAGTAAAGGGGCTGTTAATTACAGTCTTAACCAAGTGATAAAATTTCCATCACCATTCCTATAACATATATGATGTGTGTATCAGAAAAACTGATATGTTTCTCCTCCAAATACATAATTTAATGTTAAGGAAATAATAAACAAGCCCAAACTAAAAGTACTCTTCAAGTGTCAGTGTCCTGAAACACGAGCACTGAGGAGCGATGTTTGACTAAAGAAAACCAAAGAGATATGAAAATTAAATATATGTGTGAGCCTGCATTGGATCCTGGACTTGAAAAAGAATTGCATAAAGAACATAATTAGAATCGTTGGTAAAATGTGAATAGGTTAGTAAATTTAATCATAATATTATGTAAGTGTCCTGATTCTGATTTTGATTGTTGTACTGTCATTGGGTAATTGACTAACTTTACACTTAGGAAATAGACATTGCATATTTGAAGATAAAGAGACATGATGTCTGCAACTTAATCAGTTGGTTTAGAAAAACAAATAATGTGTATATGTGGAAAAAGAATAAAATACAAAAGTACAAGTTTTGACAATTGCTGAGTCTGGATATAGCAACTTTTAAATTTGAGTTATTTCAGGTTAAAAAAATTAAAACTGAAACAGAACACTTACAGAGACGTTCATACAGAGTTATCTTCATTTTAAATAAAGACAACTCAAAATATAGAAACCTGAAAATCATACCCCTAAATAAACCGAGGAATATAAACATTTTTCTCAACAAATTTGCTAAGAAATAATTTAGATAGCGCTCTTTATGTTAAAATTATAAAATTTATAAACATTTAATAAACCCAAGCCCCTTCCTGGAGATGGAGGCATACCTGCATTTGTATAGTCTCTGTCCTTGTGATAGTTGCTCTACCCTTCTGGCTTGCCTTGGAAAGTTCCTCACATAGAACTGTGAGTGCATGAGTGTGTGCCTTAATGTTTTTGAAGAAATGATGTAGATGATAACCTGCTCCAAAATGCAGATTTAGACCTTTGAAGAACTGAATCTCTACCTCAGATTTTTCTCTCCTGGTTAACTGAGTAGGTTTTCTTGTCATAGAAAGCCAGGGTTTTGGAGATCTGTTCCTGCTACTTACTGGCTCTAAACTTCTTGGGTTTTCTTTTATGTCTCTTCCGCTGTCATTAAAACATAACCTTTATAGGAATAATAAGATTAGTAATGAAGTAAAATAGTAATAGTAATGAAGTAAAGACTGGGAGGTCTTTATTTTATTGATAGAGAAAGATTTCCAAGGGGTATTGTTAAGTTCAAAACACACAATACAGGACCTCCCCGGTGGCGCAGCGGTTGAACGCTGGGCTGCAAAGCTGCCCGCAGCCTCTGCAGCGCCGGTTCGATCTCGGCCACCAGCGAGGGTCCACATGGCGTGCAGACCTCTCCTGCCTCGCCCGCTGCTCCCCTCAGCCGTGTACTTCGTCGGTCTGCCTGTTCTGCTCCCTCCTCTGGCTCTGGTGAATTTTCTCACCCTCCTGTGCTTCTGACTGTACCCAGTGCTTGTACAAATAAATAAATCTTAAATAAAAACACACACACACAATACATAACAGTCTATATTGAATGCTACCATTTATATATAAGGAGAAAAGAATATAATTATATACCTGCTTATTTTCCTGCATAAATATAAAATATTGCTGAAGAAAAACACAGGCACACAAAATTGTCAAAGGTGATGAGAATATGTTGTTGGGACACAGATTCATTAATTTCAACTTTAATAGATACTAAAAATCCCCTCAATTTTATGTTGTAGAAGGAAATAGGAAAGTTGTATGCATTTGGTTCTACAATAGTGTTATTGCTATTAAAATTACTATCCTATAGTTATCATCAAACATAGAGACACTCTTAAACCTTTCACTGTAATGTTGAAAACAGTTATGCTTTCAGCCTCCCTGGTGGTGCAGGGGTTAAGTCTCAGCACTATCACTATTGCCAGCCACTGCAGCTTGAGTTCGATCCCCTGCCAGCCAGCAAGCTAACCCTCATGGGCAGCAGACCTGTCCTGTCTCACCCACTACCCTCCCACTCTGTTTCTGGTGAATCTTCTCACCTCCTGCACCTCTGGCCTATACCCCAGTTCTTGTATGCATAAATAAATAAAATAAATCTTTAAAAAAAACATGCATCTTATCTGATTTACTTAGACTGATTCACTTATTAACTTGACCTCAAAAAAACTTTTTCTCTTAAGTGTTATTGGTCACACACAGGAGTACATTCTTATGTAAGAATACAAGACACTTGCTACAGTAATATTAAAGAGCTAAAAAGTATAATAAGATGAATTCAGTAAAGTTCTATGAAAATACCAATTTAGAACCTCCCCCTGGTGGCGCAGGCGGTTGAGCACAGCGCTGTGAAGCTGTCCGCAGCCTCTGCAGCATGGGTTCAATGCCGGCCAGCCTGCAAGAATCCCACATGGCCCGGCAGACCTCTCTTGTCTCTCCCACTGCTCCCCTCAGCAGTGTATTTCAGTGAGTCTGCCTGTTCTGTTCCCCACTCTGTCTCTGGTGAATCCTCTCACCCTCCTGCACCTCCGGCCTGTATCATGGTTCTTGTATGCATGAATAAATAAATCTTTAAAAAAAGAGAGAGAGAGAGATAACACTCAAAGTTGTTAATCTTTCTAGTAATCACTTGGTATCACATTTCCAGAGAAAGAAGATTTCCTTTTCTTGGCCAAGATGAGTTCACTTTATCCATAATTGCTGATTTACCTTAGATAGACATCTTCAAGTTGGCCCTCTCTTACATATCTTTATCTTAAAAAAAAAAAAAAAGGAAGGAAGGAAGGAAGGAGGGAAGGGAAGGGAAGAAAGAAAAAGAAAATGAAAATTTTATTTAAAAAATACCAATTTGGTTTACCTCACTGGAAGTAGAAGGCTAAAAGTTATTCCTTAGGTACTATAAGAGTCAGCATTCTTATAACATAAAGTATACTGAGGACATCTCAGGAAACCAAGAAAGCAAACAGAACCTAGGAAATTTTTAGGAATCCAACAGATTGTAAAAGAGCATCCTCCCTGGAGTTGATATTTTAATATACCACTAATTCTTTTAGGTCAAGATCTCAGTATTTTCCTTAAACAGGATGTGAAATGGCATGAATATTTTTTTCCTCTAATGGTTCTCTTGTAGTTAACAGCTGTCATTATCAGACCACCTGCATTTTATCAGTGAATAAATAGAATCACTCCAAGCCATCTGAATACTTCTTTGTCTTCCTGCACTTGTCAAAGTTAGTGAGAAGTAGGGACTTCTCTGGAATAGGTAACATAAGAAACATCTGCACAATTTTCTGAGTATCTAAGTTGGGATTTGTACAGCTTTCTCTGCATCTGCTCTTTTCCCCCTTA
Organism: Talpa occidentalis; assembly: GCF_014898055.3. Lineage (NCBI taxonomy): Eukaryota > Metazoa > Chordata > Mammalia > Eulipotyphla > Talpidae > Talpa > Talpa occidentalis. Next base: position 61,799,258 of record NW_023604295.1, on the reverse strand, counting down.
TTTTTTCAACACATCGAGATGATTAATAAGCTGAACACTTTGTATATGCATTCTGAAAGCCATAGGGACTGTCAGGACTGACAATGCACACGTCACCCTGTGTTGTTATCATGGAACACCTCATTGGATACCTATACCAGAGGCTATAAATTTTGGCAGGGTGCTGCTGGGAGCTCTATGGAACCCTTTCACCATCATAGCCAAGTTGATGTTTTCTCAAGTAATAGGGCCATAGAGTGCAGAGAGAAACTTTAAGTCAGTGTCTACACAGCCATCCCCTGGAGTCTGGGTAATGCTTTAAAAAAAGTAAAGTCTTGTTATCTTAAATAGTAAAAAAGACAGTTCTCATAACCATTTTATTTGTTCCACTATGAATTTTGCTTAAAAACCTGCCCTGAAGCAATTCTCACTGCCAAGTGCCAAGATTCACAATTACCAACATTCACTCTGTGTGACCTGTTGCTTTTTCCATAGATAGTTGGATATGATCACAGAGGGTGATGGCCAAAGTTTTGTTTCAACTCAGATATAAGCTTAATTCAAAATATCACTTACTACCGCCTAATTCAAAATACCACTTACTACCGCCTTTATTTTACCTATATCACCCTAAATCCCCATGTAAGGAAAAGTTGTAAGATCTATAAAATCATCTGCCTGTTTCCAAGTTAATTTTGCAAATGGCTTTTTATATCTGGATTACAGTCTCTTTAGAAAAGCAGAATTATGATAGAAACACTGTGACATCCTAAACTGTTATAAATGAACTGTCCTTGAAGATAAATGTAACTTCATGTCTATGAAGCTAAATATTTACTTTCCAGATGATTTAGTGTATCTTTGTTCCTTTCCAAGCTGAGCTTTTTCTTTCCTTTTATCCCTTCATCTCCAAGCTACTTTTTGTAGCCTTGTTTTATCAGTGTTTTGTGATGTTACAAAAAAGCATAGAGTGTGAGGTCAAATTTTCCATTACATATCTCAACAGGAATGCCAGGGAACCTTGCCAAACTCAGTCTACAAAAAATAAAAATTGCAGGAAAGATGATTCATTAATCAACAATTGCCCTACAAAAAAAAAAAATAAAGTTGTATGCATTTGGTTTTAGGAGCTGGGAATGAGTACAGATGGCCTGGCTGTGGGGCAAAATGGGATGTTTTAATAGCTGCAGGGCATAGTTTAGATTTTCTAGGTATCTTTTAAACTGTAAAATTCGGGGAAAGAATAGCTCACTTTGTGCTTTGATTTCTCTCAAGTTTTTCTTCTTTTGAAATGAAAGTATATCATATGGTGACCCCAATTATAATTTGATTTGAAAAATAATGGCAGCTGAAAATATGATAGAAAGGCACAGCCTACAGCTCATGAACTGTGAAAACATGAACCATTTCTCCCTCTTTGTTCTCTATTACATGTTTCTCTCACTTCCCTTTCTTCTTCATTGGTCTCCTTCAACATTAGTTCTCTTTCTTTTGCCATAAGTTCCAGAATTTTCATTCTTCTCTAAAATGTTGTCAGATCAATAGAAATGTTAGATTTCTGTCTTTAACGCTGTTTTTAAATATTAAAGGAGGTCCAAAGAATGAAAACTGTGAGGAAAGCATTAGTCACTGAAATTAGAACGAGCCCCCAAACTCCTAGACAAAAAGAATTATCTGATCACAGAACTTAGTATCATAAATGTCAAACTCACAAATGTCAAACACACACAGACACACACACACACACACACACACACTCTAATGTAAAAACTAGCGGGTAACAAATACAGTTGACTCTGTGACCAGCCAATAGTAGATATGGTGCACTCTGTTATCTAATGTTTTATGAGCAGCCCCTAGGCACCATCACACACTACATATTCAAAACCATGACCTAGAGGTTACAAAATCCTTGTGCACCTCTGATTCATCAAAGAAAGATGATGCTAAGATCCTGTATCATTTTACTACTAAGTGTTTTTTAATTTTTTGAAAATTGGTACTCCTTGTGTGGTTCACACACTATTCTATTAACCAGAGCACATAATTAATCAGAGCAATTCCAACCATGTTGGATCATGCAGGATTTACTGAAGATTTTTGTTGCCTTTTATGGAGAATATGAGGAGGAAATGGAGAACAGGTTTGTGTTTTGTTTTGTTTCGCCAGAAGACTGATAACCCAATTGTTATTATAGTTCTATCCACACAAAAGGATAGCAAAATGAGAAACTTGTTAAAGTTTGTCATAATTGAGTGTTTGTTCTTAGAAGCTGGAACTATTCAAGAATTGGATTTAAGGAAAAGAACAAAGCCAAAGTTCCCAGACCTTAACAAACAGGGCAAATGTTGCAAGTCCACATTTATCAACAAAAAATGCGAAACCCTCCACTTTTTTTCAAAAAAAAAAAAAAGAAAATTTGCAAGAACAGAACCAGGGAGATAATAATCTAACATAGCCCATGCTGGTCAGATGCCTCAGTGTTCATCTCTCCTCTCTGCCATCTGAGGGTCAGTGACAAATGTCTGGCAGACAATGTTCTTAGAATAGCACTGATGGGACAAACATCCTAGGTCTCAGATGGAAAAGAATTACTTCCCAATCCTCAACACAGAGAGGCTTTTCTCAGTCAATTCCACTATACTTTACCCCATTCTACCTCATCTGACTGCCCCACTGCACACCCTTCCCTACACACATAGAATAAAGGAGAGAAGATTCATGCAGAAAAATACATCCTATAAGGTTTCTTCCCCCTTTCAAAGATGGATATATATGGTTTTTATTTTGGTTATATATATATTCTAATTCTAAACATTGGAATTTAAACATTACTTTTACTGAGGTAACATTGGTATGCATAACACTGTATAATTCAGAGGTAGTGGCATAAACCTCTTCAGATGTATGTTCTCACACTATGCCCAACACCAAAGCACCAATAATCCCCCCCTCCATATAGCCCACTATGCCTCCTGGTTGCCCTAATTTTTCAGTCAGATTTCAAATGTTTGTTTTTATCTAATCCTTTGCTTTATTTCTTTATATTCCACACTTGACTTATTCAGTATTTATATTTCCCCTGACATTTTGCTTGGCATAATTTTCTCCAGTTCCATCCATGTTGTTGCAAATGGCAAGAGTTTACCCTTTTTAAAAAATATAGCTGAGTAGTATTCCATTGTGTATATACACCACATCTCTTTTATCCACTCATCCATCATTGGTCACTTAGGTTGTTAATATCACTTGGCTAATGTAAATAGTGTTGAAATTCCTTCAAAGTGCATATATTCCTTCAGAGTAGTGTTTTTGCTTTCTTTGGGTTCATACCTAGGAATTTAATTGCTGGATCATATGGCACATCTGATTTTTAATATTTTGAGAAATCGTCACACTGTTTTCCATAGGGGCTGGACCAATTTACATTCCTACCAACAGTGTATGAGGGTTCCTTTTTCACCACATCCTTGCCATCACTTTTTTTTTTTCCTGGTCTTTTTTATATGGACCATTCTCACAGGTGTGAAGTGATATTGTGGTTTTGCTTTGCATTTCCCTGATGATAAATAATGATAAACATTTTTTTTTTTAAATATTAAATTTTATTTTTATATTCCCCCATACAATTGCAAACGCCCCATTCTGACCCCAATCCTTCCCCTCCCGCCCCCCACCCCCCAAAAAGTGTCTCTGGTTCATAGTTTTTTGTTGATTTTGATTTTCACTTTCTTATATTCATTTTCCTGGTCCCTTATTTAAGTTTTCTAGATTCCTGCTATGAGTGAGACCATCCGATATTTTTCTTTTTCTTTTTGGCTTATTTCGCTGAGCATGATCCCTTCCAGCTCCATCCATGTTGCTGCAAATTGCATGTGTTTATCTTTTTTTGAATGCTGAGTAATATTCCATGGTATATATGTACCACATCTTCTTGATCCAGTCATCTATTTTTGGGCATTTGGGTTGTTTCCAAAGCTTAGCTATTGTAAACAGTGCTGCTATAAACATAGGAGTGCAGGTGCTCTTTGGAATTGATGTTTCTGTGTCCTTTGGGTAAATACCTAGGAGTGGAATTGCTGGATCATATGGAAGCTCTATGTTTAGTAGGTCCAGAAATCTCCACACAGCTCTCCATAGTGGTTGGACCAGTTTGCACTCCCACCAACAGTGCACAAGAGTTCCTTTTTCTCCACATCCTTGCCAACATTTGTTGTTGCTAGTTTTTTTACTATGTGCCATTCTCACTGGTGTGAGATGGTATCTCATGGTAGTTTTGATTTGCATTTCCCTGATTACAAGTGATGTTGAACATTTTTTCATATGTCTGTTGGCCATTTTCATTTCCTCTTCAGAGAAGTTTCTTTTTAGCTCTTCTGCCCATTTTTTGACTGGATTATTTTCTTTGTTGTTGCTGAGTCTCATCAGCTCTTTGCAGATTTTTGTGATCAGTCCTTTATCATTAGTGTTGGGTGCAAAAATGTTCTCCCAGTTGGTGGGGTTTCTCTTTGTTTTTGTTATTGTCTCTTTTGCTGTGCAGAAGCTCTTTAATTTGATGTAGTCCCAGCTGTTTATCTTTCTCTTCACTATCACTGCTTTGGGTGATGTGTCTGTAAAGATGTCTTTGATGTGCAAATCCCGTAGTGTTTCGCCTATATTTCCTTCTATGTATTTTATGGTTTCAGGTCTTATGTCTAGTTCTTTAATCCATTTTGAGTTGATTTTTGTGTATGGTGTGAGGTAGTGGTCAAGCTTCATTCTTTTGCATGTAGCGACCCAGTTTTCCCAGCACCATTTATTGAACAAACTTTCTTTGCTCCAATGCATAGTCTTTGCTCCTTTGTCAAAGATTAGTTGACCATAAATCTGTGGGTTTATTTCTGGATTTTCTATTCGATTCCATTGGTCTGTATGTCTGTTCTTGTTCCAATACCATGCAGTTTTGATGATTATGGCTTTGTAGTATAGTTTGAAGTCTGGGAGTGTGATGCCTCCATTTCCTTCTTTTTTTTTCAGTAGAGCTTTGGCTATTCGGGGTTTTTGGTGATTCCATATGAATTTCATCAATAATTGTTCTATTTCTTTGAAGAATGCCATTGAGATTTTGATTGGAATAGCATTGAATCTGTATATTGCTTTTGGTAGGATGGCCATTTTAATAATGTTTATTCTTCCAATCCATGAGCAGGGGATGTCTTTCCATTTCTTTGTGTCTTCTTCTATTTCTTTTAACAGTGTTTTATAGTTTTCTTTGTATAGGTCCTTTACCTCTTTTGTTAGATTTATTCCCAAATATTTGATTTTTTTTGTTTCGATAATAAAAGGGGTGGTTTTTTTGATTTCTTCTTCTTCAGATTTATTGTTTGTGTATAGGAAGGCTACTGACTTTTGCGTGTTGATTTTGTATCCTGCCACTTTACTGAATTGATTGATGAGTTGAATTAGTTTTTCTGTGGAGATTTTGGGGTTCTCTATGTATATTATCATATCATCTGCAAATAGTGATAGTTTGACTTCTTCTTTTCCTATGTGGATTCCTTGGATGTCTTTCTCTTGTCTTATTGCTCTGGCTAGGACTTCCAGTATTATATTGAAAAGCAGTGGTGAGAGTGGACATCCTTGTCTTGTTCCAGATCTTAATGGAATTGCTTTCAGCTTTTCACCATTGAGAATGATACTGGCTGTTGGCTTGTCATAGATGGCCTTTATGATGTTGAGGTATGTTCCTTGTATCCCAAGAATTTCAAGGGCTTTTATCATGAATGGGTGTTGCACTTTGTCGAAAGCTTTCTCAGCATCTATTGATATTATCATATGGTTTTTATATTTCTTTTTGTTGATGTGTTGGATAACGTTGATTGATTTTCGGATGTTAAACCATCCTTGTGCCCCTGGAATGAATCCAACTTGGTCGTGGTGAATTATCTTATGGATACATTGTTGGATTCTGATAGCTAAAATTTTATTGAGGATTTTTGCATCAGTGTTCATTAGGGAGATTGGCCTATAGTTTTCCTTTTTTGTGTTGTCCTTATTCGGTTTTGGTATTAGTGTAATATTGGCTTCATAGAACGTGTTTGGTATTGTCCCTTCCTTCTCAATTTTTTGGAAGAGTTTGTGAAGGATAGGCACTAATTCGTCTCTGAATGTTTGGTAGAATTCATTTGTAAATCCATCAGGTCCTGTGCTTTTGTTTTTGGGGAGGTTTTTAATTACCATTTCAATTTCGCTGCTTGTAATTGGTCTGTTTAGGTGTTCTATTTCTTCTTTATCTAGCTTTGGGTGATTGTAGAGTTGTAGGAATTTGTCCATCTCCTCTAGATTGTTGAACTTGTTTCCATATAACTGTTCATAGTAGTTACTGATTATTCTTTTGATTTCTGCTGTGTCCGTTGTGATTTCTCCTCTTTCATTTATGATTCTGTGTATTTGTGCTTTCTCCCTTTTTTCCTTTGTGAGCCTGGCTAGGGGTTTGTCTATTTTATTTATTTTTTCAAAGAACCAGCTCTTGGTTTCATTGATCTTTTGGATTGTTTTTTTAGTTTCAATTTCATTTATTTCTGCTTTGGTTTTTATTATTTCTTTTCTTCTACTGGTTCTGGGTTTTTTTGTTGTTCTTTTTCTAGATCTTTGAGCTTCGAGATTAGGTTGTTTCTTTGAGTTCTTTCTTGTTTTTTGATGTGAGCTTCTATTGCTATATATTTTCCTCTTATTACTGCTTTTGCTGCATCCCATACATTTAGGATATTGGTGTCCTCCTTGTCATTCAATTCAAAGAATTTTTTAATTTCTTCTTTGATCTCCTCGTTAGTCCAGTGGTCTTCCAGTAGTGTGGCTTTTAATCTCCATGAGGTAGGATAGTTCCTTGCCTTCTTTTTATGATTTATTTCTAGTTTGATGCCTTCGTGGTCAGAAAAGATGGTTGGTATGATTTCAATCTTGGTGTATCTGTTGATGTTTGTCTTGTGCCCCAGTATGTGATCGATCCTGGAGAATGATCCGTGTGCTCTTGAGAAAAATGTGTACTCCGTTTTTTTTTGGGTTTAGTGTTCTATAGATGTCTGTTAAGCCCAATTGCTCTAGGTCCTTATTTAGAGCTTTAGTTTCTTTACTTATTTTTTGTCTTGTTGATCTATCCATTGTTGATAGTGGTGTGTTGAAGTCTCCCACTACATATGTGTTTTCTCTGAAGTCTGTTTTCAGAGAGGACAACAGTTGTCTGATATATTTTGGTGCTCTTTCGTTTGGTGAGTATATGTTAATGAGTGTTATTTCTTCTTGAAGTATTGTCCCCTTAATCATAATGTAGTGACCATTGGGGTCTCTTTTTATTTTTTTGAGTTTGAAGTCTGTTTTATCTGATATAAGTATAGCTGTTCCTGCTTTCTTTTTTGGCCCATTTGCTTGTAGGATTGTTTTCCATCCTTTGACTTTGAGCCTATTTTTATCTTTTGTAGCTAAATGTGTTTCCTGGAGACAGCAAAAGGTTGGGTTTTGTTTCTTAATCCAGGCTGCAACTCTGTGTCTTTTTATTGAAGAGTTTAGTCCATTTACATTTAGAGTTAATATTGATATGTTAGCATCTGTATTTGCCATTATGTTTGTCTTTCCTTTGATTTTATTTATTTATTCTTTTAATAACTTTTTTTTTTTTTGGTCTTCTTTCGTTGTTATTCGTCCCTCTGAGGTTCTGGCTTTAGGATTCCTTGTAGTATTTTTTGGAGTGGGGGTTTAGTCGCAATGAAATTCCGGAGTTTCTCTTTGTCTGGGAAGGTCCATATTCTTTCTTCATGGAGGAAAGAGAGCTTTGCGGGATAGAGTATTCTTGGTTGGCATCTGTTTTCTTGGAGTCTGTTGACTATGTCCCTCCACTCTCTCCTTGCCCGTAGTGTTTCTTCAGAGAAGTCTGATGTCAGCCTGATTGGTTTTCCTTTGAATGTTATCTGTTTCTTCCCTCTTGTCAGCTTCATTATTTTTTCCTTGTCCTGGATTCTTGGGAGCTTTACTATTATGTGTCTTGCTGTGTTTTTCCTTTCGTCGTGGAAGTTTGGTGTTCTTCTTGCTTCTTGTATATCAATTTTCAGCTCCTTCTTCTCATTTGGGAAGTTCTCTTCAATTATATCCATGAATATTTTCTCTGTTCCTACATCTCTCTCCTCTCCTTCTGGAATTCCTATAACTCTTATATTTCCTTTCCTCATGGAGTCAGATAGTTCCCGAAGTCTTTCTTCATTCTTTTTCCTTCGTACTTCTCTTTCCTTTTCTGTTTTGGTTCTTTTTATTTCTGTGTCTTCAAGATTACTTATTCGTTCTTCCATTTCATCTATTCTGCTTTCATTGCTTTTCCCAGAGTTCTTTAGTTACTCCATTAATTCTTTGATCTCCTGCATTTCTCTTACTTCCCTCTTTAGGGACTCAATTTCCTTCTTCTGATCTATCACTTTTTTAATCATGGCAATTTTAAATTCTCTTTCTGGAAGGCTCAGAAGTTCTTCCAAGTTGCTGTCGTTGCCATCTGGGGAGTGGTTTTCTTTTTGTGGTGTGCTTCTTTCCTGAGGAGTTGTTAGGTTGCGTGTGGTTCTTCTACTCCCTACTGTCTGTTTTCTAATTTGTCGTATGCGTTGGGACACTGTGTTGCTCGGACTGACTGACATCTTGGGTGAACTTCTCCGCTCCTCTCTGGCTCTTCCAGGAGCCATCTCTGTCTTCTGGGGGAGCTTTCTGCTGGTTTTAGGCAGTTTTTACTGAAGAAATGTCCCTGTTCTCAAATGGCGAAGCGGGATGCAGTCCCTGCGCCTCCGGTTTCAGGCACACTCTTCTGCGCCCCCGGTCTGCCCCGGACGTGGGTGCCTGCTCCCTCTGTGGGCTCAGACTGCTGGTCGGAAGGGGCCTGGCGTGGAATAACTTCCCGGCTGGCCACTGGGTCCTCCAGAAACCTTCTGCCCTTTTCAAGCAGTCTTAAGAAATGTCCTGTTTTATAGGGTGTTAGTGACTTTTTTTTTTCCTGGTCGCTAGGTGGCGCCAGAGATCTCTCCTATTGGCCTTGGGGGGCTGTTTTTCGCCTCCCCCCACCCCGTGGGACAGAGAACAGAGCGGGAATGGTAGGGTACACCTCAACAGCTTTGGGGTGCTGTGTCTGCCTTGTGCCCCACCGTCGTGGAGAAACCACGCCCCGAATTTTCGTGCCCCGGGTCTCAGTTCAAAGCCCTCAGTTCCAGGACGCGGGCTGTAGCCAAGTTCAGTGGCGCGGGAATGGCGCCTTTTGCACAGCTCCCGTGCCTGGGCGCCTGGTTCCTGCTCACTCAGGGAGGGACCTTCACCTCAGTGAGGACCTCCGCGTCTCCCCGCAAGCCTAGGTCGCAGGCGCGGGGACCTGGGCAGCCGCGATCCAGGTCTGCACTTGCTTTTCAAGCGCGCCGAGCGCGCCGCTTTCCCGTGCAGGCTTACCGGCAGCCCGGGCTGTGTACGCGTCTCCCGGAGTCTTTGTTCTTCTCTAATGGCGCCAGGAGCCGTTCGCTCACCGCCGCGCTGGATCCTGCAGGGTTCGCCTCAGCTCCCGTTCACGGGGTGTGGTGGCTGCAATAGTTCCTTTCCACTCACAGTCCCGCTTGCTGCATCGTTTGTTCTTGTGGGCCGTTTTGGTTTGTTGTTTCCTCCTCTCTGCCGGTCGGAGAGTGCCGCCTCTGTGGGCGGGGGAGGGGAGCAGGGTTCTGCGCTTCCCTTCCTTCTGGTCCTCTTTTATGGCCACTTTCTTCTTCGGGCAGTTCGCTGGCGTCACCCGTTTATCTTCCGTGTCCCAGTTCTCACTGGGACCTGCCGCTTTTCCTCCCTATTCACTTTTTTTAATGGGAGATCTTACTCGCAGCGTCTCCTCGCCGCCATGTTGCTCCGCCCCCTCGATAAACATTTTTTTTTCATATGCCTGTTGGCTATCTGTATGTCTTCTTTGGAGAAGTGCCTATTTAGATCTTCTACCCATTTTAATTAGGTTATTTGCTTTCTTGTTCTTAAAAGATTATATTTCATCTTTTCAAAATGTCTCTGCTTTTGCTCTTTTCAGCTATATCAAAGATTTATTTCATTAGCTTTTAAATCTTACTTTGCTTGGGCTCATAGCAGTTCAGTAATCTCTAATGTCTCCTTTCTCTCATCCATATCTCTGTTCCTCTCTACTTATGCACCATTAACCAGCCATCCACCCATCCATTGCAGTCAATAAGGACTTCAAAATATATGGAAATTTACCTCCTGAATTGATTATATATTGAATTTATAAAGAACTTTTTCCTGCTCACAAGATTTTAAAAGAGAACATGCTTTACTAGACATATTTGAGTTCAAATCTAACTTTGAGCAACTTATATAACTCATTTGTTCATTTAGCAAATATTCATTGAGCATCTTCTGTATTCCAGGCATGATGGTAGGCTCAAAAATAGGTAGGAGTTACATTGCTGGTGGGAGTGCAAACTGGTCCAACCACTATGGAAAGCTGCCTGTAGGTTCCTCAGCCTACTAAAAATGGAGCTACCATATGACCCAGCAATTCCACTCCTAGGGATCTACCCAAAGGACACAAAAACATTGATTCTAAAGAACACCTGTACACCTATGTTTATTGCAGCACTATTTACAATAGGTAAAACCTGGAAACAACTCAAATGCCCAAAAATAGATGACTGGATCAAGAAGATGTGGCATATATACACAATGGAATATTATTCAGTAATCAAAAAAGATAAACTCATGCCATTCGCAGCAACGTGGGTGGAGCTAGAAGGAATTATGCTCAGTGAAATAAGCCAGAAGGAAAAAGAAAAACATCAGATGGTTTCACATATAGCAGGAATATAGGGGAACCAAATAAGACATCCGTGTAAAAAAAATAATAACAGTACAAAACACAACAAAGCAAAAACGGACAATTATAAATCAGACATACTGCAGGGGAGGAGGAGGGAGAGGGAGCAGAGGGAGGGAGGGAGGAGCACAGGGGACTGAGGTGATGGTGCACGGGTGCATTGGTAAAGGAAACTATGGGGACTACACCTAAGGGGGTAGAGGGAAGCAAATATTGTTTAAAAATGAACAATGATGTAAAAAATAAAAATAATATTAAAAAATAGGTAGGAGTTATCCAAACATAAGGACTCTAACAGTATCATAGGTTGGAAGGGTGCCTCTTCTAAGACAGAAGTCAAAAAAGGAACTGTGTATTCATACATGAGGAATGAAAGCAAACAGGTTAGACTGGAGGTCAGTAAGTGAGAGAAAGTGGAAAGATAACAAGGAATGGAATAGACACTAACAAGATTTTTGGTCATTTCTTATTTTTAATGGGGGGAAATATGAGAAAATTTGTGTTTGAGTTACTCTGTTATAGCTCATCACATACAATTAGGGGACTACAAAAAGGAAACTAGTGAAACTAATGTCATTTTATGGGTAAGAGATCATGGTGGCAATCAATGAGAAATGGATGGATTCAATACTGACTTAGAAGGTAGAGTTTATAGGATTTAGTGACTCCCTGGCTTTGGTGGCATTGGAGAAAAGGAGAATGTCATAACGATTTCCATTTTTCTGATATGAGGTGTTATTTTCTGATGTGAAGACTTTTTGATAAGAGACTAGCCAAGGAGCAGAGTGGGATGGGGAACTGAAGTAGATTCCAAGTTCAGATTTGGACATGTTTAATCTGAGATGCTTGTGATTTAGCCAAGTGGAGATGTCTCGCAGGTAATTATAAAAGTAGAATCAGAGCCCAGAGGAAATGTCTAGGCTGTAGATATAAATTAGGTAACAGCTAATAGAAAATATTTAAAGCCACGAATATGGACTAAATCACCCAGAAAGAGAACATGTCTACATAAGAGGAACCAGGAGCTCAGGAACTCTCTGAGCTTCATTTGTCTCAGCTATAACGTGGAAGAAATGCTCTATTTGTATAAGGAGATGAGAGGCATGCATGCAACACATAGGCCTATGTCCACTCATAATTGGTACTCAGTATATGGCAATTGCTGTTATTTCTGTGTCTGGTAAAATCTCACACGCTCATTCTCTGGCATAATTTGGCACTAACAGAGAAGAGAATGGAAAAGAGAAATGAACACGAATTTATAAGGATGACTATCTAGGGAGATATGAAAGTATTAACTTTTATTGTATTAGTGTGTTCGAATTTTTTTTCTAATTTTTGCTTTCTAGGCAGGCCTCCTCTTGAAAACAAACTCCCATAATTCTCCCACTGAAAATAGGGGTCTTGACTTTTCCTAAAGGAACTTTTGAATCCCAATGTCTTCACACTGCCACCAACTTCATCATCTTGGAGGGTTCTCATCAGTGTTGCTACAGTTGCTAATGGATTTGTTAGGAAGTAACTAAATGTTCTTTTGGTAACATTATTTTTAGGAAGACAAATCCTTTACATTTCCAGACAGCAGCTTCACTGTGATTGTGGGGAGACCACAGAACTGTAACGCATTGCACATGTCAATGAAGCTGTCTCTGCTTCTTGGCATTACTAATGATGATAATGACCCTGCTTGGTGGAAGGCAGACCCTCCCTGCAGCTGGTGTCCTTTCTGCAAGGAATGAGGTCATTTGGGGAACGGGGGAATAGAACTCCAGAGGATAAGAGAGAAAAGGGGAAGAAGCTGTCACATCTGCATTCTTGGTGGAAAAATAGAAACATATTTGCCACATGCTTACTTTATTTTTTTAACAGAGCAAATGGAGATGCAAGGGGATATTGAGGCACTGTAACATGGTAACGGCTTGGTTTTCCCCCAAAGCTGCACAGCTCTCATTATTCCAAAATTAACCAAATCTTCAGGGCATGATAACTCTGTGAATCTAATCTCTAGAAAATTTGAAACTGCTCAAAGCAGATTATTCCTGTAATTTAGGTCCCTGTAACCACTTAAGAGTTACGTAAGAGCCTTATTCTAGTCAGTCCCCTTTTCCTTCTGCCTCAGATGTGTCCAAAAAAGAGAAATTCAGAATTGCTATTCTTTTGGCAATGCAGTTAAAGACATCAGATTGTTCATCAGCGTCTCATTGTCATCACCAAAAACAGTCAGTTTTTTCAGTTTATCAGTAGTCTACCAGGTGCACGAAAGGTTGATTTCTCAAGCATGTATACACAGACTTTATGTCCCCAGGGTTTGAGGTTGTTATTAGATTTAATTGTTGTCGTAGATTTTTGAGAGGAAGAGTTAGTGAAAGAGGGGTCACTTTAGCAGGAAAAGTCTCTGACTGGGCACAACCAGCCAGTTACAATCAACCATTTGCCCATCTCTGCCCAAGGTGATAGAAGTGAGTCAACTCTGGGTGATTTGAGGAAAATACTAACAATGTTCTCAAGATGTATGTGAATACTTTAAAGGCAAGACAGGGTCTGATTAGCCTTTGCAGCCTCATTGCCTCCACCAGGTCTTGACACAAAATAAGTGTTCATACAAGTGGCGAGACTACAAATGATCCTGCGTGCCCATGTCCTAGATTCAGTACTGTTGCTGTCAGCAAGTACTAATAACTATGAATAATAATCTGAAGGAGGGTCACCCTAATGGTACAAGGGTTAAAGTCTCGGCACTATCAAGCTATCACCAGCCACTGAGGCATGAGTTCAATCCCCAGCTAGGGAGCTAACCCACATCGCGCAGTAGACCACTCCTGTCTCGCCACCTCTGCTGCTCCCTCAGTAGTGTATTTCAGTAGATCTAGCTGTTCTGCTCCCCACACTGTCTCTGGTGAATCCTCTCAACCCCACACCTCTGGCCTACACCCCAGTTCTTGTATGTATAAGTAAATAAAAAAAAAAATCTGAAGGAAAAAACATCATTTTCTCCTAACTGCTGGGGAAAGAGGCCAAGTTTTATAAGTAAGTGTAATAGTTGATTCTTAATAATGCTCCTGATTTGAATATTCAAGATGTAATGAAAAGAATACAGGGCCAGAGGCTAAAACCTGACCAGCCAGCAAGCCACTAAAATTTCTTACCTCAATTTCTTTATCCAAAAAAAAAGGGCCTAATAAGAGACAATAATACTTTCTCCACCTACCTCTTAGGAGTATTTTCATTATTAAATCCTATTAAGAAAGTGACGCTAATGAGAACTATAGGAGGTAAGGTGTTTTTACTGACTTTTGAAAATTCTATATGCATCAACTTTTTTTTTAATTTATTTTTTTATTTTTATATTCCCCATACAATTGCAACCCCAATTTTGACCCCAATCCCTCCTTTCCCTCCCCCCCAAAGATTGTGTCTCTGGTTCATCGTTGTTTGTTGATTTTGATTTTTTTCTTCTTATAGTTATTCTTTTTCCTGGTTCATATTTAGGTTTTCTAGATTCCTGTTATGAGTGAGACCATCCGGTATTTTTCTTTTTCTTTCTGGCTTATTTCGCTGAGCATGATCTCTTCCAGCGCCATCCATGTTGCTGCAAATCGTATATGCATCAACATTTTTAAGAAAAAACAAAAAAATTTCTTAATGAAAGGATATTTATTAGTGTCATTGTTGTTCATTGTTGCTAAACCCTGTTTAAGCATTATTTATCTAAAAACTAATGACAATCCTCCTCCCTTTCTGGAAAGCTTTTATTACTGAATGCCAAATTTTATATTTAAGAATATATTTAAGACTATATTTTATATTTAATTATATATTTAAGTATATCTTCCTTGGAAAATACCATTATTACTAATAACCTCTGAAATCAGTAAGGATTGTAAAGCTACTGACTGCGTATGATTAAGTGGTCACAAATAAAATGCTGGTATATTAGCGCATATAAATTCTTTCCCTGCAGTTTGACTCCTACATGCTGAGTCAACTACAAGTGTCTGTCACAGGGCAGTAGAATTTTGTACCAAATATGAAGTTAAGCAACAGTGCCTACCATCTTCTAGCCATGAAATTGATCTAATCATTTCACCTTTATTGTTCTTGGTTTCTTTCATCCTTAAGAGAAAGAACATTCAGGGCCTCCCCAGTGGCGCAGCGGTTGAGCGCTGGGCTGCGAAGCTGCCCGCGGCCTCTGCAGCACCAGTTCGATCCCTGGCTGCCGTCAAGGGTCCCACATGATGCGTGCAGACCTCTCCTGCTGCACCTGCTGCTCCCCTCAGCAGTGTACTTTTTCAGTCTGCCTGTTCTGCACCCCGCTCTGGCTCTGGTGAATTCTCTAACCCTCCCGAGCTTCTGACTGTACCCAGTGCTTGTATAAATAAATGAATCTTTAAAAGAAAGAAAGAAAGAACATTCAGTGTCTCTGCCTCAGATCTTTACTGCTCTCTTCAGAAGGCATTTGAAAAGAAGGAGGGCATACTGGGTTGTTAGAATGACCAGGTGGGCAAAAAATGATAGGGCAGAGGTATGCTGCTGGCATTTAGTGGGCAGAGGTAGGTCTGCTAAATTTTCCAGTGCTCGAAACAGTCTAGTGAGAGGAAGATTGTCCCTCTACAATTGTAAATATGCCCCCCCACCTAAGAAACACTGGACAGAGCTTCGGAGAGTAAAGGCGGACATAATAATATGGGACTGTGTCAGACAAACTGGAATATGATGACCCTGCTAGAGTTCAAGTCCACTTTTGCTTGGATTGTCTTCCTTTATTCTTGCCCTGTCCCCCTCTCAAATGACAAGATCCCAAACTCTGCTGAACAGCTCTCATGGAAGGAGCCAGACATGTGCAGACCACGTATCTTCCATGGTATCTATTTTACTTAGAAAACTAGCAGTGATGTTAAAGTTAATTCACTTATTCATCCCTGAATTCTGGCTGTTTTAGTCACAGAGCCGTTCCCCCTCCCCCCCATTTTTCCCATTCCCTCACCCTCAGAGCCTTGGGTACTGCCAGCATTCAAGTGTGACAGCTGCCTGAAGCATTTGTTTGGGGTGGGTAGGGGAAAAAGGATGGGGGGGGGGCGGCGGTGTGGAGCCAACTCTTCCCTGCAGCTGCAGCTAACCAAACCAATCTGCTGAAACAGACAGCTCGTTCCATTTCAGGGGCCACCCTGAAGCCATATCTGTGGGTGCAAAGTTATTGTGACATCCCACCATGGGGTGTGAGGGGAGAAACTGCGTATGGTGATTGAGGCGCCAGATTATTCTTTAGACTACTTTTTTGGACTTCCATTTAGAAAGGGAGAGCAAAATCTAAGGAATTCTTTGCATTCTGTTGACACTTCAGCTGAGGAAAGCAGTGGAGTCCAGGTGTGTTTTATGCCTCTTAGCTCCTGTACATGGACAAAGACTGGGATTCCAGAATTTCCTTTCTGGCCCCAGGTTTTTTTCCTAGTTAAATTTGCATTCAGCTTCCTAAATTATATTTTACTCATTATAGAAAATCTGTTGTGCAGAATGTGTTAGGTTTAACATGATGGTCTAGACTAATTGCTTAAATATGCACTTGGACAATTGTTGAATAGCACTTTTGTTTGTATCATGGAATGAAAGTTACCACATACACAATAGTCTATTTTCAAACCTAAATGAACTACGTCTTAAAAGGCAATGAAAGAGAAAACCCAAAAAAAAGGCATGAATTTGTTAGGCCCGAACTAAGTTGATGTCTAAATTCAACCAGAAAGAACTGTAAAAATTTCCTTTGAACACTGACAGACTATTCTTTGCTCTACTTTTATCTTCTCACCTTCGTACTTAAAGTTAAGCCTTTGGAAATATGTGGTTTTTCTACATGATAGAAAAGTGGCAAGTATAAGGGGTGGTAGCAAACAGACCAATGTTTTGTTTCATTTAGTACTACTTCAGAAGACTATCACCTCTTCTGAGGGACAGCAGACCCAACAAAGAGCAGAGGTTAGGTCTTTACTTTCCTAACTTTCCCATGGAGCCATTTTTTCAGAATTTACCAAAGATAAAATGGTAATTTGGGGAGAGCTTTGATAAAATCACTCATTGTTGTAGGGGAGTTAATAACACACTAGAGTGTCATGTTTTTAAAAAGAATTCTTTTTATTGTTTAGTCTATTTAAGAATGTGCAATGTAGAAGAGTAAAATAATTTGTTGAAGAAATCAGGATAATTGGAATATAAAGATAAAGAGTGGGAAACAGAGAAATACTATTTGGTTTGTCATGGTTGTTATAAGTAAATCACAATTTTATCTCTTAAGCTTTCTGTGACCTAAGTTAAAGGTATCATGCTATTTAATAACCCAGACTCATCCTGTGGAGCAAACTTATTAAGGGCAAATGGTTTTTTTTATTTGTGCATTCATTTATGAATATTTCTTAAGCACTTTCTAATGCACTGGGACTTATATTGACAGAGAGCTCCAGCAATGTCAGAAAAAGGCATATCTTTATTAGATGTCTATGAAATGCTTGGTATGAAAATGTGTGTCTCATAAAATAGATTTTAACCATGCGTTAATACTGATGTGGAATGTTTTTCTGTTTATGGATAAATCCAAATTAGATCAGATGCATTTTTTTCATGTACTTTAATTTAAGTTAATTTATATTTTACATCATTCTTCCTTTGTGTATAATGAATGCTTTCTCCTCTCAAGTGTAGTCCCTGTAAAATTCCCACCACCGATTCACCTGTGCACCATCACCAACACATTCCCTCCCCTGTTTTGATCTTTCTCCTTCCCCCCACTGCAGAGTATCTCTGATTAATAGTTGCCTGTTAATTTTGGATTTCAATTTATTATAATTTTTTTTTCCTGGTCTCTTACTTGGTTTCCCTACATTCCTCCTATAAATGAAACCATCTGTGGATGAGTTGCATTTTTAAGATTTTTTTTTTCTTAGAAAAGTCTTTATAAAGTCCTCCTATATCTTGTTAAATTATCACCTTTAACCCTGGAAGATGTTTCTGTGAAATGGCATGTTCTTTGGAGCATGATAGTTGCTCCTTGCTGATGAAAGTCTTCAGAGTCTGAACTTGGTTTGGTGCAAAGGCAGCTCATATTGCCCTCTGCCAAAATCTTTGTCCTCAAATATCATAGACACAAGATCCTTTCTTGCAAACATTAGTATGCCCATGCTTATGCTCAATATAAAAAACACATATAAATGATATTTTATTAATGTAAATTTATTGTTAAAGTGTCACACATCAACTTTTTTTTTATCAAGGCAGTTATTGAGGCCAATGAAACCCTTTACATTAAGCCAGGAATCTGATGGATAATAATTATTCTCTGTCCACCCTAATCCTGGTTGTTTTTTGTTTGTTTGTTTTTTTAGACTTACTTTGGTCCCTTTAATATATGCCGTGTGATTAGACTAATCCAGAATCTTGAAAAAAGAGTAGTAAATAATTTTATTTACTTATTTATAAGTTTGAATAGCTCATAAAAAACTAACTTCTCACATTCCTAAAAAATTTTTATGTATATGTCATTAATGACATAATATTTTCATGATGTGTTTTATTTATCACATTATTTAGATATAACATATGGTCTGAGAGTTCAGCTCCCACAGAGCTGTCCAGGACCCTTGATACACACTTATGATGAGCTGATGTGACAAGTTTTTCTTGACATGTAATTGTATATGATATATGTGTGCTGTGCTAACATACTTCATTAGAGTTTCACATGAGTAGACATCCGCAGTCTGGAAATTAACCAAAGATTGATGCAGAGCAATACCCTTGCTAATAAGTGGCATATTTAAAAGAGATTCAGGGGCCTCCCTTGTGGCTTAGGGATTAAGTCTCAGCGCTATCATTGCTGCAGCCTGAGTTCGATCCCCAGCCAAGGAGCTAAACTACATATGGCCCAACAAACCTCTCCTGTCTTGCCCACTGCTCCCCATTCTGTCTGGTGAATCCTCTCACCTCACACTGCTCTGGCCTACACCCCAGTTCTTCTATACAAAAAATAAAATTAAATAAATAAATAAATAAATAAATAAATAAATAAATAAATAAAAGAGATTCACTTCTATGTACCAGAATAGCAGGGAGAGTTTTTGTTCAAGGATCTGGTGGTGGTAATGATGGAAGTGGTAATCCGTGAATGTGTGTATTCATCCTACTAAAACTGAGTGTACCCAGTTGGAGGATGGCCCTTATGGAGCCATTTGTGTTTTCATCAACTTTATGAACTGAATTTCTAAATGAAACTAATGAAACCTCTCCTCCCTTTCTCTGGGCTTTGATTAGAAATGCCAGGCTGTTATAGGAAAGAGGGTCTGAGACATGAGGAAGCAAAACCAAAAAGAAAGCATTAACACTGAGAGCCCATGGATAAATTCATGCTATATGTCTTTGTATATTTTGAGATAATTTCTATATTTTAAGATAACCATATTTTAAGATAATTGTATATTTTTAATTTACAAGGCAAAAATGGAAGACATTCCATCCATCATGCAAACCTGTTGTCTGTATTACATGAGGAAAACTCTCTGCATATGGAATGGGACAACGTTACAAGTAACATTTAATCTTGTTCTCTAGATTTATCAAAAACCCAAACTACTTCATAGTTATTTCCTAGGGGCCTGACTTTTTTGTTTGTTTGTTTGTTTGTTTGTTTTTAAAGGTATAATCTTTCATTTATTTTTTTATTTTTTTCCCCAAAGATTTATTTATTTATTTATACAAGCACTGGGTACAGTCAGAAGCGCGGGAGGGTGAGAGAATTCACCAGAGCCAGAGCGGGGAGCAGAGCAGGCAGAAGGACCGAAGTACACTGCTGAGGGGAGCAGTGGGCGGCAGGAAAGGTCTGCGCACCATGTGGGACCCTCCTCCGATGGCCGGGGAGCAACGGGGGATCGAACCGGCCCTGCAGAGGCTGCGGGCAGCTTCGCAACCCAGCGCTCAACTGCTGCGCCACCTGGGAGGCCCTGTTTATTTGTGATTTTTTTTTTACAAAAAAAGGAAATTAAGTTGGGCAAGAACAGGATGACTGGAATTTTTTAAATCTTCAATATGTAATTTCCCCTAAATGAAATTGAATTTACTGCAACTCTGAGATAAACATTGTATTTAACAACAGTGGAGCTCGAGTTTTCCTCTCCGTTTGGTTATCAGTTATTGTTCCTATTTCAAATCTCTCCAGAAACAAGGTTTTCATGCTCTGTTGACACTATGCTTCCTGTGCCTTTGTCTCTTATACCCTACATATTGCTCCAATTTGGGACATGGTTGTAAGTCATATAATTCACTATAGCTAGCCCTTCATCACAGAAGTGGCTTGAAAAAATATAGTTTTAGGGCTGCCATAACAAGTAACCACAAAATTTATTCTCTCACGGCTCTAAAACTAGAAGGCAGAAATCAAAGTGCCAGCAGGGCCATACGTCCTGCAAAGCTCTAGGCAAGAATCCTTCCTTTCCTTTTGTAGCTTCTGCTGATTGCTGGCAGTTGTTGGTATTCCTTGAGTGGTAGTGGAAGGGGTTAGTCCAAAATCTGCCTGTCTTCACATGGTTGTCTTCCTTCAGTGTGTTTTTGTATCCAAATTCCCTCTTCTTATAAGGACACCAATCACTGTATTAGAGCTGCCCTCATTCAGTATTACCTCATCTTAACTTGTTTACATCTACAAAGACCATATTTCCAAATAAAGTCACATTCACAAGTTCCCAGGGAACATGATAGTGGGGGCCGGGAGAGAGTCTGGAGAAGGAGAGACTGTTCAACTTAGTACAATTTAACAAGACTTTTGTTAAGTTCTCTTCCTCCCCTAAGCATTTTGGGGTCTACACTTGAATGCTTTCGTTTGTCTAATCAAAGAAAGCATTCTTGAATTTCTGTCCACTTGGCATGTAGGTATTTGTTTTCACTATAATTGTCTTCCCTGGAAATCTATCCAAAGCCACAGAAACCCTAGCTAATCAATTCTTTGGTCACTGCCATGGCACATGCTCAGTCTGTATCACTTTATAGATCACCCTGCAGGGCCACGTTTTGTTCTTCAGTGTTCAAATGCAACATCCTACTAGAATCAAAGTAAATTGGATGCAAGTATTTGCAAGCATTGACTCTGGCCCACATTTAACTCCTTCCCAAATTCTGTACTTTGTTCTCTGTACATCTGGACATTGGACTTACTTAAACTTGTGTAATAGTCTCCCCAAGGCATTAGCTATGAAGAGCTACATTATCCCAGATTTTTTTTTAATCACTTGAACTCCCCTAGTATTCTAAAGGCTGGCCAAAGATCAGATATTTGCATGCTTTTATGATAGCATATAGTTTTAAATCCCTTCCTTAACCAAAGTTGCAGTGGTACTGAGGATGGGGTTCAGGGCAAAAATCACAAACTAGTGCAGGCACCACATTCTTCCCAAATATATTTTCTTTGACCAGCATGATGGTTTTTAAAATAAATTGAATTTGTTGCTAATAATAGCCTATTTCACAAAGAAATCCAGATAACTGGCTTTTTTTTTTTTTGGACTCAGACAATCTGGCAACTCTGGACCCCTATTTCTGCAGCTGTCCCTCCAGACAGAGTACAGCTCTCACCTACACTGTGGACCAGTCTGAACTGACTACTTCATTTAATTGTTACCATTCAGCTCTTGTTTGTATTTGAGCTATCCACTCCTGACCCCAGACTCAAGAATCCTACCTTAATTTTCTTCCTAACCTTAATTTTCTTCCTAATGTGGTTCAGAGAAACTGTATGCATTGAATACACTGGGACAAAGGAGGGCAGAGATCATTGGTTTCCCTCCCCTCTAGTTTGTATTATCTTTTGGCTGATTCCAACAGCACTCCCTAGCTACCACCTTTGGTCACAATGGCTCTGGATTGCACAGCCTTGCCCTACCCTATTCCCCCCCCTTTTTTTTTTCCACGATCGCTGGTATTACAGTTAAGTTCAAACGCAAAAACTGAAATTTTCAAAAGTGGGAGGTAATTTCAAATTCAATCTCATGTTACTTCCTTAAGCCTCAGTTTCACTAATCACAGCATAGGCTCTTCCAGACACTTTTGAATGTCCTTTCATAGACTGTGAAGCTTCTATTATAAGCCTTCTTACTCATCATTTCTACTTCATGTTCCATCCCTGACCCGTTGGTCCACAATAATTTGACTTAAGATAGAATTGTCTTTCTGGACATTTGTCTCATACTCTTATTAGCATCTACATAGTCTTGACTTATAAAACATCTCTGCAGCCCTTATGCTGGTTCAGGGTCTTCCAGTTCTCCCTGTCCTATTCTTGTCAATTTCTTCTTGTACTCACAATGTTTTGGTAGAGGGCTGTCACTTCAAGGACTGATCTCAGGATCCTGAACAGTGCCACTCTGGTGAAAGTCATGTTCACTATGTTTCATGTGGCCACATGCTCTTCTTAGGATTTCATGGGACATTTATGTTATGGCAATCACCATCTGTTGCTAAAAAACTCTAACTTGTCTTTTTTCAAATATTTGTAAATCCTAAAGGCTACAATTTACCTTTATTTTAAAGCTTCTTCGTGTTTCTTTCTGATTATAACAGTTCATTGTACAGAATGTGAAAAATCTACAGATGCACTTCCCTAATTCTTTGATCCTTAAACACTGTTGAAAGAAGAGTAATTTTTGTAATTATCCCAAATTTAGAGAAAAGAGTTATGTATCACAATATATAACTCAAGAAAATTCTAGCCTTGGGCCTCCCCGGTGGCGCAGTGGTTGAGCGCTGGGTTGTGAAGCTGCCTGCAGCCTCTGCAGCACTGGTTCAATCCCTGGCCACTGGGTGAGGGTCCCACATGGCGCGCAGACCTCTCTTGCCGCCTGCTGCTCCCCTCAGCAGTGTACTTCGTCAATCTGCCTGCTCTGCTTTCTGCTCTGATTCTGGTGAATTCTCTCGCCCTCCCGCGCTTCTGACTGTACCCAGTGCTTGTATAAATAAATAAATCTTTAAAAAAAAAAAAAGAAAATTCTAGCCTTAACATTTCAGAATGTTTTTGAGATTGCTTCTTTATGGTACTGCCTTTTATATTAAATTATTTTACCCTTCTATAATATTATGAATATTAGGTTTTTCCTAACTATCCCCATGGATTCCAAAGATTACCTGAACACTCCCCTCATTTTTCTGATAGGATAGATTACATAATGATCAACCCATGTATGCTGGATACTGGCTTAGTTTTATGCATTGGTACTGAGTTATTTACCCTCTCATTATCACTACCAAATTCGTATGTTGAAACCCTTCCTCCTCTGTGATAATATTAAGAGAGGAACCCTTGGGAGGTAACTAGCGTTAGATGAAATCATGAGGGTGGAATCATCATGAATGAGGTTAGTGCCCTTGTAAGTGTCACAAGAGAGATTGCTTCCTCCCTCTACTTTCTTTTTTTTTTTTTTTTAAAGAGGCACGAATTTTATTTATTTATTTATTTGTTTGTTTATACATGCACTGGGTACAGTCAGAAGCATGGGAGGGTGAGAGAATTCACCAGAGCCAGAGTGGGGAGCAGAGCAGGCAGAAGGACCAAAGCACACTGCTGAGGGGAGCAGCGGGCGGCAGGAGAGGTCCGCGCGCCATGTGGGACCCTCCTCCGGTGACCGGGGAGCAGCCTGGGATTGAACCAGCGCCGTGGAGGTCGTGGGGAGGTCGCGGGGAGCTTCGCAACCCAGCGCTCAACTGCTGCGCCACCGGGGAGGCCCCCTCCCTCTACTTTCTCCATGCAAGGAGAGAAGTAGTCAGCAGTCTGCAGTCCAGAAGTAGGCCATCATCAGAACTTGATCAGGTTGGTTGGCATCTAAACTGAGACTTACAGCTTTCCGAATTGTTAGAATTAAATTTCTGCTGCTTATCAGCCAGTCATTCTATGGTTTCTCTTATCGTAACCCAAACTAATTAAGGCAGCATTCAAGAAAGGGGATCCTGACTGATCTGGTTGTGGATATAGACACAGATATTATAATATTCATACATGCCCAAGGTGGTCTGTTGGTACCAGGTGAATAGTAGATTATGAGTGCCATCTATTGTGGACCCTGAGCTTAAACTGTGTCCTAAAGGAGGAAAAGACAGGCACTAGAGAAGAAATCTATTTAGGTACATTTTACAATAGAAAAGCATCAGGGTGCAAGATTATTACTGACCAGCAGTATGGCAAAACCCTGATAGGAACAGAGTCTGACCTTCATTTCTGGGATCTCCTCATAACATTTCCAGCTAATGACAAATCAACAATGAATCATTCTATAAATACTGTTAAATGTTCTAGACCTCACACCTACCTTTTAAATTTTTATGAAGAGCTTTTTAAAAAGTTATTTAATAGCCTAGAAATAGCTAAAGCAACTCGATAATAAAATAAATTGCACTTTCTGAATTCTTACTAGTCGGTGATATGAACCTAAGGAAATTTTATAATATATTCCAGTTGAGCTCAATAGAGATATAATTCTAACATTTTAGCATTGAGGCGTAAAGTGCTTTTAGCACTTGCTGGCTTATATGCTAGCAATTAACCAGTGTGTCATAATACCATTAACATGGCTAATGTGGAGTTCATAGACCATTGTAAACAAATGTCTCATTGCTGTGGATATCCATATAGCCAAGTGGCAGCTCCAGACCATTAAGAACATGAGCAAATAGTTTATCCTGCAACTTGACATTAATTCTATGAGAGATAGAACTAATGAACGGATGGCTCGGGGTGGCAGATTTATTGATTGTATGGCAACCTTTGGACCAGAAATAAGGGAAATTCTGGTGCTGGCAGTGCCAACCTTTAGCTGCATCATCTTTGCCTATCACATGGTTCTCCGTCCTCCTTGGACAAGATAAACTCTGAAGACTTCCAGTTCTAGCATTCTATGACTCTGTTCTCTCCAAGCATCTAATCTTTCTGTTTCTATAGAAAACCAAGAACATAGTGAGATATTACTTTAAGGAAAGATGACGTGATCTCTAGTACTGAGTTTTCCATCCAACCTTAGGCATGTCAGTTTTAGATACTCATTACATCATTAGGGAAAAAGGCCAATAAAAGCCCAGACCTCTCAAGCTGTAGAATCTGCTTATAAATTGGAGTGGACAGAGTAGCTGTGGTTTTTCCAAACTCTGAAACCTTACAAGTTCTTGAGTATTACTAAAATGCATTCATTTTGTGTTCTGCATCTTGTTAAAATTTTCGTGATTTGTCCTTGTAAAAGTCTGCTGGCCTCCTGCAAGCAGGGAAAAATGCCTTTGGTTATCTGTTACCAGTTAGCTCAGTTGGTTAAAATCCAAGGCTGTGGGATCAAGCCCCATAAGGGATAGTTTTGGCTTCATGCAGAGCAGCCCCCACATGCCCAAGTAGCTTATAAATGCATGCATTTGACCACAGAGGGTAGAGGTGTGAGCATGACTGGCTCGCCATAACCTATCCCTCCTACTGAAAAATCACTCAGAACTCATGTCCATTTGACAAGAGTCACTGACGTCAACCTTGTTCAGAATTACCAAACTGTGAGCACAATGCCAAGCCAGTTTATGTCTTCCTTGAAGATACAATGACCTTTCACCCAATTGACCATATAAATCATTCTACATTGTGACAGACTGTTGAAAATAATTTGTTGCATCCTCTCACTCATATTGAAAAATAACCCAAGACAATAATACTATTTTTATTCTCCTTTTGCAGGTGAGAAAACTGTGGCTAAAAGAAATTATCTAACTTTCCTAGGTCCCAAATACACTGACTGACAGAAACAGGATTCTGTATAAATCTCTCTTGACTCCAGAGACTGTACTGTTATCTACTTCACCCTCCAGCCTCTCTCAGTTTCAGGTTTTAGAAACGGTGCTAAATCCTCATGGAAATTTTGCACAATCAGATGCTTACAAGTGGGTATGGGTTTTAAATTGTCGTTTCTTGGAAAGAGAAATGAGGTCACCTCCACAGACAAACAGAAAACTTGACAAATAGTCAAGTGAGGCAGATGTCTGTTCTTGGATCCTTCTACCAGTGTCCCATTTGTGACCTACACTCTGTCCAGTAACTCAATATAGCCACAGTTCACATTTAAAGCTTTGTTCAGCTTTGGTTCCTCAAA
This sequence comes from Talpa occidentalis, assembly GCF_014898055.3. Taxonomy (NCBI): domain Eukaryota; kingdom Metazoa; phylum Chordata; class Mammalia; order Eulipotyphla; family Talpidae; genus Talpa; species Talpa occidentalis. The sequence goes on along the minus strand of NW_023604295.1, from coordinate 61,773,281 downwards.
CTTCTAATTCAGATGCAAATTCCCATAGTGAGCAAGTTAAAAAAATCTCTTCACATCTTTTTTTCTCTGAATTCCCCAGCACCTCACCATCAAATCAGTTTGATTTATACCATCAATCCCAGAGACATTAATAGATCAGCGAGACCAATTTTTTTCCTGACTTTCTGCTCATCAGTGAGCTGGGGGAAGATGTAAAGCCTCCCTTACTAGAGCACTGAGTTAAACCCTGACTCCTTTGGAGTCACAGTTTCATCTATGAAGTTTAACGTTCATTGAGTGATGTTTGGTAGAGATTTCCCCACTATCTAAAAGTAGAACTTTCTTATTTGGTATAATTTGATTATTTTTGGGGACTGGAAATGCTATTTCTATTAATTGTTGGGAAAATGTTTTAGCATTCCCAGACCCAAAAAATAACCTACCAAATCATACCAACTATAGAAATGAAGTACTTTTGCATAGTAGGGGAAATCTGTATTCTGGATCCTGTCCTTCAGGACTTGTTGAACTTCATTTGGTGGAAAGGGCAGTTTGGATGTGATGCAGAAGGCATTCCGTACAAGTTTAGGAAAAGGTCCTTGATAACATAGTTAGTTGCCTTATAGTGCATTTGTTTTTGAGATTTTGTAGGTACAGATGAAATTAAGGCTGCCTTTGAGATAAACTCTTTCACCTAGTCAGCAATACAAACAGTGCAAAGTGAGGCTTAAAACTTTGTGGTTTTCCTTTTAAAAAAAAGAACAGACTACTTCACTACTGATACTCTAAAGTGTGCTCAGAGTTGAAGAGCCTCATTAGATAATCTAAGTTGTTTCTCTTGTCCAGCTTCTGGGAAGTTATTTTAAAGACAAAGTGCCCTTTAATTTTCTGAAAGAGCTTTATGAATCATTACCATTTGAAGTTATAAAGGAACAAGTTCTTCCATTTCACATCCTTTTTGAAGCATTGAAAAATGCCTCATTCATATGTCCTTACCCTTGGCCTCCTTTGATCGTCTTCTCCCAGATACATCACTTTCATCTACTTCTTTGCTGCTGGCCTTTATTTCTGCCATTCAGGAAGTATTTTTTCAGCACCTGTTATGTAAATAGCGGTTTGCTCTGCATTGAAGGGGGGAGGTGATGAAGACAAAGACCCCTGTCCTCTAAGGACTTAGGGTGTAGTTCAGAAGTTAAAAGTTTAAAGACTGCAGGAGACAGGAAGATCTGTGAGGGAGCAGGAAGAGCCAGACTCAGCCCAGAGGAGTGACTGGGACTATGCCTCAGTGGGAAGGACACATCTTTTCTGAAGGGATCAGTCATTGCACAGCACCAGCTGATTGGAACCATCCTGAGTTGCCATCCCAGCATTGTCGGAGTTTCTACTTTGTCAAAAGAAACCAGAAATCCAAATTTTTATTATGCGCAATCTCCTGATTTTTTACAAATGCTGGCAACTAATTCAAACTCTTCAAAAACATTGTGTGGGCCAAACAAAACAAGTTATGTGGACTGAATTCAACCCATGGGCCTCCAATTTGGGGAGTTCTGGTCTGGTTAGTGAGGTAAATCACACATGTATGAAATCATTCATTTAAAATGCGGCCCATATGACTAAGAGCCCTAATGAGTGACACAGAAATTGCCTGGGGAGGAGTCCAGAGAAAGGAGAAAAGACAAGGGAGCTGGGAGGAAGATGGACTCCAGGTGCTGTGGCCTCAGCTGTGTCTAGTATGTTGAGGGTATGAGAGAAAACTGAAGAGTGTGTGTTTGGGAGACCAACCAAAGACAAACTGAAGAGGTTGGGCTTTATCATCTGTGTCAGAGGTAGGAGGGAGGATATCGTTTTAAAAATAAGCTGCTGGTGGTCAAAGCGGCAGGGACCATGAATGGAGATGCTGTCAGGAGACTAGCCATTGTGCCTATTTTCCACTTCACTTCCTCTTCCACCCCCTGTACCTTTACACCTAATGCACTTTTAAGAGAAGAAGCCACCCTCCCACAAGGTAGCTTTAAAATATGCCAATGTCCTAACCTAAAAAAAAAGAAAAGGAAAGAAGAGCCAATACAAATGGCACCTCCTCAAGAAATAAAGAAAAGACCTTTGCCACCACCTCTCAGAGTAAAGACCACTCTTTAAAATAGAAATAGACATCGCTATTAGCCAAACAGCTCTACCTAAGGCCTACACAATGCCTACAAGACTCTAAAATGGGGATGGGAAGGTGCAGAATTCCATTCTCATTAGACACAAGTTGATTACAAAAATCTCCGCAATAGCCACGTTCAGAAATTACATTTTTCTCCCTAGCAATTATTAGCAAATTTTTCTTACTTAAGTGACTGATAGACCGATATAGCAATACATACACACAGTCAAAGTGGGTGGACACTACTAGAAAAAAGAAGGCATGATTTCTAGATACGAGAGTATACAAGTCTTCCAAATAACGTACAAAAAAGGTGCTGTCCTTAAGATCACGGTGTTTGTGAGATGACAGGCTCCCCAGGCAGGAAGGGGCAGTTTCATCACTGACCAGGTAACTGGGCCCCACTGCTGGGCAGTGCGAGTTGGTTAGTCTAAGGAGGAGCCAATCTCCTGTGAAAATATTCACAGGAGGTTCAGGACCCTACACAATTGTGCTTACACACTGAAACTAAAATGCTTGGCTGATGTAGGCATTGGCTTGGCTGATGTAGGCTGATGTAGGATGTATTAATTTTCTAAGGCCCTCATTTTTCTTATTCTTCCTCTTTCTACCCACATTTTCACCATTTTTATTATTCATGCACTACTAGGGAATGAGAAGAGAAAAGGAAGCTGCACCTTTAAAAAAAATCACTTTACCTCATAATAAGTGCAATAATAATAGTGATAACTAACACCAGTAACAAATGGCTAGTATTTGTTAAACAGTGCCAGACACTGTTCTAGATGATTTACACATATTAATTCATTTAATCCTCACCATCTTAAGAACTATGGGCCATTGTCTTCTCCATTTTAAGGTGAGGAAACTGAAGCAAAAGAGATTATTACATTTACCTGCAGTGTCCACAGTTAGGAAGTCAGAGGCACTATTTGAACTCAAGAGGACTGACTCAGAGCCCTTATTGTGGACAAAATATATTTAACATAAAATAATCATTTTAACTGTACCACATTAAGTGATTGTTCAATCACATTAAGTACACTGTTGTACAAACAACACCACTGTCCATCTCCCAAACATTTTCATCTTCCCAAACTGCCAGCTTGCATTTTTAACCACCACTCTGTATTCCCTACTCCAGCAGTGCTTAGAGATCTGAAACTATTCTCTATCTGTGGCCCTTTCTACACAGAGGATCTGTACCTTTTAATCTTAGCATTTACTCTCTCCCATCCTCTGTGCCACTGCATGCAGTGCAGCCAGCCCACAGTCACAGCAGCCTCTCCAAGCTATAAAGTGCTACTATCTCTTCCCTGCGATGTGTGTTGGCACCTGCTTGGCCAAAGACAGCTGCATCACTTCTTCTGCCTCTCTTTTGACATTAATTCTAAGCAGCATTCTAATTTCAGAAATCTTAGTATTGTAAAAGATGTAGACCTTACACTTGGATTTGTGAAAGTCCAATCTTCTTCTCAGCTGAGATGCGTCATGTGAAGTAGCTTTGTCCTGGTTCTTAGTCATTCACCCACCCTACTCTGGTCCGAACTTCATTCCCTCCAGCCTGGCTTAGTGTCGTAACTGGCTCCCAGTTCTCAGTTGCTGGGTAAACTTTTCACCATCAGCAGCTCATTTAGTCTCTGAACTGAGAAACCTTATAGTCAATAGGAGCGAAACACAGAATGCTAACATGCTAGGAATTCTTAGGCCTCCTCAAGATGTAATTTGGAACTTAATTCTACCAAAGTCTAAAGAACTTCAAACTAGATAATTATTTCTTTTTCACTATTTTACCATTTGTCAGCCTGTTTATTGTTGAGATAACGGTGCCCTAATCTGCTACTCCTTGGCTATCTAAAAACTTTAAATCTTGGGGTCAAAATAAGGGGATTGCAATTGTATGAGGAATATAAAAATAAAATTTATTAAAAAAAAAGAATTGCCAGGAACCCCCTAATAAATACAATAATAATGCAACATTTGTACTACCAGTTATTAAAAATTATCATAAAAAAAACTTTAAATCTTAAAAAAAAAAACAGCTTTAAATCGTAAGATTCTACCTCTCTTTGCTTGTTCCCAAATAACCCCTTGTATATACAATACAATACAAATATAGTATGTTTAAATAAATAAAATGAATACAAATGCAATAATACAATATAAATTATAGGCAATATGTAAATGATATGTGAATATGATATACATTTTTAAAGGAACTTTTTCAACCAGATTTAAACCTTGCGAGCTCTACCTAACCCTGAACAAATAGTATGAAAAGCAACTAATCTGCAAACATGAATGAATACTCTACTTGTTTAGAGTTTGACAGTTATTTTTAAAAAGCCTGATTATCAGTTGTATTTTTCTGTTTTCTTTTCCATTTATAAAGTCACCAGAAAGTAAGTCAACCTGCGTGCAATCTCATCTAAATTTTGGACTTCAGGGCACAAAGAAAAACTAATTTTCCAATGAATCTCATTTCTTCTCTGTAAAGAAATAAACTGGTTTATTCTGATAAACCAGTTAAAGAAATAAACTGGTTTGTTCTGATATTTGATGTGTGGAGAAGATATCTAATCAAATGTTAAAATCTCTCCACGTATTTTCTCTCCATGCCTGTCACAGATAGATAGTGTCCTCCATGCTGTGCCAGTACTGGTTGCCTACTCTGAAGGTTGGAAAAATTGCTTATAGTCTTTGTGTTTCTGGACTGTCTAGAAGCAGATGGAAGACCCTCTTCTGCTTTGGTTTCATTGCTTCTGCTGTCATATAACTCAGAAGAATGAAAATTTTGAAAGTGAGTTTGCGCTATAAACTTTCAAGGACTCACTTTTGAATTACTAGATTTTTTTTCTGAGAATGTATTTAGGATGTGGTGGATTGGGAAGACAGGATGTATCAAAGTAAACACTTCATGAGTTTCTGCTTTGCAGTTTAATTTACTAAGTAGGCAAAACCTCTGAGTATTTCCTGTATATCTTAAAGGACAAATTTGTCACCAGCTCCTCAGCCCTACTGCCTCTATTTTTCCAGCCACCCCCATCAACACACAACACTTTTTTTTTTTTTTAACATTAAAGCCACTCATTACATATAGGACTGGTGTGTATGTTTGCCAGCATCATGCTGGATTAAATGTGTTGTAACTTATTGGCTTCATGTATGGTATAAGTCAGTTTTCATTCATTATGTTTTGATAACTACAGCCTAATATTAAACGCAGAGAACTGAGTTAAAGACCCTTTGCTCTCTAGAGGATAGAAGGCCCTGGAGTAGAGGAAGAGAGGCTTTGGCAGAAGGCTTGGAAAATGCTTACAGTCCTAATGGAACTTGTGATTTCCACTTGCTGATTTCCTTTAGCCTCAGATTCATTGGGGGCCTCTTGGCAAATCATACTCATGCCCAAGAACACTTTTCTAAGTTCCATGTTGCCACCTATGCAAATTTTTAAAGAAATACAGCAGTTTCGTTTATTTGCAGTAAGTAGGTTGGTAGTGGGAAGATATGAGCAAAAGGAAACCTAAATAAACAAACCAGCATGGATTTCTTTGTTGCCAATGCACTATTTGTATACCAACATGTTATACCGACACAGATATGAATGTGTGCATAACGAAACGTTGTGCTAGGCATTAGGTGATAAACACACAGTTCTTGCTTTAAGGCCAGTTTCATAGGGTTAAAAACCTTGAGCCCAAATGACATAAGGTAGAAAATGGAAAGTGATGTAATTGAGATACACATTGGGAAATCTACTTGGTGTGATATTTCAGTAGCAAAAACTGCGTAGAGATGACTGCCCCAGCGCTATTCAAAGTGTAGTCTCAGAACTGGTTGCATCAGCCTCAGGAATACAGATTCTATGCCCCACTCCAGACTTACTGAATCTAAATCCCAGGGGGGGTATGACCTAGCAAGCTGTGTTTTAACAAGTTTTTGTGTTTTAAGAAGAATTTCTAGGTAATTCTTCTGCTTGCTGAAGTTTGAAGACCATTGTTCTAAACCAGTTTCCAGGCCACTCCAGTGCTTAGGAGTAGGCATTATCATCCAGTCACAGATGAGGAAGTGGAGAGGCAAAGAGATTAAATAACTTTGCCAGATATCATGCTGCTAACATTGTGACAGTGTAGATCCAATCCCAGTTCCATTGATTTGAATGTAGATTCTATACTCTTCTCTCTACTACCCTGCTGTCTCATCCTAGAAATTAGTTTCAGCCATGAAAGTCATTTTCCTCAAGATGTCTGTCTTGGTTTTCCACTGTACATGTTACTCTTTATGCCTGACTAAAAAGGGACTTACTTTAATGTTACCACTACTGTAGTGCCCCATAGTTATCATCACAGGTGCTGAGGTGCAGGTGACATTTTGGTTTGTTTCCCTTATCATGTTACCATCACATGGTCAGTGATACACCAGAGGCAATGTTTTTACACCTAATCAGTCCACTAGCATGTCATATTGAGATTTGCGGTAGGAAAGAAAATACTATTTTTGAACATGAATTCAATTTAATAAACCTTTATTATTCACTTAACATTTGTCTAGTTATTCAGTCGTGCTCAAAATGTGGCTCTGCACTGGCAGGATCACCTGAAAACTTGTTTGATATGCAAATTATCAAGCCCCAGTCTGTCTAAAGCCCTCCAGATGATTCTAATACACACTAAACTTTCAGAGGCACTGCTGGAAGGGATATGAGAAATAAAAAACACTGTCTTTACTTTTAAGGAGATTTATTACCTATTTTCCCTTGCCCACCTGTCAGTGCCTGAGTTTGAATGGGGTTTTCTGATAGCTCAGAGTTGGTGAGGCTGTTATGCTTTACTGTGTCTGCAGGATTCAAAAATGCCTCCTGTAGCTCTTTGTGAGGGTTTTTTTTTTTTTCCTTTTTAAATGAGAGTCACTCATTTATAAAACCACTTACAGAAATTTTAGTATGTTTCAGATGGCAATTACACGTTTTTTTTCTCTCCAGGGGTCTCAGTTGCAAAGAATATGTATAGAACTGAATTGTTTTGTTTATGTAGGCAGTCATTTGCCATGTGGTGAGCTTGAAAACAGACTAAATAAATGGTTTGGACTGTGATGTCATGGGTAGTGGTGATTAAAGCAAGGATAATGTGGAAGGCTGTGCCTCTAGACACCAGACATACTGAAATCCTGGGTCGCAGTTTAAAGATTTTTCTATGACTTTAGCCAGTTGTTTCTTGTTTTCTCTCTGGTTATTCTGTTTTGAAAGAAATCTGTTTATCTTCTTCAGACAGACACCTAAAAATGTGTATACCACACAGATTTCCTGCTCAAGTATGCTTTGTATATCAGGGAACAAACCTGGAATATGATGATATTGTCCATCTCAGGGTCACCAAAGTGCACACTGCAGGGCACCAGTCATGAAGAATATAGGATCTTTGCCCTACATGGCCCTGCCTACTTTTTCAAATCTCGTTTGTGATATAGGGAAATTTCCAGTACTCACAGTCGACCTAAACTTAGGTGGTTGCTATTCAGACTGATGTATACGGACCCTTTCTCTCCCTTCTTGCCCTTCCTCGGCATTTTTACAAGTTATCTGGGACTCTCTTTTGGGGCAGGTAAGGGTACAGATAGAATGTGACATTCCTAAATTGGAAAACTAGTAACTAAGCATCCTGGTGAGGGGTTTTTGCGTGTATTAAATCCCTAGGTCTGATTCCTCCCTCCCCTTTGGTATACACGATGGAGAACAGTGAGTGACTTGCAGATGAAGTCTGACCTAAAGTCATTTCCTCTAAAGTGTTGTCAGATCATATGAATTTTGCAGATGTTATTCAAATACAGATTTATTGAATGCCAATAAGCCCTTAAAAGGAGGGGAGGATGTCTGGAATTCACACAATTATCTTGGCTGTCCAAGTTAGCAATATACAAGTTTTGATAATAAAATGAATGATTATCTAGTTTTAAAACCATGTACTATGCACATGTAGGTGATGAACAGTTTTAAATACATTCCCTGCCCAAGCCTTAAGCTCTGTAGGTTGCTATTTCAAAGAAGCTTTGGCGAGAGACACTTTAGAGAAGCACAATGTAGTAAACAAATTGAAGTTGCCCTTCCCCAACTCATCTATGCCCTTGCGTCACTCCATAGTCCAAGTACTCAGGGTACCTCCAGTGACCCTTTCAAGTCCTGCATAACACAATTCAAAACCCACACTTAAAACAAAACTCACAGGGGATCCTGGAAGAAAAATAAACTTTGAAATCAAACAGCCCTGGATCTGCCACCAATGATGGAATTTTAGGAATAACTGCTTCATAAAATTAGGGAAGCTCACATGGAGCTTATGCATGTTTAGAGAAATGTGTGTTTAATTGAAGAAATGCCAGTATTCACATATCAAGTTGGCCGATTTTGTCAGTGATCATCCCTGCATTGACAGAGGCACAGGGAGATAGGTGCACACACACACAAATGGAGGGCCAATGTTAGAATGCCTTTGACCCAGCAATTATCTGTTGAGGTATTTACCCCCACCCCCCCAAAAAAAAAAAAAAAACATAAGGGACATGTTGCCAAGATCTAACTACTCGGCTGCCTGTCATACTGTTGTTTATAATATTGAAGAACCAGAAGTGATTAGCCTAGGGCTGGAATTTTATAGGCGCTGATTTCCTCCCACTGACCTTGGAAAGCCCATATACATCCACTCCCACCACCATCCCCACTCCAATACAACCCATAAGAAAATTAAGGTTAAAAATGTTAAGTAAGTTGCACAAAATCAAACAACCAAAATAAACACCAGTACTTCTGCCTCTTCAAGAATTCAATGCCGGTCACTGCTTTGCCACTTTTTAAAATTAAAATCAAGACTGACATACAGGCCCATAATCCCTTATCCTTGATTCTAAAATTAAAAACACCCTCAAAAGTACAAGCTTACTAAGTTTTATACAAATTCATTTGACTGCAAAACTGATCTGAACTGACACAAGTCTATTTAGAGTCTTTAACCACTTAAGTGTGATAGCCACATGTCTTACTACAGGAATTTGATTAGTGGATGTTGCTCAAAAACCCACTGGGAGTGTTATATGACACATAACATATGTACCATTTTGCCTTTCTAAAATCTGAAAAATTCTGAAACTCATTTGGCCCAGGAAGCGTTTGGCCATATAGCAGTTTCTCCATTGAGAAGGAATTAAAATATCTGTTAAAATAAGTTAAATTAATAACTTTTAGGGTATGGATTAATTTTTTATTAACATTCCAAGGATGGAATCTAGTATTTTATGTGACAGTCAGTGTATCTTTAGCCACAATTTTTTTCTTTTTATTTCAGAGAAATAAAAAGGAGTTTAATAAAAGGACCTATATACATAGTGCAAAGGAGAAAGAAGGGAAGAAGGAAGGGGTGAGAGAGAAAGAGAGTGTGCAACAGTTTTTTAGTGGCCCAAGAGTTTGGGTGTTTAGTGGGACCAGATATTAAATGTTCTAAAGAGAGGTTAACTGTAACAATAGAATTAACTTCATTTAGAAGGGACACTTACAGTGCTCTCTTAAAGACAAAAACCATCCAACCTTTGATCTTCTATTGAGACAGGCATGTAGCTAGTCAGCATGCAAGGCCCATAATTTATGTTCTTGGTTTTAATGCTCTTATTTCCTGTTTGGATATTTCAAAGGAAACACTTATCACTCGACTGTGGGTGGTGAGGGCAGCGGCAAAGATGAACTGGGATGTCCCTTCTTTGTGAACTTTGTGAAAGAGAGCACTGTTTCTCAGTGTTTTGTGTACAGCGGAAAAAGACATTTCATCTTTTTTTGAATTGGTATGTTAATGTATCAAAGTTAAGCTCTCTCTGACCTCACCCAGCAGGTGGCGCTGTGAAATAGAGGGATCTGACAGCGCAGTGTATCCTCCACAAACTCAATTAAAACCTTTGCAACTTTGCAAGTACCTACAAGCACTTAATGTTCTATTAGTTGAAATACTTGAAAATCTTCAAAATGTCCAAAGCCTTAGACAAGTTATGTTTAATTTAGTTTCCAATCTTCTGTAAATTTCCTGCTTCCTTTAAGATCAGTGGTGTCAAGTGCTCACATAATTGTGATTACAGCATTAGTGGAATCACAGAGGTCCTTTAAAAAGGTGAAATTCTGTTTCTGCACCTGATGTTAGAATGGGTCCTTTATTCCCATTTAAGGGGAAGACCACACTCTCCTCTCCCGGGTGTAGGCCTTATTACCTTGTCTGCTTGAGAAAGGATCCCTTAACCACTTGAATGAATGTACTGTAATGTGTGTGACAACCTTAACTGAGCCAGCCATTAGCTGCCTTCCCTACTACTCTACTCTGGGTGAGCAAGTGGCTAGAAGAAAGGGAGGAAATATATCCTGTTGTGTCTCCGGACCTTTCTCTTTTTATTCTGATAGTGGTGTTTTGGAGTTCTGATTTAGCAGCCAGTTGAATCAGTGTCACAGACTAAAGACCAGTGGTTCCTTCAGGCTGCAGTCTCCTGGGGCACCAGACAGTTTATGCTCATAAGAACTTTCACTTTTTTCACAGACATTAATAGTTTCCTGGCACTGCCTTTCAGGAAATGTCGTCATGGTCTGGAGGAACCAATAAAAATATAAGTAACCTGTTTTGACAGATCTCTTTTCTGCCAGAAACTTCAGAATGGGGGGAGGGCAGGAGTGGAGAAGCAGTTCATTTGTGAAAGTGTGAGACAAGTAGTGGATTTGCCATCAGAGAGGGAGATGATATCTACCCTGGATATGAAATGCAGAGGGGGCTCTAAAATTTGAAGGAATTCCAACTCATTTTGGAAAACTATGGGGAAAAAAAATCTAGTCTGATAGGGTAATTCAAGTGTATGGCACATTGGGATATTTCTCTTACTTTTTTCCTTCTCATTTCAGATACAATTCTTAACTCTTTTCATCTTCAAATAGAAAACTCACAGATTAAATATTAAAAGCATTTAATTATGGTTGTGCATGTGGTATTGCCATAAAGCATATAGGAAAGAGGTCATGAATTTGGATAATTATTACCAAATGCCTAGCACTAGATGCTCTCTGCTCACCCTATAATGGCCAGAGAATGGGTCTGAATCACATTAATGTGCAAAAGTATTTAATGTTGCTCAAAGATATCGATTGAAATTAGGATTGTGGTGTTTGCTTTTATTTTATGGGGGGGGGTGTCCATTGTTTCTTCCTTACTAGTGTTTTAGGGAAGTTGATCACTAAAGGAATGTGACCAGGGTAAAACTAATAAGAGAGGCCTCCCTGGTGGCACAGGGGTTAAAGATGGTGCTATCAAGCTATCCCCAGCTGGCCAGGGAGCAACCCACATGGTGCAGCAGACCTCTCCTGCCTCGCCCAGTGCTCCCCTCAGCAGTGTACTTCAGTAGATCTGCCTTTTCTGCTCCCCACTCTCTCTGGTGAATCCTCTCACCCCCCACACACACACACCTCTGGCTTGTACCCCAGTTCTTGTATGCATAAATAAATAAATCTTAAAAAAAACTAATAAGAGACATGAGAAATGTGTACTCTCTTCTAACCAGTGAATTAAAAATACATTTTTACACTAGTGATGATTTTGAATACTTTGCTTTTTTCTTAGGACTAGTTTTAAATAATGCTGCTTTACTCTCCTAATCAGTTTAAGCGTCAACCTAAGTGCATTGCAAAGCATATAGCTTAAAGAATAACTTTGTGCCAATTTAAGAGACTGTATAGAGTTATAATGATATGCTGTCCCACACCCCCAAAAAATGACCTCAGTAAAATTTCATATCCATAGTGTTGTATTTTCTCTCTGTATGGTTTTCCTTATTAAATCTCTTCCATGCTCTCCTAATATAATGTTTTTTTTTTTAAGATTGATTGATTGATTGATTGATTTATACAAGCACTGGGTACAGTCAGAAGCGCGGGAGGGTGAGAGAATTCACCAGAGCCAGAGCGGGGAGCAGAGCAGGCAGAAGGACCGAAGTCCACTGCTGAGGGGAGCAGCGGGCGGCAGGAGAGGTCTGCGTGCCATGTGGGACCCTCACCCAGCGGTGGGGGAACGAACCGGCGCTGCAGAGGCTGCGGGCAGCTTCGCAGCCCAGTGCTCAACCGCTGCGCCATCGGGGAGGCCCATAATGTTCTTTTTTTTTAATAAAAGAAACTTTTGTTTAACTGTGTAGTGCCAGCAAGACACAGAACAGGTTTTCTGTTATCCGGGCAGATGGGTAAAGGAGGAGTCCTGGATTCCTCAGTGGCTTTTTCAGGCTTTTATTGAGCTTTTTACATCATTTGTAATGTGGCAACCGGGTACTGGGCAGGCAGGGGGGCCTCCCAGCCCCCGGTGAATCTTCACTGTTTCTGGGCTTCCTGGTGTTCCCTCATGGTCACTGCTTCTGCTTGTCTGCTCCCTTGGCATCCTGTGACTCTGCCCTTATATGCCCAGCCTCAGCCCAGGTTCACCCACTTACGCACACCCACACCCTACTCCAGGTGCACCATCAGGCGCACCTGTAAGCCCACAGGTGTCGATCATTGATGCTAACGGCTGGAGAGCAGAAAAGCCTGATCACTTCCATGTACCCTACAGACTGTTTTTAACAAGAAACTATTCTTTGTGAATTAGCATTTCCAAGCTTACTTTTTATGGCAAACCCTTATAGTTGTCTCTACTTCAGATCCATTACTATCAATTAACGCTGGGGAAATGGGGGGGGGGTGTAAATTTTACCTTGATTTTTCTCTTGCCCAAACCATTTTAATTAAGAGCCTATATTTGCTACCCGCCTAGCTGGTTGGAGAAACTTGTATTTCAAGAAAAAAGTTGGAAATAGGTACCTTGTTCCCTGAGGAACTCTGCCTTAAATGTTTTGTCCCTGCTAAGGGCTTTCCCATCTTACTGTAGCATAGTCCCCATGTGAGAAAAATCTGCCTAAGTAGATATTGTCTCCTCTCCCAAGCCTGCCCTGATTTCAAAGCACTCACTAAAACGTACTGAGAGGATTGGATAGAAGTTCAGAAAAACCCAAGAATGGGAGTCTTCTATTCTCCTAATTCCAGTCAGAACCCAGTCCCCTCTTTGATGCCCTAACTCTGGTACCAGAGGCTGACCCTAGACTGATCTTCCTTGGTCTGTGCTTAGGCCTTTCTCCCCCTCAGCTTCAAAATCTCCCTTCCCTGGCCAAGATTATTCCTCCCGAAAGGTTCTGTGTCTAGATTTCCTTCCTAACTTCAACTCTTGTCATCTTCTTCCTGTTCTAGTCTCTTTTCAGTGCCAAGCTCTGACCTCAAAGGATCCTGGGAAAGAGCCTACTGGTCTTCCAGCCAATATTCACATCAACATTCAAAGTGAAGAGTAGGGTGCATGCTGGGCAAGGTGTCCCATTTGGTACTTCTGTGGGTTTGCATACTAGGAAGACTTTTTAAAAAAAAAATATATTCATGCATACAAGAACTGGGGTACAGGCCAGATGCACGGGAGGGTGAGAGGATTCACCACCAGAGACAGAGCGGGGAACAGAGCAGGCAGACTCGCTGAAATACACTGCTGAGGGGAGCAGCGGGCAAGACGAGAGGTCTGCTGCGCCATGTCACCGGCTGGCTGGGATCAAACTCGTGCTCCAGAGGCTGCGGACAGCTTCACAGCGCTGCACTCAACCGCCTGCACCATCAGGGGAGGCCCCAGGAAGACTTTATTAAGAAAAACTTTATTAAGAAAGACTTTATTAAGAAGACTTTATTAAGACTTTCTACTCATTTATTCTTCTTAAACTTGCATCTTTTTTTCTTGGAAAACCCTTGAGCAGCATTACCTTTGTCCCCCTTGATTGCCCACCATGTTCTTACACACTGTTTCCTTTCTGGGAACTTTTGCATGCTGTGGTTCTCCTTTCCTTTTTTTCAGACTTGCATACAAGTAAAACCAAGTCATCTTCTACAGTTAGCTGCAGGAAAAGGTTTGGTGGGGAGGACTATTTTTTTTTCTCTCTTTTTGGCCTTCCATCCTCCACAACTGGAAAATGTGAGGCAGATCCTGTTTATGTATGTTGTAACCTCAAAAGGAGCTGATATGCTGTTGTCATTAAAGAAGAATCCGGAGCTGTTTATCCTGCAGAGGAGTACCAGAGCTCTAAATCCAAAGCCCCACTGGGCCCTCCAGGCCAACTGTGGAGAGCTCTTTGCTGCTCTCCCAAGGCCACTCCTACATTGCAAGGCAAAGATTTCTGCTACTGAACCTGCTCCCTGCTCTTGGGAACAGAAACGATGTCAGTGCTGCAACTTAATAAAAAGTCAGAGGCCTTCTTCCTTTGTGTTAACTTTTAATAATGATTTTCTTTATAAAGTTGTATTCTATAACACTATCTTAACCTCTTATACTTTTCAGGATTTACTTTATTGGTAAATGTTAGTGTTCTTTCATTTTGATTTGCCTAGGGGGACAAGCCCAAATTCCCCACAGAAGACTAGAAATTCAAAACCAGTCAACCTGAAGCACTCGCTGCTCACCACTTGATAAACGAAGCTGTTTCAGTACAGCATAATTGCTTCTCAAATAACAAATTCTAATGAGACAGGAGAACTAACCAGAATATGCCAGTGGTTACCTAGACATAAACCCCAGTCTGGTTCTCATCACTCTGTCCTACCTCCTAAAGGAGCAAAAGGCTTATCTAAGGCAGAGGTTTTGTATTTTATAAGAGGCTTAGATATTAGGAAGAACCAATTATTTTCCTTGAATTTCTCTTACTTTTCTAAGTTCTCTTTCCTGAGAGTTTATTATGCTTTCAAAAATCATCCCTTTTCCTGTTAGTTAAAGTTAAGAAAGATGTTAAAAGACATTATAAATCAGGGAATCTAGAAGGTGGTAGAATTCTAAAACTGTCACGGAGTTACGGGGATAGGAAAGTGAAGAATCCAGTTTACTTTCTTTAAAACTCTGGCGGCTTATTCTTGAGTTATTGACGCTACATGTCTGTGAGAACTGAGAAATTTCAAGCAAAGCCTCTGACTACAGGCTGTTTTTCTTTGCTTTGCATGGCATTTCATATTTAGAAATAATTTGGGATTTGGGGACATTTCCATCTACCCATCTCATGTTCATCTCTTCCAAAATAGCACATTCAAAAGGAGGCCCAATGAGACAGCCGTTCCTAAAACCACCTGGTCCCTCCTTCAAGATGACTATGGAAAAGGCTCATGGGATTAAGCCATACCCACTTATTACCCTCAAATTCCTTTTAGAGAAGGTGGTGAAATGGACTAAAGGTCTTACTGTTCAGATTGTGATTTATCTTTGCATATGTAGATATTTTGATATCTTAGTTAGAGGCTAATTTGGCTCCTGCCCCTGCCTGACTCAATTTTTCTTTCTACTTCCTACTGCAATCTTTGTTCTCTATTTTCTTTCATCTTCCCTCCCTTATTATTCAAAAAGTGAAGTAAAATCAAGAATATAAATTAAATTCTCAGAAAAATTGTACACTATGATAATAGAGGCAGATTTGGGGAGAGTTTTGGACCAGAGACCAGTACTTATTGGTGCCTGACATTGGGCAACTCATCTCTCTGGGCCTCGGTTTCCTCATCTATGGAAAGAGGACCTTAAGCTCTGCAAGGTCAACCAGCCTTGTGTATTAGGATTCAGGAGGACTGTGTAGAGTTCAGAAATCTTCATTTTTAACAAACTCTCCCGGTAGTTCTATGTCAGGTGACTTTAGACCTCACCTTGAAGACAACAAACTAGATCACCTCTAAGATCCCTCCTTCTCTCAAGTGCTGTGATCATAAGTCTTCTTTCAACTACATGTCTTTGTGCAGGACTGATGCTTCCTGAAGTTCACATTTTCATCTGTCATACATCTAACAAAAAATTTAGTTAATTATCTTGCTTGGAATACCCTTAAAATGTAAACAGTAATTTTGATCAGAGTTAAATATCTCTTTTTGTCATTGCTCAGAAGAGTTTTATCTGTTTCATTCCTTAAATCTCTCATCATGTGCCTATTTTGTTAAAAAAAAAAAATTCCCTCTAAAGTCTTCCCAGATGCTTTTCATCTTTCTGAAGGAATGTTTAAATCCAAAGCATAGTGCAGGTGTTCACACTCTTGAGCCGAAGAACTCAGTTATTTTTTTCTCACCTTTTAAACCACGTCAGCATCATCCGAGGACCTCTGACAGGCATCCTGACACAGACTTTTTGCTTTGTTACTTCTGTTGCCTTGCAAAATCCTATCTGTTTTATATGTTACAATGTCTACCCAATTGCTTTTAACCTGATTTTGGGGTTTTGCCCACTCAGTGAATATTTATCTTCTGATTATTTTCCTGATTTCTCTTACTTCATTGTATTTTGCCAGACTAAATGCATAGTTTACATTAGCATTGTACACCATGGATCCATTAGTATTGTTCGACCTCACCTCTTTCTCTCCTGCCATCTCCACATTTAGTGACATCTGAGGAACTTAATGTAATGACCACTCAAGTTTCTAGGTCATTAGTAAAGTTGTGTAATGAAAGCATTTTCAACCTCGGCATTATGCAGACTTCTTCAGTGTTTTACAGCTCTACTATTCTTTCCCTCTGGTATCAGGCCCCATATTGTTATGAATATAATGTAGACAAAGGGTACTTTTCAAATTACTGGTCAGACTTTTAGTACAAGCCTGGCCACATAAGCTTACCTAAGTTTGTTTGCAAATTCACAGACATCTGTGTTTTGAAATTTTCATCTTTTTTTTTAATTAAATTGCTTTTTTCCAATCTATTTTATTTTTTTAAAGATTTATTTATTTATTCATACAAGAGCTGGGGTACAGGCCAGAGATGTGGGTGATGAGAGGCTTCACCAGAGACAGAGCGGGGAACAGAACAGGCAGACTGACTGAAATACACTGCTGAGGGGAGCAGCGAGTGAGTCAGGAGAGGTCCGCTGCCCCATGAAGAATGGCTTCTGGGATAACTCTTTGTTGACCTGCAAAGACCTTGGGGAAACTAGCTGTTCACACATTGTTCATAGGTCCATAGCAGATGACAACACTCCATCATGCAGAGACTCTCGCTGCCTTTATCCATGTGAGCTCCCAAACAGAAATAGATGCATGATCTTTTTAAGAAGTAGATCTGAGAAAAGACCAAAGTCATTTTCTCTCTCTTACAGTCTCAGAACCAGAAATGTGTATACCTTGCTTAGAGTTTTAGTCCAGCAACCAGAGTCAAAAAATTAAAGATGTTAAACAACTGCTTTAGCTAGGTGTTTAGCTACCTGGTCGTAGCTGCATGCATCCTACACAGAGTTGATACCATTAACAATTTATGCAAGGATGTGTATTTAAGGTAAGAATAATTTACATAAATGGCGAAGGGAGAATAACAGGGAGAATTTCAGGGAGAAAAATTGTGAAATAACCTTTAATTCTGAAAGTTAGCTGAGAATGTAAATAGCAAAGAATGACTCTGGTGGATCCTCTCACCCTCCCACGTATCTGGCCTGTACCCCGGTTCTTGTATAAATAAATAAAAAATCTTAAAAAAAATAATAAGTAATTTTGTTAAAAAACAGATTGGGGAAACCCAGGTTCATTTAGTCAAACCCGAAAATAGATTGTCAGTAGTAAAATACCCAGCTAAAGGATTATTAATTATACTGATAGCATTAATTTTTTTCTAATTATAACTTAGAATTGGGCTTTTAGAAAAGATAACAATATGTGCTGGCTTGGTAACAATTTTACTTCAGAATTTTAGGATATAAACATTGTATTGTTGGTGATATATCAAGTCCCACTTCTCATTTGGACAACTAAAAAAAGAAAAGGAATAACTTTACCCAATGTCTCAAAGTATAGTGTAGTGAAAATAATGCTTCTCACTGAAGTGAAACACCCACCAGAAATAAGATCTTTAATATCAAACTACTTCTGTTTCAGCCAACAGTTTATTAATCCAGAGTAAATATAGAAACTTGGTCTACATTTTCATTTTAGTTCTAAGACTTAAACAATGACTAATATAATTCACAGTGATTGTTTTAGGTCTCTTACTGCATAGCAAAACATTCCAAAATCACTTCACTTTAATAATTAAAAACAATTTATTGACTGGGTTCAGCTAAATGGCTCTTCTTTTCCACATGCTATGGCCAAGGTAGTCTACAGCACCATTCAGCTGAGAGTTCTACTGAGAGTGAAAAGTATTAAATGGCCCCTCATCTTCCAAGACCTCTCTCCACAGTTCTGCATCCAACAATATAGTTGCAGACTTCTTTACAAACATAATGACTTATTTCCATGAATGCAAAAGTGAAAGCTCTTGGGCCATCTTAAGAATAATTTATAGGCAGAGGGTCATATTTGACACTTTCAGTCAAAGTCACAAGGGCAGCCTGATCCACAGGGAGAGGACATAACCAGGACCTCTTGACAAGATGGGTAGCCAAGAATTTGTGGTCATCTTCAATTTACCACATAGTTGTTTTGTAAATATTTGTTGACCGACTATATGAATATTGCATTTGAAGTTCTTCATGTCTTGGTTGCATTTGAAGTGATGTTTATATTCACTTTGTAGAAGAATTTATCTTGTAGTTCATGAAAAATTAAAAGAAATATATTATCATGTCAATAGGAAAGATTTTTTTTTTGGTAGATATAGCCAATATCACTTTCAGTTATTAAAACTTTAACACAATGAGATGGTTTATTCTCCTTTGCTTTCATCTTCTGATTTTACTTTTCTCAGTATATACTGTAGAGTCACATGGGGTATTGGTTTTTTGAACAATGGGGAACAGAGATTCTAGGTGAACAGTGTGATGCTTCAATTTCTCTATATCAATATAGAGATATCGTTAGAGAACAATGTCCTTGAGAAATTCTTTTCAAAAAGCACTGCAGACAAATGAGATTAATGGCTATAAAAAGGTGCAGTAGACCCTCCTGTCTCATCTGCTGCTCCCCTCAGCAGTGCATTTCAGTAGATACACTCTGTTCTGCTCCCCACTCTGTCTGTGGTAAATCCTCTCACTTCCACACCTCTGACCTATGCCCCAGCTCTTGTATGCATAAATGAACTAAATCTTTTTTAAAAAATGACCAGTGGAACAGGTTAAAATGCAGATTCCTAGAAATGTCCCTGGACAATTCTATTTCTCTAGTGAGAGGTGGAGCCAGAAATCTGAGTTTCGTATTATGGATGAAGCAGATATATGTAATCTTTGGGCCATATTATGAGAAATTCAGCTTAGATCTTCTCCTACCAATCCTTACCAGCTAAAGCCCAGAAAGGTTAAAAAGGTAGATAGGTAGATATCTTATCCTGTTCCCCATCTGGCAAAAAGCAGTTGAAGTGGCCAAGAGACAGTGTATGGGTTCATGAATAATTAGAATTGATGTCATTTCTTGGGCAATATCAGCTAATTCTTTATTTGCATTGGAGCTGGAAGACATGTAAGAATAGAAATGGAATGTTATCACTTTTCACCAGTCAGTTTTTACCCAAATAAGGCATGGATTGAATTTTCTTGCTTGATCCTATTTTGGGATCCATGTGTATGCTTTCCTACCATGGTTACCAAAGCAGTCCATTTAAAACTGGCTCATATTGCTGTCCTAAGTATGAGTTTATAATATAAATTGGTTTTAGTTCTGTGTTTGCAAAGATACAATCACATATTTCCTTAATTCTTCATTTATTTATTCAAGAAGTGTCTATTGAATATCTTGTAGTAGGAAGGTGTTGTTCTAGAAACCGTCATCAACCAGTGATATATCCATTAGTCTTACTGATAATCCAGCCCTTCATTTGATGCCCCCTCATTTTCGAAAAGTGTTGTAGGACTCCAGGATACTTCCATTGCCCATAATCCTCTCTTAAGATGGGACTTCACCTAAACCACCCAAAAACCTTTCTTCTGATCTTAAAATTTTCAAGAGATGAAGACTCTTTAGTACAATTTACAATATGACAATTTTCTCATCTCTGTCTTCTATCTTATCTTAATCCACATGGCTGCAATTAAAGACAACTTTTTCTTTTTCATCAGCAATAAAGATGGAGGACAGTGTATCACCTTTCAAACAGATTATGTACCACCATTTATTATTATCCAGCAGATATACTGCTGGTTAATTTATGTCCTTGGAAATCTAATAGTAATTTTTTGAAAGCCCGGTGTCAAACTCTTGGACACATGTTTATCTTATCTGTCAATGCCAGCCTCTTAAAAGAGTCTGACTGTACTTGGCACCTCTTACTTTCCATGTATATTTGTGCAGAAAGATCTCTCTGTAGGTCACTTAGAGATTAACAGCTCATAAAGATCCCTTGGGTTAGGCTGATATCTCCTTGTAGCTTAGTCTCTGCACCCTTATCATTGTCTCCTTGAAGCTTACATAGTTTGACTTTATAAACATTCTCTAAGAAGTGAATTTTTTTCACAAAAAATCATAGAATATACACCAGGATGGTCAAGCTGACTATATATTACTATTTTATATTATGTCTTTATTTTTTATGAGTATTATTACCATTTTCTCTTCGTTGTTTTAGAGCAGGTTTCTCAGCAGTAGCACTATTGACATTTTGTTCTAGATAAATCTTGGTTGGCATAGAGGGCTGTGCAATGTACAAAGCTTAGCAGCATTCCTGCCCTCTACCTACTAGAAGCCAGTAATGCCTTCCCATTGTGATAGTCACAGTGTCTCCAGACATTGCCAGAATGTCTTCTCCAGGACAAAATCCCTTCTGATTGAGAATCACTGTTTTAGAATATGTGGCATGACCTGGTTAGACTTAAGGATATCTGAAAAAGAACTGTGCCAATATCTTACAATATTCCCTCTCCATCTTAGAAAAAGTATGACTCAATGCTCTGAAAATATAGTTACACAAGGATAACATACTTCTAAACATTTTTAGTTCTACTAAATCTTTAGGATGAAGTTGCGAAGTACAATAGCCTCTTGATTCCTCATTATGACGTTTATAATAAGCCAAGAACATGATTATTAAATTCAGGCCCTATGTTATAAAATAAATTATATATGCTATGTAGAATTCATGAAATAGAATCTGTTCTGTTTCACATGCTGGCTAAGCTGAACATGTTAAAAGTAAATACTGTGTAGAACTTGTATAACTCCTAGGCAAAAAGGTACAAATACAGTGTAATGAAAACTTAAAGGAGCACCTCTATACTATTAGGGAGAAATTTTTTATCATTACACATGAGAAAACTCACCATCATTAAATGTATAGTAAAATTGGTAATTAATGATTTTCATTCTCTTATATCAGTAAAATACTATTCATTTCTAGATATGTTTTGCAAAAGATAACCCATCATACCTGGGTGAGGCATGAGCCAGCTATGAAGACAGCATGGCATCCATATTTATGGTTGAAGAATATAGCTCTGAGAAAGAGCTACAGAGCTACAGAGCTACAGAGTTCCCTAAGGTAGTCATTTTTTAGTTATAGTCAAGTTCCAACAGCTTTTCTTTAGGGAGACTTTATAGATGCCACACAAACACAATGATTTTTTTTTTTATCCTTGCTTTAATTTGTTGTTACATGTTTCTGTTTCTGTGAGGTCCATAAAAGTCACAAAATCTGCTTGTCAGCATATTGTCAAAGACTTACCCTTGTTGACTTAAGACACCACCTAGTTTGAAGATATAATTCACCCTTTGGGGTTTATTTTGTGAGAACGACCTATTGTACATTCCGCAATCTGTAGAATTAGCTCGCCTGTGGTTTTGAAAAAAAGAATAAACAGAGAACTCTTGCCCTGTGGTTTTATTTAATGTTTAGAAAAGTTCAAGTTTAATCTACTAATTTAGAATGTATACATTTGACTAGCTATATTTATGAAATTACAATTCTTTACCAGCAATTTAAAACTCTAAAATGTTATGTGTGGGTTTTACTGTTCAGGGTCAGACATGTAGGCAGTTAGTACCTAACAAGGGTCAAAAATGTCTAGAAAATGATGCAAAAAAAGAATTTTTACGTAATCTTAGGAGTGCTTGAACCTGTAGGTACTTTTTAAAAATTCTTTCCCATCTAGTTAATTGCTAAAGGATTGTTTTAGATGAACAGTTCTCTGAGTATGATGCATGCAACCACAAATTACCTTCACCTGGAAACTTGTTAGAAATGAAAATTTCTGGGCCCAACACCAGAAACTCTGAGCGTGAGGTCCAGAAATTTGTATTTTCCCAAGCTCTCCAGGTAATTCCAATGCATGTTAAAATTTGAGAATCTTTGCTTCAGAATATTATAAGCATATTAGCATTTTTTCCTGCCTGATTTGATGGTGATTGTCTCTGATGCCATAAATAGCAGATGATTTTTCTTTACCAAGAAAATATTTGCTTAGAAACTGCTTCATCTCCTGCATTTGCTGTCATGTTTTTAAAAGGTTCACTTGAATGATTAGTCTTAACTGAGTTCTGTTTCAACTTTATAAAAAATTTAAAATATCACCACTCTTTTATTCTTGCTATAGTTATTCTACTGTAGTTTTGGGCCAAAAGGTTATGAGCATAATTATCAAAATAAAAGTTATGTATCCTTAAGTTGACAACTAGTTTACAAATAACATTTACCAAGTCACAGGTAATATACCTTCCTTTGAGATAATGATAATAATGTTAATAATAATAATAATAATAATAATAATAATGCTTGTATTATATCTCTAATTACTCTGCTACCTTCATACCAGCAGAAAGGTTCTCATTTGTAAAGGAAAATCTTGGTCCCTGAGACCCACCTTATTTGCTGCTTGTCTGAAATTTGAGATTAGATTCTGTCTGTGTATTCCAGTTAACCAAAAGCTCCATATTGTTATTTCATGCACATGTATAAATAGTTTTAATGCCATCCTTTTGAACGGCTCATTTAAGAAGGCTCTTTTAGTCTCTCGCTTGTTATTTTTACTACTCAATTAGGCAGAGGTTTGCTGTTTTTTTTTTCCATAGTACAAACTTAAAAATATGGAAGTATTTATAAGCTCAGGTCAAACTAACTGGTTAATTTGGTTCTAAATATGAATCCTGATCAACATTGCTTGCAAATTCACAATTTGAGCTCCTATTGAGCTATGTAGGAAAAAAAAAAAAGTATTATTAAAGCCTTTTAAAGCCTCAAAGATTTGTTTAAAGGCAACATCCACTAAAAACTGGAAGACAATGTTATGGGAAGTAAGAACCATATGTGTTTATTCAAGGGAACTTTATAAATAGGTACTACTATGGTTTTACTCTACAGATGTATAGAATTTGACCTTAAAAATTTTAAGTTAGAAAAACCCCATTTATGCATAAAAACAAGCATATGAATATACAGAAGGGCCTCACTTTTCCTATTTAAATATGTCCCTAAATTGTCAAGTGAAAACAGTGTTTATAAATCGAATCATAGTTTTCAGTTGACTCATTATCTCAGGAGTTCTGTTTCCTCCTTTTCGTTAGCCTAAATAGAATATGACTACTAAAATACCTATCTCCAATCAAATTAGTGAATTACAAGTTTAGCATCAAATTAGTGAATTACAAGTTAAGTAGCTGGTACTTAAAGCACCACTTTTAAAGAAGGAATCCAGAGGGCCTCCCTGGTGGCACAGCAGGTTGAGCGCAGTGCTGTGAAGCTGTCAGCAGCCTCTGCAGTGGGGGTTCAATTCATAACCGGCCAGGGAGATATCCACATGGCACCACAGACCTCTCCTGTCTCTCCCGCTGCTCCCCTCTAGCAGTGTCTTCAGTCCATCTGCCTGTTCTGAAGCTCCCCGCTCTGTCTCTGGCGAATTCTCTCACCCTCCTACGCCTCTGGCCTGTACCCTAGTTCTTGTATAAATAAAATAAAAATCTTTAAAAAAAATAAAAAAGAATGAATCCAGAAATTATTTTGTAGAGAGGAAATTCATTCCCTCTCCATCTCTCTAGCTTTATATTTTTCTTTCAAGTTTGTTTAATTGTAGCACACTTTAAATCATGTATGTGTGGTTGAAGATCTCAGCTGATCCTCATAACTAAATCCCCTAAAGCAGTGGTTTACAGCCCTGGCTACTCAATTGAATCGCAAAAGGAGCTTTTACAAGTATTGATGCCTGGACATAACCCTGATCAATGGAATTATAGTCACTGACCATGGGATTGTTTTTAAAGTGATTAAGGTGATTCTGCTGTGTAGCCAGAGTTGATAACCATGTACCTAAGGAGAACATTAATATTTTGAACAGCTTATTAAAATTTATAGTGTGGCTATAAATTAAAGAGAGAATTTTACACCAAGACTGCTGGTGTTTTTGTGTCTTTCCTTATTCTTTAAGAATTCATTTAAGGAAATGAATTTAAGGAAAAATGAGTTTTACCTTATAGCAGGGTCTTTTTATACATCTGTTGCCCACTTGAGACTATGCTTTTTCTAAACACTTGTAATTTCTCAAAATTGTAAGTCAATCAAAGTCCCTTTTCCTTTTTGTCTTAGAACCAAAAATGTTGATATTCCTTCCTGTCTTATCACCAAGACCCCAATCCTCCATGTCAGCACAGCTCTACGATGTGGGCAAATAACATCCTCATAATCGTTTTCCAACTCTCATGAGGAAACTAAGCACCTTTCCTCCAACTGAAATGTTTCTGAAGTTTTCTTCAGCCTCCTCAGTAGTCTGTCATTTTTGTCTGTCATCTGAGCGTCAGAGCTACGCATGTTGACAACCTCTTCCTAAGTGGTCAAATAAAAGACATTGCTTATGTCTTTTATTCACTAGGCTTTTTCTCTGGAGAACTCCACCAGCAGGGAAGAAGGTGGTTACTTTTTCATAAAAAGTAACATACTCCCAAGTTGGATTTTAATGGATATCTTAGCTCCGGGTTAGAGTCTTTGGCATAAAAGTCACTACTTTTAATATAGAGGGTCATGAGTTTAGTCACTGGACGAGTTAATCAAATGGCTGCTGTAGTTCAAAAGTACATCTGCATTTGGATAAAATATGATTCATGTTAGAGAGCTAAAGTTGACATTTGTTTCCCCCAGGTAGTAAAATAGCTTTTAATGAAATAAACGTGTACCTTTCTGCAGAAAACTACATAAAGCCCATAGCATAGTTATATTTCCTTGCTGTTAGTGGCAGGAAATCTTTGACCTGCTACATTTTTTTTTTTTCAGTCTAAAGTAGTTAACCTGTTGAGCTGATTAGCAGGACAATTTAGTCATTGTCAGCACCACAAATGAAAAGGACAGAAAAATCACAGTCAGTTGTACTTATTTGTACATCAACATCACTGATTATGGTAGCATTTCAAGGGCCACTACTCAGAAATACCTTTGACCCAGCTTCCCTATTTTATAGCCCTCTGTAGTTTTCCCCATATAGGGCCAAAACAAGTCCTACTCATGTCTATATTTTTATCACTTGTAACTACAGTATCACACCTTTATTTTTAACACACACACACTTTTTAAAATTTAAGTAATTCAAAAAAATTATTACCCATTGGGCTAAAGTTCAAAATATGATATCTATTCCTATGGATCATTACAATCACTTGGTGTAGAATTTCTTAAAAATTTTAATAAAACTCACTGGAGAGTTGGAATTTTTAAAAGAATTATTTATTTATGCATACAGGATCAGGGTACAGGCCAGAGGTGGGGAGTGGGTGTGTGAGAGGATTCACCAGAGATAGAGGGGGGAACTGAACAGACAGATTGACTGAAATACACTGCTGAGAGGAGCAACAGGCGAGTCAGGAGAGGTCTGCTGTACCATATGGGTAGCTCCCTGGCCTGGGATCAAACTCGTGCTGCAGTAGCTGCGGACAGGTTCATAGGTTGCATCTTAACCTTTTGCACGACCAGGGAGGCCCGGTATTGTCAGTGTTTTTTCATTTGCTTTTCTGAGTTGCTTTCTTTGTTTTAGCCATAGTGGTATATCCTTGTGGTTTTAATTTACATATCCCTGATAACTAATGATAGTGAGCATCTTTTTATGTGCTTGTTTTCTGTGAATACTCTTTAATGATGTATCTGTTAGGTATTTGTCTTTTTTTTGTTTTTCAAATTGTGTTATTTGTTTTCTTATTCTTGAATTTTGTCATGCACTTGTATATTCTGAATAGAAATATTTTGTGCAAAGATTTTCCCTCCCCGTCTATAGCTTGCCTTTTTCTTAACAGAGGAGAAGGTTTTAGTTTTGAGGAAGCCCAATGTATCAAATTTTCTTTCATGGATTGTGCTTTGACATTAAAACTAAGTACTCTTTCCTGAACCCATGGTCACAAAGATGTTCTCCTATTTCGAACTGGAATATATTTTAAGTATTCCTATACATTTCAGAGCTGTTGGGGTGGAGGAGGCAATGAAGAAGAAAGATACTCGTTATATATTTCCCTGAACATCCCTTAGCTAAATTAAAAGTTTGATTTGATATTGAAATATAGTTTCAAATCTGAATTTAATATGTTTCCATTATAGCTTTCAGACATTATGGGAATAAGAACATCACATATGGTATGAGGACCCTTGAAATTAATGGAGTATGTTTTTATTATCAAAAGAAATATATCCAACACATAGCTTAATACATGGGCAGATGCCATTCTGGTTGCAAAATAAATTTCTAAAACCTAGATTGTTACCTTATACATATCCAAAATATTAGCATTTGTAGAAAATAATTGTGTTGCACATTGATAATTAATAATAAATTGCTAAGAAAATGGTTATATTTTGAAAACTCTTGGAACATGCCAGTTTTTCCAGAATCTTAGTGTTTTCTCTTTCTATTTGCATTGTTCCTAATCTCTGTTCCTCTTTCTAATTCTGATTTGCCTTCATGTCCTTTTTGCCCTGGAATTCCTTTTTCTTCCTGCTTTTCTCTCTAGTCTCCATCTATTTCACTCTTAAATCCCTTAAATCATTAAAATGTGAAATGATTCTTTTCTCTAGATAGTACTTACTAAATGAGCTCTTTTTTTCCTCTTGTCGTTTCAACTTTTAAAGTTTACTTTTACGTTTTTATTTTTGGCCTCCGACTCAGAATTTTTTTTAATTGTATTATTTTTGTTGAGGTAATACAGGTTTACAACACTACATGTAATTAAGAGTTACAGGTTCAGGGCCTCCCCTGGTGGCACAGCACTTGAGCGCTGGGCTGCGAGGCTGCCCACAGCCTCTGCAGCTCCAGTTCGTTCCCCGGCCACCGGCGAGGGTCCCACAAAAAAAAAAAAAGAGTTACAGGTTCACACCTTCAGATGCATGTTACCACACCACAAAGCACCCATAATGCTTCACCATAGACCATTATGTCCCACCCACTTTGCTCCCCTCCTCCACCCTCCCTCTCTTGCAACCTCAATTTTTTTTTTTTTTGAGGTAACATTGGTTTACAATATTACGCTACATATGATTTAAAGGTATAGGTTCACACCTTTCAATGGTATGTTATTTTATGACCCCCACCACCAGGGTACCTGTGGTTTTCCACCGTAGTCCATTATACTCTCCCCTCATTTTCCTTTCACCCCTGCACCCTTCCTAACTAGTAGCTTCAATTCTACAGTCAGATATCTAGGGATTGTTATTGGTTTGGTTTCATTTGATCCTTTGTTTTGTTTTTCTGTATAGGTGAAACCATCCAAGATTTGTCTTTCTCCTTCTGACTTACTTTGCTTAGCATAACAAAACAAAAAGGGATCCCCTTTAGTTCCATCCAGGTAGTCTCAAATGTGATAGCCTCAATTCTACAGTCAGATTTCTAGGGATTGTTTTTGGTTTGGCTTTACCTGATCCTTTGTTTTGTTTCTTTATATTCCACTTATGAGTGAAATCATCCATTATTTATATTTCTCCTTGACTTATTTTGCTTAGCCTAGTCTCTTTCAGTTCACTCATGTTGTCATTAGTGGCAAGATTTTTTTCTTTTTTTATACTGAGTAGTATTCCATTGTGTGTGTGTGTGTGTGTATATATATTTTTATATTGAGTAGTATTCCATTGTGTGTGTGTGTATAAAATCCACTCATCTGTTGTTGGACACAGGCTGTTTCCATTACTTGGCTATTGTAAATAGAGTTGCAGTGAACATAGGAGTGCATATATCCCTTTGAATTAGTGTTTTTGCATTCTTCAGGTAGATACATAGGAATGGAATTGCTGGATCATATGGCATATCTATTTTCATTAATTTGAGAAACATCCATACTGTTTTCCACAGGGACTGGACCTGTCAACATTCCCACCAGTGGTGTACAAGGATTCCCTTTTTCTCCATACCCTTGCAAACACTTAATGTTTCTGGTCTTTTTGATTTGAGCCAGTCTCATAGATTGTATCTCACTGTAGTTTTGATTTGCATTTTCCTGATAGTAAGTGATAATGAGCATTTTTTATTTCATGGCCATCTGCATGTCTTCTATGGAGAAGTGTCTGTTTAGATTATTTGTTTCGTTTTTGTTCATTTGTATTGTGAGTTCTTTGTATATTTTGTATATTAACCCTTTGTCAGCTATATGATGAGCAAATTTCTTTTTCCATTCACTAGAGTGGCTTTTCATTTTAATTACATTTTTTTTCACTGCATAGAAGCTTTTTAGTTTGATATGGTCCCTTTCATTTATTTTTTATTTTGTTTTCCTTGCCAATGGAATCCCCAAAGACATCTCTGAAATCACTGTCTCAAAGTGTTTTTGCCTGTGTTTTCTTTGATGTATTTTTAGTTTTCAGCTCTTACAACCAATTCTATAATCCATTTTGAGTTAATTTTTGTGAAAGGTGTGAAATAGTGGTCTAGTTTCATTATTTTGCATATGGCTATCCAGCTTTTCTAACACCTTCACCTGAAGAGACTCCTCTCTCTATTGTATGTTCCTGGAATTTTTAAAAACACCAACTGAGTCAACGTTCACGTATGTGTGTGAATCAGTCATGTGGACACTCTCCTGAGAGAAAGTATCCTTAGATAAAATAAGGAAGTTTTGCATCTCTGCTCTGTAAAGCACAAATATTTGAAAACATCACAGAGGATCATTTTACCATTTCCCTGCCAGTCGAGCATCCCAGATTAAAATTTTATCTAATATAATTAGTATTGTCATCTAAGCATGGTTATTAAGTTAATACATTCCAATAATTAATCCTTTTTCCAGAAGCTTAAAGAAATTTAGTAATTGTATTACTTTCCAGTTTTCTGACTTTATTTGTCCTACAGGAATTATTTTATTTTCAATCTTCAGTTGCATTTTCCTAGTACTGCTATATGCATATCCACAAGCTAACCCCTCCAGAAAATTTACCTGGCTTTTTAATTAATTCCTACTTAATAATGGCTAATTTCTTTTTTTTTTTTAAGATTTATTTATTTATACAAGAACTGGGGTACAGACCGGAGGTGTGGGAGGGTGAGAGAATTCACCAGAGACAGAGCAGGAAGCAGAACAGGCAGAAGGACTGAAGACATGCTGAGGGGAGCAGCGGGCAAGACAGGAGAGGTCTTCCATGCCATGTGGGAATCTCCCTGGCCAGTCTGGAATCAAACCCATGCTGCAGAGGCTGTGGGCAGCTTCACAGCGCAGCACTCAACCCACTGCGCCTCCGGGGAGGCCCAGTAATGGCTAATTTCTTGAAAATTAAATGTTTTCCTTAATATTCCTAGCTTTATACAAATAATGAATTAACTTAATTAAAAGCTTTAAAGAGATATGAAAATTTCCTGCATTCACCTACAGGGCAAAGCCTTATGTCAAACAAAAGCATATGAAGCAAAAACATTTCTAAAATAATCATGCTTTAGTTTAATAAGTAGAATTAAGCATTCTTGCTTATGATTGCATATATTAGTCATAACTGAATCATTTTATTGCTATCTTGTCTTTGAGGGAAAGATACCTTTCTATGGAAGTAGTATATACCCTTTTATTTGTTGTTAACTGCAGCCCAAAAATTTTATGTACAATAAGATGTTTTGAAAATGAGACCACAACCATAATTTTATTACAGTGTATTTTTTAAATTGTTATATTTTATTATTGTTGTTGTTAGTCTCCTGCTTTGCTTAATTTATAAATTAAATTTTATCATAAGTATGTGCATATAGGAAAAAATATAGTACATATAGGATCCATTCTCTCCAAGGTTTCAGACATCCTTGGGCAGGTCTTGGATTGTATCACCTAATGATAAGGAGGGCCTACTGCAATATAAATATCAAGGTCTTAGAGGCTTATGTAAAGTAAGAATTCTTTGTTCCTTAGTAATCTGGAAGCAAAGGTAACTCTTCTCTTATCCAGTGGATAACTGAGGAAAATTTGAACCGGCTTTTTTTTACGTAATATGTGCAATAGAAACAGCTTTGTTGTAGTCTACATTGTTTTATTTACTATGCAACAAGTCTTTCATTTTATATTTTCTCAAATGTGAAATGTAGGAAATGAATAAAATGACCTCTGATTTCTCCTCTAGTTCAAAACAAAATTTGAGGAGAGTGGAAGTTATACACTTATGTTCCCTATCCCACCAGCCAATTTTCTCATAAAGATAGGTATAGTCACAGAAACCATTATTCACATTTTCTCAGAGCTCTGTGCTCTACTATTGTTCCATCTTTGTGGTTGCCCCTGCTGAGTTCCTTTCAGGGAGAACTTGCTCCAGGCAGTGACTCCCTGGACAATGAAGCACTCTGCCGAGTACACTTTACTATAAAGCCCCAGGCATCTTTGTGGGCTTGGGTCCACTGTGCAGCTGTTTGCTATTGTTGTCTCCCAGATTCAAACTTAATGTCCTGCTCTTCTAAGTCTTTAAGATAGTCGAGGGAACATTAGCTCACTGAAAGTAATTGAAAACACCTTTGGAAAAGTGCAACTGGGAATACAGGCATGAGATTCAGTCATGCTGATCGTGGTTTTTCAGGGAAGAGGTTATTTCTCTACCATGTAACATTTTCTAATAAATTTGGAGAAAGCATTTCCACCTCAGATTTTCTGAGTCATTGACTTTCAGAGCAAGACGAGGCCATAAAGATGCATGACTTGTCCAGGGCCTACAAGATGATCGTTTGTGAAGCTGCCCCAGGCCCCCTTCCAGCACTGCTTCTCTGCACTACTAGATTCAGCATTTCCAAAACTATTGCACACCATCCAGGACTTGCAGTCATCTCTCTCACAGTGCCCACTGCCTATCCTGCCTTACTCTGAGCATGACTTTTGTCAAGAGGAAGAATGGGATATACATAATTAGAACCTACAGCCTAAGAAAAACTCCAAAGAACTGCACAAGTTGTCTCTCCACCACTCTCCAAGGAGGTCTTTGCAGGTGTGCCAGTGCTGGCAGGTCAGGCTTTTCCCAGGAATGTGGTGTTTCCATTCTTCCCCAGGGCTTGCCTGCTTCATTCTGTTCCATGTAGCCCAAAGTGTATTTTAAGAAAACTTGAACCTAGAGTAGAGGTTAAATATTTGCAAAGCACCTTGGATTTATAAAGTAAACCCAAAGTAATTTTAACCCAAGGTCATTTTGAAAATGTCATTCTTGGAACCCTACCTTTAAGGAGCGTGGGCAAACTGTTGTGAGGGTGGTATGTGTGTGTCCTCTTCCTCCCAAACAAGTTGTTTTAATGAATGAACTTCATGAAATCTGACTGGAAAGACCTCATGTTTTGTAAGAGAAGAAGCACAGTGTGGGAATCTATGTAGCAAGGAAAGAGCATCCAGTTTTAAACATACTTAGCAGCACACAGTTTCTACTACATTTCCAAGCAGAGTAAATTATTCTGTCAGGAGAAGTATAAACATGTTCTGATTTAAGTGCCTGACATATGTTTAATAAACATACTGGCTCCTCAATTTTCCAGATAATCCTTCTATTTGAACCTGCTTGAGCGTTCCAAATTCCTGTTTCTGATATCTCTGGATGATATTAAAACTAATATTGGAAAACTAACAATTTTCTATCAGTATCATTAGACGCAACCTGATCTCTTGGTAGATATTTTTTGACATTTTCTTAAGACAGAATTCTTTGTTCAGTATCTTCCCTAATGAATCAGAAGTTCGTTGTTCTGATTCCATGTCAGGCCTGAGTAAACATTAATTGAAATTCTAAGGACAACATAACTTGGTGGTGAAGAGCTCAGGTTCTGGGGTCAAATTCCCAGGTTAGAATCTTTTTTTTTTTTTTTTTTTTTTTTGCGTAGAAGAACTGGGGTGTAGGCCAGAGGAGTGAGGTTTTGTGAAAAGAGTCTCCAGAGACAGAGTGGGGAGCAGAACAGGAAGATTTACTGAAATTTACAGTGAAGATTTACTGAAAATTACTGAAGATTTACACTGCTTAAGGGGAGCAGCAGGTGAGACAGGAGAGGTCTGCTGTGCTAACACTCCCTGGCCAGGGATCTAACTATAGGCCTTTGTGGTGATAATGGTGATACTTAAACCCTAGGGACCCCCTAGGTTAGAACAGCTGTGTGTTCTAGGGCAAATTGCTTTACCTCCCTGGGCCTCATTGATGCCACATCTGTAAAATGGGGATGAAAATATTATATCTACCTCATAGGGTAGTTATGAACAGTGGTCTTTTAAAATGTATTCTCAAAATAATTTAGAAATACTGTATGACTTCCTCATACATTTTTAAGTTGAAATGTGAAACTTTTCATCATGGGTTTCAAAGTTTATTTTTTATAATAAGAGGTAGAAAGAGTAAATATTGTATAACATAAAGATCAGAATTGGTAGTGGTTCAAATAGTTGACATTATAAGACGTGGGCTTAAGTGGAGCCAGTTTAAAATGAGGCCAGAGATACCACAGTAGAAAAACCACTTGTTTAGTTTTGTTTGGACTGGACCAAACAGCAATTGTTTCATGAACCACTGTCTGAGAATCATCAGGAGAAAAGACGTCCTGATCACGAGGACTAAAGATTGTGGATTTGTTACTGGAGGATAGAATCAGTAGCCAATTATGTCTAGCCAGGAATAGTTTACGCTGTTTAACACTAATCAATTCCTATCCTCAACCACTTACCTCATCTTCCTCTTTTCCTTCTATCAACTCCCAACTTTTATCCCTCCTTGGGGGCATGTTTTGGGTTTTCTGTCTGAATCTGTGTACCCCAAATTGCAGTCCTCTGATCCCAAATTGCACTTTGCCTTTTTAATGGCCACCTGAATTTTTAGGTTAACAGCTTGACTTTAGAAAATAAGTTTTACCTGTCTTTTTGACTAGCTCATTGATAATTGGAACGATATCATGGGGAAACGTTATCCATGTTTTGGGTGTATATTTTGAATAAGTTAGCATTCCCAGAAAACACAAAAATAATGTGAAAGAGTTGGCACTTATTCTACTCTGTCATTGTAAGAATTTAGAACTGAATTCAGTGTTCAGATCTCACAGAAAAGACAGAAAAGATGGGACCCTTGCCAATTGAAAATGTCCTGATAAAAGCACATGTTCCTGAAACTGGTAGTAATTCTAATCATAACATGTTTTTGCTTCCAGGAAGAATGTATTCCCCAAAGATAACATAGTATAAGACAGTGAACCATATTAAGATTTTTCTTGGGTAAGCCATATTGATATTGCCTTTTAGTAAAGTGAAAGGGGTGATATGGAATGCAGGAAAACTAATGCAGTCAAGTACTCTGGCATGTGCACATCTTGCAAAATGTTTGCATACCCAGCACACAATGCCAGTTTGAAGACCACGAGTCTTCATGACTCAGGATGATTTGATAATATACATAGAGAACCCCAAAATCTCCACAGAAAAACTAATTCAACTCATCAATCAATTCAGTAAAGTGGCAGGATACAAAATCAACACGCAAAAGTCAGTAGCCTTCCTATACACAAACAATAAATCTGAAGAAGAAGAAATCAAAAAAACCACCCCTTTTATTATTGAAACAAAAAAAATCAAATATTTGGGAATAAATCTAACAAAAGAGGTAAAGGACCTATACAAAGAAAACTATAAAACACTGTTAAAAGAAATAGAAGAAGACACAATGAAATGGAAAGACATCCCCTGCTCATGGATTGGAAGAATAAACATTATTAAAATGGCCATCCTACCAAAAGCAATATACAGATTCAATGCTATTCCAATCAAAATCTCAATGGCATTCTTCAAAGAAATTGAACAATTATTGATGAAATTCATATGGAATCACCAAAAACCCCGAATAGCCAAAGCTCTACTGAAAAAAAAAGAAGGAAATGGAGGCATCACACTCCCAGACTTCAAACTATACTACAAAGCCATAATCATCAAAACTGCATGGTATTGGAACAAGAACAGACATACAGACCAATGGAATCGAATAGAAAATCCAGAAATAAACCCACAGATTTATGGTCAACTAATCTTTGACAAAGGAGCAAAGACTATGCATTGGAGCAAAGAAAGTTTGTTCAATAAATGGTGCTGGGAAAACTGGGTTGCTACATGCAAAAGAATGAAGCTTGACCACTACCTCACACCATACACAAAAATCAACTCAAAATGGATTAAAGAACTAGACATAAGACCTGAAACCATAAAATACATAGAAGGAAATATAGGTGAAACACTACGTGATTTGCATATCAAAGACATCTTTACAGACACATCACCCAAAGCAGTGATAGTGAAGGCAAAGATAAACAGCTGGGACTACATCAAATTAAAGAGCTTCTGCACAGCAAAAGAGACAATAACAAAAACAAAGAGAAACCCCACCAACTGGGAGAACATTTTTGCACCCAACACTAATGATAAAGGACTGATGACAAAAATCTGCAAAGAGCTGATGAAACTCAACAACAACAAAGAAAATAACCCAGTCAAAAAATGGGCAGAAGAGCTAAAAAGAAACTTCTCTGAAGAGGAAATGCAAATGGCCAACAGACATATGAAAAAATGTTCAACATCACTTGTCATCAGGGAAATGCAAATCAAAACTACCATGAGATACCATCTTACACCAGTGAGAATGGCACATATTAAAAAAACTAGCAACAACAAATGTTGGCGAGGTTGTGGAGAAAAAGGAACTCTCCTGCACTGTTGGTGGGAATGCAAACTGGTCCAACCACTATGGAGAGCTGTGTGGAGATTTCTGGACCTACTAAACATAGAGCTTCCATATGATCCAGCAATTCCACTCCTAGGTATTTACCCAAAGGACACAGAAACATCAATTCCAAAGAACACTTGCACCCCTATGTTTATAGCAGCACTATTTACAATAGCTAAGCTTTGGAAACAACCCAAATGCCCAAAAATAGATGACTGGATCAAGAAGATGTGGTACATATATACCATGGAATATTACTCAGCATTCAAAAAAGATAAACACATGCAATTTGCAGCAACATGGATGGCGCTGGAAGGGATCATGCTCAGCGAAATAAGCCAAAAAGAAAAAGAAAAATACCGGATGGTCTCACTCATAGCAGGAATCTAGAAAACTTAAATAAGCGACCAGGAAAATGAATAACTATAAGAAAGTGAAAATCAAAATCAACAAAAAACTATGAACCAGAGACACTTTTTGGGGGGGGGGCCGGGAGGGGAGGGATTGGGGTCAGAATGGGGCATGTGCAGTTGTATGGGGGAATATAAAAATAAAATTTATTATTTAATAAAAAAAAAAAGACTCAGGATGATTAAATGAGTCAATACAAGTAAATTCTTAGAACAATACCTGGGTATCTAATAAGCACTGAGCAAAAAGTAAGCTGATACTACTTGTATTTTTTGGGTCCCCCTTTAGAAAGAATGCATACCTTCTTTGAATTCTTAGCTTGACCTCAGGGCTTTCCTTCTGCATTCAGCATCGTATGGAATTAATTGAACAAGTATCAGAAAAATCTGTTACCTCAGTATTAGAATCACTGTTTCATTCTTCTCATGAGACAAACTTCACTGTTGAAACTTTGGTGAAACTGTTGGAACTTTCTGGTCAAATTCCATTTAGGTTAGCCATAAATGTGTTTTTCTTCTGGATATACGTAATTCTATATATGGACCCAGCCTGATGCTAATGAACTGTCCCATAAGTTGGGAATCTGTGTGATTTCATTAGTACCTTAGGAAAGTAGAAGTTACTGGAGAACTGAAGAATTAGAATATAGAATGGAAAGCACAATGATAGTACATGCTCCATTGCTATTTGAAAAACCTAGTAAAATGAGAATAGCAACAAGATTATTGGTTAGTGACTATTTTCATTCTTGATTGTGCTGTTGTTTTTTTGTTGCCAAGCCATTGGCCTCTTCCATGCAGGTTGTATGTAATGCAACAGCTAAAAGCCCACCTGTGTATCCTTCAGGAATTAGCAGATTCATGCTGATGATGGGTAAGAAAAGTAAAGTAGCATGTGTGATGAGATGCTTTAGTCATAGGAGATATTGAAATCAAATGGAACAAGCACTGTGTTTGTTTTTATTATTTTTTTTATTTTATGTATTTTTTTTGTGTGTGTGTGGGACCCTCGCCGGTGGCTGGGAATCGAACTGGCACTGCAGAGGCTGTGGGCAGCCTTGCAACCCAGCACTCAACCACCGCGCCACCAGGGGAGGCCCTGTCTTTTTTTTTAAAGTGAAAAAATATCTGCATTTCACTCCTAGCTCTACCATTTAATCACCTCTTTGGCTTTAGGAAAATTACTAAAACTACAAAAATTACTAAAAATTACTAAATTACAAAAATTACTAAAACTACAAATAAACTAATATGGTAGTTTTATATATGTGTGTGTGTGTGTGTGTGTGTGTGTAATTCTTAAAATCAGAATAAATGGGTTACTATATTTAAGTACTCAGCCTAATTCCTAGCATATAACAAGCACTCAGTCAATGTTAACTATTATTGTCATTTATTTTTGTTAATGAATTTTGGCTTTTAATGCATGTAAATATCAAAACATGCAAAGGGAACTTTCCTGTAGTGTTGATATTTTTGTGACTACAACCCTGAAAACTGAGTATCTGTCAGCATCTACCACAGCCATACCTGCCTAGAGAATGTTTAGATTTTTCAGAAATCACTGCCTTTTTCACAGAGATGAAATTTGCCATGAAAAAAACCCATTAATTATAATACATTTTTTTGTTGTTGTTAAGATTTATTTATTTATTCATACAAGGACCAGGATACAGGCCAGATTCTCAGGCGGGTGAGAGGATTCACCAGAGACAGAGCGTGAAGCAGAATAGGCAGACTGAAGAAATACACTGCTGAGGGGAGCAGTGGGCAAGACAGGAGAGATCTGCTCGCCATGTGGGACCCTCGCTGCCCGGCTGAGATTGAACTGGCGCTGCAGGGGCTGTGAACAGCTTCACAGTGGGGTCGGTGCTCAACCGCCTGTGCCACCAAGGGAGGCCCTATAATGCCTTTTTAAAAATGACTTTCTTAATCTAGGAAAACATTATAAAGGTTGCAAATATTCCAGATAAGAAAGATTTTTCATTCACTACCTGAAACTAGATACTTTGCAGTTTGCCATTGTAAATCCATTAAAAGTGTATTCCAGGGTCTCCCCGGTGGCGCAGCAGTTGAGCGCTGGGTTGCGAAGCTGCCTGCGGCCTCTGCGGCGCCGGTTCTATCCCCAGCTGCTCCCCGGGCACCGGAGGAGGGTCCCGCATGGCGCGCAGACCTCTCCTGCTGCCCGCTGCTCCCCTCAGCAGTGTACTTCGGTCCTTCTGCCTGCTCTGCTCCCCGCTCTGGCTCTGGTGAATTCTCTCACCCTCCCGTGCTTCTGACTGTACCCAGTGCATGTATAAACAAAACAAACAAAACAAATAAATAAATTAAATAAATAAAAAACATGCCTCTATTAAAAAAACAAACAAACAAACAAACAAACAAAAAAAAAGAGTGTATTCCAGTTAAGAATTTATTAAATCATGTATGGGATATGGCTTTGAGTGGTTAGGAAGCAGTTTTTTCTTTGCCAATAGCAGCACTCTTATTTCTATATTAAAAGTGAGTTTTCGGGGCCTCCCTGGTGGCGCAGGGATTAAAGCCTCAGTGCTATCAAGCTGTTGCTAGCCCCTACAGCATAAGTTTGATCCCCTGCCAGAGAGCTAGCTCACATGGCACAGCAGACCTTTCCTGTCTCACCCACTGCTCCCCTCAGCAGTGTTTCAGTAGATCTGCCTATTCTACTCCTCACTCAGTCTCTGGTGAAACCTCTCATCCCCCACACCTCTGACCTACACCCTAGTTCTTGTATGCATAAATAAATAAATCTTTTATAATTAAAAGGGAGTTTTCAATTTTTTGTCAATGATCATTTTTCATTGGTAACCCAGAGGGATTTTGAATTGTCATTTTGTGGGCTTTATTAGAAAGTTAAATCCAGGATTGAATTAATCAGAGAGTACAAGATTGGGTTTCTGCATTTTTCAGTTTTGAAATATACTTAATATAGGTAATGGATTGACCATTTATCATGATAGTGTTCACACTGACAGCAATGAAATACATTACATAATTCTTTTAAGAAAATCCTGAGAGCTTAATGTACAGCATGATGGCAGGAGACCCTGATGGCATAAGATGAATAAGCTGCCATCTTTCCAAATTTTCTTTTAAGCTTTTATAAGAAACAAGCATACCAGGGCAGAGAATGTAGGGCAAGTAGAAGGTTGTTCTTATAGCTGGAATAATAGGAGAAGCCCCAACTGGCCTCGAGGTGATATCATTTGTTTGTCATGGTCTAGCTATGTAACCTTGGATAAATCACTTAATTTTTCTAAGTTTCATGTCCATGTTTACTATAATTCCAGGGGAATTATAATAGTGTTTCTACCTTTCTTTCTTTTTTAAAAAAAATAGTTTTATTTGTTTTATGCAAATAAGAACTAGGATGTAAAGTAGAGGTGTGAGGGTTGGAGGTGGGGGTGAGAGGATTCACCAGAGAGAATGGGGAGCAGAAGAGGCAGACATACTGAGAGGAGCAGCGGGCGAGACTGGCAGGCCGAGGATTGAACTTGTGCTGTCGTGGTTGGCAGTAACTTGTAGCACTGTTTTTAACTCCTGTGCCACCAGGGAGGCCTGTGTTTCTACCTTTCTAAAAGATGATTAAGTAACATAATGGATAGAAAAGTATCTTGAAAGCTGTAAAAAAGAAAGAAAGAAAACTACAAATGCATCATATTATTCATTCCATAAATATTTATTAAAAGCCCAATGTCAACTAATCTTTGACAAAGGAGCAAAGACTATGCATTGGAGCAAAGAAAGTTTGTTCAATAAATGGTGCTGGGAAAACTGGGTCGCTACATGCAAAAGAATGAAGCTTGACCACTACCTCACACCATACACAAAAATCAACTCAAAATGGATTAAAGAATTAGACATAAGACCTGAAACCATAAAATATATAGAAGGAAATATAGGCGAAACACTACGTGATTTGCACATCAAAGACATCTTTACAGACACATCACCCAAAGCAGTGATAGTGAAGGCGAAGATAAACAGCTGGGACTACATCAAATTAAAGAGCTTCTGCACAGCAAAAGAGACAATAACAAAAACAAAGAGAAACCCCACCAACTGGGAGAACATTTTTGCACCCAACACTAATGATAAAGGA
Source organism: Talpa occidentalis (assembly GCF_014898055.3). NCBI lineage: Eukaryota > Metazoa > Chordata > Mammalia > Eulipotyphla > Talpidae > Talpa > Talpa occidentalis. Next base: position 61,733,556 of record NW_023604295.1, on the reverse strand, counting down.
CTGATCACAAAAATCTGCAAAGAGCTGACGAGACTCAACAACAACAAAGAAAATAATCCAGTCAAAAAATGGGAAGAAGAGCTAAAAAGAAACTTCTTTGAAGAGGAAATGCAAATGGCCAACAGGCATATGAAAAAATGTTCAACATCACTTGTCATCAGGGAAATGCAAATCAAAACTACCATGAGATACCATCTTACACCAGTGAGAATGGCACATATTAAAAAAACTAGCAACAACAAATGTTGGCGAGGTTGTGGAGAAAAAGGAACTCTTCTGCACTGTTGGTGGGAGTGCAAACTGGTCCAACCACTGTGGAAAGCTGTGTGGAGATTTCTGGACCTACTAAACATAGAGCTTCCATATGATCCAGCAATTCCACTCCTAGGTATTTACCCAAAGGACACAGAAACATCAATTCCAAAGAACACCTGCACCCCTATGTTTATAGCAGCACTGTTTACAATAGCTAAGCTTTGGAAACAACCCAAATGCCCAAAAATAGATGACTGGATCAAGAAGATGTGGTACATATATACCATGGAATATTACTCAGCATTCAAAAAAGATAAACACATGCAATTTGCAGCAACATGGATGGTGCTGGAAGGGATCATGCTCAGCGAAATAAGCCAAAAAGAAAAAGAAAAATACCGGATGGTCTCACTCATAGCAGGAATCTAGAAAACTTAAATAAGGGACCAGGAAAATGAATAACTATAAGAAAGTGAAAATCAAAATCAACAAAAAACTATGAACCAGAGACACTTTTAGGGGGGCAGGGGCGGGAGGGGAGGGATTGGGGTCAGAATGGGGGCGCTGCAATTGTATGGGGAATATAACAATAAAATTTATTATCTAATAAAAACAAAATAAATAAAATTAAAAAAAAAAAGCCCAATGTGTACCAGACTTGTCTTAAGGATAAGAATTTAAAGTCAAAAAAGATATGGTCTCTAGTGGTGAGGAAATAGCTGTTCAGTAAGGAGAAACAGACATGTCAACGTGTTAAGTTTAGTAAAGTATCACCAGTGTGCAGAGCTAGAACACTCTTTGTGTAACTATGGTCTGGATTACTGAGGTGGAGTGTGCAAAGTGTTCTGAAGTCAAGAAACTCTAAACCCACATATTGTCATAAAGATCATCCATGTTCCAGTTGAGGCTTCCCACAATGGGAAGGGAATTAGGAAAGAAAGTTTGACCCAGTTGCAAAGTCCTTATTAAATGGTATATGAGGAGAAGAGGACAGCAGGTACTAGGCAAGTGTGGTATGGATAGATGGCTTGAGTATTGGGGGAGAGTGATTTTGATGTGATAATGGAAAGAAATGGCCTGGAAGCAACACTATGGGGCCAGAAGAATGGTGCTACCCTAGGCTTGGCAATGGAATGTGGGAAGCATGGACTGTCTTTTGCAAGACTGGGAGGTTATATGACCTGGAGGAAGGGTTGGACCTGCAGCCTGGAAATGGACAAGGAGGCATCTGTAAGAAGGATAAGGCTTATGGGTTGTAATAATAGCAATATCTGTCATGTGTTGAACCCTTAGAATGTGCCAGGTCCTGTACTTGTCTGCTTTATCCATTTAACTTCACAGGACTCTACAAACAAATTATTATCATCTGTACTCTATAGATGAGGACAAGAGATACAGACAGGCCACAGGCATAATTTAGGGTCACACAGCATGTCCACATTAGAATCATTGAGCCCAGATCTGCCAGCCTGCAAAGCTGTGCTTTTTCAGTGTTTCACGTATCTTCAAAGAGACTTCGAGAGCACCACAGGAAGCACTCAAAGTGAAGTCACTGAGGAAGGAAAGAAACCAAGGAAGAAGAATTTTATGGGAATGACTAGACAATAGATGAGAGGACTTTTGATCAGAGATGCTTGCATTTTGGCTGAGGGCTGCAGACACCAGGGCTGTAAGGACTGGGGTCACTGATGCTGGTGGAGTCTGAAGCTTGGTGAGGTTAGAGAGAGCCTTTCTACAGATTCAGATGGAGTTCTGTTGTGAGGTTGCCCTGGCGTCTTCTGAAGATAGTTAGCCCAAGCATTTAGCAAAGAGGGGGCCCCCTATCCTGACTCTTCCATTTCTGGGAGAGTGATCTAAAAAGGCTTATCTTCATGAGGTGTCAGTGGTCATTCTTTTTGTCTATGTAATGGAGAACGGAGAAGGAAATGTGGCATGATGCTGGCCTCTCTTTTGCATGAAAGGAGGGAACCAACCAGACTTTGTGATAACTTGGCCACTTTTTACTTGGGGACCTTTGGAACTGTGTAGTACAAATTGGAATGCTCATAAAACTATACTGAAAAGCAAACACATGTATCAGCCTCTCTGGGGTGGTAGTTACCAGTATCCAACACAGCTTTATATAGAGATTGTAGAAGGAAATATTTTTGCTTTCCTTGCCATCCAGGCATGGCTAGTGATCAACTTTTATTTACCAAGGGACAATTAATGCTACAGCTGAAATAGCAACTCCCTGTGGTCTAGGAGAGAAAGTAGTGTGCATATTATCAGCACAGGCTAGGACCAGAGACTTCTGGTAGCGAGCTTCGATATTTGGGGTGAGCAGCCCCCAATTCAGCAGCCAAGTAAAAGTGATCTCAGGTATGGGGGTTCAGATTAGAAGAAACAAAGGCAGAAGGTGAGCAACTGAAGAAAAGTTATGCCTCTCACAGCCTTACTTTCAGTTAAGTGTTTCCATTAGAATCCTTGATTATGGTGAAAAAACATATGCCCTTCAAATTAATACATGTGCCATTAGATCCTGTCAATCAAACAAGGGCTTGGGTGTTAATAGGATAAATAAATGTCCTCAGAATGGGAATAATAAGGAAAGAGGAGAGGACATAGCCTTTAACCTTTAGTTTGCAAAGGATGCTTGTGGAAGAAATTGGACCCATATTGTAAATGTGATTTCTGCCTCTTCACAGTATGAGTTTTCTTTTTTTCTTTGAATGACACCAACACTATCTGTGCCTCTCTTGTACCACTTATTATATTCTACACTGTGTTATAATTTTTCTTACTTCCTCTAACTAATAATTCCTCAATGGCAGGGAGAGTGCCAGAGTCCATTCTGTATCACCCATGACACTTTGCATTCAGTAGCTACTCAGTGTTTAACTGAAATGATAAACACAAGGACATTGTGAGTCCTCTGAATTTCTTAGCTCCATACTTAGCTACACTTCACAAAATCCGCTTTCTACATTTTCTGGGATAGGGGACTAAATTACAGTAAAAGTGTCCTATAATACTTAGAGTTAGTAGGAGGGGTTTTTTCTGTTTAGGGAATGTTGCTAAGCCCTCTCATCAAAAATAGCCTTTCCATCACTTCTAAACTCTGCCAGGGTGGAGTAAATTGGCAAGGGCACTTCAAAGGAAAAAACAATGTCATGTCCTGACCATGCTGGTCCAGTGGAGGAGGAAAATGTGTGTGGTTGAAGCTTGGGATGCTAAGTGTTATAAAAATGGAACCAACTATCTGATGGTGGGTGCATAGATATAACTTTTGTGACATTCCTTCCCCAACTTTTGTATATTCCTATGCACGCTGGATCCTAGGCAGCTGGAGTCTTTAAAAGGCAGCTGGTGATTAGAAAGCTCACCACCAAAGCCATGTAGCAGTCCTTTAAGAAGGACACACAGAAATCTTGGAGAAGGCCACAGGTCAGAATGGAAGCATGAACAGTGGGAATGGTGAGAGCTGGCTAGAAAGACATACATGGAACTGTAAGTCCTGAGCAGAACAGGAGATTGGGCAAAGCTTCTCCATTCCGAAGGCTGTTGCTCCTTTAGGGTCTGCCACGCAGGTACTGATATGGAATCAAACCAGTGACAGGATTGTCATTTTAATTTTCGTAAAACCTACTTAAAGTCCTTCTGTGTAACTGGAAATCTAGTGTCCTTAAAGGATTTTTCCTTAAATATCGATTCAGATTTTTCTAAGAAAGTTGGAAACACTGGGCGGGTCACAATCACCATTCTGATGGTGTGGACTGTGAAGAACCAAAGTTGGAATGGGGAGATACATATCAGTGCCAGTATGGACTGTATTAGAAGGCCTAGAATGGCTACTTCCATTAGTTATTACAGACTGCCCTCTGGGAAATTTAAATAGGAAAACCTTTTGGTTTAGCCTGACTGACTTTGTAATTAGAATGTTTGTTCAAATAGCAAATTGTTGCATCGAGATGAATCTGTCTCTTCTCCACTAAAGAAAATAGTCTTTGATGCCTTCCCCCAAGCAGCCAAACATTCCAGATGGAAAACCATCGAGCTGTTCATCTCTCTAGATACACATCCACTAGCAGTCCCAGCACCGTGCACTGGTCTGACTCTGTTTCTCTTCCAGTCCCCAGCCAGCTACTTCATATTTCATCATGTCACACAGACTCCTCCCACATGCTTTTGCTCCCCTCTTTCTTGGGGATGGCCATAAACGCCTGCTAATGGGGACCTCTCCATCTATAACACCAGATCTCTAAAATCTCCCTAGGTTTGATCCTCTTCCTCATCCACCTCTTACAATAGATGAAGGACCCTTTCTTCTACCAGAAGCATGTGTCTGCTTCATGACAACTAGCAGTCAGCAAAATGTACCATTAAAAACATGGTAACTAATGGGAAAACTCCGTAGTAGTCCTAGTTCAGGTAAATTCCAATCCCAGTAGATGAGTTTGATAATTTTGGCTTAAAAACAACCATGTCTTCCCCACTAAGCATAAGGCTCTATTTTATGTAACACTTAAATTTATGTTATGATAAGCCTGATTAGTTTCAATTTCTTGCATTTCCTTTACTGGTTTTATTGGTTTGATAAGATCCCACATTTAAAGTTATGAAAATGTAGAAATTGTGTGTTGAAGTAAACTGAATTATAATGTCTTTTAAAGGGAGTTGTTCTTTGACGCTTGAGATGACTATAAATGTAAACTTAATTTTTCTCCATAGCTCCCTGGATAAAATTATTAAAATGTCATTTCTCTGAAAAAGAAGATCCTGTATCCTGAATGTTGTTTGTATTGTCAATGAATAGCTGGTCATTATGTAAAGATCAACCCCTATTGATAAGAATCAGGAGTACACCCCCCAAGATTCCTGATAAATTGTTTATTCAGCTGCATGACTGCAAAGATTTTCAATTAGTAGACATGTCCATTTGCACCCTTATTTGCTAGTAAGTCCATAGACTAAGTCACCAAATTGGAGTTCCTAGTCTTCTTCTGAGGAGAGATAGCTGCTCATTTCCCTAAAATGAACATAACTACTAGGCTAGGCAGGCTATAGTGAAGGTAGCTCTCTCTACCAACCCACCCCCACCACCTGTCATGCCAAGTTGCAGAGTGGGGGCTGCTGGAAGCTTATTCAAGCTCCTTGACCTCATCCCAAAGCAAGAAACAGAAGACCATGATGACATAGCTGTGGTCACACAAAGTCTGTTAACTACATTGGTTGTCTTTGTTTATTCAAGAACTCTGAGCTTTTTTTTTAGCAAGAAATTTGAACCACATTTTGTTTGAGATACTCCAGACAGCTGTAGCAATGTGGTTACCATTTTGTAAACTTTTAAACAAAACTGTTAGCAGTTCACAACTTTGTTTAAAGAACAATGACTTGGAGCACAGGCCTGTCTTCTCAAGACTCAGAGGACAATGACCAAGGCAGAGAAGAATTCAGTGCAGAGCTGACTGACCAAAGCCCGCTTTTGCAAAATCTCAGAATCCAAAGGTTAGGGTTGAGCTACCTCTTCCCATTTTGCAGAAGTGTCTGTGAATTCGGCTCCACTGCTTTGGTGATTTACACAAATACTTTCAGCCCTCCTCAAGTGGAAGAGAAATTCAGGAAAAATGGGCATGAAAACAATCCTCTCTGTTTTTATCCCCTACCCCAGAGACTGAGCAAGAATCATTATTTTCTGTTTAAATTGTTCACTTCCCAGCCATTGCCATCTTTGTTTCTTCTCTTCTGTACCTCTGTAGTCAACACTCTGTAACAGCCCAATCCTTACCTGTGCTTTCACTGTAATCTCTCTACTAAAATATCTGCCTTTATCCTATCTCTCCTAAACTTTGGATTCCTAGGTTTTTTGTTTTATTTTGTTTTTGTTTTTTAAAGATTTATTTATTTATGCATACAAGAACTGGGGTACAGGCCAGAGGTGTGGGGGGGTGAGAGGATTCACCAGAGACAGAGTGGGGAGTAGAACAGGCAGACTGACTGAAATACACTGCTGAAGGGAGCAGTGGGCGAGACAGGAGAGGTCTCGTGCTCAAGGGTAGCTCCCTGGCCTGCCAGGGGATCGAATTCATGCTGTAGAGGCTGAGGATCGCTTCATAGTGCTGTGCTTAACCCCTTGCACCACCAGGGAGGCCCTGGATTCCTAGGTTTTGCAAGATTTAAGTTTATAGGAAACATCTTTATGAGTTTTTTTCCTACTATATAGTTAGCTATATTATTGTTCTTTCGCCTTATCTTGGAGTGTTCACAAAAACATTTAACAAGAAGTTTTGTTTACGTCTCATAAACATTCTTCTAAAACCATATAAATATCTATGCCAAATCAATTTTTCTAACCTATTCACAAAGCTAATTATCAGATAGTGTGTTCTGCTACCAAAGATTAAAATTGAAATAGCCTGTAATTGAAGTTCACCAGTAATACTGATTTTGGGGGTGACAACCTTCAATTTCCAAGTACACAAACACGTATGAATTACAGGGGCTTAAACTCATAATACTCTTATTGACACATGTTTTTGAAAATTCAGTTTCAGAATGCCTCCAGAAGGCATTTCTTTGGCTTAATTGCAATTCCAACTAACATCTTCAGAACTTAAAAGTAGATGGTGATTCAATTTTTACTAATTTTGGGGCAAAGAGAAATTTCAGGAAGACTCAGTAATCATTGAAAAGGATAGTTAAAGGGCTGTAAGATTAACCATTTTAACCTAAAACAAAACGTTTCTTATGTACCCTCAGAGCAATACTGACTAGGTATTTCCTGGAGATTAATGGCAGCCTGAGTTAATGGGCTAAGGGAAGGTCATTAATCCTTACGCAAAGATAGTTTGGAAAGTAGAAATGAAAAACAACTGCTAGGTCAAGGTGATGAAATCCCAAGAGATGTTTCAGAAGATTAGTTCCCATTTTAGAAATCCATACTTATTTCCATTCTCACTCTCCCTGCTCCACATACATACCTCAGACTCAGACTTTCAACCTCCTGGGATGCAATTAGACTTTTGAAAGTAGCTTGTAATCTCTCCTTTCACCAGACAAAACCGTTTTTATCAATGAGCTTCCTCTTCTTGCTCTTTCTCACTAAAACCCATCTTAAAGTCATGCATTTTGTGTAGTTTCTTACCATCAGACACATTACTGATGTTGACAGGAAATTGTGCTTGAAGTGTAGAAACCATGACAGTCTGAGTATATCCCCTAGGGATTTTTATTAGATAAAATATCTATGTGTGATATACATTTGACATGCAGAAAATACGAAATTATTTTCAGTAGTAGGCTGGGATTGATGGAACAATAAGACCTAGGTACCACCTCAGTAAATCAGAAGAGGCTGAGTCATTGAAAGGGAACAGAAACAAATTGGAATAGTCAGGATACCATTACAGCAGAAGTGCAACTTTCCAAACTGAAGAATACTCCCGGAGGTGTACACTTGATGATGATGATGATGATGATGATGATGTCATAGTTTATGAAAGTCAGCCCTCCTCCAGGCCAGCCAGGACCTCAATCTATTACAATGACCTTCCTATCTGGTCAGATTTACTGATCTTAGGATTATGCAAGATACAGTACAACTTCTGGAGCAAGAAGGACTCAGGTAAAAATAGAAGGGAATGGTGGTAGAGGATCAGGACCCATGTGGTAAAAGACTGTACAAAGAACCCCACTTTGGCTCTTTACCTAAAGAACTGCAGAAAGCTGGAGAATGAGCTTTTAGTTGGAAGTGGGGATGTCATATCCATGGGCATCATCTTCTGTACCTGCAGGTCCCTTTAGGAGAACTTAAGGAGCCAGAACTTTCAGTCTTACCTGTGCTGAGCATGCTGCTTTTCCCGCTGTGAATGCAAGCTTCCTTTAGAATTCTTAAGATGAGTGAATATTCACTCGAGTGGTATATGACTGTTTTTTCCAATAACCTCAAGTCAAGACCCTATAGTATGTTTTCACATGTTTGGAAAATTTGAAATACCAGAGGTTATTTTGCTGTTTAAAAAAAAAAAAAAAAAGCTGTTGAAAATGAATACGATAGCAGAAGTATACTAAAGGGAACTCTAAGAAAAATGTTTTCTGGCCAGTAAAACAAAGGAATAAATGCCAAAAAAAAAAAAAAACACATTAAAATGGCAACTGGCATTTTGCACTAACATGTAGTTGATCTGATTCTGAAAGCGTTAAATCCTTGTGGATTCTGTGACAAATCGAAGAGATGTATGCTTGTAGCTACCAGTTCAAACTGAACTACTGTTTTAGGACTTAAGTACAGGTGAATATCTTTATGTTCTTCTATATTGTTAAAAAAAAATTAAAAGAGCTCTTGTTTATACACAGATTAGTTCCAGTAGACCTACTTGAGCCTTTGAGTTCTCTTTTCAGCTAAGATTGCCTTGTACAAATGAACTATCCAGATGTGAATGGAAACATAGTAATAGAATTGCATGTTGAAATACTAGATTATTTAGGTCATGATTGCAGTTTTATAATACCATCTGGGCAAATGATTAAATGCATGTGAATTCAACATGTAAACTAGTTTTTCTCCCTTCAGTAGGCATTATGGCCTCTTTTGACACTTTGTTGGTAGTGAAATTTCCTGGTCACTTTGCTTACTTTAAGAGTAATGGATTCATGATTGTGTAATATTTGAACTGAAGCTTTCCTTCTACACATTTTTCAAGTATTTAATGCATCAGTACAGTCTTTCTGAAACCTGACTTTACCACTTAACAATAGGATAGTGAAACTTGCTGTGTTATGTGTACAAATGCTATTTTTCCAAATTGGGAAAGAACAAATAAAACCCAATAGAAGTGCCTGGTTTTGAAAAGGAGTAATTTAATTCTTTAACATTAACACTCTCCCCAGGTAGTGTTACATAAATAATTACTACTATACAAGAAAAGTCATTTCCTATTCTGGAATAATTTGTACACGTTTAGGAATCTCATTGTCTCCTCAAAATCCTCTGGACTGTGAAACCCTAAATTATCAAAATTTGAATATGGAACTTCCATTATATGATTTAAATTTTATGGGAAGAGAGAGCAAGAGAATTGGGGGGGGAAAAAAGTTGTTACTCATGGCTGGAGAATCTCAGGGAAGGGAAAAGAATATTTCTTCTTCTTTAACATAAATCAAGGAAATTTATGGTTGACTTTTAATAGTCAATTTTCTGGGTTTATTTAGTGCCCAGACCACAAAATTTGGCATTTTAAAGTCCTATCTGCTTATGGGTATGTAGTGACTAGAGCAGTGGTTCTTAGGGTCGCAAAGAAAACATTGTTCAAATACCCGTTCCTTTGGTTTCTAGGTGGCTTTTCTAGTCCTGGCATTCCTAATTTGACCCAAAGTTTTATGTCTGTGTGGGTCTTGTAACATTTATCAATGTCTCAGAAGACCTGGCATACCACATTTCAAGACTGAGTTTTGATGGATTCTGTGACAAATGCATCTGCTAATACTATCACCTTTGAGGTTAGGATTTTTCTAACATCGTGGTGAGAGTTGTCTGTGTTAATGATAATGATAATAGCTCCTGACTACTAGCACTCATTATGTGCCACTAACTGTACTACTTAATACTTTATATTTCTCATTTATTGCTCCCTACAAGGCAAATACAATTATTATCTCCATTTATGACTGAGGAAATCTTAAACTATGCTTTTGTTTGCTATTAACTATTCCATTCAAACAGCCCTTATTTTGTTCTAGTGGTTGGGCATTGCTTCTTACCTAGATTCTGATGTCAACTTCGGACTGTTGGACTCAGAAAAGTATCTGGCTTAGTTTGTTACATAAATAAGTAAGCAAATGAACAAGCATTATGCTTCCAAATTTTGTGATTTTCCCCCCTCCCGTTCCCCTCCTCCTATTCTCAGTATAGGTTGTAGTGGCAGTAGCAGTGGTGACTGTTGGTTTTGACAGATGCTGGGTAGGCAGTAATGTCTCTGACTACTAAAATCAAGCAATATTCCCTTGTAATTATATATTTTTCAGAATCTAGCAGCCTTTGGTCAATTTCTCAACCCAACATTCTCAACCCAAGCACTACTGGAAGTTTTTTGTCTCGTGGCTTTTTTCATTAGACAATGCAGACTTGATGGCACTGTTGCACAAGTTAGAGAGTTGAATTTCTTAGGTTGACCATTTTTAACTATCTCTAGATAAACCTAGTTCTAAGCACAGTGTTAAAACCTTGGAAAAACTTATTCAGCTTAGTTCTTTATCTATAAGACAGATAAGCTGTTTTAATCACAGAATGGATAGTTTATAAAAAGCATAAAGTAATGGCTCAGGTTCTGAAGACTGGATGTCTACATTAGCATAGTTAGATGAGGGCCCTCTTCAGGTCACCCACTTCTTGCATCCTCACGTGGTGGAAGAAATTTCTCTGGGTTTTCACATGTGGGCTCCAAAAATGCATCTGCTGATACTATCACCTTTGAGGTTAGGATTTCAACAGATGAATTTTGTTCAGACCATAGTAATAGCCCGTTTTATTCTTGTCTGAAGAGGAAAAATTAGAACATGTCATCTGAAGTAGAGATGGCACCAAGGTAAAATCATAGATAGATCCCTGATTGCTTTGAGAACTTGAAGATTGAAGCTACAATATCTCACATCCCAATTTATCCCCAGCTCCCTTAAAAATTAAAAAAAAAAACAACTTTTTTATACCAACAAAGTTTGCCCTTTCTCACTTTTGTAATTCAGACATGGTCTTATGTCCCTACTTCCCACCAAAATTAATGCTTTTGGTTAATATTTACTGGATCCTTACCCATATAAAAGTGCTATTACGAGGGTGAACTCCCTACAAGGTATGACTCCTTTGGGCTTCATAGTAAGGCATGATCCCTTTTGCCAGGGCTTGCTCTCCAGTACAGTGCTAATCTTGACCAAGTACTGACACATGCACAGTGTTCACTGGTCTCCTTAGGCATTTCCCAGACAGAACTGAGAGACTACTGACATTACAGTGCAGCACTGAGCAGCGCACTGGAACTGTGCTGACCAAACTGTCACTGCTCTGCTGCAACATAAGTCAATATATAGAGAGTATTTAGGAACCTTTATTGCAGTCAATAGTGGATTGACTGTAACAAAATTTTGTCTTATCCCATAAGTAGTTAGAAATGACTGATTTAGTTTGCTGTTTCTCAAACTCTAATTTACAGAAGATGTCATTCCCAAATGCAGATTCTGATTCTGGGATGCAGCCTGACTTTCTGTTCTTATTACATACTCCCACATGATACTACCAATTTACCAACCAAACTTTGAGTAACAAGGATTTGATGGCTTTGTATGCTTCATGCACGGTTTCCCCTTGAATTTATTTAAGCCCACATATTAGCCTTGTTAAAAGTTTTTCATATTTTATTTTATATATTTTTTACATCATTTTTCATTTTTGCACAATGTATACATTTTCATCTTGGTTATAGTCCCCGTGAAATTCCCACCCCCTCCCTTGTTAAACCCCAGTGCCTTCTCTCCTCCCCTCCATAGTGTGTCTCTGGTTTATAGCTGCTTATTGATTTTGATTTTGATTTTATTATAATTAGTCTTTTTCCTGGTCTCTTATTTAGGTTTTCTAAATTCCTGCTATGAATGAGATCATCTGGTATTTTTCTTATTCTTTCTGCCTTATTTCGCTGAGCATGATCCCTTCCAGCTCCAAATTGCTGCAAATTGTATGAGTTTATCTTTTTTGATTGCTGAGTAATATTCCATTGTGTATATGCACCACATCTTCTTGATCTAGTTATCTATTTTGGGGCATTTGGGTTGTTTCCATAGCTTAGCTATTGTAAATAGTGCTGCTGTAAACATAAGGGTGCAGGTGCCCTTTTGAATTAATGATTCTGTGTCCTCTGGGTAAATACCTAGGAGTGGAATGGCTGGATCATCTGGAAGCTCCATCTTTAGCAGGTTGAGGAATCTCCACACAGCTTTCCATGGTGGTTGGACCAGTTTGCATTCCCACCAGCAGTGCAGGAGAGTTCCTTTTTCTCCACATCCTTGCCACTGATTAGGAGAAAAATTTTGCGCACAACACTAATGAGAAAGGATTGAGCACAAAAATCTACAAAGAGCTGATGAGACTCAACAAAAACAAAGAAAATAATCCAGTCAAAAAATGGGTAAAAGAGCTAAAAAAGAAACTCCAAAGAGGAAATGCAAATGGCCAACTGGCATATGAAAAAATGTTCAACATCACTTGTAATCAGGGAAATGCAAATCAAAACTACAATGAGCTACCATCTTACACCAGTGAGAATGGCACATATTAAAAAAACTAGCCTTGTTAAAGTTTAAATAAAGGATATAACAATGGTTACATCTATAATCTCAGAGTTTTGGTTTAGTGATTTTCAGTGGGAAATTGGGCCAATGCACTGGGAAGCTTGAACCTGCCTGGGGCTTCAAGGTGACACTTTGTTATTGTGCCTTTAAAACTTCTCATGTGTTAGGAAGGGGGTGAAGTTTCGTAAAATAGATGACTTTTTGGACCAAAGCTTTCACTTATATGGGGACTACATTTGGGGATGGGGGAAGCAAATATTGTTTGAAAATGAATGTTGTGGGGGAAAAAAAAGCTATCACTGCTGTTTCCCTAAACAAGGAGCCTGTACAGTGCTCCAGGGTAAGGATCAGGCAACTGATTTCTTATACCATGTTCTTCTATAGCAATAAACCTTTATAATTTGATCACTTCAGATGTGTATTCTTCTTTTTAGAGTGATCCAGAGAAGCCCTCAGTCCCACATTTACCCACATAATCAGTTACCCTACTGCCATTATTTTTCTAGAGTTGTATCCAAGTAGCAGATTCCAGCACCCATGCTTTCTTGATGTTCCTAAACAGTAGAAACATCTTTTAAAGTAAGACTGGACTACTCTGGGTTTAATGCATGGGTATGTGGTAGACCATTAGAGCTGTAAACTTTCTACAGGCCAGGGAAGACCTATATAAATTTTAGAAGAATTTACTTATATTTAGTTCAACTACTTTTAAAAGAAAGGCATTTTTCATTTGTTTGTTTCAACTCTGTGTACCTTCTGGAAGCTGAATGGGAGGATATCTTTCTCTGTCAAAGTTCAAGTGATAAATCAATCACTGCTTGATATCATCAGACAATGCTCAATGTCCATCGTACACAGTGTTTTGCCAACCATGTTCTAAGCATAATAAGTAGAATATAGGTTTAGATGGACATTAATACTAATACTTATAGACTGCCCCAACTCTTAAAAATGATTTTATTTATTCTTTTATCACCAGAATTTGCCAAACACAAATTATGAAAAATGCCAGTGATTTTTTTTAAGTCTTTAAGAAATGAAGTCCCAAATTTTTAATTTTATTTAAGAAGCATGTCTCAAACTCATTTTGCTTTTCTTACCCAAAATAAAGTTATTTTCGCATTGGTTGAGAGGAAATAGAATATTAAATTTTTTAATTCTGAACTAATAACCGCACCTGCTTAGGATCTAAAACTGAAATGGAAAACACAAGGCTTAACCCCACATGCTCCCTGCTCAAATGCAAAGATTCTTAAAATAGCTTCCAGTAAAGATGTTTGGAGCAGCTGAAAACCAAGAAGTTGGTGTCGCTACTCACAACCTGGCAGTTTGATAACATGGCTCAGCAGCAGCTGCTTTGTCTCTTTCTGTTTCAGGGCCAGGCTCAGCAGTGCTCAGGACAAGCACAGAAGCAGCCTCTACTTGAGCGCTGTTACCATCCTTCCTTCAATTCTGTTTTCCTATCAAAGGATTGTTCCTAGATCCATCATGAATTCCATGTACAAACACTAGAGAAAAGTAGCTAAAAATCTCTTATTACAACAAACTTGAAATAGATACACAATAAATTCTAAAAAAAAAAAATACAAGAAATGAAGTCTTTTACATTTGATGGTTATAGCTAGTAATAGGCAGTACTAGTTGTGTGTAGCACCTTGCACACTATTACCCTCATATCTTATTTATCAGCCAATCCCTTTACTCTCAAAATCCATCAGAAAGATCTTTTTCATTCACTGAAGAGTATTCTGTTCAACTCTGCCTATCTTGATATGTGCTGACATTTTTTTACATGTAGAGAACTTTTTCCTATGATGGTCTCTCTTACCCTTAATAAACTGCTTCTCAAGGACCCACTTACGTTTCTACCAGAAGCAGAATTTGGACTGAGTGGATAACTGGTCTGATTTGATGTGGCATCATTTTATGTCACTAGTTGTTGCATTAATCAGCTGTTTAAAATCCTGTTTGCATTCACATACAGGTAAATATACTAATATATTATGCTATTGTTATCCTAAAAAGGAAAAGATATCTTATATCTCTTTTAGCAACTAAACTGATTTGTCTATGGACAGAGGAAAGACCTATAGGGTGAGTACTTGGAAGGGAGATGGAGGCGGGAAGATGCGTGAGGTGGGAGGCCTGCAGTGCTCCTCTGTTGGCAGTTTCCACCTATCTGCTACCACTTCAAACAGGTCAGAGCTTGAGAAGTCATGTTGAAAATTTAATTTTTCTACTCCTTTATTTGAGAAATTATTTTCTGAGATTTTGCACTAGAGAAAATCAGCTGGGCTAGACCCTTGAACATCTAAAACCTAATTTGTCCATCCGCTGAATGGGGAATAGCTGCCTTTCCCATCTCATAGGGCCACCATGGGATCAAGTGAATGACTGATATTCAAGTTCTGTAAACAATGTAAAACACTTTATAGGTGTAAAATGACGTTAATGTTATGATTCATGCCATCCTACAAAGGTCTCAACCAAGATTAAAAAAAAAAAAAAGAAACACAGTACTGCTGCCCTTTCAATTTGCCTCTGATTGACTGTCCTGTTAGATTACAGAGAAACAACCTGAAGTTCATTCAGAATTGAACCCCTAAAGGCAATAATACAAATTTTGTTCTAATATCTTCCTTAGGGACTTCTTGTCTGACCCATTTCTCAAGGAACAAAACATGTGTTGCAACCTGGTTATTTTATCCCTCCAGTAGTCTCCATATCTTGCAGACAATAAATAACAATTTGTAAAGTAAAAAAATTTTTCAGGTCCTCAATTTTTAATCAGAAATAAGAGAGAAAATACAATGATAAAAAACATGAACATAAACAAACTCAAATCACTAGTAACCGGCTCCTCTATAAGGATGCTACACTCAGGCTGTGTAGAAACCAAGTTTGTTTCACACTCTACTGGATCCCCAGTGATCCAGCACACAGTAGGCACATAGTAGAACCTGGCATGTTGTAGACATTCTAAATTATTTCCGAAATGAATGAACAAATAAGCTAACAAATTAAGCCCTTTACAATAAAAGTGTTTCACCTAATTATAATGAAACAAAAACTTACTTTGCTCGGAATGAACGACTATTAAATACTAGTGGTCATAGTTCTGTCCTAAGGAAAAGTATTTTTTTTTCTTTAAATATTTTTTAATGTCTCAAGGTAAGAAATGTACTTCAGTCGTGATGAAAATTTTGCTTTAGATTAAGACAAAGAATAATATGGACCCTATTTTGAAGAAAATACAGGAAGGACCCTCTTTTTTTCTTTTCCTCATCCTTGACCTGCCCAACTCTTGGTGAGTTGCATTGGTCTCCTACAGCAGTGCTCTAGGAAATGTACTATTGTTCTGAAACCACAATGAAGGATTTTCGTCTCCAGTGACAAAGCCAGCTAACTAAAACCAAAGTTTGCCTAACAAATTCTTTACATCAATAGCAGTTCAAACAAAAACTATTACAATTACACATGAACTTTGATGGAAATTAAAGCCTTTTTAAAAATTGCTCTCTGTTTCTTAATAATCAATCTTTTTCTTCACTCCAGAATTTTTACTGTGTATTTTTGCATTGCTTATCACAAAAACCCCAAGCCTACCTTCTTTTGGGAAGGCAGTTTTCTTCAGAGTAGACCTGTCTTAATTGCCTTAACTTATTTTTTTTAATGATGTACAGAATAGCCCATGAGAATTATGGCTATCTTTAGAAATTTTCAATAGCAAACAGCTTTTAAAGTGTTTATGCTGATTTTTAATTAAGCATAATGGCAATATCATAAAAGTGTCAATTGATAACTTAAGATATATTTACTTGAAATATTTAATTTTTTTAAAGATATATTTATTAATGCATACAAGAACCGGGGTACAGGCCAGATGTGTGGGAGGGTGAGAGGATTCACCAGAGACAGAGTGGGGAACAGAACAGGCAGACTGTCCGAAACACACTGCTGAGGGGAGCAGCAGGCGAGACAGGAGAGGTCTGCTGTGCCATGTAGGCATCTCCCCGGCTGGCCAGGATCGAACCCACACTGCAGAGGCTGCAGACAGTTTCACAGCTCTGCGCTCAACCGCCTGCACCACCAGGGGAGGCCCGAAATATTTAATTTTTGAGGGAAAGAAGGTAGATATTGGAAAATTTCATCACAGTGAAAGCATTTTTAATTATAGTTAAAGGGCCAGTGCTATAATTTGAGAGAATTCCCCTCCATTAGTAAAGTACCCTGTGCTCTCCTTTATTCAAATCTAAAACACACGTGGATTATGGTAAGTGTAGTTAAGCAATACAGGTATTGGACCTCTTGAAATCCTTCCCGAGACTTGCACAGATGCTGCAAAAATACATGTGCTCATCACTTGTTATTAAGTGGAAAAAGAATGATTAAATATGTCACAAGCATTTTAGTCAAACATGTATTTCTGTTGGTAGGGACTCCTATAGACAAACCCTAAATATTCAGTAATTCTTCCATGGAACAAGTACAGTGAGCAGAATTCTGCAGTATCATATGGCAGCAATCTGGCATCATTTCCCATTGACATGGAGATGTGATGCACCCACTGATATCCAGTCATGTTCTCTGGGGTGTAATAAGTATCTCCCAAAACTTTAAAAAAAACCCTACTCAAAAATAATGCGCTGTTCTTCAAATCTTAGCATCAAAGAAATAATAGGAACTAAAGAAAAAAGGATGCAGTCTAGTTATCCTTCTAATTTCTTCTATCTTTCCATGAGAAAAGAATTCCTTGTCTCCAATCCAACATATCCAATATACTTTTATATTTTTGCCACATTGTGTTGCTTTTGAAATTATATATTGATCATTCACATCATTTTACAAAATCAAACTTTTAACAAGAAGTCATTTACCCAAACTTTTTTTCCTTTTTTTTTTTAGTTTTGATCATGTCTTATTGTTAAGAGGATAAAAATTAAAATTTTTATTTTGGTTTTCTTTCATACCTGTTCATTTCACAAAATATATCTACTGTCAGGATAGTTCCTCTATTTTGCAAGTGACTCATGCATATTTGCCTAAAAGTCATCATCCATCACATATTGTTAAGTGCACCTGAGATTTACCATATCCCCTTATATGGTATCCAGAAGATTCTGCTCCTAAAGAGTGATGTTGGCAGATGTTCGATAACACTGAAACATGCCCCAAACCTCGTCTCAGAAACAATAGGAATACTTAACTTACCATGCAGATATCTTTGCTTTATCAAGCCCAGTAATTCTCTCTTCTCATCCCTGACAAAATCCAACAGTGGAATCCAGGGACCAAAGGCAATGTTTTCTTCTTTTCTTTTTGGACACTTTCTCAGTTTTTGTTTTGTGGGCTTCAAAGCCACAGAGACTTTGCAACCAGGGGTCACTGACAGTTCTACAAAGGAGAGGCAGTGGGGAGCCCAACACTGACTGGGCCCAAACACTAAATATAACTGTCCTCCCTCTCCGGTCAGTGTCCTTCATACTCTGAAGACAGGCGACCTTGCCGAATCCTTCGCCCCACAGGTTGCCTATATCCACAGGAAAAAGGGTCTGACTCGACAGGACTTCAGGATGAGGCAACCCAAAAGCTGGGAGCCATCTGCCCAGAGCAGACAAGTAGAGGCAGGTATAGGCTATGTGAATGTGTCTGTGTGTGTGTTTGTGTGTGTGTTTGCATGCCTGTGCCCAGCAGCTGCTCTCCAGATTAGAGACACCGTTCTTTGGCAGGCAGCTCTGAAATGCCCTCTTCGTAATTTCACATTCATGTGCACCTCTTGGCTGAGCATAGAAACCTCCCAGGCACAACCTGGGTCCCTTTCTCTGCCTTCTCACTGCCCCAAATATCAGCCTCAGACAGCAGTGCCAGCACCTTAGGAACAGATGCCCAGATGGACGTTAAATTGCAACTCATTTTGTAGCCTGCAGCCATGAACTGATGGAAGCCTTGTTTGACTTAAGTAGCAAGGACATTCACCTCTTCTTTGACAGGCATAACCCAAGACACTGTAGAGATTCGCTATTATTAACACTGTGTTGAACTTTAACTTGAATGCCTGCCTGTTTCATTCAGTGTCACATGAGATGTGAATGCAAAGTGTTGAGGAAACTTTAGAACAACATCCAAATGTATGATGGTGTTTATTATGATGACGCAAGTTTTTGTTTTGTATTATTCGAGTGTTAAGAAAAATCTCATTCCTTATATGGCTAAAATTTTAAGAATCTAATTTTCTCTAAGTGACATCACTTGTTCCTACTAGAGGAGGAGAGAGGGAACAGAAGAAAGAACTTTTCATTTCTTCAGCGAGTATGTATTGTGTCACCAGTTAGGTATTAGGTCCTCTGCCAGATAAGCCCACCACCTGCTAGGTGTTCAATCTGGGCATTATCTTATTTAATCCTGATAGCATCCCTATAAGGATTGAGCTAGTTCCATACTGGTGATCAAATAAGAAAACCAAAGCTCAGTAATTAAATAATTTCCTGAGTCTCGTGGATCATAAATATGAAATAGGGAATTCAAAATCTAAAACCCATGCTCTTTTATTTTTAGTGTTATAGAAATAATTTCACATTTACAAAAAATATAAGAATAATTAAAAAAGCTATATGTTCTTCATGCAAGTTCTCCAATTTTTTTAAGATTTTGCCACAATTTTCTTACCCTTGTATTCCTTCTTTCCTCTTCCCCTTCCCCCATGCATCTTTATATTTATAGATTTTTTTCTGAATCAGTTTGTATACTTCAGTGTTACCATCCTATAAGACAAGTATACGCCTCTTTATCATCATAGTATAACAATCAAATTCAGTGAATTGGTAACAACATTACTTTCTCTTCCCATTCAACTTTTCACCAAATATCTCAATAATATCCTTTATAGGGGAAAAAAAATTTTCTCTTTTGGTCCAGGATTATATAGTGCTTTTTTCTGTCATGACTTCCTTTCATTCCTGAATAGTCTTTCCTTGTCTTTTGTGACTTGACATTTTTGAAGTGGCTTGTAAAATGTTCCTCATTTAGATTGGTGGTGTTTCCTCATTGTAAGTCTGAGTTTGTGCATTTCGGGGGGCTGGAATACTGTAGCAGTGCTATATTCTTACTAATCATGTCAGGAGACACATGAATGGAATTGGACCCGTAATTAGACCCAGTTGGTTAAAGTGGCATCTGCCAAATTTTCCACAGTTAAGTTAGTTTTTCCCTTTGCAACTAATAAATATTGTCTAAGAAGATACTTAGAGATGATGTAAATATATTGCTCCTAAATAAAACTTTGCACTGTGAGGAAGAATTTTTTCCCTTCTACCCTATTTATTTTTGTATTTAATTATATTGATGTGCACTTACTGTTTTATTCAATAGGTTATAATACTGTAATATTGTTTATTTTGATGCCTAAGTGATCTCATATTTGACTAGTGGGAGTACCTTAAACTGGCAGATGTGTCCTTTTCAGATGTTCTCATCATTGTCTGAATACTTTATTACTTTCTGACACAAGAAAATCTTGTATATCTTAGACTTTTCTATCCAACTTTGGAATTAGCCACATCTTTAAGGAAACCTGGCCCATTAAGGAAAATAATATATATATAAATTGAGTTCTAGGCATTAGATGCTCACTGGATTTAGTGAGCTCATTGCTACTAGACCCTCTCAGCCAAAAGAGTTAGGAAATAGACACACAAGACTTAGATACATAGATAGACACATACCTATTAATTTCTCTGTATCATATACTCTGCAATCACAGTGCTAGCTCCAGTTCCAGTGTAGCAACATAGGGGCATTCTAATGTTCACTCTTTCCATGTTTGTAACTCTTCCCCTTTCTCATCAGTGAGCATAACCTGGCCTCTGTTATCCTCAAATTGTTTACTTATTTGCTCACTGCTCTGTATGCATTCAGTCTTCCGACCTGCTTGCTGTTTCTTACATTTATAGTATTTTCTTCCCTTCTTTATTTTATGTATTTTTTTACCTCATTTTTTGTTTATAGTATTTTCAACCCCATCAACTCTAATACTTCTAGGAAACAAAAGAGAAAGAATCAATACTTTTGAGATAAAAGTGAGGGGGGAAAGGAAGAGGATAAGAAATCCCTGTTCTTTCTATCCTTTGGGGCATCTGTATGTTTGTGACAAATCATCATGCTATCACTGAAGATGTCATGACAAGAAGTTAAAGTTTATAATAGCTGAAAGAAGAGCTCAATTATTTATTCACCTCATAAATGAGCACTTGAGTGCCCACTATGTGTTGAGCATATTATGAAACACAGACATGGACCTTGCCCTTTATAAACATATACTCTAGTGAATTTGAAAATTATAGTTACTGTTTAATAGTAGCACTTCGTGTATGGCAACACTATATTAGGCTGGGTACCTGTGACCTGTGACCTCAAAAATGGCTAAGATGGTAAATTTTTTGTTGGGCATATTTTATGCCCTTTTAAAAAATTATTACCATTTATTTTTACTTGTTAACGTGGCTACTAGAAAATTTTCATTACATGTGCAACATATATCTAATAGATGGCATTGCTATAGTATTATTTTTTTTAAGATTTATTTATTTATGCATACAAGAACTGGGGTGTAGGCCAGAGGTGTGGGGGGTGAGAGGATTCACCAGAGACAGAGTGGGGAACAGAACAGGAAGATTGACTGAAATACACTGCTGAGGGGAGCAGCGGGTGAGTCAGGAGAGATGGGCTGTGCCATGTGGGTCACCTCCCTGGCCTGGGATTGAATTTGTGCTGCAGTGGCTGCAGACAGCTTCATAGTGCTGCGTCTTAACCCCTTGCACCACCCGGGAGGCCCCACTATAGTATTATATTATAAATACAGAAAATTATGTTATTTATCAAACTCTCCCTTTCACATGGCAGATTTAAGAGATTCTGATATGCCATAATAGACTTGAATTAGACTTTCTACTTCCTATTTAATCAGTTTTAAAAGAATTAAAGAACGGTTTTTGGTGACATGGACTTTTGAAATATAGGTAACATTATGAAACAATAGCCATTTGTTGTTTTCATAATTCTTAATTTTCCATTTTCACTGTATCCATTCAGCCTCTAGCCCAGCACTAATATTGTTTTCTCTGCTTATGTGTATCCTAATACATAATTATCATAAATTCCAACCCTATTAAAGTTTCCTTCAGTTTGTGGAATTGATAGTATCAGTCTGAATTAAATATCAAAAATTGAGCCCCAGGATAGACACTCTGTCCCCTTCCAGTATCCTTTCTATCATGATGTTACTGAAAATGGGTATCTGCTTAGGGAGGAAATGGAGGAATATTTTGGGCTGAAGTATAGTTCTCTGGCAGAACAGAGAACTGAAGGAATTGTGTGTACAAGTATTCATAAGCAGAACAGATTCTCTAAAAGTGCCATATTCCCTCCTACTGTGGGGTGACAAAGCAACCAAGTACAGAGGGAAATATTAAGAAAAAATATTCTTAATCTTTTCCTTGATTTTTTCACTGACTCTGAACTGCAGTAAAGGTTTTATTCTGGAGAAGAGGATCTTTTAGTTATAGGTTAGCACTAACATTCTGTAAGGTCTGTCAATTCATGACTTAAAAATGACCTAGGAGAACCTAACCTCTTCTTTTTTGCTGGACTCTTCCTAGTTATTATTGTAGATGTCTGCAAGGTGTTAAGAGAGATACAGTGCTAGCTCTTGAAAACCTGGTAAAGTTTAAACTGTCCATTTTATTTTTGTATTTGTTTCTATGAATAGTAAAAAGAAACGTGAAGTTCTGGTTGCAGAACTGGATCTCAGGACATTGCAGACACTGTTCCCTGGGCATGCTTCCCTTTTCCTTTACTTAGATCCCAGATCTCCCCCTTCCCCTGCACTTTCCCCACACTGGGTTGCATTGTGTTCCTCCATGGTACTCCTAAGTCACCTAGAGATTGATTGCACTTTACTCTCCACCTTACATTATTTCAGTTGCTGCCATACTTGTCTCTCTCTCACTAAACTGAGAGTCCCTGGAGAGCAGATTGCATCTTCCCATATTGTAGTCCTAACCTACAGCACAGAGTCAGTAACAACAAATATGTGTTGAATAAAGGAAGCATCACTGACCACTTTGGCCAATTGGACACAGGAGCAAAGCAGTCCTAGAGGAAAGCAAATTTAGAGCAGCACCTCGGTGAGCTGGAAGGTAAAGAAATAGGAAACACACACATATTAAATCCACATCATTTTTTAAATTCCAGGATTTTAAGTGTTTTCACTAACAGGCATTTTACTAGCAGCAAAACTGATAAATTTAAATTTCATATATTATTCTCCTCTCCTTTATGTTGCTTAAGGGTGGGACAAATGACTTTAACGTAAAAATAAAAGATCTAAATGCACAAAACAGAAAAATATCTCCAAGTAAATAAGTCTGTTTAGGAAGACCTTGTACAATAAAGGAGACTCTCTCTTCTTTTGAAATCCACCTATAGGCAATGTTTGGAATTATGCATCTTTTAGAGCTTTATGTTTTTCTAACTTAAAAATAAAAAAAGATGAGGAAAGCATGTTCTTGACCTCTGAATCTTGTCACTGCAAATAATTTGTACTTTTCGGTTTCCAGGGGCTATTTCTTCATATACTTCAGGAATGCCAGAATACCAGGTGACAGCTGTTTTAGCTCTAAGACCTCCTCAACTGTCCTATTTTGATGTTGTTATGTAACGCTTTAACCTGGCACAGCTTTCATCACTTAATAGCCTTGCTGATATATGTCATTGCGTAGCTCTCTTCACTTTTGTGTCCATATTACTTTTCCAAATGGGCACTGGTTCTCTGAAAACTCAAAAAAGGAGAGAAGGAATAAAATAATTCCAGCAACATCTCTAATTAGACCAATGTTTTCTCCTTGGCTAGAAGTTTCTTTGTGAACAGGAAATGCATGGGCTAAAAGTCCCCTCTCAGTCCTTCTTTTCAAAAATGTTATTTCATTCTAGTCTTGCTTTCTGTTCTTATAAAGAGATGTTGAATCAACCCAGAATTTGTCCTATTTTCCATTCAAATGTTGCCTTAGTAACTGTTGTGTGTGACAGTCTAAAGGACAGGTGTACATGGCCAGAAGTACAATTTTCAACTCACTTTAACAATGCTCACTGAGTACCCACTATATGCCACATACTGTGCTAGGTCCTGGTGATATAAAGATAAAATGTTACTCTGACCCTGTCCCTCAAAAACCTACAGTCTAATCAAGGAGGCAAACATCAAAATTCTAATTTTAATGGGCTGCGCATTATAAAGTGGGACAAACATACTGCTGTCTGAGTGTTCCTGAACTGCATGTCAGAGAGGCTTCCCAGGGTAGAGTGGGAATAGATGAACTGGAGACCTTGGGGGAGGAGGAGTAGGTTTCTGCCAGGGAAGGGTAAGAAGGCAGGCACTCCAGACAGAGGCTGCACGTACAGTGCAGGCACACCGGAGGAGCAAAGGATGTGTTTGGCAAAGGTGAGCTGCTCCCAGGCCTGGAGGACAGGGACGTGGTGTCCAGCTTTGTTCTAAGTAGAATGGAATCTTTATCGGAGCCCAGAATGTTAAGGTCCTTGGATGATTTGATGCTAGATGTTATAATTATACTCTGTAGAGAGTGAAGGGCCAGCAGGAGCATTTTAGCAGAAAATTATAGTCAGGTGTAGTCGAAATCCAGAGTTGGAACCACAAGACCTTTTTCTGGGACTTTGGAGTGTTTCACCTGAAAGGAAACTCAGCATTCATCTAATTTTAGCCTGTTGTTGTAGTCATGAAAATTGTGTGACCTAACTTTAGATTTCACAGTATTGGGTACCACAAGACCTTTTTGGAACCACAAGACCTTTTCTGGGACTTTGGAGTGTTTCACCTGAAAGGAAACTCAGCATTCATCTAATTTTAGCCTCTTGTTGTAGTCATGAAAATTGTGTGACCTAACTTTAGATTTCACACTACTGGGTACCCAGTATTTTACATAAAGCCTTGAAGAAGCCACCGTTTCGCTGCTTCCCCATAGTGATTCCTGGATATAAGCAATGGTATCCTTATGCCCTGAAGGGGCCACTACTGTTACTTCGAAGCACTTTTACTTCTGAAGGATAGTAGGACCTCAGAGGCCAGCCTTGGGAAGGGGATGAAAAGTGGGTGAGGCAGCCCCAAGGGGGACCAGTAGCATATATCACAAGTGGGACATTGCTACCCTGCAGGTGGCTGCAACACAATTCCAGGTGAACTGCCTGGATTGGGGGTAGCAATAACTAGGGCATCAGAGACATGGAAAGACTGGAATTATGTAAGGAAACTGAATCCCATCCAAGTAAACTTGGTGACAGAGCTATCTTCCTAGCGGAGGAAATTAAACACATCTAGGGAAAAGATTAGTCCTAAAGGTTGAGCACATCAAGTGAAGACTGGAGAAAGGCTGCTGTCCATCAGGTAGATGAATCCACCTAGAGTCCACTAAGGCCCTCTCAAGGTACCTTCTGCTAGGAAGACTATTCTAGGCTTCCTTTTATGGCATGGCCAGGCTCCTGATTGCCTGCCAAATTTGGTTCTCACTGACCAGAAAACCAGACAGGACATAGTCTGAAGATTCAAGATCCTCCCTTTTAGCCACTGGGTAGGATTGGGGAGTCAAGCACCTGCATCCAGGGCACTTATGAGTTTCCAGGCAATTGCATAGTTTGGCATTCTGGCCAGGGCCAAATGGCAGGGTGACAGGGGTGTTCCACTTGGACCAGCTTCCCAAGAACACATTGTGCTATCCATTCTTAATGTTCTGGTCCTTGACTTTAAAGGTTCTTTTGTAATTTTCTTTACATCTAGGAATACCATGCTACATATATAATAGCAACTTTACTTTCAACCACAAATGTCTTTAAATGAAAGGGGCTAATCCCCCTTTATTCAAAATGTATTGCGGGCCAGACATGGTATTTTTAAGCAGTCATTTTGAAGCTTGCTAATTGTAGCCATAAGTAGCTCTCCATTCGCTTAGCCTCTCAAGTTCAGTCAGGGTGGTCCTGGTTAAAATGAATACATGAAAAGCCTCTAAAGCCAAGATTTAGAGAAGTATAATAGTATTTATGGTTGTACAAACATAAAAGTATGTCCTTTTTTTAAAACTTATTTGCACTTATATTCACTTCATGCATGCATTCAATAGTTATTGCATGGCTGCTATGTATGGACACTGTCTGAACATGAGGAATATGACATTTAAAAAGCAGATGTTGCTGGTTCTTGCCATGTTGGAATTAAAAATCTATGGGAAGTATCAAATAAAAACAAGTTAACAAATAAAGCAGAAAGTTACAACTATCACAGTGTTATGATAGAAGAAAAAATCATTAGAGAATAGGGAGGAAGCAGGAGGCCTACCTCAGCTGTCAGAGGAGACCTCAGGGTGACATTTAAGCTGAGACCTGAGTAATGTGAAGGACCTAGACCAGAGGGAGCAGCCCAGAGTTGAAAACAGCAAGCATAAAGGCTCTGAGATAAAAAAGTAGTTTGTGTATCCTAGGAACCCCTAGAGGTCAGTGTGGCTGGGTTAAAGGAGGCCAAGAGGAGAACAAGGGGAGATTTTAGGAATAAGTGGAGGCCCAGTCATGGGGGGCCTTGTGGTTTGCGGTAGGGAATATAGGTATTATTCTAAGTATAAATGCAAACTTCTGTGGAGTTTTAACATGGGAAGTTACAGAATCCTATTTATATTTCAAAAAGATCTTTCTGGCTCTCCTGTGGAATCAAGTGGGTAAAAGTGATTTATTGGGGCACCAAGCACTGCCGGAGCAAGCTACTACCAGGCCCTGCTCTGGGGCTCTCCTGAGGGTGGAACCCGAAAATTCATCGACTTTGGCAACCTGTCATTAATTTTTCTTCACATTGCTTTTCCTCTAATTGTCCAAACTATTTCTCTCCTTGCCTGGTGGTTATTAGCAGAAAAGATGCCAGAAGCAGTGTCTTGCAGGTGAGCCATTCGGCTAGGTCCCTGGCCCTACCACATTGTACAGGAATCCCACATTGGTTTCACTTTTCAAATGGGCTAAATACATAACAGTGAGCTCTTCCCACTGTTCTTCAATTTTGTGTCTGGTACACAGAAGGTATTCTGTAAATTTTTAAGTGATTTGACTTGGATTCCCAGTGGTGTGAGTAGAAAGGGAGAATTATAAAAATGTATAGGGTCCTCTTCGCTTCCTTTCTGGAGATGGTGTCATTGATGTGTTAGTGGCTTACCATGACTCAAAGAGTTAGCATTTTCAGTCTGTAGTGGGTACAGTTAAGGGGTGAATGAAATTACTCTCTGCTAGAATAAAAGGTGGTGTGTACAGGCAAAACACTTTTTAAGAGCATCTGGTTAGAGTTTAATGTGACTGAAAAACGTTGCTGTTTTTTTATGCTTCAATTACTTGAATATGGCTAAAAGTGTGCTTTGGAGATTTTCCAAAATAAAAACTCTTGAGGTGAGAGAAACTTCAGCCCCAACAATAACTTGAAAATTGGAAGTTGGAATAGCAACTGTTTTTTCAACTGTCTTAACTCTGTCACCAACACTATGATGATTTGATTACATGTGACAAGTCTGGTTCCTGGCCATTAAATTGCACACTTAAGCCATAGGCATCAGTCTTTCCCGTCTTTTCTTTCACCATGTGTCGATTTGGGGACAGAAATGAGAATGATGGAGGAAAGCAAAAGGCTGGGGAGCTCAACCCTTCCCATATGCCTCCAGGTGACAGCTGGTAGCCCTGAACTAAGCAGCCTCATGGATTCAGGGACTACAGCAAACCAGTCATAGGGTGGTTCTCTCATAGTTCTCTCCATCCAGCAATATTCTTCAGGTACCAGTAGTTTGCTTGAACATCAAGGACTGTCAGAAGAAAAACATCCCTAAATGGCAAAGGGCAACCTGGGAGTCACATGGGAAGGGAGGGTCCAACACTCCTCAGCCAGGGCATGGACATAAAGCCCTTGGTGTAGTGCCTGCAGAGAGCTGTCACTCAGCATATTAGGCGTTGTTTTTATTATTTTTGATGGCAGTAGTTCATAAATTGACTACGGCTCTTCCTCAACGTACAGTGGGGGTATAGCCCAATAAACCCATCATAAATTGAAAATAGTGAAAGTGGAAAATGCATTTAAGATAGCTAACCTACCAAAGCTACCCACCATGGCTTAGTTTAACCTACTTTAAATGTGCTGAAAACAAATCAGCCTAAGTTGGGCAAAATCATCTAACACAAAGGTTATTTTAAAATAAAGTGTTGAATATCCCTGTAATTTATTAAATATTGTACTGAAAGTGAAAAACAGCCTGTAGAATATCACTTGTTTACCTTCACGTGTTGTGGCTGACTAGGAGCTGCTGCTACTGTTGCTGCAGCATCACAAAAGAATGTCATACCGCACTCTCTAGGCTAGGAAAGGTTAAAAGTCGAAGTATGTTTTCTACTAAATAAGTATTGCTTTCATACCATTGTAAAGTGGAAAAATTGTTAGTCCCTCATGTTCACTCCATGCTGCTTGACACCAAGCAGACTGTTTTCCTAATTCACTCCCTGTATTTTCAGGTCATTCCTGTTCATATTATTCTCATTATTCCAACTTCTCCATCTGGTCATTGGCATTCCTTCTTACTGCCACTCTGAACGTCTTTACTGGGGACATAAAAGTCTTCAGAAATCCAAAGATACATACATAAGCTGGCTACACCAGTCTAGCCATACCATTCCTGCCCTGGCTACTACTTTCCCATACAAAGGGTGGTTTTCTTACCCTATCACCTCAGGGCTTCTCACCACAGCACATAATTCAATTCCTTCGGTCATCTTTTGCACTTTGCTAAAGAGCTCTGTGATCTCAGGTGCCTCATTTTGCTGGAAAGGGAGGAGCAAGACACATCTGATCCCTCACTTAGAAAGACAGGAAACAATCATTTCAGTTAGGGGTCTGGGAGACACATCGATTTGTAAAGAAAGAGGTTGCTATTTCTCTGTCTACGTCCTTCCATCTGCTGCTCAAACCCACTCTTGGAAGTCAAGGCTAGGCATTTCTCTCAATGAAATAAATATTGTAATGAGTCAGTAATTAGCAGGCAGAATTATGTTTGGGCTGTAACCTGACTCTAATCGCTGACCTCAGAGAGTTAATTTCCTGTGGCATAGCACCTTAGCTGTGTGCTGGTTTAGAAGTTTCCATTCGTCTCTCCCTTCAGCCAGATTGCTCTTTCTATTTCTGGACTTGTCCTGTCGATGAGTCAAGTGGCCCCAGATTCTTCCTGTGGATGAAAGGGGCATTCCTGACTTGGATATATTTTCTGCATATATAAATTATAAAAAGGAGAAACTCTGTCTGTTCCTTGGCATAAAAAATAGGGAAAACTGAAGGATTGAGTGAAGAAAGTAGAAAACAGCCAATATAAATAAACCTTGGCCCTAGGACCTGAATGAAGCAAGATGTACAGCATAGAAAATGGCACTCAGAATAGTGCTTTCTGTATTAAAAACACTCATCATGTGGAGCTTAAACTGTAAAAAGTTGTGTTAATATTTGTCACAAAGTCCTAATCATGAAGTTAAAAGAATTTACAAAATAAGAGAAAACATCTCTTTGAGGACCTGCTTGTTTCCCAACCATGGTGCATGGATTTTTGTCTCTTCCACTGTATTAAGTGTGTAGTCACCCTGCCCTTCTCCCTAGGTCCTGGAAATATTTCAACAACTAATGAGTTCACTAGGGTCTCACCTTTGATTTCTGTTAACAGCATTTGATACATGAGTTCAGAGAAATGTTAAGCTTTTCATGTTCTCAAGAACATGACATGGTTTCTTTTATATACTTAAAAGACAGTGTGAAGCCAGAATCACCATTTAAGGCCTACTTTAAAGCTGATATCAAAAAAGTTGCTTTTCCTTCTGACTTGTGATTATTAAAAACCTAAAATAGTTGTATTTCTACTGAGGAATCAATTATTTTGCCATTGTCATTACTGTTTTAGCCTACGGATACTCTGAATAG
Organism: Talpa occidentalis; assembly: GCF_014898055.3. Taxonomy (NCBI): domain Eukaryota; kingdom Metazoa; phylum Chordata; class Mammalia; order Eulipotyphla; family Talpidae; genus Talpa; species Talpa occidentalis. The sequence goes on along the minus strand of NW_023604295.1, from coordinate 61,703,951 downwards.
TGACCAAGCTTTTTTCACATTGGTTCCTAGAAATTTAGAATCAAATATGTGCTCCATTAACAGCAAATTTATATCATTATAACATCATTATTGTAACTCTTGTATTGATTCCAGGTTTAATTTTAATTTTTATTTCATATTCACTCCCATTTTTAATTTATACTATATACTTTCTCTACAACCTTGTTAGTTGCCTTAATCCTTCATAGAATGAGATGGCTAAAACTTTGATGTTTGTTAAGAGTGAAAGAAGAAAGTTGGGCAAAGAGGGAAGACAGGAACTAAGATAAAACAACAAACCAGCAAATAACACAGGTGTTAGCAACTTAACCTCCCTAAACCTCAGTTTCCTCATCCACAAAATACTTTCTGCATTTTTGTGGGGCTCAAAATTTTGTTTACATAATGAATGTGAACATACTTTATATATTAACAAAGCTCTCTGCAGCTTTGTTGTTATTATTTTATGCCATTATTAATTAGAGCAGTTCTCCAGTACAAAACCCTTGACCAAATCATCTCTGTCCAATTAGAAGGCACTTTCCTCAGAATCATCTATTCTGAGAGCAGGGCCCAGGCACTTCTGAGAGCCTTCATAGGGTCTTCCCAGCAGAGAATCATAATCCTAGAAACTCTTTGGAGGCCATGTTCTCTCCAAGATTGGTTTTGAAACCTCCAAGCCTGACAGAGTTACCTTCCTAAGCCAGTTCTGGGGCAAAGAAATCCAGATCATCGCCAAAACCTGGTCAGCAAATCCTGTTAATCTTAGTGTTTTAGCATCTTCTGGAATACTTGGTAAGGGTATCTGCTCAGAATTCCCCAGTATGGCATTTCTGCTTCATACATATTCTCATTTAACTTGGGGAGTGCAAGAGTATACTGTCTTCCACTTAGAAACTTACAGAACCATCACTCATTGCTAACCTAGTACAAAATCAGAACTTCTTGGCAGTGGGTATACTTGTGGAATGAGGAAGGCATGGGGTGTAAAGATAGCTATGGTGAGGCAGAATAAAAGACTGAGAACCACAGCCCAAATGATCCAACCTTGTCAGGGGCCAGTTATCTACTTAAAGCATAGTCTAGTCAGGTGAAGTTTTCCTTCAGTCGGATCCACACCACGATGGAGGCCTGGCTCCCCAACATGGCAGATAGGAGGCAGTGTAATGTCAAGATGAGCTATCTGTGTGAGAATGTTTGCCCTTGCATAATGACTGAGGGAGCTGGGTAAGGCCCTGTGCCTTGCCACGCTTCCACTCTAAAAGATAGAAATGATCATGAGGATTAAATTAAAGAATCCACATAAAGTGCTCAGCACCAGGACACTGGGAGGTGGCAGAGGGATGGGGGTGATCTTTCCAGTCTGTACTGAGATTGGAAAGTTTCATTTACCTTCATTTCCCACAGCATTTCAGCCAGAAGGATTTCCCCCAGCTTTCTCACATCTGTGACTTTGCACATGTTCTTGAATGTTCTTCCTTTCCTGGTCTTTCCTGAAGTTTTCCTGGTGCATTGAACTCTTACTTTTTTCTTCAACATCCAAATGTGATTCACTTCTTTCTGAATGCTTTCTCTGCTACACACCAGCAGAGCCTCACCCCAATAACATACAGAGCCCTTTCCTTGCCCCCCCCCCACTATTGCTCCTTGCTCTTTAGCTTGCATTATAATTACCTTAGTCATAAGCTTTATTATTGGATATTATGTTTATTTCATTAAGACAATGAAAGAAATTTCAGTTTATCTTAAAAAGCAAATGATACCATATGGCAGAGAGGTTATTAATTTTTTTATAACTTTAAACACCATTAAAAAGTCTACATTTTAGAAGATAAGCCAAGTCAGTTAAATGTTTGGTTTTTATTGAGGTATAATTTATATTTATTGACGTACTCAGATCTTTAGCATACTGTTCAATCAATTTTGATCAAGACTTGGAACATTTCACCTGAAAGTTCCCTGAGATTCCCTTCCATATGGTCCCTATGAATCCCACAGGGGGTTACTTCATTGTATCCTTAGTACTGCTTGTGAGACTCATCCAGCTGTTGCAGTTGCAGTTAGCCCATTCCCTTTATTGCCCAGTGGGTGTTCCAGTATATGAATATACCATACCTTATACATCTGCTCTCCTATTGACAAGCATCTGTCACTTTGTTGCTTTTTTTTTTTTTTAACTATCTGTAGTGGCACTGAGGAAGGGCACTGAGCAGGTTTTCTATGATCGGAGCAGACGGGACTGGTAAAGGAAGGGTCCTGGGGCCCTCAGTGGCTTTTTCAGGCTTTTATTGAGATTTTACATGTAGTGCAGCAACAAGGTATGTGGCAGGGAGGGGTGCCAGAGGGCCAGGAGACTGGTAGGTCCCCAAGCCCCTGGCACATCCCTAAGCCCCGGGCAAGTCTTCACTCTGGGCTCCTCTGGCCTTCTTACTTCTTTCTCTCTCTCTCTCCTGCCTCTTCTGCTTCCCCTTCTCTTGGCAGATATCTCAATACTGCTCCCATGGCCCACAGAAGTAAACAACATAACTTACAACAATGTAACAACTGCAGGTGCCCCATCAGGCAGGGCATTCCTAATGGTGGAGGGCATTCCTAATGGTGGGAGGGCATAAAAGTCTGAAAACCATTTACCCTACACTATCATACAATAAACTTAGCCTTTTTGTATTTTAACATACAGGTCTATGAATTTTAACACACCTATAGATTGATATAACTACCACAACAATCAGAATGTAAATAGTTCTATAATCTTAGAAAACCCTAGTGCTATCCCTTTATAGTACAACCCTCTCCCACCTCAAGTCCCTGACCACTTTATATCTCCATCAGTATAACATCACATTGCGTTTTTGTACACATCTGTCATTCTCATCATATTATCAGCTCCTCAGAATAAGGACCATATTTTATTTGTCTTGCTTCATCTGGGCTTAGCACAGTACCTGGTACATAGCAGGTGTTCATTAAATATTTGACGAATGAGTGAATTAATATTCCTGCAGCCACATAATGAATCCTTTCATAAATTTCAGGAGGGAAGGGGAAGTAGAAAACTGAGGGAAACTACCATTAAATTTGTTCTTTTAAAGAAAATCGTAGGTCCTTTTTTTTCCCACAGCAATAATGATTTTATGATTTTAAATTCCAAAGAGTGCTGTCTGGTAATTGCTACTTGAGAGAATATGTTGAGTCACATAAAATGAGTAATCTCCCATAAAAAGAGTTCAGCAAATGTTTAATTATACTAAAAATATTACTTCTGGTTAAGTTTGAACATGGAAATTGAAGAGAAAAAGTTGAACATGCTTCTTTGTTACCTATTTCTAAGTATATAACAGAAGTCTGAAATTCTCCCCCAGAGTATTTAATATATTTTCCAGGTATTCTTAGCTCTATAAGGAGCCTCTGCACTATATTTAGAGAAACTCAATATTCACACTGTTACTTTTGACTGAAGTTTCAGTTTCCAAATTTTCCCTAAACCAGTGTCATCTTTATCTAAAATTTGTTTTACTAAAGTCATTATTATTGCAAGTGATACTGGGTTCTGAGGTAGTGAGTACCCTAGAGCATATTCAGTTCTTTTCAGCTTCAACTTTACTTTTCTTTTTTTTCCTTTTAGTGTTTATTGGTGTTTCCTTTCCCATTAATCACAGTGCAGAAATAAGTGTGTAATATACCCTTTTTATCCTCTGAATTTCACCCACCATGACATTATCTCTTGAAAACTGAGCCTTTATCCCACTCCCTGTCACATTTCTTTAAGCAAATAAAGTTTCTCCATATGCTTTGCATGTACCCTTGAGCCCTATAGCCTATTCCCCCTTTTAAAACAGAAATGGGAAAACAGCTGTTTCTCAATTCCTATAAAGTGTATCCTGTTTTACAGATCACGCTGGACAGCTCTATTTTGACGTCTGCAATATCACTTGGTCCTTGAAATTATGAATTTCCTGGACCTAAATTTACTTCTCACATTTGGTAAAGAAAGATTAATTCTATTAGATGTTTCAGTGTGTTATACAGGCCATGAGGTCTTCTTTATAGTTTGTTTTGGGAGCTACTGAAGGGCTCACCTGGAAGAAATGCCTTCTTCCTTATAGCACAACAAAGTTTTAAACTATTAAGACTGATATGTGGTCATTTCATTCAGTGTTTCAGCAGATGTGGATTGAATAGTTCTGCCAGACTATGCTACATGCAGTACATTGCAAAGATGAAGGGACTCCCTGCTCTCAGGTAGCACACGGCACAGTGGGAAGTGATGAGTGCAAAGTGATGAGTGTTCTAATCAAGGGATGCTTGAGCTGCCACAAACTATCACCCATGGGCTGACTACATGTTTTTATAAAACTTTATTGTGATATAACTGTGCCCACTCATTTACATATTTTCAGTGAATATTTCTCACAATTGTTCAATATGTAATTTTTCATATTTTTCAACATATAATTGTGGCAGAGATCATGGACTTACAGACTTAAGTTGTTATCTATCTAGTCCTCTAAACCATGCCAACTCATCGTTTAGAAAAAGGAAGCTCTGTGATCAGCAAAGAAAGGGTAGTAGAGGGTGTCTTGGAGGATATCATTTAAAAGAGAGAGTTCACGAAGTGATGACTTGAGAGCCAATCTCAGTGTACCAGGAAACAAAGGAAAATGTGTCAAAAAGTTGAGGGTGGACTTTAGTGTCAGGTGCCCTAAGGCAAGCAAGAAAGATGGTGGTTGTGATGGCCATGTCCTGAAAATTTTCTTGTGTGCCCGCCTATGCTAAACAATCTGCATTCATTCAGGTGTCCTTCACATTATGTGTTTAGGACTCCAAGTTATAGTTGTGTGTGTATATATATACATATATATATATATACACACACACAAACACACCCCTACCATAGAATGTAGGTACTATTAATATTTCCATTTTATAGAAGATGAAATAGACGCTGAATGAGCAAGTAACTTTTTTAAGGTCACATAGCTTGTGGGGCCTCCCCGGTGGCGCAGCGGTTGAGCGCTGGGTTGCGAAGCTGCCCCGCAGCCTCTGCAGCGCCGGTTCGATTCCCGGCTGCTCCCCAGCCATTGGAGGATGGTCCCACATGGTGCGCAGACCTCTCCTGCCGCCGGTTGCTCCCCTCAGCAGTGCATTTCATCAGTCTGCTCTGCTCCCTGCTCTGGCTCTGGTGAATTCTCTCACCCTCCCCGCGTTTCTGACTGTACCCAGTGCTTGTATAAATAAATAAACAAATAAATAAATAGATGAATAAATAAATAAATCTTTAAAAAATAAAAAAAAAAGGTCACATAGCTTGTGAATGACAGGAGTAGGGTTCCTTCCAGTTCAAGCAGCCTGAGAGCCTCCTAGAGACTCTGTTATTTTAATCCCTGTACCATGTTGATGTGACAAGGAAACATTGGTGTCCTTAGAAAGATTAGCTTCACTGGCATAAGGGAGATGAAAGATACTTCACTTATGTGATGATAATAACGTTTACATGGCCCATTCATTGCCCTAAGTGTTTCATACTGCCTCATTTAACCCTCTAAACAAGCTCATTTGACACGTATAAGGAAACTGTGACACCAAAAGGTGAGTTAACTTGTCCAAAGCCAAACATCTATTGAGTAACTGATGTTTAATGTGAGATTCTGTTGAGAACCTGTTTAACCTCTATCCCTATATCCTTACTGACCACCATTCATCCCTGGCCCTTTCCCATGTCTCTCAGATTTGGGCACAAGTCTGGCACTCCTGTCTTCTTATTTCTTGTACCCCAATGTGATTATGATTTAGGAAAATAAAAAAGAAAGCTCAGTATTTTTTTTTAATAATGTTATTGCATGGTACCCATACAAGACTCACAGACAGAGCAAGAGAGCCAGATCCTAGCATATGTCTGATATTTGTTTTGATTAAATGAAAATGCCATAACAAGACAGTGAGAAAGGGAAGGTGCTAGGACAACTGACTAAATATTTGAAAAGATAAAGTTAGAGCTTCATTTATACATGAAACAAATCTGTTCCATAGGATTTAAGTTAAATGATTTTAAGAAAAGAGTGAATCATTTTTAAAAAACTAGATAAAAGTGTCTATTTTGGGATTGAAAGATCTTTTCTAAGCATAATGCAATGAAAAAATATAATATATTTGATCACATTAAAATGTAAAACATCTATTGATCAAAATAATTCTAAGATAAAACAACTTTTAAAATTACATTTAACATTAAAGTGTTCCTACTAATCGATAAGGAAAACATTAAAATCCTGCTTGACAAATGAACAAAGGTTAAAGTGTAAGAAAAACACATGACTAACAAAAAAAGTAAAATATTTACTCCATAAGCAAATGAATGAAAATTAAAATGTTACATAATTTTTTTTTATCTATTAGCAGTGTTTAAAGTTAAATACTTGCTAGAATGTGATAAGAGAAATATTTTTATACATGTCAGTGACTTAAAAATTGAAAACTTCTGGAAAACAGTTTAGAAGTTAATAAGATACCTATATATAGATATAGATATATATATATATACCTTTTTACAATGTAATTTCTCTTAGACATAAATTGTTATGAACATATCTATTATAATGTTTATAGTGACAAAGTTTTGGGAATAAGCTAAGTAATAATAGAAAAACAACTAAATACTGTATAAGCAAACAGTGATTTATAAATAGACATTAAAACGTTTTTCAAGACCAATGACATGGGGCCTCCCTGGTGATGCAAGGGATTAAGCACAGCACTGTGAAGTTATCTGCAACCTCTGCAGCACAAGTTCGATCCCCGGCCAGGGAGGTGACCCACATGGCACAGCAGACCTCTCCTGTCTCTCCCGCTGCACCCCTCAGCATTGTATTTAGGTAGATCTGCTTGTTCTGTTCCTCATTCTGTCTCTGGTGAATCTTCTCATCCCCTGTACCTTTAGCCTGTACCCCAGTTCTTTATGCATAAATAAATAAATCTTTAAAAAAAAAAAAAGACTACTGGGCCTCCCCGGTGGCACAGCAGCTGAGCGCTGGGTTGCGAAGCTGCCTGCAGCCTCTGCTGTGCCAGTTCTATCCTCGGCTGCTCCCCAGCCACCGGAGGAGGGTCCCACATGGCGCGCAGACCTCTCCTGCTGCCAGCTGCTCCCCTCAGCAGTATGCTTCGGTCCTTCTGCCTGCTCTGCTCCCCGCTCTGGCTCTGATGAATTCTCTCCCCCTCCTGCGCTTCTGACTGTACCCAGTGCTTGTATAAATAAATAAATAAATCCTTAAAAAAAAAAAAGACTACTGACATGGAGAAATGATCATAATATTAAGAGATAAAGTATTTGTATATGATGTGTAATTTGAGATATGTAAAGTTGTGTGTACCTGTGTGTATACACACATATATTTATATACATATATATACATAAATACATATATTTATATACACACAGAATGGAAGGTGAAAGTAAATCTATCAAAATTATAATAGTGGATCTCTTTTTATAATAGAACTATCTTCTTATAGTACTACAACATTTTTGTTTATTTTTACTTTTGTATATTTTCTGAAATCTCTACAAATAGTACTACTAATTTTATGTCAGGGAAAAGGATATTTTTTTTAATGATAACTCAATTAAATTGGCAGTATAGTATTGCCAAATCATGACTTATTTTAGTCTCTCTTATTTGTGTACCTCATTACACCATTAATGTCTCAGCTTTATCCCACACCATTCTATGCGATCCCAAAGTAGTGGTTCTTGAAGTCACTCCAAATACAAATGTCTTTCTGTATATTTCTCTTGTAATTGGTAATTAATTGATAGTTTAATACCCTTAAGCCTAGTTTACTAGTAGGAAACTTTAAGGATGAAGCAACAAAGTACCTTGTCCTAAGCTATACAAAAAGGCAGTTTCCTTTGAGAAGCTATGTAATGAAGTTAAGCAATCTGAAGCAGACCCTCAAACATTACATCCACTTTTAATGATTCACAAGCTGTACATTAAGTAATCTAATAAGTAGTCAAAGTCTCTGTGAAGGCCAAAGGACAGCTGTAACAGAAACAGTGTGCTTTTCCATTGTAACATTTCTCCTCCTTGGGATAACACTTCCTAATAAGGGTGTGTGAGTAGCAGGTCCAGCTCCAGCCTCATGGGCTTTTCCTAATGAAATTTCTGTTCAGGGGACATGATGTAACTCGCATACCCATATTACAGCCCATGTTCACCTATATTTTTTAAAATGTTACCCTACCCCTCTATACTTCAACATTCCACGTCACTGGAAATTTTGACATGTCCAGAGCATTCAACATTTTTAATAGAAATTGGCATGAAGCAGAAGAGAATCATAAATTACAGCAATATGACTTCATCAAACAAACGAGGAAAGTGTGACATAAAGTAAGGGATTTGCCCAAGATCACAAAAGTTAGAACTAGAACCTAAGCCTTCTAGGACCTCCCTCATCACCCCTCTCATTGGCTCTTCCCATAATTTGTACACACAGCACTTTTCTGTGAACTGTTTGTTAACAGTTATACTGCAAAGAGTTTAGGGTTCAAGTAAGTCTAAGCATGACCTCATTTCCATTCCCCTACTTAGAAAGTAGTAATGCATATTAATGTAGTAAGCAATCTCAGTAAGACAGACACAAAACCAAATGGGTTATGGGAATGACAAGCATAAACCAGGACTAGTCTAGGTTTAGAACATATTTTCTCCCCAGCTAAAATATAGGGTGGAGGTGGCGTGGTGAAGGAGACTTACTAACAGATATCTCAACTGACTGAATGGTTCGTTGATTGGTTCATTGGTTGGTTTGGAGGAGAGTTGCTGCTCACCAGATGCTGCAGCTTCTTCCCCAGTTAAATGAGTGCTACTCAAATATAATAACATGCACAGTGGTGTTAAACTGTGTCCACCAAGCCCATAGATTCCAAAACCTTTCTTAGAAACTAGTATCATCAGAGGGTTTCCCAAATTAGAGGGGCAGCATGCATAGTGCCTAAGAGCAGGCTCTGAATGGAGATTGTGTAGGTCCAAATCTTGGCACTCTCTCTCATTAACCTTGGGCAAGTGTCCCAGTTGCCAACTTTGTGAGGTGATAATAACAGTACTCATCACATAAAATTGATATAGGAATCAAATGAGTAAATATATGGAGAACATTTAAAACAGTGCTCTGCACAAAACAAAGACTATGTAGGATTTTTTTTTTTAAGATTTATTTATTTATACAAGCACTGGGTACAGTCAGAAGCGCGGGAGGGGGAGAGAATTCACCAGAGCCAGAGTGGGGAGCAGAACAGGCAGACTGACGAAGTACACTGCTGAGGGGAGCAGCGGGCGCAGCAGGAGAGGTCTGCACACCATGTGGGACCCTCACCAGTGGCCAGGGATCAAACCGGTGCTGCAGAGGCTGCGGGTAGCTACGCAGCCCAGCGCTCAACCGCTGAGCCACTGGGGCGGCCCATATATGTAGGATTTAATAATATTATTTTTAGTTGCTAGTCCAGGAATGGGTAATTTATGTAGCAATGCTTCCAACTCTATCAAGACATTAATTCAATAAACTTATAACAATTATATTGAAACCCAAAGCACCACAAGTGAACCATAAAAGGTTAAATTGAAATTACTCAGTTTAAAAATTGCCCCCAAATATGTAAATGACCCAACATTAAAACATTAACAAGGAATAAGGATGGAACTCTGACACAGACTGCAGTTGAGGTCCTATTGCCCCAAGCTGACTTCCCCTCTTAAGCTAAAAAGAAAATAAGATATAAGCCCAAAAATGCCTGATCCAGGATAGACAGCAGGTAGGTACCTGTTCTGCAGTTGTCCTGTGATGTCCATGTGATCTGCATTGTATTTTTATAACCTGAATGTAGAAGAGGTGCTGTAGTACCTGATTTGTGACATTAGAGGCCCCTTATGCAGCCACTGTGGGCAGTGAGTGTTCCCAGCAGAGTTACTTTGCCCCTTATGTAGACTGGAGGTTCTTGAGAAAACTTTCCCATGTTTTTTTTGTTTTGTTTTGTTTTGTTTTGTTTTTTAATTTAAAAAGCATTACTAACCTGGAACAGTCAAAATGTTTTAACCTTCAGGATTTAGTTTCACTAACATGTATGTAAACTGAAAACAGAAAAAATTATAGCATTTTAGCTCCCCACAGAAAGGAGGCAAAGCATTTTTCTTTTGTCATGTAGTTTTTAGGGAAATCTTGTATGTCTTAATACTTAACCTTCTTTCAAAATTTCAGGATACATAAAGCAACTACAATTTAAAGTTTTGCCATCTTATTCCAAATTTTCTAACCTTAAAGTGTTCTCTGGGAACTGGCAACATATTTTGTAAGCAAAGTCTGGATCTGTTGCTAGGGACATCTTCAGCTATGAAAATAGGAGCATTATTGGAATGCAAACTAGTCCATGGCAGTTGCCACTAAAAAAGGGCAGAATTGAAAGAGGAAAAGGAATCTCCATTGCAGTTCAGAATGACAGGAAAACTGATGGAACCAACTCACAGGGACTTAACATTCAGAAGCATTTGTCTTGTGAAATCTTTTCAAGAAGGGGAAATGAGATCTTAAGCAGCCTTTAAGGTAGAAAGATAATAATCCCCAGTTTCTTGCTGTATATGAGTAAAAAAGCAAAAAGGAAATCATAATAGTTAAGAAAAACCAAACCAAACCTGAGAGGCATACACCAGGCTACCATTAAGCCCAGGGAACCCCCACAAACCTATGAAAGAGTGGTCCTGTGTCCCAGCAGCCAGACCTGGAACTCAGTGACCAGGAAAAGCCAAGAGACACTGAGGTTAAACCTGCCATAGCTTCTCTGAGTAGCCTCCTCAAAACAGCCGGATTCCCTGGATTGGGTAGAACAAACTTGGCCTTAGGTTTGCTGCTCCTCCTACCACTAAACTCGTGGTTCTTGATGTGCAGGTTGTCCTCCTTTTCCCCACATTTCCCTTCCTCCATGAAAGTTGCAACTACTTGCTAGATTCTTGACCTAAAATGGTAGTGTTTCTACTTTTAGAGAGTCTTTACAAAGGAAGTGAAATCTGAGATGAATTTTGGAGAGTGGGGATAAGATTTTGATAGAAACAGGGAGATGATAAGGATGGAGGAAGAGCTGGCATTCTGAACACAGAGTAAAGATAGTAGGGTTCTTTTCTGGCGTGGTCTAATTGATTATGAGTACTTATTTTTTAATTATGGCATATAATTATTTTGAAAAGTGCGCAGAGGTAATAAAAATAGAGGTGATCACTATTAGTATAAGTGGGGTCAGAATTGAGAGCCCCTTCTTTTCATTGGCTGCACTTCTCACAGCTTGCTCCTCACCTCCCCTTCACTTTCCTTGTCTCCCCTCCTCCTTCTCCTGCCCGGAGTTCTGTTTTGCTGGCTTGGCCTTAAGGCCTTCACTGAGTTCACTCTTCACAGGGTCTTGTCTTTAGATGTGGGAATTGTGTTCTTTCTCAGTGATGCTGGTGGGAGTCCCTTAATGAGCTGGGAACACGGTTCTTGAAGAATAGTTCCCAGCACTGCTTCTCCTGGCCAAATAAAACATTCTTGCTCCTAGGGATGAGTAATTTTAGCATATTACTTTAGACTGTCGAAGTACAGCTATGTCTCCAGCATTAGGTTTCAGTGTGTATAGTTAGATTTCCCAGAGAACAGTTGATGACCTCTAGAAATATAGAAGAACCACCCCCAACCCAAATAATTGAAATTGAACTAAAATGAGCACTGTGACTTTTTAAAAAATTGGATCACAACATTGTAATAAAAGGAGCAGTTCAACAGGAAACTGTAGCAATTCTAAATTTGCATGTATCTAATGTATCTCTGAGATATGTAAAAAATATTGATGGAATTGCTAGAAAACATGGACAAATTCAAAATAAATGTAGAAAATATTAATGCACACATCACTAATAAACAAAACAGATAAAATTCATGAACATATAACAGAGTTGAAAAACTTAATTGATAAGTTTATCTATGATCATATATAGAACTCTGCACCTAACAATTAGAAACTGTTTTAGAATAGAAACATTTATCAGAAACACTTGGAAACATTTTTTTAATTGACTGTGTACTAAATCAGATTTCACAAACTATAGGCCATGGACCAGATGCAGGCTGAATATATTTCCCTAAAGAAAGTTTATCAGAACAATCCATACCCATTCATTTACACATTATCTAAAGCTGCTTTTACACAACAGCAGAATGAATAGTTACTGATAAAGTTATTCTACAAAATCAGTGTATCTATTTACTATATGCTCCTTTACCCAAAACGTTTGCTGATCCCTATGCTATTAAATAAAGTTTTAATAAATATAAAATAACTGCTATGCAAGCCATTTTTCTAACCACATACAAACAAAAAGACAGCCTTAAAGATGTGTTTGGAATTTTAAAAATACACTTCTAAATTATTTCTTGGTCAAAGAAAAATCATAATAAAAACTTAAGAAATATTTAGAATTAGGCAATAATGAAAATGCGATCGTATTACGATGTATGGTATTCAGCTTAAGTTATATTTAGAGGTAATAGATAGCCTTAAAGCTCACATCAAAAAAAGAAAACAAGTGGGCAAAATATTCAATTAGAAAAATTAGAAAATCAATGGATTCTTCCTAAAGAACATTATTTAGTGTAATAGAAATCAAAGATGTAATTGAAGGCATCTATAAATGCAGAACATGATCTCTTTCTAAAGAAAGACCTTTCCAAAGTTGAACAAGAAAGAAGGTGCAAATTAAAAATGGGAGGAAAGAAATAGGAGCTATAGCTACATATAGTGATCAGTCCTGTTCAGTAAATTTGAAAAGTTAAATCCTAACAAAAACATCACTTACCAAAAGTAAGCTAAAAAAGAAATAGAAAATGATGAATAATCATATAGCTTTTAAAAATTAAAACATACCACAAAAAGAATACTACATTCTGGGCCTCCCCTGATGGTGCAGGCAGTTGAGCGCAGTGCTGTGAAGTGTCCGCAGCCTCTGCAGCGCCAGTTCGATACCGGCCAGCCAGCAAGGGTCCCACATGGCGCGGCAGACCTCTCCTGTCGCACCCGCTGCTCCCCTCAGCAGTGTATTTCGTCAATCTGCCTGTTCTGTTCTCTGCTCTGTCTCTGGTGAATCCTCTCACCCTCCCGCACTTCTGGCCTGTACCCCGGTTCTTGTATGTATGGATAAATGAATAAATCTTTAAAAAAAAAAAAAAGAATACTACTTGTCTTACTGAAAGATTTTACCAAATATCAGGAAAGAGATTATCTCAACTATAACTATTTCAGAGGAAGGAAAACCAGGTAACATTTCCCAGCTCTTTTATAAGGGTAATACAACCTCCATACCTAAACCAGAAAGGAAAAATTATGTCACTCTCAGTTGGACATTGATGAAAGATGTCCAAATAAGTTAACCAAAAAAAAAAAAAACTGATTAAAAAAAAAACACATTAACCAATTGCTTTTTATCGTAGGAATAACAAGAATAGTTTAACATTAGACAACCTATTTTTACAACCCACCACATTAACAGATTGTAGGAGAAGACACTTAAGATATAGCACAGGGATTAAGGGGAGGACAAGTGCAGCCTTTTATCTTAGCTTGCTCTTTTTGTCAAAGGGTAGTGTATATAATTCTTGACTCCTCTTTTGGAAAAAGATTGGTTGAATCAAATCCCATCTTAAAGCAAACTCTCAGAGAATTGTAGATAAGGTGAGTCCTAATGACTCTACTCCCTGGACTGAGTAAGCCACTGATACTAAATGGTATAGGGTTGGCTTAACCTTCTCAAATGCCAGTCATTGTAGAGGACTAGGGTGCTAGAGCCAAGCTGGGTAGGTTGGGTCCCCAACCTACTGCTCTTCCAATAATCTCTTAATGGAAATCATAGAGCTATCACCCTTACTGCAGAAAGTGTTTTTATCTCTTGGACCAAAAATATCACAGACTAAAGAAACAACTAATATAGCCAACCTATGGTGATATGATATAATCTCATTTTATATGTTAAAAAGTTTCAGATGAAATAATTTTTTGGAAAAAGAAGTAACTCAAATTTAGAGCACTTGATTAATAAGGTATTTTAAATATTTCCCATGGGTTTCTGTTGCATAAGAATCACATACCTTTAAAAATATGTTATTTCCCTGTAGATTGCTTAAATACAGACTGCACTCTTCAGTTATCAGATTCTGGGCAAAGCAGGAATATGGAATTTTTTTAAAAGGAGTATTGCTCTAGATTTTTATGGGTTAATTTTGATAACTACTTATAGTTCATCCTTTTTATCTTAAAGTGATTTTTAAAGCTAATAATAGTGTAGGTCAGTGTGAGGAAATATATATTACTTTTATAATAAAAATATAAATAAAATAAATATGGGGATGCTTTTTACTTCCAGTCAACTGTAAGCAAGTATTTAGGATTTTCATGGATGCCTGCAGAGTGTTTACAGTCACAGTGGCGAGGAAGCCTAGCACATATGCAATGTCATCACACTCTGTGAGAAAGGATAAATTATGTATTAATTTACAAGGTACAGTAAGTGGAGAAGTACAGAGACAATAGGAAGAAGGAGGGCTGTGTGGTCAGCTTAAGTTTCCTAGAAAGATCCAAAGGAAGATAGGTTGGAGAATGGTTAAGAGAAAGTAGATCCCATGGATAGAAGCCAATATAAGAAAATTGAATATGGCCTTTTCTGGGGAAGAAAGTCCCCCAGGTGAAATTGCCAGATTTAGCAAATAAAAATACATGACACCCCATTAAATTTGAATTTAATATAAATAGTAATTTTTAGTATGCTGTGCAATATTTGGGATGTACCTATACTAAAAATGCTTTCAGTGTTTATCTGAAAGTTCAAGTAATGGAGCATCCTGCATTTTATGTGGCCACCCTACTCTCAGAGCTTTTCTTTTTGAAGACCATCAAGGGCTCTCTGTGTTAACTGTGGTTCTCTGACCCTCACCACCCTCCTAGTTCTCCCAGTCAGAACAACAATGAAGAAGTGCCCCAGTAGCAGGATGATGTTCTAGACTAGTCCACAGTCAACCACACACACACTTAACTTTTTGAGCATAATGATTTTGGGCTTCCTGAAGAAGAGGATGGATTTCCTTTCAAGACTCTTTTTTTATTAAACTTTTTTTTAATTTTGAAATTATTGCAGATTCACATGCAATTGTAGGAAAACAGTAGGGAGAGATGGCATGTACCCTTCATTGATTCCCCCAATGGTAACAATTTGCCAAACTATAGGATAACATCAGACAAGTTTATTCACAGTGGTACATTTAAGGCATAGAACATTTCCATCCCCACAAGGACCCTTCTTGTTGCTCCTTTGTAGTCAGACCCACTTCCTTTCCAGCCCACCACATCCTTAACTATTCTGTTTTCCATTTCTGTAGTTTTGTGATTTCAAAAATGAACATAAATGGAATCACACAATCACCTTTCAGGATTAAATTTTTTTTTTAAAGATTTATTTATTTATTTTATTTATTCAAGCACTGGGTACAGTCAGAAGCGCGGGAGGGTGAGAGAACTCACCAGAGCCAGAGCAGGGAACAGAGCAGGTAGAAGGACCAAAGTACACTGCTGAGGGGAGCAGCGGGCGGCAGGGGAGGTCTGCGCACCATGTGAGACCCTCCTCCGGTGGCCGGGGAACAGCCGGGGATCGAACTGGCACTGCAGAGGCTGCGGGCAGCTTCGCAACTCAGCGCTCAACCACTGCGCCACCGGGGAGGCCCCCTCTGGATTGAATTTTTCACTTGGTGCTCTAGTGATTCATCTAGACTGATGCCTGCAAGGGTAGTTCCTTTTTTTTTTTTTTTTTTTTTTTTTCCTGATTAGTATCCCATGATTTGGTTAAACCACAATGTGTTTAACCATTCACCTATTGAAGGACATTTGGGTTGTTTCAAGATTTCTTGCTGTCACCCTTCAGGTGAAGTTTGTTTTATTAAATATATCATTTCTCTGGGAAAAATTCTTAAGAGTGCAATTGCTTAGTTGTATAATAGTTACATGTTTGTGTTTTTAAGACATTGCCTAACTATTTTCCATTTGTGGAAAGGAAATGACTATCATTTTACATTACCACTAGCAGTGCATGAGTGATCCCGTTTCTCTGTAGAGAAAGACAAAATTTTCCTTTCTTATAGGTTCTTTGACTTGTCCATTAATTAATCTGACAGAGGATAGATTAATAGGAGAGCAACAATTTATTTCATATAAGATTCAAAGAAGTGACCAAAACAGGCATCTTTTATGCCTTCTAGACAAACAATGTATTTGTGAAGAATTGACAAAACAATGTTTGGCTTGGGATACACATTGGGTAGCAAGGTTTGTTTATACAGTCTTCCTGCCCCTAAGTTCCCTTTCTATGGTGATAAGGACATCTTTCTACCTCCCGGTACAGGGAAGGTATTTTTCACATGGGAGATTTTATTTTCTGCTTCCAAGGCACAGAGAAGGATTAGTGTTCCCTAAGTAACTTTAATTCAATTTTATGAACTAAATATGAAAATATGCCCAGTAGCACATTTTGGGGGTGGCTTGTTTTGCTTTCTGCTGAATCCTTACCAGCATGTGGTATTGGTGCATTATTTAATGATAGATGTTGGTATAAGCTTATAGTGCTATCTCATTGTAGTTTTAATTTGCATTTTCCTAATAGTTAATAATGTGGAAAATATTTCTGTATATTTGTTTGCCATTAATAGATTCTTTTTCAGGGAAATGTTTGCTCATGTCTTTTCCCACTTTCTAATACAATTTTATTTTTGTCTTGAATTTTAAGAATTCCTTATATTGTCTATACCACTAGTCAGTCCTTGGTTAGATATGTGGTTTGCAAATATTTCTCCCATTCTGTCGCTTTCTCTTAATAGGGCCTATGCAAAGGAAAGATTTTCAATTTTAATAAAGTCCAATTTATTAAATTTTCTTTTTTATTTTATTTTTGGTATCAAAGTAAGAACTCTATGTCTAAATACTAAAGCTTTTTCCCTCTTTATTCCTAAAGTTTATACAGTTTTATAATTAATCCTCTGATCTACTTTGAGTTAATTTTGTATGAGATGTGAGACAGGTTAATTTGAATCTAAATGTGAATTCTGACCATAGTTGTTTACCATATTTCTTCAAGAGATCTTTAGAAACAAAAACTATTAAGATTTTTCTTTTCCCTGATAAAGAATTCCTTTCTTTCAATTGTTGAAAGATTTAAGAACTTCAAAATAATTTCTTATTATATATAATCCCTCTATCACAATCTTCTAACATTCCCCTGGGGTCAGCACCTGGTATGAAGGGCTGGCTGGTTCTCAGAGCAAGTCCTATCACTATGGGAAAGACCTTGGACTCAAACAAATCTGAGTTTCCAGGTGGAAGGTCTGAGGCAAATGGCTTCACTCCTATAAACCTCAACTTTCTTATATAAAAATGAGTTTAATTAATCTGTAAAATGAGTATGAGTGTTCCATAATTATTCTCTAAAGTTAGTTATGACAGTAATCTTCAGTTTTACATTTTTATAAATGATGGCCATCTTGGTGCTGCTATCTCTCTTTTCATTTTGGATGCTTTCCTTAAATTCAGCTCCCTAAAGGTAGAACTAGTAAGTCAAGGGATAGAACCTTCTAGCAAATTGGTACCAAGATTGCATGAGCAGTGGGAAAGAGACAAACAGAAACACTTTCCTAATTTTTTAACTTTATATTTCCTAGAAGCATCAGATGGTGAAGGAGGACAAGATGCCAAAATGATGCCACAGGAGATAGCTCCAGTTCCTGTCCTGTCAAAGAAAGCCAAACAGGTGACATTCATGACTTTTGGAGTCTGAAATCAGCCTCTTTTACCCCTCTACAGTACTCCCTGTGACAAATATCAGTTACTGCTGAATTAAAGAGAAGATTTTACCTTCTCTGCTTTGGAAAAGGCCCTGTTTTATTAACTATAAACCAGCAAGGTTTATTTTTCTCCCTAACTTTTTTTACAATGTAAATATATTTTTACAATATAAATGTATTTTATAATAATGATATCTTAGATTTGTATGCCACATTTTCACCAAAAATCTAGTCTTATTCTTTTGGGTACAAATAGCATAAAAATATGCAGTATTATCCCCACACCAACACAACCAACACATGATTACAGAGCTATGCCATGCTGCCAGCAGGCTGCCAAGACCTCATTTCTACCCAACATTATGGTCCATAGTATGAATTTTTTATTGTTATTAATTTGTCAGTCACCACTGGCACTGTGCAAGGCACTGTGACTCACATGGTCCTCGCATGCACTCTCTAAGTTACCTAATTTTTCAATGAGCCTGATGCTCAGAGAGCTACATGCCAGACTCAGGGCACCTTGGCTGCTGTGTGCCAGACCCTGAGGCTATGTTTGCTTCCACTTCCTTTTTTCCTGTATTTCCTCTTTCAACTTGGGGAAAATGGGATTCATCAAGTCCTCCTGTGCTTTGCTGGTCATATGTCATTGCTATTTTCTGCTAAGAAAAACAATTCATTCCAAAAGCTTAAAGTTTTACTGCCCATTTTTAACCATCTTTCTCTTGCTCTAATTTATGTCACTGACAAATTGCTTTGAAGAATCCAAGTGCTAGGCAGGCTAAATGCACATACCTCTTTCTCCAAACCTAGCCTCATTTCCCTGGCTGGAGAGCTCACACAGAAATCAACTTGTGCTCCTCTGCCGCATGGAGGGGCACATAGAGGTCCTGACCCCCGGGCCAGGCTGTGCCTGTGGAGTGCAGTCTACCTGTACATCACCACAGCCTAGCACAGAGGCTTTCCCAGAATGTACACTGATTTATGAAATGGAGACGCTGATTTATGAATGGACACTGATTTATGAAATGGAGGAATGGATGACTATACCAGCATCCCACTTTTCAAACCACTCTTCTCATCTCAACCTTTTGTGCCCCAGCTTAGCTTCTAAGCTGTCAGCTCCCTGACACTGCTGCTTGCAGAGGTCTCTTGGCCCCATTGAGCCAGAATCTCTCCTTTAGCCCCCTCCTTAAAAGCCTGCTCCACCTTGATATTCAGAGTTGGAATCTCTCTGCCACCCCTGACTACCCAGGGTTCCTCTCTCTCCTCTTTGGGCTCCCTATTTTCTTGCCTTCATGGCTCTTCTCTATTTAAACCTCATCTTACCTAAACAACCTTCTAGTAAGGTAAATTATCCTTTTTTTGAATCTTCCTCCAGTTGTTATGCACAACAAACTTGAATCTCCAACTAATTCATAATCTCCAGTTTCTTTTGTCTTCACTGCAGTACCTAGCACAGTGTTAAACACTTGAGTCGTATGGCAGATGTGACAGGATATTTATCTTTTAATAGTTATTACATTTTTTCCTGGATCAAAAAAAGGAAAAGAAAAAAATTACTTTCTGCTTTATTTAAATTTTTTTTCTAATCTTCTTTGCTGTTCTTTAAGTTTTTTGTTTGTTTGTTTTTTTTAAAGATTTATTTATTTATTTATTTATACAAGCACTGGGTACAGTCAGAAGCACAGGAGGGTGAGAGAATTCACCAGAGCCAGAGCGGGGAGCAGAGCAGGCAGAAGGACCGAAGCACACTGCTGAGGGAAGCAGCGGGCGGCAGGAGAGGTCTGCGCGCCATGTAGGACCCTCCTCCAGTGGCCGGGGAGCAGCCGGGGATCGAACTGGCGCTGCAGAGGCCACGGGCAGCTTCGTAACCCAGCGCTCAACCGCTGTGCCACCGGGGAGGCCCCTGTTTGTTTGTTTGTTTGTTTGTTTGTTTTAATAAAAATCACCTAGCATTATGCTACCAGCTGTATTATAGTTAGGCCTTATGATTACCAGGGAAGAGTACCTGCTGAGAGAAATGGTGTTCCTTCCTTTGCAGTAGCTGGGCCTCACATTTCTATTACTAAGTCCATTCTTCCCTTCCTGCTAGTATTTCAAATAGCATATTTATAACATTATAAAATTTTTTTTATCCATGCAACTACATCATCTCTAGCAACCATTTCACATCTAAATAACCATCCTTGGCATGCTTAATAATGTGAGTAGAAAGATGTGCCAACAGTTCTTTTTTTTCCAGTTATTGCTTCCAAAATAAAAGATGAATTTCCTTACTCCTAAAGATTGCATCATCCTCTCCCCTCTTCAACATCAGTCATTTCAGAGCCAGCACTAGTGACTGTGATTATGGTTCCCAGAACATAATCCCTTAGGAGGGATTTCGTGACATTTCACTTATGCCTCGATGATGTCAGTAGCCTCTCAGTGGTTCCATGACCCATCCTCTCCCCCCCAAAGGCCACACTGGACTTCTTTTTTCTTAAGCTAACTTTTGTTTGTCTGCCTGGGTCATAAAGCAGTCTTCAGCAAGAGAACTTTTCCCTTCCCTCCTTACTCACCTTTCTTTACTGTTATGTTTCCTTACCATTTCTTTATCGATTACTGATTATTCACCTTTATCTTCAGGATTATGCTGGACTATTTTAAGAGAAAACAAGACTACTTCCTGTCCACTGTCTGATTTACCTTCTCACCTCCCATGTGGGTGCCTTAGTTCTGTTCCTTGGTGCATAAGAGGTTGGTTAGTCATTCAAAATAAGCAAAAAAAAAATTATTATCTCATTGTTTCTGTTCTGTTATCTTAGAGACATGGCTTGGTCCCTGTGGCTCTGTAACTCTCCTCAGGTGCTTGTGAAGTTGTGGACTAGGGATAGGAGGTTCATATGGGACCAGTCTTCCTTCCAGCTTGCTCCTGCAGTTTTTGGAAGATCTCAGTTCCTCTCCATGTGAGCCTCTCCTGAGGATTAGCTTAAAACATTGCGACTGGCCTCCCCCCAGGCCAAGTAATTCCAGAGTGAACCAGCAAGAGCAGGTCTAACAGAAACCTCAGGGTTTTCTCAACCTAATCTCAGAATTGACATCTCATCACTTCTGTCATATTCTGGTAAAAACATTCAGTAAATCCAGTCCGCATCAAGTGGAAGGGGTGAACACCAGGAGACAGTGACCAGTGGTAGCTATCCTAGAATCTGGCTGCCACCTTCTGCCTTCTAACTCTCAGCAATCTACATCCTCCCCATATGCAGATTAATTTCACCCCTCCCAAGGCTTGCAAATGTCTCCTCCATTATAGCATGAGCTCAGTGTCCATTAATTTAGAATTTCACATCCTGAATCAAGTATAGGTGCAGTTGAGGTTCCTCAGCTTTGGTTTCCTAAAATACTTCTTCGAGTACATTTCGTCTCAACCAATGAAACGAAAGAAACAAGTTTTCTCTTTCCCCTACATGCTCAACACAGAATGGTAGGACAGGGATAGGATAAACTCTGCAGACATTTCTATTCAAATGGAAGGCACAAAGAACTCATAGCATTCTGAAAGTGTTGGGAATCTCTTGATTAAGCTTAAGGCCCAGGTTTTAAGATTCTTCCATGGTTTTCACTTCTGCTTTTTGTGTTTTTTGTTTTGTCCTCTGAGTCAGCCTTTCTTTTTCATTTTCTTTTTTTTTAAATGAAAGTAGCATGTGTTTGTAACTGAGCAGCTCTTTCAGCCTGCTTCTTGATATTAGCTTTCCTGAGGATTCAAAGGCTTTTCCTCATTTTATTCAGTGCTCTTACCCCAGAGGTGTTTCTGAACATATCTTTAAAGAATTTGGTGCATATCCGTTGTACAAAAGTCACACCCAAATCTTTGCCTACTATAGACCCTGATGAGACGCTGAGACACAATACCTCTTCAGCTTCCTAAAAGCATTTTTGAGGGGTCTGTGGACCACACCTTTACTTTATTTAGAGTCTTTGAGTGACTAAATAGTACTCTCATGTACCACTTTGTTCTTTCTGAGGTCTTGACTTCTTAGACTGTTTTCTCAATTTAATCCCCCTCCTTTTACATTTCCCTATAAACCACAAGAAAAAATCAGGTGACACTTTCAACACTATTTAGAAATCTCCTCAGTTAGATTACCCATAGCATTAGACATATTTCCTATTTTCCACATAAAAGAATTATATTGCTAAACTGTCTACCACTACACTATAAGATTCCCTTTCCTTTAGTTTCCAACAAGATTTTCTGCACTTTCTGTAAGTCCTCATTCTCAGTGTCCTCAGACCCCAAAATTTTATGAACAGTGTGTTCAGATAAATTATCCATCAGTCACCATACTTTCGACACATTTCAAAGTAATTTGCAAAATGAACTATAAATCACAACAAAAATAACTCTTAGACTGTGAGAAAAATATGGTGATTACCTCAGGGGGAGGAAAAGCAGATGGGAAAAAAAGGGTGGAGGAGTCAACTTGGTGGTGGGAATGGCACCAGAACTTTGGTGGCAGATGCAGTGAGGCTTATGCACATGTTGAGAAGTAAAGCTGTGCTGTTAAATTTTCTATGGTGGTGTAAACCACTGGTAAATCAACAAAATTTTATTTAAAGAAAAAACAGAATTTTCAAAGTCAGTATATGCACCCCAACCCTTCGGCATGCACACCATTAACAAAATTCAGTGCTTATTTTATTTTTGTATAGTCTGAACTGATTTTTTAATCTGATATCTGTTTTTATTGAGGTAATATAGGTTTACAACACTGTATGTTACTCAGAGGTCTAGGATCACATCCTACATTTGTATGTTACCACACCACACCCATCACCATGACACCCAATGGACCATAGCTCATTGAGCACTCTTCATTGTTTATTTTATTTATTTATTTTTTGAAGATTTATTTATTCGTGCATACAAGAACTAGAGTACAGGCCAGAGGTGTGGGGGGTGAGAGAGTTCATCAGAGACAGAGTGGGGAACAGAACAGGCAGACTGACTGAAATACACTGCTGAGGGGAGCAGCGGGTGAGACAGGAGAGGTCTGCCATGCCATGTGGGTGTCTCCATGGCCGGCTGGAATCGAACTTGCACTGCAGAGGCTGCGGACAGCTTCACAGTGCTGCGCTCAACCACCTGCGCCACCAGGGAGGCCCCATTGTTTAACTTTTTTTCCTTTTGTAAATTTAACATACAAAAAAATGCATAAATATCAAGTGTATGATTCAGTGAAGATTGACAAATTCAAATAATTCTGTAACACAAGCCCCTACAGGATAAAGAACATTCCTATCACCCCAGAGTCCTCTCATGCCACCTTTCTGCAATCCTTATTCCAAACTCTGTGCCCCAGAGGCAGCCACTCTTCTGATCTCTTTTCTCAAAAACTCATTTTGCCTATTTTAGAATTTCATGCAAATGAAATCATATAGGATATGTTCTTTCATTCAAGTTTCTTTTATTTAGTATGATATTATTTAGATTCATCCATGTTGATGATAGTGCTTCTTTTTTTTTGATTGTTGAGACTATGCTCGAGCTGCCATAACAAAATATCACAGACTGAGTGGCTTAAATAACAGAAATTTATTTCACATGGTTCTGTAGGCTGGAAGTCCAAGATCAAGGTGCCAAAAGATTTGGTTTCTCCCGAGGCCTCTCTCTTTGGCTTGCAGATGACTGCCTTCTCACTGTGTCCTCACATGGTCTTTCCTCTTTGTGTGTGCACACCTCTTCCTCCTCATATGAAAACACAAGTCCTATCATTAACTTCTTATGACTTCGTTTAACCTTAATTATCTACCTCTTAATAATCTGTATCTCCAAACATAGTCACATTGGGGGTTAGAACTTCAACATATGAATTGGGAAGGAGGGCCATTTCAGTATTATTAAATTATGTGAATATACCACAGTTTGTTTATCCATTCTTGTTTGTCCATTCTTTTATTGGTGGATACCTACGACTATTTACTGTTTGGAGCTGTTATGAAGAAATCTCCATGAACATTCATATATGTCCTTTTATAATGTATAGTCTTATTTCTCTGAAATAAATAATAGGAATGGAATTGCTGAGTCATGTTTTATTTTATAAAACCTGTCAGGCCTTTCCCCAAATGATTGCACCATTTTTTGCACTCCTCCATCTGTTTTGTAAGAGTTTTGTTTGCTTAAATCCTTGTCAACATTCAGCATGTTGGTCCTTTAATTTTAGATATTTTGGTGGGTGTGTATGGAATAACTTTTAACCAAACCCAAAAGAAACTAAAAATTCAGTTCTAAATTGTTGTTTATCACAATAAGCATGCTTGTTTTCTTTATAAAATAGCAATCCAAATTTTTTATTTTTACCAAAGTAATAATCAAACATTGTTGAACATTTTAAATGAAAAAACAACAGACCCCTTCCTTACACTTATCTTGTGTTTTTCTTCAGAGGCAATCACTCTAAACTTTTAGTTGTTTTCCTATTTGTTGCCTTGTAGCATAATCTGCTATTTCTTGATTTATCAATTTCTGAGATGATTTATTAACTTTCTGAAGTAACATATGAAGTCGTAGCTCTCCAATATACCCCCATTCCCTCTCTAACTGCCATCTCTTCTGCTGACACAATACCACATTTGTTTCGCAATTATCACTATATTGTTATTTATGACCATGAAAATGCTGTTTAATGCTGAGAAAAAGAGACACTATACTCATCCCTGTTTTTTTTTTATGTAACTTTATTTTCATGGCATTAATAATTACCTCATTTCTTCATTTGCCTAGCTTGCTATGTTCCTATTGTTAATTGTTTCCATGTATTCCAACATCTCTTCCACATGCCCATGAATAATATTTTCCATGTGCTCAAATAAATCAGTTATTGTTCTTTCCTGCAGACTTCCATACTCCTATTCCACCCTGAACTGGTTATTATTTAGACCTGCTGAGCAGTTTAGATTTCTTGTTATTGCCCATATAACACTCTTCTGGACTAGTCTCCTTTATTGAATCCTATATCTTCTTTCTTGGGTTAGTTTTTTTTTTATTTTCATGTATATAGCCTTCAGTCTCTGTAGGTCGAAATTACATTTTTGAGACTTTAAATATGTGAAAATGTCCTTATGTTACATGTAACTCGATTGACAGTTTGGCTGGGTATAAAAGTCTAATTTGCAAATAAATTCTCATAATTTTTAAAGCATTGTTCCATTGAGTTCTAACATCAGTTATTACTCTTGTGAGGTCTATACCATTCTTTTTCCTGACCTTTTGTGTTTTGTCTATTATTGTTTTTTGGAAATTTTTAGTACCTTTGTCTTCCCATAATGATCAGAAATTTAACAGTGATGCTCTTGGGTATAGATATTTTTCTTTTTCATTGTAATCTATACCCATGGGCTTTCAATTTGGGGTTTCATGTCTTGGAAAATTTCCTTTAGATCTGGAAAGCTTTTTTTTTTTTTATTTTTTTTTTTTTTGCCATGGTAGTATTGGTTTACAACATTGTCTATGATTCAGAAACATAGGATCTGTATGTTACAATACACCCACCACCAAGGCACCCACAGAGCTCCAACATAGTCCATTGTGTTCTTTTATTCCTTTTCTGTTCACCTTCTCCCTCCCCTTCTGGTAACCTTAGTTTTACCATCAGATTTCTAGGGTTTGTTTTGGCTTGGTGTTTTCTGACTCTATTTTGTTTCTTTATATTCCACATATGAGCAAAACTATCTGGTATTTGTCTTTTTCCTTCTGACATATTTTGCTTTAGCATAATCCCTTTGAGTTCCATCCATGTTGTTGCAAATGGCAAGATTTCATTCTTTTAGAGCTGAGTAGTATTCCATTGTATGTGTTTATATCTACTACATTTTCTTAATCCATTCAGCTGTCCTTGGGCATATAGATTGCTTCCATAACCTGACTATTGTATGAAAAATTTTTCTTGTGATATTTCTTTGATCGTCCTTTCCCACCTCCCCTTTCACCCCATTCCCCCATTTTTTATGACCTCTTTCTCTCTTTTTCTGTAATACTTTTTATTGGAATATTGAATCTCTGATTCTATAATTTTACCATTTTCACATATCTGGGATACTGCCTCTTTTCAAGTTTTCCTCCCACATTTACATTATAAATTTATTTGTTTTAATGTGTAAATGTTTTCTGTTGGTTTCTTTGTTACAGTATTTTGTTCTTGTTTCAATTGCAAATATGAATTATAATTGATTTGAAGTACTGTCTCTCTTTCCTCAAGGTTCTTTTTTCTTTTTGTTGTTTATTTGCTCTTATGTTAGAGATTTTACTTAGCTGTATGATGAATGTTTATTGTATGTATCTATATTATAAAGAGATACACTAAAATATTGGTGGGAAATTTATGTTCGTGCATTGATTAATGGGTTTCATGGTACTATGATAACATAACAATCTGGACTTTTTCTCTGGGATTCCCAAATGCAATTGTGTAGCATTTCTCTTAGGCCATGTCATTTTTCCAAAGAATTCAGTATTATACCTGAGATATATAAGTCTGCTTGGAGACATCTTGAAACAAGAACAGGAAAAGAAGGTGAGTCTCGGGCCTCCCCATTGGCGCAGCGGTTGAGCGCTGGGTTGCGAAGCTGCCCGCGGCCTCTGCGGCGCCAGTTGGATCCCCGGCTGCTCCCCAGCCACCCGTGGAGGGTCCCACATGGCGCGCAGATCTCTCCTGGCGCCCGCTGCTCCCCTCAGCAGTGTACTTCGGTCCTTCTGCCTGCTCTGCTCCCCGCTCTAGCTCTGGTGAATTCTCTCACCCTCCCTCCCTTCTGACTGTACCCAGTACATGTGTAAACAAAACAAACAAACAAACAAATAAATAAAAAACATGCCTCTATTAAAAAAAAAATTTAAAAAAAAAAAAAGAGAGTTCTTTAAAAAAAAAAAAAAAGAAGATGAGTCTCAGTCTCTACCCTATCACCACTGTGCCAGATCTTGGTACACTTGTTCTCTCCAGCGAATAAACATCCAGTCTGCTGCCAGGAAGAACAAGATGAGAGGAAGCAGTAATAAGATAGTTGCTTGGCTGCTTAGGCAGGAGATACAGCCTACTGGGAGGTGGAAGGGAGGCTAATCATTCTAAATGTAACACTCAACCAATCTTTTTTTTCTTTTAAACCTTTCCCTTTCTGTCATATTTGTGCCTCCAGCTACTGAACCTTTTCAGAATCCAAGAGTTCAGTCAGATTCACTTACTGTTAGTGTCCATTGCTTTAAAATCCCATGTGTTAGTTCTCTCTCTCTCTCTCTGCTAAAGCACTTACAGCCGTTTCAATCACTTTCCATTTTCTAAAAAGTTTTTGAAATCTCCATTACTGTTGACTGTTGTCCACTCTTCTTCTATTCTCTTGGTCCTTATTGATTTATACCTTTTCAATGATATTTTGGCGTTAATTTGCCATATTTAACCAGAAGAATCATTTTTGGTAATTTAAGAAATAATTTTTGACACTTCTTTTTCTCACATAGAAGAACTGGGATGCAGGCCAGAGGTACAGGTGTGAGAGAATTCACCAGAGACAGAGTGGGGAGCAAAACAGGCAGATTTACTGAAATACATTGCTAGAGGGAGCAGCAGGCAAGATAGGGGAGGTTTGCTGTGCCATATGAGGGTTAGGTCTCTGGCTGGGGATCTAACTCAGGCTGTAGAGTTGATAGTACTGAGACTTAACCCCTATATATATATTTGAAAGCATGATTCTTGTAAATATTTAAACTACATATTTAGGCTACATGTTTTTTCTCCCAATCATTTTTTTATTATTAAGTTTAGTTATTTTCTTACATAATTGCTAACTTTTGGACAATATTTGTTTTCTCCCCTCAGGTGTAGTCCCCATGGTTCTCCCCCCACCACAGCAGCTGTGATTCATCTCCACAGTCCCTTGTGCTCTTCCCTCCCCCATTTAGGCCACATTTTAAATTGCTACATTTCATAAGAAGAAATGGGCCTCCCTGGTGACACAGTGGGTTGAGCGCAGCTCTGTGAATGAAGCTGTCCGCTGCAGCTGTCCACTGCAGCACGGGTTCAATTCCCGGCCGGCCAGGGAGAAACCCACATGGCGCTGGCAGACCTCTCCTGTCTCGCCTGCTGCTCCCCTCAGCAGTGTTTTCCATCGTTCTGCCTGTTCTGCTCTCTACTCTGTCTCTGGTGAATCCTCTCACCCTCCCACTCCTCTGGCCTATACCCCAGTTCTTGTGTAAATAAACAAACCTTTAAAACAAATTTTTTTTAAAGTTTAAAAAAAAAGAAATGATATTGTCATCAATGGTCAAATACATACATGTTGGAATCAGTTTCCAGGAATGGATAGTGGACTTGATTTGAATCTTCCATCGCTCCTTACCTAGTAAGGAGGGTAAACATCAGCATTCATAAGGCTGCTGGCTAAATTTTGGGGTTTTTAATAGTATGGAGTGATATTTCTTCATAAAGCCATCACATCTCATGAAAATTGACCCCATAAATTTGGCTTCTTCATTAGCACTCTACCTCAACCAGCTTTTTCTGGTTGCTCCCAGAAAACAAAATACTACACTGTGGCTTTTTCTTTTTAGAATGGCCTAAACATTTGAACCTAACATATAAACCTGATATAGTATCCTTGATTAAATCACATCAAAAATCTTTCTTTTTTCCTATGCATAATCCAGAATTTCTTTTTTATATTTTCTTCTAGAATTGGAGAATCTAATCCTTATAACTGAGCTCATTTCCTAATTTAATTTGTGTCAGGTTTGAGTTAACTGACTGCAAACCTAGCATAAATACAACCTAGCACATTGAATATACTCAGAGAGTATTCCCATTTGCTAAAAAAGAAAATAGAACAGCTTTCTAATTATACTTCCCAAAATCTGGATATTGGTGACAAGATATTGCAGTATGCCTTAAGGAATCTGCTTATCATATCTAAGCCCTTGCCCTAGAAGCATGAGCTGAATGTTGGCCTGGTCTGAAACTGAACTCTTATGACTATCTGGCAGCTTCTGTGACATATTAGTGACCTTGGCCCAGCTTCCAGTTGGCATACATCAGCATCAAATTGGCTTGTATCTGCAGCCACAAGACAGCCTACCTTTCTAAATAAAAGAGATAATAATATCTTGCTTTTCTTTAGCTATTTTGCAATTGATCTTTGCAGGTTTTTTTTTTTTTAACTAAAAAGAAGCTAAAATTTGAAGATTTCCATGTTACTTTAATCCTGACTGTTTTAAATCTATTGCTCTACTAACTCACACAGTTAAAAAACTGCTGGTCCTAGCTGACATCTTGAAAAAATTATGTGGCATTATATCTCTCTGGCTTCAGGCTATAGGACTTCTTAATCTGCAAGCTGTCTGCAAGTTTTAAAAGAAAGCTTCATCTGCAATCATTTTAAACAGCCAATGGAGACAAGATTGCTTTAGTTAGTAGTTTACCAGCTTAAACTGAGTACACTCTAGTTGGATAAAAATTTAATCAAGGAAAAACTCAAAATAAGTTTTTAATTATATTTTATATCTTACTTGGCAACTTGTTTGAAAATGCTGCATAAAACATTCAGAACAGGAAACATTTTATATTGCTGCTTATGATTAATAAATATGGAATCTGAGGCATTCTATTTTATAAATCAAGGTCTTAGTCCAAATTTCCTGTTTTTGTACATTTAAAAAAAAATCGGAGTGTAAAAATAGCACAAAAGTTTTTCAGGTACTAGGGGGTCAAGGCAACAGGCAAAAGCTCGGGATGCTAAGACTTTTGTCAGGTCGGCATCAAAAACATTTTGTCGTCACTGTAGATAAGGAATTTGGTGCCGCTGACTTTATAAAAATATGAGTAAATATATACCACTTCAGATTTTCTATGCTTTTTGCTAAATAGAAAGGAATATATAATACAAAATAATAAACTAGTGACTTGGAAAACACCAGTCACCCTGTCAAAGACTTTCTTCCCACATCTTAATTTTAATCACATCTATTACTGTCTGTGTTTTACAAACCTGGCCACTGTCTTCAATGTTTAATACCGTACCCCAAACACACATGTATACTCACCCACATATTTTGACTTCTGTTTAGAGATTCCACTCTTAAGTCATCTACACTTTCTGACCTTCTCAAATTTTCTCAGCCCAGCTCCTCCCATAGGTCTTCCAGAATCTTTCTTTGTCTATAGAAGATTACCAATTCTGAAGAATATGTGAATGACAGAAGACGCTTTGGCATTAGTTAATATCTTGTCATGCTAAAGAGAACATTTTCACATTTATATCTCTTTATAGCCTAAAGAATGTTTCTTGATACAACCAAGGGAAACACAAGAGGATGCCACTAAGACCAGGAAGAGGAGAAAGGTAATATTTTTTTAAGATTTATTTTTTTATGCATACAAGAGCTGAGGTACAGGCCAGAGGTGTGGGGGATGAGAGGATTCACCAGAGACAGAGTGGGGAACAGAACAGGCAGACTGACCGAAGTACACTGCTGAAGGGAGTTAGGAGAGTTCTGCTGCGCCATGTGGGTTGCTCCCTGGCTGGCTGGAAATCGAACTCGTGCTGCAGTGGCTTCGGGTAGCTTCATAGGTTGCGTCTTAACCCTTGTGCCACCAGGGAGGCCCGGAGAAAGATAATATTAATAATGCTTCATACTTTATGTAGTCTGCTCTGAAGGGGTACTCATTGTAATCCCCATTTAGAGATACAGTACTTTTAAGATTCGGTGAGGTTTGGTGACTTCCCTGGGATCACTAGTAATAAGTGTTTCTGTTGGGGCTAAAAATAAATTCTTCTGACTCCTATTTAAGTCGTGTGGAGCACCAAACTTCTTTTTTACCCACTCTGTATTTTCACTCTGGTGAGAAGCCAGACTTGAGTTTCTAATTCTAGACAGGGCCCACAGCTATCCTGCCTCTGACTCTTCTCATTCTGTCCAAGAAAAGAAATTTATCAACTTTCTTTTCTTCCCCAAATCCATTTTTAAAACTTCATATCTTAGAGTATTAATAAAAAGAAAATAATAAGTAGATGAAGGTAGTATAAGAATGACTCTAATTTGAAACTAAACAAAAAGATCACCTTACATTTTGATACTTGTCTATGAGCATAGGAAGACTCTGTTGCTCCTCTGCAGACTTTCTGAAGGCTCAGCCTTGGAGGAAGTGTGGTTAGCTTTGACCTTCCACCACAGTTGTGAAAACAGCAGTGTAATTCTCTCCCTGCCAAGACGAGTCTACTGCTACAGTCAGCAGAGGAAATATGATTGGGATTAGAGGAAAGAAGATGGACTCAAACCAATTACTTAACAGCAAGCTTTTAGAAAACTGAGAGTGTGTGTGCCTGTGTTTTCTTTGCTTGCAAATGGCCAAATAGGAAGGTGGGAGATGCCAAATTGGCTGAGGTTTGGCAAGTCCTTAAAGAAGTGACTTTAACTTCTCTTTGATAGTTCGTACACTAATGGCCTTCAGGAGTGTTAAGTTCTTGTGACTGAAGGTCAGAGTCTAGCTAGATAGTTAGCCTTGGCTGAGGTCATGCTAAAATGTGCCCACCGATGACATAATTTTAAAAGTTAATTCATTTGACAGAACTTTGACCATTCTTGGCAGTGGTATAGAAATGAGGATATTGTGCAAGGAGGAAAAGTTAAGATGTGGGGGGCAGGTAGGGAATGGCTCTTTCTGGGTCTTTAGTGAAACAGAATGAAATGAGAAGGAAAGTTTATGATCATGGTTAAATGAATGATTATGTGCTCATGGTATATTGCAGGTGTTCAGTAAATGCTACACACATGAGTCCAAATCAGTAGAGATATTGTGAGTTATCTCTGGTTTTTCTGGTTCTTCCTTCCATAGGGCGATGTCAAGACTGTCTTTCCAAAGATGAGAATTAAGGGTCAAAAGTTCCCCTTCTCAGTGGCTCCTGTGCTAAGATTACTCCTATAGCTTTTGCCTTAATTCCAGAAATCCAAACTGAAACTCAGTACATTAAAAACCAGATTAGATAAGAAATTATCCTAACTCCCAGGAATACAAATTGTCTAAGCTTAGAGAGAGTTTTCCATAGCAACAAAATTTCTTGAGTTTTAATGGAAAATAACACCCTGTTCTGGAGACTCCTGCAAGTTTCAGTAAATTTTTGGACTTCTCGTAAAATCATAGGCAAACAGTTATAAGGAACGTTTAAATCACCCATTCATCTTTTAAAAACAGTACAGGCATACCTTGGAGATACTGCAGTTTCATCTAAACCTTTGCAGTAAAGTGATGTCATCATAAAGCAAGTCACACCAGTTTTTCTGTTTCCTAGTGCATGTAAAAGTTATGTTTATACTAAATTATGGTCTGTTGAGTGTTAAATAGCATTATGCATTAAAAAACATGGTACAAACCTTATTTTTTAAATACTTTACTGCTAAAAAAAAGCACGCTAAACCATCATCTGAGTCTTCAAGTGAGTCATAATCTTTTTGTGGAGTCTTATAAGAAACACAATTATCTGCAAAGCATGTAAAGTGCAATCAAACTAGGCATGCCTGCAATTACCTAAGGAGTATTTGTTGTGTTTTCTCAAGTTTATTTATTAAAAGTCACATTCACACTTGCTACCACCAAAACCTATATACAGTGCCAGAAGGTTGATTCTTCAATACCAGAAGAATCACCCTATCCTAAACCAAATGCCACTCTAAAGTGTCTTCTCATTTTTTCTTCTCTTGTATTAGAAGAAAATTACTGACATTCTTGCAAAATCAGAGCCACAGCCAGGGACACCTGAAGACCTGCAGAAGCTGATGAAGGACTATTACAGCAGCAGTCGCTCTGTGATTGAATTAGAAGAACTAAACCTACCAGGTACAGAAAGACTTCTGTATTTTTCCTTTTGTTTTTTCCCCCTGAGTATTCTGAGGTTAGTTATTGAGCAGATTCCATTACTAATTGCTGTCAGTTTTCCTAACAATGAGGAGTAAAACAGCTTAATCTTTCCTCTCCTATGTATAGTGACTATATATTCTTAGCTGGTAGTAAATGTATGTTCCATGTACTGGTATTCCTTTCTTCAACCTAAATGTTTTAACTGTTAGAAGATTTATTAAGATGATAAATGATATGTATTTGACCTAATTGAAATTTTTGTGATTGTATTTTTTATTCAAAAGATAGTTATTAGCTGTGTATTTTTGATAGCAGATTTTTCAAGGAGTACATATGAGAAAATAAATTTTAGAAAAGATAAAGCACACATTTAAAGGTATAGGTATAAGACATTGACTTGCTCATCCTTTATAGACAAGTACTTTAACTGTAATGAAGCATCTTCATTTTGTTGTTATCCTTATCATGAATTTCTAGTCATGGTCTAGAAATTTCTAGAATTTCTAGTCATGATTTTTAGGGTGGCTTAGTTTTTCAAGAAAACTATCATAGAACAAGTATTTTTCATTTTTAACGAGGATGATACATTAACCCAGGTGATTCTTAAACCTATCAGTGTTTGATATCTACTGGCTTAGAATATTAATAATTAAGTTAAAAGATACTGCAAAATCCTTAAAACAAATAATTTTAATTAATTTCAAAATTATGATACATCTTGTAACTCCTTTATGCAGAGATAAAAGAAAAATAGTCATAAAATCAAACCAGAAAATGTCTGGGTACCACTGCCTCAGCTGAGCTATTTAGAGCTACTAGTGCTCTCTAATACTGTTTTTAGAAAATGTTATGGATAGCTTGATTTCCTCTTTCCATTACAATTTATGCTGTCTAGAGGCTTGAGAAGCTAACAGACAGTCCCTTCCCTGAACTTTTTACAATTCTTTTGTGATGTCCTTTAAAAAAAATGATGCACATTGATTTTGGAGACAGGAGTGCCCCCTCTATTTCTTTTCCAAAAATAATACCCTTTAGGGAATTGAAGGAGTGCATTTGCACATGAAGGACATCTGGAGTTTGACACTTCCTGAGCCCAGATGGCTCCAGCAGTTAGAAAACCTTCCTGAAGCAAGGCAACTCCTCTGGAGGAGAGTCACACCTTGGCCACTCTATCTCAGGAACCAAGTGTTACTTAAAAAAAAAAAAAAAACCTTCGATTAGAGAACAACAGAGACTCTGGAGACCTGCACACAGCCCTGCACCAGCCAGTAAGCTTGCGCGGAAAAGCGGCGCGCTTGAAAAGCAAATGCGGATCGCGGCTGCCCAGGTACCCACGCCTGCGACCAAGGCTTGCGGGGAGATGCGCGGGGGCCCTCACTGAGGTGAAAGTCCCTCACTGAGTAATCAGAAACCAGGCGCCCGGACACGGGAGCAGGGTGCAAAAGGCGCCATTCCTGCGGCCACTGAACTGGGCTACAGCCTGTGTCCTGGACCTGAGGGCTTTGGAACTGAGACCCGGGGCACGAAATTCGGGGCATGGGTCCTCCACATCGGTGGGGCACAAGACAGACACAGCACCCAAAAGCCGTTGAGGTTTTCCCTACCATTCCCACTCTGTTCCCTGTCCCACGGGGTGAAAAAAACAGCTCCCCAAGAACAATAGGAGAGATCTCTGGCGCCACCTAGCGACCAGAAAAAAAGTCACTAACACCCCATAGAACAGGGACCTTTCTTCAGAAAAGACTGCTTGAAATCAGCAGAAGGCTCCTGGAGGAGCCCATGGCCAGCTGGGAAGTTAGCCCACCCAAGGCCCCTTCAGACCAGCAGTCTGAGCCCACAGGGGGAGCGGGCACCCACGGCCGGGGCAGACCGGGCGCGCAGAAGAGTGTGCCTGAGACCGGATGCGCAGGGAGTGAGTCCCGCATGGCCATTTTAGAACAGGGACATTTCTTCAGTAAAGACTGCCTGCAGAAGGCTCCCTCAGGAGCCAGAGGTGAGCGGGGAAGCTCGCCCATGCCAGGCCCCTTCTGGCCTGCAGTCCAAACCCAGAAGGGGAGCAGGAACCCACCGCCGGGGAAGACCAAGCGCACAGGGGAGTGTGTCCCCACATCGGCATTTTAGGACAGGGACCTTTCTTCGGTAAAGACTGCTTGAAACTGACAGATGGCTCCTGGAGGAGCCAGAGGGGAGCGGAGAAGCTCACCCAAGATGCCGGCCAGTCCCAGCAACACAGTGTCCCAATGCATACGACAAATTAGAAAACAGACAGTAGGGAGTAGAAGAACCACACGCAACCTAACAACTCCTCAGGAAAAAAGCACACCACAAAAAGAAAACCACCCCCCAGATTGCAACGACAGTAACTTGGAAGAACTTCTGAGCCTTCCAGAAAGAGAATTTAAAATTGCCGTGATTAAAAAAATGACAGAACTCATAAAGGAAAACAATGATCAGAAAAAGGAAATTGAGTCCCTAAAGAGGGAAAACAATGGTCAGAAGAATGAAATTGAGTCCCTAAAGAGGGAAGCAAAAGAAACGCAGGAGATCAAAGAATTAATGGAGGAACTAAAGAACTCTGGGAAAAGCAATGAAAGCAGAATAGATGAAATGGAAGAACGAATAAGTACTCTTGAAGACACAGAAATAAAAAGAACCAAAACAGAAAAGGAAAGAGAAGTACGAAGGAAAAAGAACAAAGAAAGACTTTGGGAACTATCTGAATCCATGAGGAAAGGAAATATAAGAGTTATAGGAATACCAGAAGGAGAGGAGAGAGATGTAGGAACAGAGAAAATATTCAAAGAGATAATTAAAGAGAACTTCCCAAATGTGAAGAAGGAGCTGAAAATTGATATACAAGAAGCAAGAAGAATACCAAACATCCACGACAAAAGGAAAAATACAGCAAGACACATAATAGTAAAGCTCCCAAGAATCCAGGACAAGGAAAAAATAATGAAGCTGACAAGAGGGAAGAAACAGATAACATTCAAAGGAAAACCAATCAGGCTGACATCAGGCTTCTCTGAAGAAACACTACGGGCAAGGAGAGAGTGGAGGGACATAGTCAACAGACTCCAAGAAAACAGATGCCAACCAAGAATACTCTATCCTGCAAAGCTCTCCTTCCTCTATGAAGAAAGAATAAGGACCTTCCCAGACAAACAGTAACTCTGGAATTTCATTACGACTAAACCCCCACTCCAAAAAATACTACAAGGAATCCTAAAGCCAGAACCTCAGAGGGACGAATAACAATGAAATAAGGCCAAAAAAAAAAAAAGTTATTAAAAGAATAAATAAATAAAATCAAAGGAAAGACAAACACAATGGCAAATACAGATACTAACATATCAATATTAACTCTAAATGTAAATGGACTAAACTCTTCAATAAAAAGACACAGAGTTGCAGCCTGGATTAAGAAACAAATCCCAACCTTTTTGCTGTCACCAGGAAACACATTTAGCTACAAAAGATAAAAATAGACTCAAAGTTAAAGGATGGAAAACAATCCTACAAGCAAATGGACCAAAAAGAAAGCAGGAACAGCTATACTTATATCAGATAAAACAGATTTCAAGCTCAAAAAAATAAAGAGACCCCAATGGTCACTACATTATGATCAAGGGGACAATACTTAAAGAAGAAATAACACTCATTAACATATACTCACCAAACGAAGGAGCACCAAAATATATCAGACAACTGTTGTCCTCTCTGAAAACAGACATCAGAGAAAACACATACGTAGTGGGAGACTTCAACACACCACTATCAACAATGGATAGATCAACAAGACAAAAAATCAGTAAAGAAACTAAAGCTCTAAATAAGGACCTAGAGCATTTGGGCTTAACAGACATCTATAGAACACTAAACCCAAAAAAAACGGAGTACACATTTTTCTCAAGCACACACGGATCATTCTCCAGGATCGATCACATACTGGGGCACAAGACAAACATCAACAGATACACCAAGATTGAAATCATACCAACCATCTTTTCTGACCATGAAGGCATCAAACTAGAAATAAACCATAAAAAGAAGGCAAGGAACTTTCCTACCTCATGGAGATTAAAAACCACACTACTGGAAGACCACTGGACTAATGAGATCAAAGAAGAAATTAAAAAATTCTTTGAACTGAATGACAAGGAGGACACCAATATCCTAAATGTATGGGATGCAGCAAAAGCAGTAATAAGAGGAAAATATATAGCAATAGTAACTCACATCAAGAAACAATAAAGAACTCAAAGAAACAACCTAATCTCGAAGCTCCAAGATCTAGAAAAAGAACAACAAAAAAAACCCAAAGCCAGTAGAAGAAAAGAAATAATAAAAACCAAAGCGGAAATAAATGAAATTGAAACTAAAAAAGACAATCCAAAAGATCAAAGACACCAAGAGCTGGTTCTTCGAAAAAATCAATAAAATAGACAAACCCCTAGCCAGGCTCACCAGGAAAAAAAGAGAGAAAGCACAAATAAACAGGATCATAAATGAAAGAGGAGAAATCACAACAGACACAGCAGAAATCAAAAGAATAATCAGTAACTACTATGAACAGTTATGGAAACAAGTTCAACAATCTAGAGGAGATGGACAAATTCCTACAACTCTACAATCACCCAAAGCTAGATAAAGAAGAAATAGAACACCTAAACAGACCAATTACAAGCAGCGAAATTGAAATGGTAATCAAAAACCTCCCCAAAAACAAAAGCCCAGGACCTGATGGATTTACAGATGAATTCTATCAAACGTTCAGAGACAAATTAGTGCCTATCCTTCACAAACTCTTCCAAAAAATTGAGAAGGAAGGGACAATACCAAACACGTTCTATGAAGCCAACATTACACTAATACCAAAACCGAACAAGGACAACACAAAAAGGGAAAACTACAGGCTAATCTCCCTAATGAACACTGATGCAAAAATCCTCAATAAAATTTTAGCTATCAGAATCCAACAATGTATCCATAAGATAATTCACCACGACCAAGTAGGATTCATTCCAGGAACACAAGGATGGTTTAACATCCGAAAATCAATCAACGTTATCCAACACATCAACAAAAAGAAATATAAAAACCATATGATAATATCAATAGATGCTGAGAAAGCTTTCGACAAAGTGCAACACCATTCATAATAAAAGCCCTTGAAATTCTTGGGATACAAGGAACATACCTCAACATCATAAAGGCCATCTATGACAAGCCAACAGCCAGTATCATTCTCAATGGTGAAAAGCTGAAAGCAATTCCATTAAGATCTGGAACAAGACAAGGATTCCACTCTCACCACTGCTTTTCAATATAATACTGGAAGTCCTAGCCAGAGCAATAAGACAAGAGAAAGACATACAAGGAATCCAAATAGGAAAAGAAGAAGTCAAACTATCACTATTTGCAGATGATATGATAATATACATAGAGAACCCCAAAAACTCCACAGAAAAACTAATTCAACTCATCAATCAGTTCAGTAAAGTGGCAGGATACAAAATCAACACGCAAAAGTCAGTAGCCTTCCTATACATAAACAATAAATCTGAAGAAGAAGAAATAAAAAAAACCATCCCTTTTATTATCAAAACAAAAAAAAGTCATATACTTGGGAATAAATCTAACAAAAGAGGTAAAGGACCTATACAAAGAAAACTATAAAACATGGTTAAAAGAAATAGAAGAAGATACAAAGAAATGGAAAGACATCCCCTGCTCATGGATTGGAAGAATAAACATTATTAAAATGGCCATCCTACCAAAAGCAATATACAGATTCAATGCTATTCCAATCAAAATTTCAATGTCATTCTTCAAAGAAATAGAACAATTATTGATGAAATTCATATGGAATCACAAAAAACCCCAAATAGCCAAAGCGCTCCTGAAAAAAAAAGAAGGGAATGGAGGCATCACACTCCCAGACTTCAAACTATACTACAAAGCCATAATCATCAAAACTTCATGGTATTGGAACAAGAACAGACATACAGACCAATGGAATCGAATAGAAAATCCAGAAATAAACCCACAGATTTATGATCAACTAATCTTTGACAAAGGAGCAAAGACTATGCATTGGAGCAAAGAAAGTTTGTTCAATAAATGGTGCTGGGAAAACTGGGTCGCTACATGCAAAAGAATGAAGCTTGACCACTACCTCACACCATACACAAAAATCAACTCAAAATGGATTAAGGAACTAGACATAAGACCTGAAACCATAAAGTATATAGAAGGAAATATAGGCGAAACAATACGTGATTTGCACATCAAAGACATCTTTACAGACACATCACCCAAAGCAGTGATAGTGAAGGCAAAGATAAACAGCTGGGACTACATCAAATTAAAGAGCTTCTGCACAGCAAAAGAGACAATAACAAAAACAAAGAGAAACCCCCACCAACTGGGAGAACATTTTTGCACCCAACACTAATGATAAAGGACTGATGACAAAAATCTGCAAAGAGCTGATGAGACTCAACAACAACAAAGAAAATAATCCAGTCCAAAAATGGGCAGAAGAGCTAAAAAGAAACTTCTCTGAAGAGGAAATGCAAATGGCCAACAGGCATATGAAAAAATGTTCAACATCACTTCTCATCAGGGAAATGCAAATCAAAACTACCATGAGATACCATCTTACACCAGTGAGAATGGCACATATTAAAAAAACTAGCAACAACAAATGTTGGCGAGGGTGTGGAGAAAAAGGAACTCTCCTGCACTGTTGGTGGGAGTGCAAACTGATCCAACCACTATGGAGAGCTGTGTGGAGATTTCTGGACCTACTAAACATAGAGCTTCCATATGATCTAGCAATTCCACTCCTAGGTGTTTACCCAAAGGACACAGAAACATCAATTCCAAATAACACCTGCACCCCTATGTTTATAGCAGCACTGTTTACAATAGCTAAGCTTTGGAAACAACCCAAATGCCCAAAAATAGATGACTGGATCAAGAAGATGTGGTACATATATACCATGGAATATTACTCAGCATTCAAAAAAGATAAACACATGCAATTTGCAGCAACATGGATGGCGCTGGAAGGGATCATGCTCAGCGAAATAAGCCAAAAAGAAAAAGAAAAATACCGGATGGTCTCACTCATAGCAGGAATCTAGAAAACTTAAATAAGCGACCAGGAAAATGAATAACTATAAGAAAGTGAAAATCAAAATCAACAAAAAACTATTAACCAGAGGCACTTTTTGGGGGGCGGGGGACGGGAGAGGAGGGATTGGGGTCAGAATGGGGGGGTTTCAATTGTATGGGGAATACAAAAATTAAATTTATTATTAAAAATAAATAAATAAAAATAAAGAGCTTCTGCACAGCAAAAGAGACAATAACAAAAACAAAGAGAAACCCCCACCAACTGGGAGAACATTTTTGCACCCAACACTAATGATAAAGGACTGATCACAAAAATCTGCAAAGAGCTGATGAGACTCAACAACAACAAAGAAAATAATCCAGTCCAAAAATGGGCAGAAGAGCTAAAAAGAAACTTCTCTGAAGAGGAAATGCAAATGGCCAACAGGCATATGAAAAAATGTTCAACATCACTTCTCATCAGGGAAATGCAAATCAAAACTACCATGATATACCATCTTACACCAGTGAGAATGGCACATATTAAAAAAACTAGCAACAACAAATGTTGGTGAGGGTGTGGAGAAAAAGGAACTCTTCTGCACTGTTGGTGGGAGTGCAAACTGGTCCAACCACTATGGAGAGCTGTGTGGAGATTTCTGGACCTACTAAACATAGAGCTTCCATATGATCCAGCAATTCCACTCCTAGGTGTTTACCCAAAGGACACAGAAACATTAATTCCAAAGAACACCTGCACCCCTATGTTTATAGCAGCACTATTTACAATAGCTAAGCTTTGGAAACAGCCCAAATGCCCAAAAATAGATGACTGGATCAAGAAGATGTGGTACATATATACCATGGAATATTACTCAGCATTCGAAAAAGATAAACACATGCAATTTGCAGCAACATGGGTGGCGCTGGAAGGGATCATGCTCAGCAAAATAAGCCAGAAAGAAAAAGAAAAATACCGGATGGTCTCACTCATAGCAGGAATCTAGAAAACTTAAATAAGGGACCAGGAAAATGAATAACTATAAGAAAGTGAAAATCAAAATCAACAAAAAACTATGAACCAGAGACACTTTTTGGGGGGGGGGGGCGGGAGGGGAGGGATTGGGGTCAGAATGGGGGGGTTGCAATTGTATGGGGAATATAAAAATAAATTTTTTTATTTTTAAAAAAAAAAAAAAACTTCCAGGCCTCTCTGCTGGGCAAGGGGTTAAGTTTCAGCACTATGAAGCTATCACAAAGCCACTGCAGCACGAGTTCAATCCCAGGCCATGGAGCCAACCCGCAGGGCACAGCAGACCTTTGCAGCGCCCGCTGCTCCCCTCAACAGTGTCTTCGGTCCGTTTGCCTGTTCTGCTCCCTGCTCTGTCTCTGGTGAATTCTCTCACTCTCCCGCACTTCTGACTGTACCCCAGTTTTTGTATAAATAAATAAATCTTAAAAAAAAAAGATGTATACAACTTATAATTCTATTACACTTCTGAATAATGGAAAGAAATTCCTGCATGCTGTATAAAGGGATACACATAGTAGGCATTATCGGATACTGGAGATTGGGACGCAAGCTAGGTAGATCCGCCTGTTCTGTTCCCCACTCTGATAAATCCTCTCACCCACCCACCCCACTGCACCTCTGGCCTACACCCCAGTTCTTGTAGGCATAAATAAATAAAAATAAATCTTAAAAAAAAAAAAAAAGCTTTCAAGATGTAACTGAAGTTTAATTTACCATGACTCGGTGGTCAGTTTTCCCGTCCACTTCTTCATTAGAGTTTACCTTCAACTGAGGAAGGATTCGTGAGATAATAGAACCACTAACACTTTGTAATCTCATGAATTATCATTGCAAACTTTAATTCTCTACAATCTAGAGTCAAAGACCAAAAGAACCCTTTAAGGAGTCATTTGAGTTCCATTATGAGTTTAGATTATTGCTATATTAGAATTTAGTAATACAGTTAGGCAAGAATGTGTGGTCATGGCTTGGCTTAGGGAGGAAGGAAAACATGTTAAAAATACTATCATAACCAAAAAGAACAGGGTTTCCTTTTCAGTTAAGAAATCAGGTTATTCTAAGACAGCAAATGAAGGCATCAGTAGAAAGGTTTAAGTAATAAGCCCATCACTGCACTGGAGCCCAAGGACAGAGAGGAAATCCATGCAGGTGAAGGAGGGACAAACTGTGGGGTATTTGGGACAGTCTCAGGAAGTGGCATAAATGTAGGTGAGTATAAAGAATAAAATATTGTTCCTATTTAGTTTGCCGAGTGTCTAACTTGGTTTTGATTTAAGGTTGTTTGTGTCTGTAGGGCAAGAACATGTCTTTTCAATTAATATTGTGCACTGTACGTTGTTAATGTCATACACATGGGCACTTAATTAGGTTTCAAGGCAGGAGTTGCTTGGAGCTAATTCAGCTGTCCTCCTGAGAGCTGCAGTGTGGTTTAAATCTGTGTTAAATGCCTGTGGGCTGGCTGCAACTGAATCGCCCAGGAACTTGAAAAGCAAATTCCCAGGTCCACCCCCAAGGAATTCTGACTCACTGCACAAAAGTAGGCCCATCCCAGGAATCTGTATCTTTTGGAAAGCTCCCCAAGTGAGTCTAATCATATCCAGGCTTGGGAAATTACAGTTTTATAGGCCATCAAAGCCTCTGCAATAGAATTGGAAGCAACATCTTTGAAGTTAGTTACTCACAAAATGTGAGCTGTATATGCTGGGTCACACTATAAATTTCATTTAATTTAGTAATAAGTTAATGTGTTACATTGTCTATTGTGTTGTTGTGTACTGTGTTATATTTTGGTGTGCTATTCCTACTCTGCTTACATTCCAATTTCCTTTCCCTTTACATTCACTCTATTAATATATGTTTTAAAGTATGTATATATTCTTAAATATATACATAAAATGTTATGTTGTTGTGTTTATGTACATTGTACAAATATCTAAACGATGTTGTGCTGATCCTCTTACTCTGTTTCTTTCCTCACTTAATTTTCAAGAATGTTTGCATGGCTTTATGTACATCTAGTTCATTGTTTCTAAATGCTGCATAGTATTGCAGTGATTTCATCCACCAAATATTCCTCATCCATTTCCTCAAATGTGAACACCTAGCTTGCTTCCAAATCTCCACAGTCTCAGATAATGGCTACTATGTGTATCCCTTTATACAGCATGTGGGA
This sequence comes from Talpa occidentalis, assembly GCF_014898055.3. Classification (NCBI taxonomy): domain Eukaryota; kingdom Metazoa; phylum Chordata; class Mammalia; order Eulipotyphla; family Talpidae; genus Talpa; species Talpa occidentalis. The sequence goes on along the minus strand of NW_023604295.1, from coordinate 61,660,852 downwards.
ATTTCTTTCCATTATTCAGGAGTGTAATAGAATTATAAGTTGTATACATCTTTTTTTAAAGATTTATTTATTTATACAAGAATTGGGGTACAGTCAGAGGCACGGGAGGGTGAGAGAATTCACCAGAGACAAGAGCAGGGAGCAGAACAGACAGACGGACCAAAGACACTGCTGAGGGGAGCAGCGGGCGAGGCAGGAGAGGTCTGCCACACCATGTGGGTTTCTCCCTGGTCGGCCGGCAATCAAACTGGCACTGCAGAGGCTGCGGGCAGCTTCACAGCTCTATGCTCAACCTACTGCATCTTGGTTTTACTACTTTTCAAACTAGCTATATTAGTGTACCCTCTCCATTTATAGTTCACAAAGAATTTCTATCATCCTACACTGTCATTTCTATCATTCTAGATGACTAGGGAGCTTGAACATATCTCTACATAGATTTGTTAGCTATTACAGCTTTGCTTTTGTAAATTGCCTGCTCCATGGATTTGAAAAATAAAAATACTTCTTTAGTCCATTGAATGATACAAGTTTCTATTTAACTACTCTAAGAAATTATGGACAATTAAAGATATAATTGCTGCTGCTGTTAATTTACTTTTTCATTGGTGAAATAATATTTAAATCCTTTACCCTTTTTTCCCATTGCCATCCCTTATACAATTGTAACTCTTTCTCCCTTCCCCTCTGCTTAACCTCAGGAGACTCACTTTGTTTTTTAGTGTCTGCTAGTTTTTACAAGCATTTTGCTTTATCAAATCATCTACTAGATAAACATCCAATATTTGTCTTTGACACTGTGACTTGCTTCACTACACATAATTCTGATGCTGGTGTGCACTGTTAATTTAGCCCTTGAACCACCACCACAGGTTCTTGTCCCAGGAAACTATAAAAAGGAATTTGCAGACATTTTAGATAAGTAAGTAGAGAGAAACAAACTTTGTTTAAGAAAGTAAAGAAAAGTTTATTTAAAGAAAGAAAGTAAGGACTCCCAGGTATGCTATTCTTTAGAGTTTACCTCCCCTGTCCAAAGTCTTATTCTCTCAAGTTTTACTGTCTTTGTTTAGTCCTCCTGTACTTACTGACCTCATCTCTGGAGTATGGTTAGTACTTCTCAGAATTTACTGTCCTTATCTCGGAAGCCTCTTTAACTCTCCCGAGTCCCTGAAGCTGCCTAATTAAGCCTAACTTGCTCTGAGACTCAATTCCTTCAACTCCTTCCATTTTGCTATAAATTGAAACATTTCATATTTTCATTGGCTGAATACTATTCTATTGTCTGGATATAACACATCTTCTTAATCCAATCTTCTATGAGTGAACACTTTTTGCATGCCTTAGCTATTGTACATAATGCTGCAATAAACATTGTAAAGCATATAATTTTTTTCAGTTCATGGTTTCATGTTCCTTGGATAGATACATAAGAATGGGACTGCTGGGTCAAATGGTATTTCCATTTTCAGGTTTTATAAGGTAAATCCAAATTTCTTTTGAAAATGTCTGCAGAGGTTACATTCCCACCAACTAGTAGGGTTCCTCTTTCTCTGCATTCTCTTTAGCAATTGTTACTGCGGGTCTTTTTACTATGTACCATTCTCACGTATTTGAGATGACATCTTATTCTGGCTTCCACCTGCATCTCCCTCATTAAAAGTGATGGTGAACATTTATCCATGTGTCTGTTGGACTTCTGAATTTCCTCTTTGTTGAATTGCCTATTCAAACCCGCTACTCACTTATTGAGTGTTTTATTGTTAAATTGAAAAAGTTTTTGTATATCTAGGATATTAACCCCTTGTCAATTGTGTAATGTCTGAATATTTTCTCCCATTCAATTGGATGTCTTTCTAATCTACTTATATTTTCTTTCTCCGGGGGTTGTTATTTTAATACTAGACAACCCCCAAAGTCACTGACTTATAACCTTGTTCAAGAATATACCATTCACGGGCCTCCCCGGTGGCGCAGCAGTTGAGAGCTGGGTTGCGAAGCTGCCCGCAGCCTCTGCAGCACGGGTTCGATCCCCGGCTGCTCCCCGGCCGCTCCCCGGCCACCAGAGGAGGGGCCCACATGGTGCGACAGACCTCTCCTGCCGCCCGCTGCTCCCCTCAGCAGTGTACTTCGGTCCTTCTGCCTGCTCTGCTCCCTGCTCTGACTCTGGTGAATTCTCTCACCCTCTCGTGCTTCTGACTGTACCCAGTGCTTGTATGTATGTATAAGTAAACAAACAAATAAATAAATAAATATTTTTTAAAAAAAGAATATACCATTCACATTTAATCTATTTTTATTATATGTGTTTGCAAATTTGCCTACAAAGCCTGTTTCTCATATTTCTAGACTCCTGTTTCCTCAAGGCCAATGATTTGACTCACAGTCTCTCCTCATACCTAAAGGAAAGTAAGTAAGCTCTCCTGCTCATCTGTCACTTTGCAGGTGCCTCTCTTTTTCTTTCTACTTTTCCTAATAAACCTGTAAGGAAAAAAAAGGAATAATAATAATAATTTTTAAACATTATTCGCCTTATATTATCCCATTGAAATTATAAAGTCTGTCAATTTAAAATAATAAACTTTTAATTATACTTACAATCAAAAGTTTCTACCTTTTATTGGGTTCTAAACAGGTTGGTTTGTTTATTTTTCGCTTGATGTTACTATTTATTTAAGCTTATTCTTGTTTTACTCTTGCTTTGGAAACGAGTTTTGGTCTCATTTTGTTTTATAACACTTTATTTTGTCCAGGATTCCAGAAACTAAGTAGTATGCTAGCCCCAGTTCCCCACTAATTTATTATTTGACCTGGAAAATTCATTGAATACTCCTTTGGGACTTGATTTTGTTACCTGAAATATAAGGAAGTTGGACTGTGATATCTGTTCCAGCTATGAGTTTCAGAATCAATGTTCACATGTTCAGAACTCACACTAGGACTATTGCATGGTCAACATGTTAAGTGTTAGCCAATCTAGCTTGATCTTTACAGTATGTATTGTGGATAGCCAGTAATAACTAGATTATTCATATCAGGTAGCCATTTATTTATGGCAAAAAATGAAATAGTTTAGATATAGATTTTGACCTTTTTTTTTTTTTCAAACTCAAAGCAATTCTAATGACACCCAACATGAATTCACGAACTTCTCTACAGTGGTAGAGCATTTGATTGCATAAACCTTTCTGTGCTTCCAAATGGGCAAATGTAAATTTAGGTAATAATAGAATTACCTTCACAGGGTTATGAGAATTACAAAAGAGAATGCATGTGGGCCTCCCTGGTAGTGCAAGGGTCTAAGTCTCAGCACTATCGAGCTGTCACCAGCCACTGCAGCACGAGTTTGATCCCCAGCTAGGTTGGTGTCCCATGTGGTACAGCAGACCTCTCCTGTCTCTCCCATTGCTCCCCTGAGCAGTGTATTTTAGTGGATTAACCAAGAATGCATATAGCACAATGTCAGTGTTCCACAAATGCTTGCTATTATTTAAATGTCATTTCCACTTTATATCTTCTGCTAAGTATTCTCTTAAAATTTAACATTATTGAATCAAAGTTCTTTGCCTATATAGTCAAAAATAAATTAGAAGAAATGTATTATGCCAAGCTTTTTTTAATTGATTCTAAATTAGCCACATTTAGCTATTGCCATATTATGTTTTGTGTTATAAGTTAATGTTTCATTTTAATCTAATATCTAGAATAACCTGAAAACAGAATCTATATTTTATTACTTAAATATTAGCAAAGAAGTAATGGGAGAATACCCAACCTGGAGATCCTATTTTACTATATTTAGAGTAATAATTTTCTTTTTTAAAAAAAAAAAATTTTGTTTATTTATTTATACAAGCACTGGGTACAGTCAGAAGCACGGGAGGGTGAGAGAATTCACCAGAGCCAGAGCGGGTAACAGAACAGGCAGACTGATGAAATACACTGCTGAGGGGAGCAACGGGTGAGACAGGAGAGGTCTGCGCGCCATGTGGGACCCTCACCAGAGGCCGGGGATCGAACCAGCACTGCAGAGGCTGTGGGCAGTTTCGCAGCCCAGCGCTCAACCGCTGCGCCACCACGGGAGGCCCAAGAGTAATAATTTTCTTATAGTCTTCTTTTTTTTTTTCCCAGTCTGCCCTAAGTGGGCAAAACTTTGTAAAAACCACAGTGAGAAGAAATCTGTCTTGATGCTGATCATCTGCAGCTCTGCCATCCGAGCCCTGGAGCTCATCAGGTTGGAAGCATTGCCTAATCTGTTTCATAAAGTTTACTGAGTGACTGATACCTGCAAAAGAATATGTTCTATATGAGGGAGATATAACAATAAACAACACTTTGTAATAGAGCCTCCTCTTCCATGGATACTTTGCAATGAGGGAAACAGACAATAAACAAGTAATAAGCATTATGTCAGGTAGTGATAGATTGTGCAAGAAAAATACAACATGGCAAAGGATTGAATGGATAGGATGGTCCTTTTTTTTTTTAATTTTATTTTTATATTCCCCATACAATTGCAACCAGGATGGTCCATTTTATTGTTATTTATTTATTTATTTATTTATTTATTTATTTATTTATTTTAAAGATTTATTTATTTATTATTACAAGCACTGGGTACAGTCAGAAGCGCGGGAGGTTGAGAGAATTCACCAGAGCCAGAGCGGGGAGCAGAGCAGGCAGAAGGACCGAAGTACACTGCTGAGGGGAGCAGTGGGCGGCTGGAGAGGTCTGAGTGCCATGTGGGATCCTCCTCCGGTGACCTGGGAGCAGCTAGGGATCGAACCGGCATTGCAGAGACTGCGGGCAGCCTCGCAACTCAGCGCTCAACCACTGCATACCGGGGAGGCCCTGGATGGTCCATTTTTTTTTATTATAAATTTTATATTCCCCATACAATTGTGACCCCCTTATTTTGACCCCAATCCCTCCTCTCCCTGTCCCCCGCCCTCCATAGAGTGTCTCTGGTTCATAGTTGTTTGTGGATGGTCCATTTTAAAGGGTGATCCCAGAGCACTTATCTCAGGAGGTGACATTTGAGCAGTGACTTGAACAAGGTAAAGAAGAGAGCCATACAGATATCTGGAAGAAGAACATTCCAGGCAGAGGTATCCCCAAGTATCAAGTAAAAGATTGTTTTTTTATGCCCTCTTTATACCCAAAGTGTTTCCATATAAGAAAAGCTCCTTCTACATAGTAGATTAAAGAGGGAAGGGAGGCTTCTCTGATTAAAGGACATAACCCTCTTTCTTCCCACTGTCAGCTCATCCCCAGCTCCCCCTCACAGCAGCCATGGACCTTTGTTGATGCCTTGGGCTCCAGAGTTCAGCCTGACATCATGCTTTTAGACATTTCTCACAGCAAAATTGTGCATGAGAACTATACTGCAAAATTTGAAGATAAACTCTGTACCATCAACCTGGAATACAGAAAGTGCTAGGCAGACCCAAATGTTTCAATAACTACTTAAGGAAACTTAAGTAGTTAACCATCTGTATGAGAGTTAGAATACAGCCCAGATATGTGCCTCAATAAAATGTCATCCCATTTTCATTCCAGTGTTGGGCTAATCTGAAAATCTGACAATGTTTTTTATATGTATATACACATATATACTTATATATAATAATCCGGAAGTAATCAGCATGGCCTGGGATGAGTGAATTTTTTTATTGACTAATCTGGTTTTTTTTTTTTTTTTTTTTTTTTTCATTAGATCGATGACCGCATTCAGAGGCAATGGCAAAGTTATAAAATTATTTGCAAAACACATAAAGGTAAGGACAGGCCTGTGGTTACTGGTAGGGGACATAAGGGGTTCTTCTGGACCTCAGCTTTTCCTCTTCAGCCTCTTCTCTTTATCTCAAACCAGCATTCTCTTTGGAGCTTCTTGATATTTAATAACCATCCTGGAATTCTTTGCATTCTGCTTCTGCATCCCCAGCTGCCCCCAGTGACTACTCCTCTATACTCGGGGATTCTTGTATTGAAGCAGAGGTTTGACCCCTCGATTCTTTGAAGATTTACCAGTTTTCTGAGGAACTGTTCTTCTATCTTGATCTTACCCTTCCTTACCCTGGAAATTTACCTTAAACAAGAGTAACCCCATTTACCATTTTCTTTTTACTTTATTAGCTTTTAGATAAAATGCCCTAAATTGGCCTGTGATTGCACTTCCTAATGACTTTGCTTTTCTTTATTCTTTTCCATGTTGGAATAGATCCAAGAACAAGTAAAGATGCTAGATAAGCGTGTTGTGCACCTGGGTGTTGGAACTCCAGGGAGGATTAAAGAACTCATTAAACAAGGTATGAAAAGAGCAGTGATTCTTTTTTTTTTTTTTAAATTTATTTATTTATTTATACAAGTACTGGGTACAGTCAGAAGCGTGGGAGGGTGAGAGAATTCACTAGAGCCAGAGCGGGGAGCAGAGCAGGTAGAAGGACCGAAGCACACTGCTGAGGGGAGCAGCGGGCGGCAGGAGAGGTCTGCACACCATGTGGGCCCCTCCTCCGGTGGCCGGGGAGCAGCCAGGGATCGAACTGGTGCTGCAGAGTCTGCGGGCAGCTTCGCAACCCAGCTCTCAACCGCTGCGCCACCAGGGAGGCCCCAAAGAGCAGTGATTCTTCTCCCCAGAGTTGTGAGAGTATTTGTCTTACCCTCATGTGAATTTGGGAAGCCATATTTGTGATGTGAATCCAGACTTCCATGTCAATTTCAGGAGTGGGGAACTTAGCTTTTTGTTCATAAAGCCAGCCAAATAAAATGCCTCAGGGAATGATAAGAACTGTGACAAAATGCATTAACACCTAAATACATTGAAATTCCAATTGTTTTGGAGTTGGAGTCCCCAAGGCTCCAATTCCATTTGAGTGCTGACATATAAAACATGTTGAGACAAAAAATGCAGTTTCAGGCTTCCCTGGTAGCCTAGGGAGTAAGTCTCAGTGCTATCACCTCTACAGCCTGAGTTTGATCCCCGGCCAGGGAGCTAACCCACATGGCACAGTAGACCTCTCCTGTCTCACCCTCTACTCCCCTCAGCAGTATATTTCAGTAAATCTGCCTGTTGTGCCTGTTGTGTCTCTGATGAATCCTCTCATCCCCTGCACTTCTTGTCTATACCCCAGTTCTTCTATGTAAAAATATTTTTAAAAATGCAGTTTCTAATAATGATATGCAGATATTCTAAAATATTTCCCCTAAATGCATTTCTCTTTTTGTACTTTACCCAGAAAGAAGTCCAAGCAACATCTACCAGTGGGTTTTTATAATCTGTTGACATTCTCAAAGCCAGTAACTTAAAAACCTACTAACCTGCTGATGCTTGTACTACCTGTTCTACTGCCAGACAGATGAAAATTTTCAATAATCATTTCAAAATCACTTATTTAATATAGTATTAGAACTTTGTTTTATAACAGTCTGGAGCTATTCCTGGACTTTTTATATATCTAAAAGCAATGTGTTCAACTTAATAACTTACGTAAAGATGGGCATTTGCCAGGAAACAAACAAAAGCTAAAAATACTGGTGTTTCTCTACAGATGAAAATCATACAAAGGTTAAATGGCCCACTATATACAGAAGTCTGTGCAATTACAAGCTTGGAGGCTCCAGATAAGAAAAGGAAACAAATATGTTTTGAGATCCTACTTGTACTTGGTGCTATCCTAGTTACCCTTACATATATCACTTAGTACTCACTGCATCCTTCCAGACTAGCATTCTTATTACTTAGGAGTGAAACCTGAAACTGTGGAGGGTTAAGTAGCCCTCCTAAGGTCGCTCTCTGTCTAGGCTTTCCTGATTCCAGAACATTTCCCCCTCAGGTGCTGATCCAGTTGAAGTGATAAATGTTTATAAAATAAAACTGACAATAGGAACCAGTAAAAACCAAACCCAAATAAGCATTTTTCAATCCTAAGGGAATTGAAATGAGGGACTCCCTGACTGACTGAATGAGCAGGGAAGGCTTAACAAAGGAAAGTGTCTTTAACTGATTTTTGAGGTATGGGGAGGATTAAAATAGGCAGGTAGATATTGCTGGTCTTTTTGAAATGGCTCATTCTCAGAGATATGAGATGGTATCTTATTGTAGATTTGATTTAACATTTCCTTTATGATAAATGATGATGGCATTTTTCATGTGCCTCTTGTTCATCTCTGTGTCTTCTTTGGATAAACATCTATTAACTTTTCTGTCCATTTTTTAATTGGGTTTTCTGTTGTTATTGTTGAGTTGTATGAGTTCTTTATAGATGTTGGGTATTGTTATATATTGTTAGATGTATGATGTGCAAATTCACTGTTCAGAAACTTTTTAGTTTGATATAGTCCCATTTGTTTATTTTTGCTTTTGCTTCCCTTGCCACTGTAGTAGAGTCTCCAAAGAGATCCCTGAATCCAATGTCATGGAGTGTTTTGCTTGTTTTCTGTGTATTTTATGGTTTCAGGTCATATGTGCTTGCCTTTAATCCATTTTGAGTTAATTTTTGTATATGGTGTGAGATGGTCATCTAGTTTCATTCTTTTGCATGTGGCTGTCCAGTTTTCCCAGCACCATTTGTTAAAGAGACTTAACTTTCTCTTTGTCTACTCTTGGCTTCTTTGTCATGATGAACTGCCCATGTAAATGTGTGTTTATTTCTGAGCTGTCAATTCTATTCCATTAGTCTATGTGTCTATTTTTATTCTAATACCATACTAGTTCTTACTTTTATTAGAGAAATAACATAGGGGGTAAATGCATATTTTTTTGAGATAGTGTTTTTTTTCCTTTGGGTGTATACCCAGAAGTGGAGTTGCTAAATCAAAGATTTATTTATTTATGCATATAAGAGCTGGGGCACAGGCCAGAGATGCAGGGGGTGAGAAGATCCACCAGAGACAGAGTGGGGAACAGAACAGGCAGATTGACTGAAATACACTGCTGAGGGGAGCAGCGGACAAGACAGGAGAGGTCTGCCTCGCCATGTGCGTTTCTCCCAAGTTTGTCTTTTTTCTACTGAGTTGTATATATTCTTTCTATATTCTGGATGTTAACACCGAGTTATATTGTATTTTATAAATTCCATTATGGTGGGATTTGGGATTGTTACTAAATTTTTGCTATTGTAAGTAATACTGTAGTAATCATCTTTGCAAGCAACTATGTTTAACTTTCTGGTATTTTTGTCAGGATATGTCATCAAAGGAAATTTATCTTATCAAATAGTAGGCATTTTACAGCTCCTACTATATAATGCCCATGTGCCTTCCAAAGTGTCTTTACCTATTTGTTCTTCACCAGCTGTAAGTTATTTTTAAGGGAAGACTGTCAACCCCCTATCTTTCTCAATTTATCATTTTAATTTTGCAAAGAGGGGATTTTAAATAAAAGGCATTATTTTTAAAAAGTCTCTTAGGCAGAGAAGAAAATAAGTGAAGTAACTATAGAGAAAAGTTGACGATCAGTGCTGCAGTGTAAAGGAGAGCTTCAGTTATATTTCCCTGATAAAGTGTAATAGGGATAAGAAGTCGGGGGATAAGGGAAACTAACTGTACCCAACTCTGAGACCTCTGAGGAACAGACGGTCCCTGAGGTCCACTCCAGCCCCACATTCCATCGCTGTGTCTAGATAGACAAGATTCCATAATTGTCTCTAGATAGACAGGAAAACAACAAGGATATAGTCCTTAAGTGGTTTACCAGTTCCTTCAAATAATAGCAGACTTTGAATAGAGCCCATTCATCTTAACTTCTTTTTCTGCTTAAAATTAACCTCTCAGCGCTGTTCTCATCCTTCTTCCCACTTACATCCTCTGAGCCATGCAGATTCTGTTGGACTCATCTCCCCTAAAGGACCGCTACCCCAAACTATCAAATCTCTGTCAGGAATGAGACTTCACCCTCTGGGATTTGGGATAAAGGTTTGGGATTGATTCTTTGCCAGCCCTTGAGCATTTGACAAGCTTAGTAAGAGCAGCTTCTCTGTTTCCCTCAGAATCGGTGATAAGATTTTAAGAACCTCAGTGCTGCATTTGTTTTCCATCAAGAGAGGGTAGCACTTAATGTACGGAGATTAGTTGCCTGGGGAGAGGAGAGCAAATGAGGCAAAAAGCAACCAGGAGAATAAAAAAAAAATTTAATACATTTATGTCATGTGGTCTTCACTATATAGTAACTCTCTCCATGTCTCTTTCAGGTGGCCTTAATTTGAACCCCTTAAAGTTTCTGGTCTTTGACTGGAACTGGAGAGATCAGAAGTTGAGGAGGATGATGGACATTCCCGAGGTACTATGTAATCATCAATTGACTTTAATCTTTTTTTTTTTCAACTTGAACTTGAGTTCAAACACACTAAAAAAGTCTTTGACATGGGGAGCCAGCACATTCTGGCCTTTGAAATGATTTCTTTCTTTCAACTCTGAAGTAACTACAATTATAGAGACCATCTCACCTCTTACATGTAACTGTATACTTTCCATGTGTTTCATGGGAATAGATTTTGTTTCCTCATTAAATGCCCAGTGACCTCTGCCCCCCTGGGACCGCAACTATTCTGTACCTTTAAGAAACAGGGCAGTTGAGAGGACTTGGCATATTTGCTTGTAACTTGCTTTAGAGACGTGGAGACATGGTAATCTTTGTCATTCATCCTTATAAGTGTATGGGGGGGGCGGCGCATGTGGGACAAACTTGCCTCATGCCCTCATCTCCACCTCCTCCCCTTACTTACTTTATGGTCTATTTTGGATTTTGTGGGTAGGGAAACTTTTAATGTCTCAGTGAATTAAAACTGATCTTAATCAATTTTGAATGCTTTTGTGGGCCCACCATTAACTCATTATTTATGAAAGTAATCCATTACTATCATAATGTGAAAAATTATTTGCCACCTACCTTGTTATAATGGGGCTAATTTTTCAATTTAACCTGCTGCTTACAAGTTGTTGTTGGCGAGAAAAGGGTTTGTGCAGCAATAAACATGGTTGGCACACTAACCAGGAATGAATCATGGCAGCAACTATCAAAGAAACTTGTAATTACTCCTGCAAACATGCTGAATGAATTAATTTACCATTAAAACCATATCCCCAGAATGACCATACTGATTATAAATGATTGATAAATTATATCAGAAATCAGTTCAGGTTATATGACAATTTTTTCGAAATGCACATGTGCGCACACACACACACACCCTGTCTACACCTTGAACCAATTGGTTTTTTAAAACTGATTTAATGAATTTGATGTCAGACACATAAGCCCATACTTGGTAATAAGAAAAAGAAATAGGGGAGGAGGAGGGAGAGGGATCAAAATAAGGGCTGGAAGAGCTCAAGGGACTATGGTAATGATGCATGGGTGAAGTAAAATTTATATAAATAAATGAACTATTTTTAAAAAAGAAAAAGAAATAATGTCTAAATACCCTTGTTATTACCCATGATGATTTTTATTAGTTTATCATCATTAGCAGTTATTATAAATATTGTGTATAATCTAAGCACATTTTGGATATCTTTAAATACCTTTATATAAGATTTTATGAGATTTTATCTTAAATGACTACAAAGGACACCTTAATGAAACTGATTTTTTTATAGTATCTCTTTTTTTACATATATATTTCACTCTGAATTACATGTGCATGAGGAATTTATTCCCTCCCTGACTCTGGCCAAAACAGTCACATAAAGGAGTCCAGACGGTTCAATTTATTCACCATGGCCATCTTTTCTTGATCTTAACCTTGTTTTCTCTTCTCTCATTTAGATAAGAAAGGAGGTTTTTGAACTTCTGGAAATAGGAGTCCTTGGTCTGTGCAAGTCAGAATCTTTGAAGCTGGGCCTTTTCTAAGACTGAATCCTAATGAAAATTCCAGTTTTCATGGTGGGATTTGCATTTCCTTTAATGACTCTGGCACATTGCAAGTAGTCAGTTAATATCAGCTATTGTTTTATTGTTAACTGCATCACCAGATGGAGCATTGGAAATGTTTGCTAGAGATTATTTGACAAAATTGAATCTGTCCTTTGCCAACTTCCATGTATAATAAAGTATCACTGGCTTGTGTACTTTTGGTTGAGCAGAATAAGTTTTCTCCCACCAACTAGCGTCTGATGTGACGTGCAGAAGAAGGGAAAGAACTGCAGGGTAAACTTAGGCAAACTCCTTCCCCTCCTAAGCCTCAGTTTTATCAGCCTGTGAAATGGGAATGATATCTCACAGGACGGTCATACTCAGTGTGGTGGTACATGGGGATAGATTTGTAAACTGTGAAACCTGATCCCAGTGAGAAGGGTGGCAGTGTTAGTGACAAAGAATTGTAAGGGTATGTGGTACTTTGTTAATGTATAAAATATAACACAATAACTACAACTGTCTTTTTTAACCTTTTACTTTGAAATAGTTCAGACTTACGAAAAAGTTGCAAAAATAGTATAGAGAATTACCATATCCCCTTCTTCCAGTTTCCCCAATGTTATGTGAAGATACCATATTTACCCAAACTACAAAATCAATGTTTTGATTCATTACAATTAACTACAGACTTTATTTGGATTTCACCAGTCTTTTCACTGACATCCTTTTTCTTTCTTTTTTTTTTTTTTAAGATTTATTTATTTATTTATCCATTCATTCATTTATTTAATTATACAAGTACTGGGTACAGTCAGAAGTGCGGGAGGGTGAGAGAATTCACCAGAGCCAGAGCCGGGAGCAGAGCAGGCAGAAGGACCGAAGTACACTGCTGAGGGGAGCAGCGGGCAGCAGGAGAGGTCCTCGCGCCATGTGGGACCCTCCTCTGGTGGCTGGGGAGCAGCCGGGGATCGAACCGGCGCTGCAGAGTCTGCAGGCAGCTTCGTAACCCAGCGCTCAACCGCTGCGCCACCGGGGAGGCCCTGACATCCTTTTTCTATTTCAAGATCCAGTCAAAGATCCAACATTGTATGTCATTATCACAAATTCCTAGTTTCCTTGGATTGGTGACAATTCACCATCCTATCTTTACCTTTCATGACCTTGAGGCTTTTAAGGAATACCGGAGAGATAGTTTGTAGAATATACCTCAATTTGAGTTACTATTGGTATCTCATGATTTGATTAAGGTTTTCCATTTTTTAGTCAGAAAACCAATAATACTGGGTTATAACACATAGAACAAAGTAAATATCCATATTTAGTCAGAAGTGAGATGTCCTTGATATGTCACATGGGGTATACAATATGATGTGCCTTATTACTAATGATGTCAACCCTAATCCCCAGCTTATAGTGGCTTTGCCAATTTTTTCCACTGTAGATTTGCTATTTTTCCCTTTGTAGCTAAATGTCTATATTAATGCTTTGGAACTATGCAAATATCCTGTTCTTCCTGATAATTTGCCCACTAATTTTAAAAATGTTGGTTGTTCTTGCCTACAACAGTTATTACTGTAATGATTTTTCTTTTCTCTCATTGCATGAGCATTTGTTAATGGGAATTCTTCTTTCAAAAATAATTTTCCTGTTACATGTTTTTTTCAATTATTTATTTATGTCAATATGAACTCATGGATATTTATTTTGTTCTATGTGTTATAATCCAATACTATTGGTTTTTATTTTGGTGCTCAAATTCACTTACTTTTTTCCTAATGTAAATAATGTTTATTGATTACCCCTTCTGTGTCAAGTATTGTGTTTAGGGCTTTCATTTACATATAGTTTTATCATGTTTAATCACTAAAAAGGTTCTGAATCAAAAGTGTTATTCACATTTTATAAATGATGTAACTGAATATAAGAAGGGACACGCACTAATGTGTAGTAAAACCAGAAATCAAACCCAGGTCTCCTGTATTCACTTCAGGACAGACACCATGGTTGTCTGTTTCAGAACTCAGACATATAAAACGAATAAGAGGTGGGCCTCCCCAGTGGCGCAGCGGTTGAGCGCTGGGTTGCGAAGCTGCCCACGGCCTCTGCGGCGCCGGTTCGATCCCCGGCTGCTCCCCGGCCACCGGAGGAGGGTCCCACATGGCGCGCAGACCTCTCCTGCCGCCCGCTGCTCCCCTCAGCAGTGTATTTCGGTCCTTCTGCCTGCTCTGCTCCCCGCTCTGGCTCTGGTGAATTCTCTCACCCTCCCGCGCTTCTGACTGTTACCCAGTGCTTGTATAAATAAATAAATAAATCTTTAAAAAAAATAAAATAAAATAAAACGAATAAGAGGTAATAAAGCAAACAGATGCTCATATTGGTATGTAAAATTCCATATTTGAATATTATGAAGTTTTAAATGAGCCTGGAAGTCTTGTAAATACAATCCCAGTAATCACACACTTCTGCACACAAGTGACTTTACCAGCAATTTGTTGATTGTGCACCTCTGTGGGCAAGAAGCCACACACAGGGACTCGAAGGAAAGAGGAACAACTTCCATTCTCAGAATCTTGGTAAGTCCAACAAGTTAGAGGAAAAATATTTTATTTATTTTTATAAGTGAGTAGTGTTCCATTGTGTATATGTAGCATATCTTTATCCAATCATCTGTTGATGGGCCCCAGGTTGTTTCTAGTTCTCTACTGTTGTCAATAATGCTGGAGTATATATGGGGGTGCCAATTCTTCAATTCTTTTTTTTTCTTTTTTTTTTTTTTTGCATTTTTCTGGTAAATACCCAGAAACAAGGTAACTGGAGTATATGGAATTTCTTCATATTGTTTTTCATAATGGCTACCCCAACTCACATACCCACCAACAGTGTACAAAGGCTCCCTTCTCTCCACTTCCTTGCCAGCACTTGTTTTGATTTGCATTTCCCTAATAATAAGAGATGATAAACATTTTCATACCTGCTTCTTGGCTATCTGTATTTCTTCTTTTGAGAAGTATCTGATCATCTGCCCATTTTTTTAAAGTTGTCTTTTTATTGTTCTTGAATTTTATGAATTCTTTATGTATTTTGGATAATAATCCCTTGTCAGATATATGATGTCTTTTGTTTTGACCATAGTTTCTTTCGCTGCATAAAAACTTTTAGTATGATGTGGTCCCAATTGTTTCTTTTTACTTTTGTTACCTTTGCCTTTGGTGTCAAGTCTCCAAATACATCTTTAAGACCAATGTCAAGTAGCATAACACCTGTTTTCTGCTATGTATTTTGTGGTTTCAGGTATCTACATCCAAGTCTTTAATCCATTTTAAATTAATTTTTATGCGTGTTGGTAGATAGTTGTCTAGTTTTATTCCTTTGCATGTGGCCATCCAGTTTTCCCAGCACCATTTTTTTTTAAGTTTTATTTATTTATTTATACAAACACTGGGTACAGTCAGAAGTGCTCAAGGTGAGAGCATTCACCAGAGCAAGAGCAGGGAACAGAACAGGCACACTGATGAAATACACTGCTGAGGGGAGCAAAGGGCGCGGCAGGAGAGGTCTGTGCGCCATATGGAACCCTCACTGGCGGCCGGGGATTGAACCGGTGCTGCAGAGGCTGTGGGCAGCTTTGCAGCCCAGCACTCAACCGCTGCGCCACCAGGGAGGCCCCCCAGCACTATTTATTGAAGGTACTTTTCTTTCTTTATATGTTCTTGGCTCCTCTTGTAAATTAGTTGTTCATATATGTATGTGTTCATATATTTATGGGATTACTTCTGGGCTCTCAATTCTGTTATGTTGGTCTGTTTCCATTCCCACATCATGATACTTGGATTATTATGATTTTGCACTATAGTTTTAGGTCTGGAAATATGATATCACCTTTTTTGATTCTCTCTCTTTGCTATTTAGGGTCTTTTGTAGTTCCAAATAAATTTCATGGTTTTTCATTCTATTTCTGTAAAGATTGCCATTGCACTTTTGATAGGGATTGGCTGAATCTGTGTATTGCTTCAGGCAATATCACTATTTTAATGATTTTAATTCCTCTAATTCACGCATAAATATAACTCCATTTATATGTGTGCCCATGTATGTGTTCTGTTTTTTTTAACAAGGTCTTAATAGTTTTCTGCGTACAGGTATTTCACCTCTTTGGTTAAATTTATTCCATGGTTTATAATTCTTTTTGATACAATTTTAAATGATGGTTTCTCCTGATTCCTTTCTGCTAGTTTATTATTTGCATATAAAAATGCAGTATATTTTTGTATATTTGTTTTGAATCTGCCACTTTGATGTATTAATTATTTCTAATATCTTTGTATTGGATTACTTGAGATTTTCTATGTACGTTATCACGTCATCTGCAAAAAGTAACAGTTTACTTAATTTCCAGCTTGTATACTTTTTCATTTTCTTGTCTATTGCTCTGTCTAGGACTTCAAACATTATATTGAATAGTAGTGTTGAGAGAGTGGACATCCTTTCCTTATTCCTGACCTTAGAGGAAAAGCTTTCAGTTTTTTATCATTTTCCTTTTATCATTATCAATATGATGTTAGCTGTGGGTTTGTTTTATATATGGCCCTTGTTATATTGAGGTATAATCCTTATATATCTATTTAATTAAGGGTTTACATCATAAATGGATGCTGAATCTTGTTTATATGGTTTTTCTGCATCCGTTGAGATGATCATGGTTTTTGGCCTGCCTTGTGTTGATAGATCATGTTTTTTAAATTTGTGTATCTTGAACCATCCATCCTTCTTAATCATGATGTGTGGTTCTTTTTGGTGTGTTGTTACACATGGTTAGTTACCATTTTGTTGAGGATTTTTGCATCTATGTTCATCAGCAATATTAGTCTATAATTTTCTTTTTGTGTGTGATGTCCTTGTCTAGTTTGGAAGCAGGGTAATGTTGGCTTCATAAAGTGTGTTTGTTAGTTTCCCCTCCTTTTCAATTTTTTTGAAAGCAGTTGAGAAGGGTAGATATCAGTTCTTCTTTGAAAGTTTGATAGAATTCACTATAAAAGCCATCTGATCCCAGGCTTTTGTTTTTGGGTGGCTTTTGATTACTGTTTCAAATTCCTTATTCATGATCAAGCTATCCAAATTTTCCTCTTTCCCCCCCTGATTAATTCTTGGGATGGTGTGTGATTTTTTTTTTTAATTTTTCCATTTCTTCTAGATTGTCCAATTTATTGCCATATAGTTTTGTAATGCTTTCTTATAGTCCTTGGTATTTCTGTAGTTCTCTTTCATTTCTGATTTTATTCAAAATTCTCCTCTTTGTTATTCTAGTTAGTGGATTGTCTATTTTATTAATCTTTTCAAAGAACCAGCTTTTCAATTTCATGAATGTTACTTATTTGGAGGGAAAAAGTCTTTACAGATATAATTAAGGTCAGGATCATGAGATGAAGTAATCATCAAGGATTATCAAAATGGGTCATAAATCTATTGACAGGATTCCTCATAAGAGAATAGCAGAGAGAGAGATAACAGAATAAAGAAGAGAAGACACAGACAAAGGAAAAGATGGTGTGAAGATGAAGACAGAGATTGGCGTATGTAACCACAAGAACAGGAATGCAAAGAGCCATCAGAAAATGAAAGAGGCAAGGAAGGATACCTCCTAGTGACACCAGCAGGAGTGAGACTCTTGATTTCTGCCTTCTGGACTCCAGAACTGTGAGAGAACCATTCTTGTCTTAAACCACCAAGTTTGTAGAAATTTGTGGTGGAAGCTTCAGGAAATTAAAAGCACTCTCCATAGGCAACTGAGTAATACTGAAGGGTAAATGTCATAACAGAGAATGTGGTGGTGCCTATAACATATGCTCCAAATGTGTACAATTCACAATCAGCCTAAAGATGCTCTCCCTCAAAAAAAAAAAAAAAGTCAAAATATTGGACTGCCTTTGACTATTTTATTGAACTCTTTTTTTTTTTAAGATTTATTTTTTATTTATGCATACAAGAGCTGGGGTACAGGCCAGAGGCACAAGGGGTGAGAGGATTTACCAGAGACAGAGTGGGGAACAGAACAGGCAGACCGACCAAAGTACACTGCTGAGGAGAGCAGTGGGCAGGAGAGGTCTGCTCGCCATGTGGGTCTCCTCCCTGGCTGAGGATGGAGCTCATGCTGCAGTGGCTGCGGACAGCTTCATAGGTTGTGCCCCAACCCCCGTGCCACCAGGGAAGCCCTTTGTTGAACTCTTCAAGGCTTCCCACTGCCATCTTGTGGCTTTCCCCTACTCAGGACTGTCTGATGTTGACATTGGTGTTAGACTGGACTTACATGGATACAGATTTTGAGCAGGTTTGATAATGAGGACATCATTGAGGGGGTTTCCTTAATTCAGAAGGCTGTGGGGATGGAAGGATTAGGAGCAGCATCAAACTAGTGCTGGAACAGCCCGGGCTGCCAGCCTCCCAGACCTCTAATCCAGTGCAGGTCCTTAAAACATAATTTGAATGAATTAGAAATACAGGGTCATTTATTTCATATTTTTCACACCAAGCTCCTAAAATATAAGCCAAAATGTAAATTGTTCCTTTCTTACCAGTGTGGACAGAATTATTCAGGAGAAATAAAGAAAATTGTTTATTTCCACACCAAAAAAAAAAAGGAAAAAGAAAAGCCACAAGAGAATGAAAATTAATTCAATCTGAAAAGTTAACCCTATTATTTTCATTCCTTTAATCCTAATATGTAAGATATCCTTGGCCAATGGTAAGGGGAAAAAATGAGTCACATATCTTCCCATACAAGCATTTAGCTTCCTATCAATTGACAGGTCATATATTAATCTAAAAGAAAGTATCAATCATGATTGCGTAAGAGGGTGCATTTGCAAATTAAGACATGCTTCTATGCTGTCAGAATTCAGAATAATTCAAAAAGCCACTATTGACTTGCCAAAACCAAAAAATACCATCACCATGAATATTATGTGTGCTTGTGTATGTGTGTGTACCCCACACATATAATTACTTCCTGACTTTATATTCATGTGGTACATTTTCATCCCAACAGTTAAAATAGGAAAAAGCAGTGAAATATGAAGCAACCCAAAATGTAACGCCTGAAGAAGCTATCTACTCAGCAGTTGAAGAGAAATGAAAGCAAGGACTTAATCATTATGAAATTTCTAATGATACCACAATAGCTGCCAACAACTATCATATAAATGTCAATCCAGAACAGTGGTTCTTAACCACTATTTTGACCCCCAAAGGCCAGTTGTCTTATCTGAAGATTTGTAAAATTATCTCAACTGTGATGCTAGAGACCAGGGATGTTGCTCAACATTCTGCAGTCCTAAGAACAGTTCCCCTAAGGACAGAATTATCTGCACAAAATATCAATAGAACTGAGATTAAGGAATACTGTTCTAGAGATGTGAAAAGGAGAGTGCATGAGGTATATTTGTATATTTGAAATACATTTATTTAGAAAAAATATGTAAATATGTGAATATAAAAGTACCTGTAAAAAGTATTATCTGGCTGTCTCTCAAGAATGGTGCCCAGGGAAATTCCTCACTAAGATGGCTCCAAAAACAAAGAAGGAAGTCCCTGCCTCTCCCAAAGCTGAAGCCAAGCAAAAGCTTTGAAGGCCAACAAAGCAATGCTGAATTGTGTCCAGCACAGCCACAAAATGAAAGAAGATCCAGACCTCACCCACCTTCTGCAGCTCCAAAGGCAGCCCAGATATCATCAGAGAAGTAAGCTTGACCACTTTACCATCATCAAGATTACCAAGTCAGGGCCTCCCCTGGTGGCGCAGCAGTTGAGCGCTGGGTTGCGAAGCTGCTCGCAGCCTCTGCAGCGCTGGTTCGATCCCCGGCTGCTCCCCGGCCACTAGAGGAGGGTCCCACATGGAGCACAGACCTCTCCTGCCGTCCGCTGCTCCCTTCAGCAGTATACTTCGGTCCTTCTGCCTGCTCTGCTCCCCGCTCTGACTCCGGTGAATTCTCTCACCCTCTCGCACTTCTGACTGTACCCAGTGCTTGTATAAATAAATAAAAATAAATCTTTAAAAAAAAAAATCACCAAGTCAGCCATTAAGAAGATAGAAGACAACACACTCCTGTTCAATGTAGATGTCAAAGCTAACAAAGGCCAAATCAAGCAGCCTGTGAAGAAGCTGTAAGACACTGACATGGTCAAGGTCTACACCCTGACCAAACCTGATGGAGGTAAGATAGGGTAAGATAGTAAGAAAAGAGAACTCAGCTATGACTGGATGTTTACCATATCTTCAACCTCTTCCTTGCACATTGCATAGCACATCATAGTCACACACTTAGTTGGACAAATGGTGAGGACTTCGAAGAAAAAAATGTCATTTCAGGCCCCACTCCTCCTACCAGTGCACACTGCTCTATTGCTATTCCGCTGGTGTAGTCTGCTACCCCGCCCAGCTCCCAGTAGCTCTTCTCCTTGGAAATTAAGTGTCCCTACATCCTTTTGAGTCCTCCAATGTGATATTTAAACCACCAGGCCTCACTTGACACAGGCAAAATGACAGGAGGAAATGAGGCTAGCAATGTTGAAGGAGCTAGAGTAATTGACTTGCACACGTAAGGGTGATATGCCTTTCCACAAAATTTCTAATTCACTCTGCTTTTTCTATTTTTTCATTCACCAACCCCTTTAATTCTTATTCTATGTCCTCTTGCTTCCTACCTCTGGTCATCCACCCCTATCATGAGAGGCAGCCATTGCTGAATGATGTCATTCCATGCATGTGAGGACTTTATTCCATGACTGACTAAGGTTAGCCTGCAAACAACTTGCAACATGATGCTTTGGTATGAGCATCATTCTTATGTCATGATGATGTTAAAGGGATACTCCAGTTCTTTTTTAAGTCACTAAAG
This sequence comes from Talpa occidentalis, assembly GCF_014898055.3. Taxonomy (NCBI): domain Eukaryota; kingdom Metazoa; phylum Chordata; class Mammalia; order Eulipotyphla; family Talpidae; genus Talpa; species Talpa occidentalis. The sequence goes on along the minus strand of NW_023604295.1, from coordinate 61,640,110 downwards.
ATGAGACTGTTTCTGACACTTTGCTTTTATACCAGAAAGTCAGAAACCACCCAGAGAGTGTGATTCCCTGTCACATGAAAGTGTTTCATTATGTTGGGTGAGAGGACGAAGTGCTACCCCAGGCCAGTGCAATCAAGCATGGACCTAGCTGTAAGAAGTTCTGAGCAGGCTTTCTTCTCACGTAGCCCTGGGGCACTGTGAGGAAGAGCTCTTTTCACAGTTCACTTTAAGCAAGAAGAATAATCCCTGCTTCTCCAAAATTCTATGAGAAGCAAACTATGATCTTTGCTCTCATTTAAAATGTATAGGTTCAGAGACCTTCGTGTCGTGGACCTATCGTGCTGTTGCGGCAGATAGAGGGGAGACAAGGGCACCCCGGGAGAACACAGTCATGCTTTTCTTTGATGTGCAGAAATGGCTGGGCCTTGATTTAGACCGCTGGATGACAATCCAGAGCGCTGAGCAGCCTCACAAGATTCCATCTCTCTGCCATGCTTTTGAAAAAGAGTGGATAGAATGTGCACATGGAACTGGTAGTATTCGAGCAGAGAAAGAGTGCAAGGTAGAAATGGATGATTTCGTAGAATGTCTGCTTCGGCAGAAAATGATCCGTCTGCCTGTTCTGTTCCCCGCTCTGGCTCTGGTGAATTCTCTCACCCTCCCGCGCTTCTGACTGTACCCAGTGCTTGTATGAATAAATAAATAAATTATAAAAAAGAAAGAAAGAAAACGATCCGTCGCCCGAAGAATGCCATCAGGAGACAGAGGGATAAGGTAATCCAGGAGGGGAAGTACACACCTCCGCCCACCACTGGGGCCAGGATGAGCCTCGGCCCTGAGCAGAGCATCTGTGATGACTGGATGTGGATTTTCATGTTCTCTTTTCTCCTCTGCAAAGTTTATTTACTGACAACCTCTTTGTGAAAATGTCTAAAAATAAAGGCTTGTTCCATCTTAAAAAAAAAATAAAATGTATAGGTTCATAAGGCTACTCAAGCAGCAAATTGAGTAGATCAGAGATAGATAGGTAGATAGTAGATCAGAGATTTGTTTCCCTCACATTTTTAGAGTTAAGAAGCACCTTAGATACCATACATTCAAAATTATTTGACCATGAAACATTTTTTTTTTCTAATTCTACATTAATAGAACTCCAACTCAAATCTGTGGAGTAGGGTGTGTACTACTACAGTGACTTCACAGATCAATTAGTTGCTAGACAAAAATGACGCTGATAAAGAAAATGTAGATGAAGAAATGGTGAAGAAAATGGGTATTAAGTACTTCACTCAAGGGGACTCCCTGGTGGCGCAAGGGGTTAAGCACCGCACTATGAAGCAATCCGCAGCCTCTGCAGCACGAGTTCAATCCCAGGCCAACTAGGGAGTGACCCACATGGCACAGCAGACCTCTCCTGACTTACCCACTGCTCCCCTCAGCAGTGTATTTCAGTCAGTCTGCCTGTTCTGTTCCCCACTCTGTCTCTGGTGAATCCTCTCACCGCCGCCCCCCCCCCCCGCATCTCTGGCCTGTACCCAACTCTTGTATGCATAAATAAATAAATCTTAAAAAAAAAAAAAAAAGTACTTCACTCAAGAGATCTCTCTTGGCTGAACTAACCCCAGTTTCCTCAGTCACCGTTCAATGTGCTAGTTCTCAATTATGATATAGCATGTTATTAATACTTTTTAAAAAATTAGAATGTAGTTTCACAGAGAAGGAATCATTAATTTTTTTTAAACAGTTCAAGTTTTGTCACATACTTAAAAAATGATTACTTAAACATAGCATCTAACAATTAAGTACTTGCCTAATCTTTAATTTGCTACGAACTACCTATTTGACTCCATAACTCCTAGTGGCTTTGCACGGATTCACAATTCTTCTGTCTTTGTCAGTCTTCCACATTTCCATAATCTTCTGATTACTCCTCAACAGTGAGAAAACACAAAACAGAAACCAGTAGTACCCCACAGTAGCACCCCACAGCAATCCCTGGACACCTAGATGAGCATACGGGAGATGCACCACTTCTGCGCCCCCTTCCTATCTCAGCCTCCTTTTCTTTCTCTTCTAGCTGCATCTTCATATAACAGTCTTTCAGCTAGAGTTCACAGGATTTCCCCCTTGGGACACAATACACTTTTCTAAAGAGACCATTACACTATTTGTTACAGAATTTAACTTTAAAATAGAATATAACAGCGTTTTAAACCACATGTCAGTAAATCTGTGTTTTAAGAATGCTGCTTTTTCTATGTTTGGTCAATTTTAATAACTTCCTCTAGACGCCATGTAGGAGAATTCATTAGTATAAATATTTTCCATACAATAAAATGGAAAAACAGTGAAGTGACTGCCCCATAAAGCTGATTAGACTCCGGCTGTAAGCCCACTTCCTGTGAGTCACTGACTAATACTTTCCTAATGACACCTCTTTCTAACGAAGGGATAAGGCTTCCTCACAACAGGTTACATAAATATGCAGTAGAAACACTGAATTCCAGGTCAGTGGCAAAATGCTGCCAGGTCTCAAAATGAAAGAATGGGCGAAGGCCCGTTCCTTCCACTCATGTCAAAAACATTCACCCTGCACAATGGGCTGCCTCTGATTCGTGTTCTAGACAACATTACTTTGACCTAGAGAGCTTGAAGACCTTGGTTGACTCAGGACTTGAACTTTAAAATATGTACTCATGTAATTTAACTAGTAATTATTCCTCCCCCTGCCTGTCAGATTAATTATAAATTGTGCAGCCCTGTGGGAAAATACTAATAATTTTTACAAAGAATGCACCTGCTCAATTCCTTTACCTTGAGAGACATTGCAGGTAAGTGAAATTCAAGTCTTCAGCTGGCCCTCTGCTGATATACACTACCCACTTAATATTTGGCAGCAAATTCATGGTTAGTAACCATTGTTTCCCAAAACTGAAAACAGAAAAATATAAAGCAGGGTGGAGTAGGGATCTTATAAAGTGCTGGGTTCATGAGAGACTCACACTGTCCCATGTCTACCTTTCTTTAGAATATTCTTGGTTTCTAAGTTTCTAGATTCTTTATCTACCCAACTTTGTAACATAATTCTTGACATAAATCAGCTTTTACTCTAAATGTCAGCACAGAAGGGGAGCTTAGAGATCATTGAATCATACATTCATCTTATAATGAAAAAATTAATGGGCTTAGAGGTTAAGTGACTTGACCAAGGTCATATATTGAGTTAGTATCAGTGGTCACATACCTGGTGGGCCTCTCCTTGGGTCCCCTCAAGGCATTCTACATATGCAATTGCCTAATCCCTAAAGTGATTCTTTGCCTGATTAGCAGGCACTCTGAGAACTACCAAGGAAATATTAAGAGAAGACCCTACTGTTAGGCAGATCACAGTCTCATGTTAGTTCAGGTCCTCTGAGGAGCAGATGCCCAGACAGGATTAGACAGGCAAGAGATTTATTGGAGGAACTTCCTATGAGAGAAAATTGGGAGAGAGCTGGTAGAGGCTCAGATTGTTGTCAGACCACAATACATCTTTGACCCCTGTGGAAGAGAGGGAAGTAGAGAAAGAGGGAGAGAAAGGAGAAGGAGAGTAAAAAGAAAGGTGGGAGGGAGAAAAAATAAAGAGGGCTGGAAGGGATACAGGTCTTAGATTGTGGTACATTAAAGTTTCCGCAAGGTCAACAGAGAGTCCCTGAAGGAGCCTCAGCATCCCTCCTGGGCTCAGCCACAGGCTAGCAGCAGCCTGGGAAATCATGACCTTGGAGCAAACATAGAAGGATCTCAGTGCAGCAGCTGGGCCATCCTTCAGTGAGAAACTGCAACAGACCTGTGAGGAATGTTTTCAAGGCCACCATAATCTTACCTAACATTCTTTGTGTGAGGAAAAGACCTTAAAGGAACTGAAAAGGGGAGAAAAAAGGCAGATGAGTAGAAGTGGCATTCAAGGCCAATGAGTTATAATGTAAAAGAAAAAACTCATTTCCTAACAAATGTCCTTGTGCCTTTAATAGCATGTTGCCAAGTGACTTGAGGCCTTTTAAGAACTTTGCTGGGAAATGCTGCTGTCCTGTGCCATTGCTATGAGAAGCCTTTATTTGTTTATTAGTTTGGTTTACAAAAGGCACCAGATGTTTTAAAACCTCAGGCCACATGCATAATCAAAAATGACATCATTAAAATGCTAATGATAGCAAATCCACTTCAAACACTTTCTCTCCAGCCATAGGGGATGCTGCTCTTTTCAAAATCCAAATGAATATACCACCTTTAGTTTTCCCACCAAGAATATTGTGCCATCAGTTTCATTATATTTTTTTGTTGTTGTTTTTTTTTTTTTTTTTTTTTTAAATATTAAATTTTATTTTTATATTCCCCCATACAATTGCAAACGCCCCATTCTGACCCCAATCCTTCCCCTCCCGTCCCCCACCCCCCAAAAAGTGTCTCTGGTTCATAGTTTTTTGTTGATTTTGATTTTCACTTTCTTATATTCATTTTCCTGGTCCCTTATTTAAGTTTTCTAGATTCCTGCTATGAGTGAGACCATTCGGTATTTTTCTTTTTCTTTTTGGCTTATTTCGCTGAGCATGATCCCTTCCAGTGCCATCCATGTTGCTGCAAATTGCATGTGTTTATCTTTTTTGAATGCTGAGTAATATTCCATGGTATATATGTACCACATCTTCTTGATCCAGTCATCTATTTTTGGGCATTTGGGTTGTTTCCAAAGCTTAGCTATTGTAAACAGTGCTGCTATAAACATAGGAGTGCAGGTGCTCTTTGGAATTGATGTTTCTGTGTCCTTTGGGTAAATACCTAGGAGTGGAATTGCTGGATCATATGGAAGCCCTATGTTTAGTAGGTCCAGAAATCTCCACACAGCTCTCCATAGTGGTTGGACCAGTTTGCACTCCCACCAACAGTGCACAAGAGTTCCTTTTTCTCCACATCCTCGCCAACATTTGTTGTTGCTAGTTTTTTAATATGTGCCATTCTCACTGGTGTGAGATGGTATCTCATGGTAGTTTTGATTTGCATTTCCCTGATTACAAGTGATGTTGAACATTTTTTCATATGTCTGTTGGCCATTTGCATTTCCTCTTCAGAGAAGTTTCTTTTTAGCTCTTCTGCCCATTTTTTGACTGGATTATTTTCTTTGTTGTTGCTGAGTCTCATCAGCTCTTTGCAGATTTTGTGATCAGTCCTTTATCATTAGTGTTGGGTGCAAAAATGTTCTCCCAGTTGGTGGGGTTTCTCTTTGTTTTTGTTATTGTCTCTTTTGCTGTGCAGAAGCTCTTTAATTTGATGTAGTCCCAGCTGTTTATCTTTCTCTTCACTATCACTGCTTTGGGTGATGTGTCTTTAAAGATGTCTTTGATGTGCAAATCCCGTAGTGTTTCGCCTATATTTCCTTCTATGTATTTTATGGTTTCAGGTCTTATGTCTAGTTCTTTAATCCATTTTGAGTTGATTTTTGTGTATGGTGTGAGGTAGTGGTCAAGCTTCATTCTTTTGCATGTAGCGACCCAGTTTTCCCAGCACCATTTATTGAACAAACTTTCTTTGCTCCAATGCATAGTCTTTGCTCCTTTGTCAAAGATTAGTTGACCATAAATCTGTGAGTTTATTTCTGGATTTTCTATTCGATTCCATTGGTCTGTATGTCTGTTCTTGTTCCAATACCATGCAGTTTTGATGATTATGGCTTTGTAGTAGAGTTTGAAGTCTGGGAGTGTGATGCCTCCATTTCCTTCTTTTTTTTCAGTAGAGCTTTGGCTATTCGGGGTTTTTGGTGATTCCATATGAATTTCATCAACAATTGTTCTATTTCTTTGAAGAATGCCATTGAGATTTTGATTGGAATAGCATTGAATCTATATATTGATTTTGGTAGGATGGCCATTTTAATAATGTTTATTCTTCCAATCCATGAGCAGGGGATGTCTTTCCATTTCTTCGTGTCTTCTTCTATTTCTTTTAACAGTGTTTTATAGTTTTCTTTGTATAGGTCCTTTACCTCTTTTGTTAGATTTATTCCCAAATATTTGATTTTTTTTGTTTCGATAATAAAAGGGGTGGTTTTTTTGATTTCTTCTTCTTCAGATTTATTGTTTGTGTATAGGAAGGCTACTGACTTTTGCGTGTTGATTTTGTATCCTGCCACTTTACTGAATTGATTGATGAGTTGAATTAGTTTTTCTGTGGAGATTTTGGGGTTCTCTATGTATATTATCATATCATCTGCAAATAGTGATAGTTTGACTTCTTCTTTTCCTATTTGGATTCCTTGGATGTCTTTCTCTTGTCTTATTGCTCTGGCTAGGACTTCCAGTATTATATTGAAAAGCAGTGGTGAGAGTGGACATCCTTGTCTTGTTCCAGATCTTAATGGAATTGCTTTCAGCTTTTCGCCATTGAGAATGATACTGGCTGTTGGCTTGTCATAGATGGCCTTTATGATGTTGAGGTATGTTCCTTGTATCCCAAGAATTTCAAGGGCTTTTATCATGAATGGGTGTTGCACTTTGTCGAAAGCTTTCTCAGCATCTATTGATATTATCATATGGTTTTTATATTTCTTTTTGTTGATGTGTTGGATAACGTTGATTGATTTTCGGATGTTAAACCATCCTTGTGCCCCTGGAATGAATCCAACTTGGTCGTGGTGAATTATCTTATGGATACATTGTTGGATTCTGATAGCTAAAATTTTATTGAGGATTTTTGCATCAGTGTTCATTAGGGAGATTGGCCTATAGTTTTCCTTTTTTGTGTTGTCCTTATTCGGTTTTGGTATTAGTGTAATATTGGCTTCATAGAACGTGTTTGGTATTGTCCCTTCCTTCTCAATTTTTTGGAAGAGTTTGTGAAGGATAGGCACTAATTCGTCTCTGAATGTTTGGTAGAATTCATTTGTAAATCCATCAGGTCCTGGGCTTTTGTTTTTGGGGAGGTTTTTAATTACCATTTCAATTTCACTGCTTGTAATTGGTCTGTTTAGGTGTTCTATTTCTTCTTTATCTAGCTTTGGGTGATTGTAGAGTTGTAGGAATTTGTCCATCTCCTCTAGATTGTTGAACTTGTTTCCATATAACTGTTCATAGTAGTTACTGATTATTCTTTTGATTTCTGCTGTGTCCGTTGTGATTTCTCCTCTTTCATTTATGATCCTGTGTATTTGTGCTTTCTCCCTTTTTTCCTTTGTGAGCCTGGCTAGGGGTTTGTCTATTTTATTTATTTTTTCAAAGAACCAGCTCTTGGTTTCATTGATCTTTTGGATTGTTTTTTTAGTTTCAATTTCATTTATTTCTGCTTTGGTTTTTATTATTTCTTTTCTTCTACTGGTTCTGGGGTTTTTTTGTTGTTCTTTTTCTAGATCTTTGAGCTTCGAGATTAGGTTGTTTCTTTGAGTTCTTTCTTGTTTTTTGATGTGAGCTTCTATTGCTATATATTTTCCTCTTATTACTGCTTTTGCTGCATCCCATACATTTAGGATATTGGTGTCCTCCTTGTCATTCAATTCAAAGAATTTTTTAATTTCTTCTTTGATCTCCTCGTTAGTCCAGTGGTCTTCCAGTAGTGTGGCTTTTAGTCTCCATGAGGTAGGATAGTTCCTTGCCTTCTTTTTATGATTTATTTCTAGTTTGATGCCTTCGTGGTCAGAAAAGATGGTTGGTATGATTTCAATCTTGGTGTATCTGTTGATGTTTGTCTTGTGCCCCAGTATGTGATCGATCCTGGAGAATGATCCGTGTGCGCTTGAGAAAAATGTGTACTCCGTTTTTTTTGGGTTTAGTGTTCTATAGATGTCTGTTAAGCCCAAATGCTCTAGGTCCTTATTTAGAGCTTTAGTTTCTTTACTTATTTTTTGTCTTGTTGATCTATCCATTGTTGATAGTGGTGTGTTGAAGTCTCCCACTACATATGTGTTTTCTCTGATGTCTGTTTTCAGAGAGGACAACAGTTGTCTGATATATTTTGGTGCTCTTTCGTTTGGTGAGTATATGTTAATGAGTGTTATTTCTTCTTGAAGTATTGTCCCCTTAATCATAATGTAGTGACCATTGGGGTCTCTTTTTATTTTTTTGAGTTTGAAGTCTGTTTTATCTGATATAAGTATAGCTGTTCCTGCTTTCTTTTTTGGCCCATTTGCTTGTAGGATTGTTTTCCATCCTTTGACTTTGAGCCTATTTTATCTTTTGTAGCTAAATGTGTTTCCTGGAGACAGCAAAAGGTTGGGTTTTGTTTCTTAATCCAGGCTGCAACTCTGTGTCTTTTTATTGAAGAGTTTAGTCCATTTACATTTAGAGTTAATATTGATATGTTAGCATCTGTATTTGCCATTATGTTTGTCTTTCCTTTGATTTTATTTATTTATTCTTTTAATAACTTTTTTTTTTTTTTGGTCTTCTTTCGTTGTTATTCGTCCCTCTGAGGTTCTGGCTTTAGGATTCCTTGTAGTATTTTTTGGAGTGGGGGTTTAGTCGCAATGAAATTCCGGAGTTTCTCTTTGTCTGGGAAGGTCCATATTCTTTCTTCATGGAGGAAAGAGAGCTTTGCGGGATAGAGTATTCTTGGTTGGCATCTGTTTTCTTGGAGTCTGTTGACTATGTCCCTCCACTCTCTCCTTGCCCGTAGTGTTTCTTCAGAGAAGTCTGATGTCAGCCTGATTGGTTTTCCTTTGAATGTTATCTGTTTCTTCCCTCTTGTCAGCTTCATTATTTTTTCCTTGTCCTGGATTCTTGGGAGCTTTACTATTATGTGTCTTGCTGTGTTTTTCCTTTCGTCGTGGAAGTTTGGTGTTCTTCTTGCTTCTTGTATATCAATTTTCAGCTCCTTCTTCTCATTTGGGAAGTTCTCTTCAATTATATCCATGAATATTTTCTCTGTTCCTACATCTCTCTCCTCTCCTTCTGGAATTCCTATAACTCTTATATTTCCTTTCCTCATGGAGTCAGATAGTTCCCGAAGTCTTTCTTCATTCTTTTTCCTTCGTACTTCTCTTTCCTTTTCTGTTTTGGTTCTTTTTATTTCTGTGTCTTCAAGATTACTTATTCGTTCTTCCATTTCATCTATTCTGCTTTCATTGCTTTTCCCAGAGTTCTTTAGTTCCTCCATTAATTCTTTGATCTCCTGCATTTCTCTTACTTCCCTCTTTAGGGACTCAATTTCCTTCTTCTGATCTATCACTTTTTTAATCATGGCAATTTTAAATTCTCTTTCTGGAAGGCTCAGAAGTTCTTCCAAGTTGCTGTCGTTGCAATCTGGGGAGTGGTTTTCTTTTTGTGGTGTGCTTCTTTCCTGAGGAGTTTTTAGGTTGCGTGTGGTTCTTCTACTCCCTACTGTCTGTTTTCTAATTTGTCGTATGCGTTGGGACACTGTGTTGCTCGGACTGACTGACATCTTGGGTGAACTTCTCCGCTCCCCTCTGGCTCTTCCAGGAGCCATCTCTGTCTTCTGGGGGAGCTTTCTGCTGGTTTTAGGCAGTTTTTACTGAAGAAATGTCCCTGTTCTCAAATGGCGAAGCGGGATGCAGTCCCTGCGCCTCCGGTTTCAGGCACACTCTTCTGCGCACCCGGTCTGCCCCGGACGTGGGTGCCTGCTCCCTCTGTGGGCTCAGACTGCTGGTCGGAAGGGGCCTGGCGTGGAATAACTTCCCGGCTGGCCACTGGGTCCTCCAGAAACCTTCTGCCCTTTTCAAGCAGTCTTAAGAAATGTCCTGTTTTATAGGGTGTTAGTGACTTTTTTTTCCTGGTCGCTAGGTGGCGCCAGAGATCTCTCCTATTGTCCTTGGGGGGCTGTTTTTCGCCTCCCCCCACCCCGTGGGACAGAGAACAGAGCGGGAATGGTAGGGTACACCTCAACAGCTTTGGGGTGCTGTGTCTGCCTTGTGCCCCACCGTCGTGGAGAACCCACGCCCCGAATTTTCGTGCCCCGGGTCTCAGTTCAAAGCCCTCAGTTCCAGGACGCGGGCTGTAGCCCAGTTCAGTGGCGCGGGAATGGCGCCTTTTGCGCAGCTCCCGTGCCTGGGCGCCTGGTTCCTGCTCACTCAGGGAGGGACCTTCACCTCAGTGAGGACCTCCGTGTGTCTCCCCGCAAGCCTAGGTCGTCTCCCCGCAAGCCTAGGTCGCAGGCGCGGGGACCTGGGCAGCCGCGATCCAGGTCTGCACTTGCTTTTCAAGCTCCCCGAGCGCGCCGCGTTCCCGCGCCAGCTTACCGGCAGCCCGGGCTGTGTGCGCGTCTCCCGGGGTCTTTGTTCTTCTCTAATGGCGCCCGGAGCCGTTCGCTCACCGCCGCGGCGAATCCTGCAGGGTTCGCCTCAGCTCCCGTTCACGGGGTGTGGTGGCTGCAATAGTTCCTTTCCGCTCACAGTCCCGCTTGCTGTGTCGTTTGTTCTTGTGGGCCGTTTTGGTTTGTTGTTTCCTCCTCTCTGCCGGTCGGAGAGTGCCGCCTCTGTGGGCGGGGGAGGGGAGCAGGGTTCTGCGCTTCCCTCCCTTCTGGTCCTCTTTTATGGCCACTTTCTTCTTTGGGCAGTTCGCTGGCGTCACCCGTTTATCTTCCGTGTCCCACTTCTCACTGGGACCTGCCGCTTTTCCTCCCTATTCACTTTTTTTAATGGGAGATCTTACTCGCAGCGTCTCCTCGCCGCCATGTTGCTCCGCCCCCTCTCTGTTGTTGTTCTTTACTCCTCTTGAAGAATTTTCCCTGAGGTAAGAATTTAAAGCTTAGTCTGTTAGATTTTTGCCTACCCTGGGTCTCCCCTGGGTCTCCTGATTCATAAACACTTAGGTTTGCTATAAAACCTATCTGTGTTTTCACTTCCTTGGGTTTGCCAAAGAAAAATGAAATATACTTGTCTATTATTTGGTTGTCTGTAAGTCATTCAGACCTATTGGTGTAAGAATCTCTTTCATAGATTACAACTGTATTGAGGGAAGGCTTGTTTTTCATTTCATTCTAGCAAGATTCAAAGTACTGAAAAATTAAGCCATCATTTCAACCTACAAAATTGGTTCAGTATAATGTATTTAGGATATGCCAACAAACATTTCTTTGTTGGAACGTCTACATTCCCTAAATAGTCCTAAAAAACAAAGTGATTTCAAGTACCAACTCTTCTGTCTCTACCCTATCTTAATTTCCATCTGTAACCAGTGGCCTCTGATAACCAAGTGTGATAAGAAGAATACATCCCATCCCCAAAATACCTACATCGTAACCCCAAAACTGGGTTATGTTACCTTATATATCGAAAGAGATTTTGCAGATGTGATTAAGAATATTGATAAGGATATGTATGCTATGATTACATTAAGGAGATCATTTCTGTATTATTTGAGTGGGCCCAATGCAATTCTAAGGGTTTTTTTTTTTTTTAAAGAGAGAGCAGAAGAACAAATGAGTAGCAAGAAATGTGGCAATGGCAGCAAGAGGTTGGTCTGATACAAAGAAGAGGCCATGATCCAAGAATCCTGGTACCCTCTGAAACCAGGAGGAAAAAATCAAGAAATAGATTCTTCCTTGAAGCATCCAAATGCCTTGATTTTGAGACTTCTCACCTCCAGAACTGTAAGAGAATAAGTTTGTTTGTTTGTTTGTTTTTAAGCACTGTGTGGTAATTTGTTATAATAATAATAGATAACCAGCATACAAGTTTGGGCAATACGTTAGTCATCTGAGCAATTATTTCTTTTTTTTTTTTTTTTTGTGGACCCTTGCCAGGTGGCCGGGCAACAAACTGGCGCTGCAGCCTTGCAAGTAGCCTTGCAACCCAGCGCTCAACCGCTGCGCCACCAGGGAAGGACCATCTGAGCAATTATTTCTTTATGTGACCTATCCAGAGCAGTGGGCTAGGGAAGAATAAAGCCACACATTGGACTAGATCACTGACTTCAATATCTTTAGTCCACACTCCTCAGTTACGGTGCCACTTAGAAAAAGGCATGAACACATTTGGTACATCTCAACCTTAGAGAGACAGAGAGAGAGAGGGGGTGGGGGGGAGAGAGAGAGTATAAAGAGGTTTATTTTAAGGAACTGATTCACATGATTGACAAATGTAAAATCTGATGAGGGAGACTGGCAGGCTGGAGTTTCAGGAAAGAGCTGCGGTTCAAGCCCAAAAGCAGTGTGCTAGAAAACAAAGAAGAGTAGATGCTGCCAAAGAAGCCTGAAGTTTGTGTGTTAGGAGGTTAGTCTTTTGTTCTATTCAGGCTTTCAACTTATTGGATGAGACCTCTCCCACCCACCCACCCACCCACACACACACACACACACACACACACACACACGCGCGCGCACGCGTGCACACACACACACACATTATATAGGGTAATTTGCTTTATTTATTCTACCAATTCAAATGTAAATCTTATTCCAAAACAGCCTTAAAGAAACATCCAGAATAAAATTTGACCAAATATCTGGGCAGAGTTAAGTTGACACATAAATATAATCATTACAAGGCATCTGCATTCACCAAGTGGCCAAAACTTGAAAAAACGAAGTTTTTTTTTTAACTCCTCATTTCACTCTGTGCTATAGCTAGTTCAGTGGAAAGGCCCTATACAAAACATATGTCCAGGGCTTCCCTGGTGGCACAGGTGGTTGAGCGCTGCACTGTGAAGTTGTCTGAGCCTTTGCAGTGAGGGTTCAATCCCGGCTGGTGGGCGAGAAGCCCACATGGCAAAGTAGGCCTCTCCTGTCTGCCTGTTCTGTTCCCTGCTCTGTCTCCAGTGAATCCTCTCACCCTCCCGCACATCAAATCTTTAAAAAAAAACCAAAAAAGTCCATCTACAAGAAACGAAATTATTCAAGAAAAATAAGTAACCAGAATGTATCATATAACAGAGGTGTGTAGTTCCTTTTCCCTGCTTCCGCACAAGTCAGCATCCCCAAAGCAGTTTATCTTTACAGAGCCCGCACCCTGCTATCAAATCTGGAAGCCATCCTCCATACTCTTGTTAGGGGAAGGGCATCATCATTCACAATGAACTCCCTTCCAATGGCAGGAAGCTTGACTTTTCTGGTTTTCTTTACTATTCTCTCTCTTCCCTCCCCTATCACTATATTCTTATCTTCTTCCTCCACTTTTCTAACTCTTTATCCTTTTGTGAACAGGTGCTATTCGACTCTTTCTCCAACTCCTGGCAACAATGCTGAAGGGAGAAAAAGGGAGCAAGAGATCAAGAAGCAAAGCAAATCAGTGAATTTGTGAGTGTGTGTGTGTAATGTGTGACTGTGATGTGACTGTTTAGAAACTGTATTTGAGGTGCTTTTATTTAGGTAGTCTAGGTATGTGAGCAGCAGTGGCGGGAATAAAATTGGGTGGGATGAACTTATGGTTGTATAAAAGTATGTTTTAAGTGAATAAAAGCAAAGTTAGCCTTTATTTGAAATTGAGCGATTAAATTCCCACCATGTATGACAAGTTCACATTGTCAGGAATACTGAAAAGAGTCACCTGGGGCCTCTGCTCTGAAGGTTTGCATCTCAACAGATCTTTGTATGGTTCAGAACCTACTCACTTACCCTGCACAGTTGAGCATGAATCCTATAGTCACCCTACATAAGGTTCTCTGGGTTTTCTGAATGTCAGTCTGGCCAGCCTGAAAGTAAAGAGAGTAAGCTCCCATAGGGCAGTACCAGGCCTCTAACTCCCTGTTTGACCCGGAGCACCTGGTTCCATGTTGAGTACAGAAAGTGGTTCAAGTTGACAAAAATCTCCTGACTTGACACGACAACATAATCTCTCCCAGACTGTGTCAATGTCCTAAAGACTAGTTTTTCATCTGGCTTATTTCATGGTACAAGCTTTATTACACAAATGCTAATAAAAGAAAACCAGCTTCATGCAGCTGCTGGTAGTTTCCCTTTGCAGTGTGTCCAACAGAATCCCATAGCACCTTGGCCTGTGGCTGACAACATTTTTTGACAATTTTTGACAAATGTTGGATAACAATTCTGGATGTTTATAATGATAGAACCACAGAGTAGATCTCTCCTCGCTTCTCCAATTGGTGCAACACAGGGAAGCCCATCCCCCCTTCTTGGAGCCAGGAAGTCACTCAGGCACTCCCCTTGGGTTCCTTCTCATCAGAGCTGGCACATGATTCCACTGCTAAATCAGCATTGGTTTGATAAATAGGGCACAATGCTTTGATATCGTCAATGCTACTAACCAGGTTTCTACGTGTTTACAATACGAGTACTTTATGGGCACTTCTTAGTAGAATGCATTTTAGGGTAAGCCATGGTCCCTTTTAATCTCCACCCTAACATTCTCAGTCCTCTTAAAATCACTATCTGGTAAAATGATTAGCAGAGAATAAGGTGAAATTGCAAGGTTTGGATTGCAATGATTCAAAGAGCAACAAAAGAGCTTACTTAGTGGGAGAAAAACTTTCCTGGAAAGGGTCAGAATTGTACAATATCCCCATTCTAATTCTTTGGGGGTCCATGAAATGATTCAGAGCCTTGCTGACAAATGTAGGAACTCTTCAAAGTCTGGGGAGTAAAATATTGATTTATAATGAATCTTCCCCTTTTGGTTAGTGTGGAGCCTATAACCTGCTTCCAGAGGCAGGATCCAGGCTTTATTGTTCATTTTCACCATAATAGAAATGGAAAATCTTAAGACATTGATCTGATGGCAAAAAAACAGCTTGTGGCACTCACAGAGCCAGCCATCAGCACAGGGACACCTTTTACTCTTTGCTGTGTGGAAAGAGCTTTACTCCAATGAAACAGATGATTTCTAGTGCAGGGTAACATTGTAAAAATAATGTGTACTCTAGATTGTTTTTCTTTTGGTTTATAAAGATCCCTCAGTTTCTTATTTGTAATAAACATCTATGAGCTGACCATAAAATATGTATTTCTCAGTCTGAGGTCAGGAACTTATTTGTTTTATTTTTTTTAAAGATTCACTTATTTATGCATATAAGAGCTGGGTTACAGGCCAGAGATGTGGGGGGTGAGAGGACTCACCAGAGACAGAGTGGGGAACAGAAGAGGCAGATTGACCGAAGTACACTGCTGAGGGGAGCAGCAGGAGAGTCAGGAGAGGTCTGCTGTGCCATGTGGGTTGCTCCCTGACCGGCCAGGGATCGAACTCGTGCTGCAGAGGCTGCGGATTGCTTCATAGTGTGGTGCTTAACCTCTTGCACCACCAGGGAAGCCCCAGTCAGGAACTTATTTGAAAGATCAGGGAGATCTGAAATCCTTGGTGGAAACTAGAGCAACAAAACTCAAAAAAATACCTTTGACAAGCAGTGCCTTTGTTTAGGGAAGGTGAGCAAAGCTTTTACATTTCTATCTTTCTAAAACAGAGAAATGAGGAAGGTAACCTAAAGGAACAAAGGGAGAAATCTGACAGAAAGATGAAGCTCTTCATGTGTTCAGTTTTCCTAGACCTGCCTTACCTACATTCGTGCATTTAGTCATCACAAGAGGGGGGAGGCATTTGTTACCTTCCACCAGTCACTTCCCTTACACTTCTTCCCTCCAGTCAAAGCCCGTATCATGTGACAAAATATTAAAGTGCTAGATACATTGGTAAGGGACCCAGTTCTATGGGACATAAGAGAAAGTTTGTTAGGGGACAATAACCCTGCCCCGTCGGCTAGATATCAATGCACTTGTATGAGGACATGATGTCTGAGCTGTAGAGGTCATCCTGCAAACAAGAAGTGAAAAATCTGAGGGCCAAAAGTTTTCATACTTAGGATATTGGAATGGAGGATGGAAGGAACTTGATTCTTCATAGCATTATTGAGACCGCTCATTCATCTCTAGGACCACTTACCTCTATAGGTCTTTCTGTGTGAGATATTGAACCCCCTTATTATTTTGGTCACATTAACTGAGCAGTCTATTACTTGCAGTTAAAGTATCCTAATAGATAAAATATGAGTATTTCCTGTTCCTCTACTAGATGTGTTTCATCTAACAGACCAGTAAATTAACTCCCTAGCCACTATAGTGGATACAAAAAAAAAAAAACAACAATGCTTTATAAACTGTGGGGAATCATCTCTTGTGCATTCCTATAGTTTTTCACTTAATACATTTCTTCCTCACTGTCCCATCCACTGTGTGGATGATAATGGGTAACAGACCGTGGAATGACCATGTACTACAGTTGGTAACCTTACTTCTTATTTCTTGTGACCCAGTGGCTAAAAGATTGATCCCAATCTTAAACCATTAGCCTTATAGTTTGACTAACACTCTTTCCTGCAGGCTGGTGGACGTTCAAAGGCTAATACTCTGAGGCTGATAAAATATGCAAATCTACAGGAGAATCTTTAGGAGAATTCTGCAGAACAAGAAAAATGTTGCTCAGAAGGGTTGCTAGCAAAGTTATCAATTACACTTAAGTTTCTGCTGAAAAGACATGCTATATACTATTTGACATCTCAAAAAGACAAAAGTATAGCAATGCAGAGTAGTAGTTACTGGGAATTCAAGGTAGAGGGGTATGCCAATAGTAATAGCATGCAGTTTTTTAGGGTGACAGAACTGCTCTGTATCCAATTGTGGTGGTAGCTATATGAATCCATATATGTGTTTATTCATAGAACTGTAATGAGAAAATAAATTTTACTGTATGATAATTTAACACTTAACAAATAATTTATATGCCCAAAACTTTTTTTCCTTCAATTGTTAGCAAGAAAGAATAGGATGCTATAGTTAGTCATTGCTGTGCTAAAGAAGCCAGCTCAAGAATACAAAATATCTAAACCTGACTGCTAAAATTGACAACCATGATTGCCTTCACCAAGAAGTATGAGATAGAACAGAGTTTTGGGAAATAGAGCTAATTTCTTTTTTTTTTAAAGATTGATTTATTCATACAAGAAGTGGGGTACAGGCCAGAGGTGTGGGGGGGGTGAGAAGAGTCACCAGAGACAGAGTGGGGGGCAGAACAGGCAGATCAACCGAAATACACTGCTGAGGGGAGCAGCAGGCAAGTCAGGAGAGGTCTGCTGCACCAGGTGGGTCAGCTCCCTGGCTGGGGATTAAACTCCTGCTGCAGTGGCTGCTGACAAGTTCATAGTACTGAGAGTTAACCCCTTGCGCCACAAGGGAGGCCCCATAAAGCTAATTTCTTAATTGTTAAAGCCTCTCCCAGTATCTTTTGGGCTCAGAATCAGAGTCATTTTCCCACTTACAAAACCTCAGGTCTGTGATCTCAAAAACGCATTTCACAAAATTCTATTCCCTTCACAATAAAAAACATTCATCCAACTAGGAAGAGAAATAAATTACTTCAACATAGGCCATATATAAAACAATCATAGCTAACATCAAACTAAAAGGTGAAAGAATGAAAACTTTTCCTCTAAGATGAAAAATATGATAAGGCTTGCCCACTTTAAATACTTACATTCAACATAGTAATAGAAGTGCAATTCAGAGCAATTAGGAAAGAAAATGAAATAAAAGGTATCCAAATTGGAAAGGAAGAAATAAAATTATGTCTGTAAATGACAAGATCTTATATATGGGAAAAAGATTACACAGACTGTTAGAACAAATAAGAGACATCAGTCAACTTCAGGATACAAAGTCAACACACAAAAATCAGGTTTTTTTCTACACACAATGAACAATCCAAGAGGAGGTAAGAAAGCCAATTTACAACAGCATCAAAGAGAATAACATATTTCAGAATAAACTTAAACAAGAAGGTGAAAGACACACACATAGAAAATTATAACTGTTGCTTAAAGAAACTTTGGAAGACAGCAATAATGAAAATTCATTCTATGTTTATAGGTTAGAAGGCTTAATATTATTAAGATGTCCTCCCCAAAGTGATGTAAAGTGATCCCATCCCAAAGTGATGTAAAGATGTAATGTGATCCCATCAAAATGCAATGACATTTTTAACAGAGATAGAAAAGCCCATCTAAGGTGCATAAGAAGTCTCAAGGGACTCTGAATAGTCAAAACAATCTTAAAAAGAACAAAGTTGTAGGTTTCACATTCCTGATTTTAAAGCTTACTAAAATGCTATGGCAATTAAAACAGTGCAGTTACTGATAGAAAGATAGATACATAGGCCAATGGAATAGGATGGAGAACCCAGAAATAAACCCTCTCATAATTTCCAAGAGAGTGCCAAGTTCATTCATTAAAGAATAGTCTTTTCACAGTAGTGCTGGGAAAACTGGATCTCCACATGCAAATAATGAAATGGACATATAAAAAAATGAACTTCACCATATAAAAAAATGAACTTAAAGGAGAACAACTACATGTTGGGCTAACTATAAAAACTCATATAAGAAACAACAAGGACAAGTTTCATGATACTGGATTTGTCGATTTTGGGATATAACACCAAAAATACAGGCAACAAAAGATAAGTAGATACACTGGATTTCCTCAAAATTAGGAACTTTTGTCAATCAAAAGACTATCAACAGAGCAAGAAGGCAATACCCAGAATGGGAGAAAATATTAGCAAATCATATATCTAATAAGGGAGTAATGTCCATATATGTTTTTTAAAACACTGTAATACAACAACAGCAAAACAAACAAACCAATTTAAAATGGGCAAAGGACTTGAGGACATGTCCAAAGAAAATAATCAGTAAGCAATGAAAAGCTGGTCAATATCTAATCATTAGAAAACTAAAATCAAAACCACGAGATGCCATTTCACACCTATAGGATAGCTGTTATCCAAAAAATACCCATCAAAATGGAAAATAACAAGTGTTGGCAGTTTGTAAAGAAAATGGAACCCATTCTTGGCAGGAATGTAAAAATGGTGCAGCTGGTCTGGAAAGTGGAATAGTGATCTCTCAAAAAGTTAAAATAGAATGACAATGTCATCCAACAATTCCACCTCTGGGTATATACCAAGGAAGTGAAAGCAGGAACTTGAAAACTTGTACATCCATGTTCATAGCAAAATCATGTACAAAAGCCAAAAGGTGGAAGCAATGCAAGTGATTAATGAATGATAAATGGATTAAGAAAACATGTCATGGGCCTCCCTGGTGGCGCACGGGTTAAGCACCACACTATGAAGCAATCGACAGCCTCTGCAGCACGAGTTCAATCCCTGGCCAGCCAGGGAGCAACCCACATGGCACAGCAGACATCACCTGACTCTCCTGCTGCTCCTCTCAGCAGTGTACTTTGGTCAATCTGCCTGTTCTGTTCCCCACTCTGTCTCTGGTGAATCTTCTCAACCCCCGCATCTCTGGCCTGTACCCCAGCTCTTGTATGCATAAATAAATAAATCTTTAAAAAAAATGTCATTACTCAGGTTTAAAAATGAATGAAATTCCAACACATGCTAGGTCATGTATAGAATCTTTAAGACATTATGCTATGTGAAATAAGTAGACACAAAAGGACAGATATTCAAATATACTTGCATGAGATACCTGGAATTGCCAATTCAGAGAGTCTGAAAGAATGATAATTGCCAGGGGTGGTGGGAGAGAAGAATGAAAGTTATTTAATTGTTACTGAGTTTCATTTTGGGAAGATGAAAGGTTATCGCAATGGATGGTGGTGATGGTTGAATAACAATGGAAACATACTTAATGCCACATGCTCTTAATGTAATGGATATTTTAAAATGGTTAAAAATAAAAAGATCAATTTTGTATTATATATTTTACCACAAAACAAAAGAAAATCTCAGGGTTAGTGTGCCATGCTTGGAATTTAAAATTGCAGATACCCAAAGACTTTCCAAGTAGCTTTTACATGTTTGCTAAGCATTTGAACAAGCCAAATATAAGAAAAGAAGATGGTGTGATGATAGCTGTAGCTTCTGGCTGCAGCATCTTCCAACATGTTAGGACAGCATAATTGTGTGAGGTTCCTGCTTTGCTAGTTTCATTAGAAATGAATAGTCTCCGTATCAATGGGGAATTTTAAGTAGGGCTTATTGGGTTCACTAAAACAGTTCTATTATTTAACCACTCAAAAAGTTCTTTAGCCACAGACATCTTATGTCACTACATCACCGAACAGAACTCTGTCTAAGATGCTCTGGAGATAACATCTTAGCACAAGGAATGCATTCTCATGGGAATACACTGGAGTCTCCACATGGCCTTAAGAAGACACTGATCTCTTTGAAACTAGGACTGCAAGATTCAGTGAACTGGGGGCAACGTCCAGTGGCACAGATTTTTCTGAACTCTGGTTCTCAAGAAAAAGCTAAATGAAAGAATCTTCGGAAGGCCCAAAATAGAATCTGTCACATACCAACCCTATGAGGTAATGCATGATCTTGCAGAGGCATTAAGAAGAAGGAAGACAGATAATCTGGGCCTCTTTTAATGTGATTTATGGGCTTCTAGAGACTCAAAGACTGGAAAAATTCTCTGCTTCTATATGAATATATTAAAATATATAGACTTTGACCTCTTTTAAACTGAAAATAATGGTTAAATCCTAGGATCAAGACTAGCACCAATACAAAGTAGGAGTTTCTGACTTCAAGCTCCTTCCAGTCAGCTCAAATATCATCAGTCTCCCAGTCGTTGCAAAGACAGAGTCTATATTTCATGATTTTGGTCTTTGGCCTCTTTCTGCCTAAAACATAAAATAGCATCATCAGGGCTTTTAGATAGCATGTAGCCTCATGCAGACTTCTTTGGTTCACACCAGTAAGAGTTTTCCACATGGAATGAGGTCAATTCTTGACCTCTAGAATATACAATATGCAATTCTCAAGGCAGTTGCCTTCTTCCTCATCTCTTTTCAATTAGCTGTGTATTTTCTGGGATAAACCACATCCTTGGAAAACTCACTGTAGCTTATCCAAGAAATTTGGCCTTCATTTTGTGCTCTCCAGAGAGAGTTGTGTGAAAGCTTCAGGAGCAATAACTCAGGCAGAAGGTCCTTTGTGGTCAGCAGAGCCCCAAATTTGGGTAAAGTTTCACTTGAATATTCATTGGCTTTGGCAGTTTGGCAAAAGTGGGAAAGGACTCCCAATTCCATGGGGTCAAATAACCCCCTGAAACCAAAATGGATAAGATTAACTGACTCATGGAAAAGGATTCTGTGATAAACCTAATGTCCTGGGGCCACTTTTATAATAGCACCTCCTCTTCTCATCAATCATTTCCCTTGTGTCTCTTGGATAATATCATTTTCAAAGAATTAATAAAGATTTCTCTGTCAGCAGCCCAAGTCAAACCCTCTAGAGGAACTGATACATTGTTTGAAAATTCCAGGACATTAGTTCCAATGAAGTTTAGGAATGAAGAGGACATAAGGAACAGGATGTCTATTGAGGAGAGCCTAAAGCCACTGGGATTAGAAAGAAGTCAGAGACTTCAGACAAATAGAGATAGATTGTGAGTAAGATAATATCAGCAATTATACATAGAGATGGCAAATAAGCATATGAAGGAATGCTCAACATCATCTGTCATTAGGGAATTATTACAATGACATTCCACTCCATACCTCTTAGAATGACTAAAATCCAATCATTGACAACACCCAATGCAGACAGTAAAAAGACCAGTGGTTTCCAGGGCTTTGAGAGAGGGGAGGAGCACAGGATGGAACACAGGGGATTTTTAATGAGTCTATGGGAACTCTCTGTACTTTACACATTAATTTTCTGTAAATCTAAAACTTCTCTAAAAAAATAAAATCATAATTAAAAGGAACAAGAAGAAATTGCTGCTGATGTGAGGGCAGGTAATGACTATCTATATGAAGACAGGAGCCAGGCAGAGATTTGCATCCTCTCAGTTGCGTTGATTATTTGTGTGGTTGTTCAATGGGAACCTGTGATAAATGTGATAAATGTGTTTTCTCACAATGAAGTTCAAGAAACACCCTATCAGAATCAACTGTGTTGATTATTAAATGTAGATTCCTTGGTCCTAAACCAGAATTTATGAATCAAAATCTCTTGGTGTGGGACCTTGAAGTTTGACATTCATTAGTATGCTCTGTGCCAATCTGCTAAATTGTTGGTCTTTTATTTTTGCACAGATGGGAGAATAAAGAGAAAATCCACTAAACGTCCACTAAAGAAAAAATTGGCCATTGGAATTCTCAGCACTTGAGCATTTTTTGTCAGATTACGGAATAGACTCACATTTGTGCTTGATCCATTAGTAACTATATCACCAAGTATAGGCTTTTACTTTCTTCTCTATCCTACATTTCTCTTATTCTCAAAAAGAAACTGTAGTAGAACTACTCGAAGTAGCCTACAAAGTCAGATGTAGAGATGTCAGGCAGTGCATAAAAGAACTAGGATGAATTTGTGTCTGGGCTACTAACTTTACATAGGAAATTAGATCTACATTTTCAGTTGAGTGTATTTGCTGTGTGATAAATCTTCCTGGCCTCTAATGTATTGTTGAGCTACTCCAGGTTCTATGAGTTAGGAGGGATTTGTTTCATTGTTTATAGAACAAAGAATGTAATTAGCATTTCTGAGAACACTCAAGTAAAATTAGGACATTTTAATTTAGTTTGGCTATTGGGCTTAATTTTATTTGGACTAACAAAGGCATATTTTAATTAAGGCTGCCCCAGAGGGCAGTATTAGTCTGAAGAGAAGCTAAATAGTGAAGTGGCATTTATAGTATTACCTTTAAGTCACCTTAAATTACTTTGGAACAAGACAAATAAACTAGTAAAATAAAATTTGGAAACAACCAGCATTTGAAGATTTATGGCATATGAAATTACATTACGTTAAATTTCAACAAAGGAAATACTGAGTTTGGGCAAGTTTATGTAGCAATCAACTGTCTCGTATATTACTAGTGGGAGAGTTAGCTTGATTAACTATTTTGAACAAGTATTTGGTAGCATATACCAAAATAGACTAAACATTCCCACCTTTTGGTATTTATCCAACAGAATGCGTATATTCATTCTTCAATTCTTTTTTTTTTAAAGATTTATTTATTTATGCATACAAGAACTGGGTTACAGGCCAGAGATGTCATGGGGAGAGGTGAAAGAACTCACCAGAGACAGAGTGAGGAACAGAACAGGCAGACTGATTGAAATACACTGCTGAGGGGAGCAGCAGGTGAGTCAGGAGAGGCCTGCTGCACCATGTGGGTCACCTCCCTGGCCAGGGATCGGACTCGTGCTGTAATGGCTACTCCCTTGCGCTACCAGAGAGGCCCCATTTTTCAATTCTTAAACTCGAATCAAAACTATCCAAATGCCAGACAACAGAGAAATTAATACATTTTTGTGTTTTCATAAAACTGCATTCTGAACAGCAAGGATAAGGGATGATCCATGACTGCACATAATGAGATGGATAAATCTCACAAACACAGCATTGAGTGAAAAAATGTATGGCATTAAAGAGTACATTCCCCATGAGTTCGTTAATGTAAAGTTCAAGGACAGGCAAAACCTACAGTATTAGAGATCAAGATAGCAAATATTCTTTTGGCAGGTGAATAATGACTTGAAGGTGTGTGGAGGATGTTTATGAGATATGGGAATATTATGTTTCTTGTCTTGCATGTTTACTACCTGAGAATGTACAATTTGTGAAAATTTATCAAGCTGTATACTTCTAATATGTATTTCTATCTCTAAACAACCTGCATTTGAAGATTTACAGTATTTGAAATTACATAATAATCTCAGTTCCTACACAAATCCTAGCAGGTTGTCTAAGGAAGTCATTATGTCTCCATTTTATAAATTTAAAAAATGAGGTAAAGAGAAAATAAATGACTTTTTCAAAATATTCAAGTTATTTTTCACATTGCTGACAAGAGTTAAAACAGTGCTTTATTGTATTGTAGGTGAGGAAATGTTGTGTCTTATATTAACTGTTCTTTTCCCTCTTTGTAGGAAGTGGTGCTTTAGAATCATAAGTTATTAATTGTAACAACATCTCATATACCTCAATATGTGGGTAGGAAAAATACAGTATATTTCACTTTTTTCAGTAAATGTAAATACAGAATATATGAAGTTTATTATTCTCAATGCACCAAAATAGATGACCATTTATAATCACTCACTAATAAATTTTTATCCTAAACAAAACCAAATAAACCAGCCAGTCACATCTCTGGATAAAATCTACATTTTATATACAAATTTGTATATCTAAAGTTCTCATTTTTCATGTGAGAAAACTTGAGTAGGAGAGAGCTAAAATACCTTATATGGAATTAACTACCAGGGCTAACACTAACATACACCAAAAGAAAAGATGACTTTTTCTACAATTTAGTGCAGTCTTAATATAAACCATCATCTTAGTGTAAATTAACTTGGAATCAGATGATCATTAAAAGGAGGTAAGAGAGGCAGAGAGAAAAGTAAATAGCCAGAAAAGTCTACCACCTAGCACTCAATGCACTCACAAGCACCTTAAAGTTCAAGTAAGATGTTAATTTGAAAATTGAATTATAATTTATAAACAAACTCCCCATAAAAGAGATTGCTCTCATTCTTTGTTAGATTTATAATTTATAAACAAACTCCCCATAAAAGAGATTACTCTCATTCTTTGTTAGATTGAATCTTTAAAGTTATCACATGACAGGGCTTATAATTTTAATCTTTAAAATGTCTCTTACTGAAAAGTCAGTAAAAAAGTAAAGTGATGGGGCCTCCCTGCTCCCTGGTGGCGCAAGCGGTTGAGCGCCACACTGTGAAGCTGTCTGCAGCCTCTGCAGCACGTGTTCAATCCTGGCCGGCCAGTGAGAATACCACATGGCAAAGCAGACCTCTCCTGTCTCGCCCACAGCTCCTCTCCGCAGTATATTTTGTCAGTCTGCCTGTTCTGTTCCCTGCTCTGTCTCTGGTGAATCCTCTCACCCTCCCGTGCATCTGGCCTGTACACCAGTTCTTGTATAAGTAAATAAATCTTTAAAAAAAAAAGTGATTATATAAAAATATTTTATATTTTTAAAAAAAATTTATAAACTAAAATCTCACGTATAAAACCATTTCCATGTCATTTTCTAGGTGACTAAATATATTTATATCATGGTAATCCTAAGGTATGCACTTTTTGGGTATCACTTCTTTTTAAATGACAATAGCAATATTAAATATGCTCTCTGAAATACTTTCAATTAATGGAAGTATATAAAGCAAAATTTCTAAACCTCTCCACTCCCACTCAGAAGTAAACACAATTAGCACTTCTACCTTTTTTCTTGAATACTCATACATACACACCTACTGTTTTGTTTTTGTTTCGACCACTTATTCCCATGATTCCAAATAATTGCTGTTTCAAGGCTATATAGCATTCCTTTCTTTGGATGTAGTAATCAACAGAAACCCAACTTAAACTAGTTTAAGAAAAACTGAGACTTAATGGCTAGTGTAACTGGTATGAGCATGTGTGGAAAGGATGTTTGATGAGACTGGATGCAGGACTCAAACAATGTTTTCAGGAATGTACCAGATGAGTCTGTGTTTCTCTTTATATCTTGTCTCTTCTTTTGTATTGGCCTTATGTAGTCTCATTGCAGTTAGGCTTTCTCCATGTGGCAGAAAATACTAGGGTTATGTTTTTCCAGCCCTTGACCATAGAACCAAGAGGAAATCTTCCTAACTAAACCTAAAGGAATAGTACTAGGAAAGGACTTTCATTGGTTCATCCTAAAACAATCACTGTGAGCATTGAGATGAGGCAATCCGTTTGGTCTTTCTGGGTCAAGTGCCTTCCCCAGTGTTTAGAATGGGTAAAGGAAGTGGAAGGGAAGAAAATCTCTGTTCTGTCAGAAATAGTATCATTCACAGATACTTAGACTTAGAGATTGTTTCAGTATTTTGACTCTGATTGATAACCTTGAGATCATTTTCAAGGTTACTCCTATAGGATTTGTTCTTTTTTTTTTTTTAGATTTATTTTATTTTTATTTATTTTTTTATTTATGTATACAAGTACTGGGTACAGTCAGAAGCGCGGGAGAGTGAGAGAATTCACCAGAGCCAGAGCAGGGAGCAGAGCAGGCAGGAGGACCAAAGTACACTGCTGAGGGGAGCAGCGGGCGGCAGGAGAGGTCTGCGCGCCATGTGGGACCCTCCTCTGGTGGCCGGGGAGCAGCCGGGGATCGAACTGGCACTGCAGAGGCTGCGGGCAGCTTCGCAACCCAGCACTCAACCACTGCGCCACCGGGGAGGCCCTATAGGATTTATTCTTTATGAAAAATTCTTCGGAGTGGAACTCTCAGATCAGAGTATCACACAGACATTCCTATGGTTCTTGATATTTGTTGATTATTGCTTTCCAAAAAAACTGTGCCAAAGGAATAGCTTATAAAACATAAGGCCCTATTAAAAATTGTAAATCTATTCATTAATTCCATAAATATTTGTTTGGCTCCTACTATATGCCAGGTACTACATTTCTCCATACATGTTACACAGTTAGGGTAGCAAATACAAACCCATTAGAGTGATCTGTCTACATTATAGCAAGAAGGGTACACGTGAAGAGACATTACATTCTGTTTAGAAGTTTTTGGGGATCCTTGTGGGTGAGTGAATGGTTTTAAAATGGATCCAGCAATTATCAATTTTCCTAATGGTTTCAGCCATTTTCATTACCCAAAAGATTCCTTTTCATTCAAAAATTAACTTTAAAGACACAATCTTAATTGAGTCTAAGGCATAATGACCCAGTAGCTAGTTTCAGCATTTCCCTGGGCTTCAGTTTGCTCATCTCTGACTGAGAATGCCTCATTCTCTCTCCTTAGGGGCACTGAGGGAATCAACATTGGAGTATGAGAAGACAAGGAGATAGGTACTTAATGGGTGATAAGAAAGTTTAGAAGAGCTGATGAGGAAGTGTGGGAAACTGTAACAATGATATGAATGTAAGAACTATTATGATCAGAAGAGATGCTGTAGTAGCAGCACTTTTTTTCATATAAATATGGCACAAAATTGTAACTGGAATATAAACCTGGGTTTTGAAATTTTGTTACCACCTTTGCAAAAAAAAAAAAAAAAAAAAAGTAAAACATTTCTGAAAATGCCTCTAACTAGATGCTCTTTTAGATTATGACCATTTTATTAAATATGTAGATGGAGTCATGAGTTAATGAAAACAAATGGATGAATTCACCTAGCATTACTTATTTCTCTCCAGACCTGACTTATATTACTGGACAAGAATTTATGGATAATAGAGTTGTAAATTGTATTCAGGTTTTAGCATTGGCTATACTTTTTCAGGGTTAGAGTCATAGAGGTTTTCCCCATGACTGAAAACAACCTTAAAGATCATTTAATTCAAGTCCCTCATTTTACAGGCTATTTCAGTTTCATTGCTTTAGCAGAAACTTTCAATATATGCTTCCACTTGGTTAATACCCATCTATTTCAAAAAGACATTTGTTTACTTCTCCTTGGCAATACTGTGGTTACTTTTTGAAAGGTACATAAATAGGAAAGCCATTAGAATTATTATGAAACAGTCCAAATTGTTTAGGAAAACATTTTCTTCTTGCAATCACAAGATTTAAAAGTGGGCATTTACACTAAAAGATTCATAAAATGCTTTATGAATGAAGGCTTCATTAATTTAAATGCATTCACAGTTGTTTGGTTCCATTATAAACAGTGGTGGGAATGGAAATTTTAGAATCTCAGCTCTTCTGTTCAATTTTTAACATATGGTTCAATGATTTGCATACTGTTGGGACCCATGAGCTGTCTAGAAGCATCTTTCTGGTGCTAGTTACATCATTTATACTTTCAAATGGTTTCAGTTGACAAAAAGCCGAATTCAAGCAGAAAGGAAAATTAATTAATTAAAATTAATTAATAGCTTAATTATTATGATTTTCTGCTAAATGGTATTTTGTTTAATTCATGTTTTATAATTTTGTCACTGGTGTTAGCAAATGCAAATATGGCTAACCTTTTTTTTTTCAAGGTAAGAAGTAATGACTTACGTAATTCAAATGGCTCTACAATGATACTCAAACATGGTACTATTTATTAAGAGTCATGGATGGGGCCTCCCCGGTGGCGCAGTGGTTGAGCGCTGGGTTGCGAAGCTGCCCGTGGCCTCTGCGGCACCGGTTCGATCCCCGGCTGCTCCCCAGCCACCAGAGGAGGGTCCCACATGGCGCGCAGACCTCTCCTGCCGCCCGCTGCTCCCCTCAGCAGTGTACTTTGGTCCTTCTGCCTGCTCTGCTCCCTGCTCTGGCTCTGGTGAATTCTCTCACTCTCCCGCGCTTCTGACTGTACCCAGTGCATGTATAAACAAAACAAAACAAAAAAAAAAGAGTCATGGATGACCTCAGGTAAAGAAATAAATACAATCAGTTGTTTGAAAAAGAAATAGAGAATTCATAAACTAGCTAATTAGTCTTCCTATGATATTAGTTACATTCTTTAGAAGTAAATAAAACAACTAACAGCTATAATTTCTGTCATTGTTTTGATTGAAGTATGGCATGGGGTCATTTTCTTCTAATTCATATTTCATCATTAAATTATTATGTGACCTTGAGCAGTTAACAACATGATACAAACAGAGCCATATCGCAGAGCACACAGCGTACAGCTTTTGGAGCTGAATACATAGTTTTGAAGCTTATCACTGACCCTCGTTTGTTGACTGTCACTAATTTAATCCCTCATCTAACTTTTGGTTTTATTTTTTAAAAATTCTATTTATTTGTGCATACAAGAACTGGGGTATAGGCCAGAAGTGCAGAGGGTGAGAGGATTCACCAGAGACAGAGTGGGGAACAGAACAGGCAGACTAACTGAAATACACCGCTAAGGGGAGCAGTGGGCAAGTCAGGAGAGGTCTGCTGCGCCATGTGGGCAGCTCCCTGGCCGGGTATAGAACTCATGCTGCAGTGGCTGCAGATAGCTTCATAGTGCTGAGACTTAACCCCTTGCGCCACCAGGGAGGCCCCCTCATCTAACTTTTGTTGAGCATAATCTGTATCAAGTATTACCTGAGAAGTGAAGCTCGAAAGCTACATAAATGAATCAGACACAATATTGGCCCTTAAGGAACTTACATTTAGTGGCAAGAAATAAGCAGCAAATACATCTATAAAAAGGGAATATTAAAATCTGCAAAATGAGAGTGATATGAAAACATAAAATATGTATTGCTCTCCCTAGCTTGTAATAGACATATAACAAATTTAGTTATTTTCCATTCAATTATTTACTCATTCTACAATTTTCTCAGTGCTAAAAAAGTTCATGGCACTGTTCTGGGTATTGAACAGGAGTCAGAGTAGTAGAAGCCACAGCCCAGTCCTTGGGGATTACTATATAAAAACTAGAGGGCGAAAAGTAGAAACAAGTACAAGACAGTATACAACAAAGGTCAATTATCTCCTACAAGTTAGAAGCAACATAGGTGGAATACAGAAAGAATAAGAACTGACTAAAATGATTGTAACCATAAATGTCTTGATAAAATTGGTTGTCATAGAAGTGTAGCTTACCAGTTAGTATATTTACATGAATTTCTTCAGTAAGGCTCATTGCTCAAATTTAAGAAGGAAGTGTCCTCCCCGGTGGCTCAAGGGGTTAAACCTCAGCACTATGAAGCTATCTGCAGCCACTGCGGCACAAGTTCACCTTGTGCCTCCCGGCCAGGGAGGTGACCCACATGGCGCAGCAGACCTCTCTTGACTCACCCACCACTCCCCTCATCAGTGTATTTCAGTCAATCTGCCTGCTCTGTTCCCCACTCTGTCTCTGGTAAATCCTCTCACCCACCACACCTCTGGCCTGTATGCATAAATAAGTAAATCTTTATTTAATAAATTAAATGTATAACTCATTTTCAGGGTTCCTTTTATTTGTTTTAGGACAACCTTAATAATGTTAGTAAAAGTCTTTTGGATGTTGCTTTGCCATTGATCAGACCAGAGTAATCGTCACATCCAAGAGGAGTTGTACAGTCTTCTTTTGAAGTCACAAAGCTATTTTTTATCATGACCAAGGTAATCTACAAATAGTGATTTCTTTGTTGAAACCTGATGATTTTCTTACTTCTTTCCTTCATTTTTTCTTTTGAATTTTGAAATAATAAAACACAACAAATTCATGATCATTATGTGAAACTTGAGAATTATAGAAAAATATACAAATGGCAATAAAGTTTGTCTATAATTCCGCTGCTGTTTATTAGTATTCTGCCTTTAGAGCTTTCTAGTTTTCTACAAATGTGTACATTCATTCCCTTACCCTAAGCATAGTACCACACCTTACCCTATCTCTAGGTCTGGGTGTTATGACTATACTTCAATCCAGAAAGCCCATGCAATTCCAATGCCCTCTTAATATTGACAGGTGATGAAGCCAATGAAATCCACCTTTTCTCCCCAAAATCAACAATATGAAATTTTACAATTTCTTCTAAGATCTCAGAGTTAGAGTTCAAATTCAGTTCTTCCAAGTGTATATTTGTTGCTAAATTTATGTACACTACTATTGTGATCCTTGACTGAAGGAAAGACATCTGAAAAGTAACTTGAATAAATTTTGTTAATGAAAAAAATACCACTTTTGGAATAATATCCTGATCATGGAGACTCTCAACTCCTCCATCTCTGAGGTCAGTTCTGAAACTAGGTTGAGCCAAACTGAATTCTTGAAATGAACCTAGACCAGAATGAACCTTCAGAAAACATCAGGACAAATAAGGTGAGGGGAGCTAGGCTTTGAACAAGAATCATGTCTGGCTGACCCTGTTCAGTGGTCACTTGAAGTTTAGTGTTGAATCCAGAAGCTATTTCTGAATGTTGCTAAGTGGTAAATTTTACCTCTTCACAGTTGCTCCCAATTTCTACAATATTCCTTTTTATAATAAAAGATTCCTTAATAATCTATAATAGCAACATGAAAAAATGCTCTAAAATATTTTTTCTTTGAGTAAGGGGGGAAGGGAGGGCTTTCCAATTATCTGCCTCTTGTTTCTTTTCAGTTTCATTATAAAAGAAATTCAGGTAACAAATCCATATTTCGCGGAACTGTGGACAGTGTCCTCTTCTATTCCAAAGTTCAAAATTTTATTCTACCTGTGCTGGAGAGTTTTGTCATCACCCTCCTATTCTAGTAATTTAAGAAAATTTCTTTTTTATTGGTATATGTTTTATTTTTCCCATGTAACTTCTAGTCATAAAATCACAATAAAAACAATTATTTCAATCTAAAAATAACAATAAAGTTCAGTGTTGGGACTTAACTGTGTCCTAGAAATTACTCATGGAATGGCACATGATGGAGAGCTTAGAACTTGCTAATGTGATACCACATGCTTTTATGTCACACAAGAATGTATATCTGGAAAATGTTACACATGTTGCTAAACCATGATAATAACTTTTTTTATTGAGTATTTTGAAATTTGAGATGATAAAAAGGAGAGAAATATGGAATCAGAAGAACATAATTAATGAAAGTAGCTGGTAAAATAGAACAGGTATCCACAGGTACAAAAGCTCTTCTTGATAAAAGAAGGCGCAAGAGTCTCCTAAAACTGCATTATTTTCCAAGTTGCACCTAGCATGTCCTTGGATCTTTCAAGGGACAGGAGGAGCCTGGCAGCCAAATTAGGCCAGCCATTCTCCATTGGAGCTACATGAGTGCCACCTAGTGTCACTTGGTAAAGCTGAAGAGGGGCCTGGATAGACCAGCTAGTTCTCTATACCTCATCTGAGGAGAGCAAGACCCTGAGAGCACATGATTTAAGCAAGCCACATCTCCCTGACTACTGACTGAGCCAGGGCAAGGAATCTGATGTCCTTTACAATCTAAGAAAATCATTGGAATTTGGAAGCCAGGAGTCCTGGCAGCTGGACCATACTGAAGAATAAAAGCCAAAATCTTCTCGGGCCTCAGGTACCCCATGCATTAAGCTCCTAAAATATTTGCTTGTTTTTAAAGTCTTTGAGACACATGAGTAATAGAGAACAGACTCTAAAAGGTAATATAGATCCCCACAGGCAATTAATCTGCTCTTCTCCTCTGAAAAACTGTCCCACATCCAACTGTAATCAAATTAATTTCAACACAAGTTTTCTGGTCCAAAGTCATTAACCTGAATTCTGGGGTGATAACTCAGCTATGGGCTTATTAGGTTTCTACTGTAGCCTCTAATTTTGTGAATGAAGCTGGTCTACCATCATCTTAGAAACCAGTGATACTAGAAACAGGCAGGCTTTGATTTCCAGAAGTCAGGTGTTTTTTAGGTCTCCAAGTAAAGTTTCAAGATTAATCTGAGCCAATGGTTCTGAATGCTGCCTGCTCATTAGCATCACCTATGGAACAATTAAAATACTCATATGTTTGGGTCCAACTTTGTAACTAGGATTAAAATTAATTAGAATTAGAATTCCAAGAGATGAAGTTCCCACATTCATTTTTTTTTAAACATCCCGGGTTATTATGATGAAATGGTACATCTCTTTAATTATATTAATGTACCATTCAATGATGAGCAATTAGGTTGATACCCTTTTTTATTTTTGCCATTATAAGCCAAACAATTTCTTGAATTTATTCTTGCTCAATTGTGGAATATCTCTATAACATAAATTCTGCAGAGAATGCTTCAAAGGATATGCATATCCTAGAGGTTGATAAGCATTTCCAAATTCCAATCCAAAAAAATGATGCCCCAGTGCATGTCCCATAGTGGCATATGAGAGTGGCTACTTCTCCTCTTACAGAAAAAAAACTTAATCAGTATTGCACAGGATTTGTACCCTTGGCCATATTTGATTTTCTCAGAGTCCTGTTTCTGATTGCCTAATATTGTATACCCAATACCATCAAACTTCTATCCCAATCAGATTCTCTTCTGAGGGCTCTAGTCATTCTGTGCCGTTATCTTCTGAACCACTTCTACCCCCCACCCCTTGTTTTTCATATCCAATCAGGAACCCTGTCTCTCATAATCTTTCTCTTCCCACAATCTTTAAGGTATTATTACTTTTCTTTGAGTTTTGTAACTAATATCAGTTTAGGGTCTTACTACATCCCAGTCTCTGATATGTTCCACTTTCACTCCATATTGAACTCAATTTCACATTCATCTTTTTAAAACTCTCCTTGGATCATATGTTCCGCTCCTATTTGAGAACCTGCAGCGGCTCTCCATTCTCTGCCAAATCCTGGCTGAGCCACTCTCCTGTCACTAGCCTACTCTCCCAGCTTCGAACATGCCCGGTGCTTTTCTGCACGTGATCATGTCAGTCCCTCCCTGAAGTTCTTTCCCATAGCTCTACCTCAGATAGTGATACCTAAGCACTCTTTATTTAAGTGACTCATTAAGATATCCGGGGAAAGAGATTGAAGATGGAGGGAATTTTGGGGTTGTAGATTATGGAGAGTATCACAGGACACTAAAGATTATGTCTAGGCAAAATTTAAGCATTATCATTTTATATGAATATAGGCTTTGTCTCTGTTGACAAGTGTTTGTATAAATCAATACAATAAATTTCTATGGCAGGAAGAAATTATTATGATTCAGGCTAAAAATGATGACACAAGATTCTGCTTCTCCCAGGAAGGGCTTCAGTAAGCAGAAGCACAATCATCCAATTGAGCAATAGCATTTAGTTGTGATGTTAAGGACCCTGAGGTAGTGCTCTCCTCCTTTATCTTTTATGTATCTTTACTAAATTACCTTTCTTATTTAATAGAAACATGACAATTATTTCTGATTTTAAAGAG
The DNA here is from genome assembly GCF_014898055.3 of Talpa occidentalis. NCBI lineage: Eukaryota > Metazoa > Chordata > Mammalia > Eulipotyphla > Talpidae > Talpa > Talpa occidentalis. The sequence continues at coordinate 61,606,426 of NW_023604295.1, read as the reverse complement.
TTCTTCTTAAACCATGAAGACAGAAAATGACTTGCTCCTTTGATTTAACTTGAATTCAGATTTCATATTTATTCATTTCTAATTCATAGGGTAGTGGGGAGGATTAAATGGCTTAACAGAAGTGCTTATGACAATGCCTGAAATATAATAAACACCCTTTAAATTTATGCAGTAATATCTTATATGTGTATTTACCACCCATACATTAATTTGCTCATACAGCATATTATAGCTATGTATTGAGTATTATGCCAGATAATGGAAATGTAAAGATATATCGACTTGGTACCAAAGATCTCATGTCTAGTGGAGGAAACAAACACATAAACACATAATTAAAATAAAGTATGATAAATACAATATTGATTTCTATTTAAGGGGGAATCAGAGCAAAAGGCAGGAATGAATAATTCTACTTGAGAGAGGTTACAGAGAAAATGTTGCTCAAACTATATGACTGTGAGTAAGAATTTGAGGTAGGGTGGAATGTAACAAAATAAAGGAAATAAACTTTTTTTTAAGATTTATTTTATTTATTTATATATACAAGAGCTGGGGTGTAGGCCAGAGGTGTGGGGGGTAAGAGGATCACCAGAAACAGAGTGGGGAGCAGAACAGGTGGAGCTATTGAAATACACTGCTGAGGGGAGCAGCAGGCAAGACAGGAGAAGTCTGCTGTGCCATGTGGGTTAGCTCCCTGGCCGGAGAGCGAACTCATGCTGCAGTGGTTACCAATAGCTTCATAGTGCTGAGACTAACCCCTTGTGCCACCAGGAAGGCCCAAGGAAACAAACTTTAAAAAGACAAAATCATAGGGCAGTGAGGCATATTTGTATTCATCCACATAAGCTATTAAGAGTCAACTTCAATCAGCAAGGACAAATATTTTGAGGGATGATAGAGAAGCATTTCCAGCTCCTTTTTTTTTTTTTTAAAGATTGATTTATTTATACAAGAACTGGAGTACAGGTAAGAAGTGCGGGAGGGTGAGAGAATTCACCAGAGACAGCGGGGAGCAGAACAGGCAGATGGACCAAAGACGCTGCTGAGGGGAGCAGCAGGTGAGGTAGAAGAGGTCTGACGTGCCATGCGGGTTTCTCCCTGGCCAGCCAGAAATTGAACCCTCACTGCAGAGGCTGCGGACAGCTTCACAGCGCAGCACTCAACCCGCTGCACCACTGGGGAGGCCCTCCATTTTTCTTTTCTTTTTTTTTTAAAGATTTATTTATTTATGCACACAAGAACTGGGGTATAGGCCAGAGCGGTGGGGATGAGAGCATTCACCAGAGACAGAGTGGGGAACAGAAGCAGGCAAACTGACTGAAATACACTGCTGAGGGGAGCAGTGGGTGAATCAGGAGAGGTCTGCTGTACCATGTGGGTAGCTTCCTGGCCGGGATTGAACTCATGGTGCAGTGTCTGTGTATAGCTGCATAGGTTGCATCTCAACCCCTTGCACCACCAGGGAGGCCCTATTTCAGGGAGGTCTTTTTGATATGTGCCATTCTCACAGGTGTGAGGTGGTATCTCATTGTGGTTTTATTTGCATTTGCCTGATTATTAGTAATAATGGGCATTTTTTCATGTGCCCTTGGCCATCTCTACGTCTTCTTTCGAAAGGTGCCTATTTAACTCTAATACCCGGTTTTTATTGACTTATTTGTTTTCTTTTTGCTGAATTGTATGAGTTCTTTGTAGATACAAGATCAGCCCCTTGTTGGATGTATGTTGTGCAAATATTTTCTCCCATTTAATAGGGTGTCTCTTTGTTTTAGTTATGCACCTCCTTTATATCAGTGATCCTTTAAATGACTTAAAAGTAAATGACTTAGGGCCTCCCTGGTGGCCCAAGGGGTTAATCACCTCACTTTGAACAATCTGAAGCCTCTATAGCATGAGTTTGATCCTTGGCCCACCAGGGAGCAACCCACATGGAGCAGCAGACCTCTCCTGTCTTGCCCACTGCTCCCCTCAGCAGTGTATTTCAGTCAGTCTGCCTGTTCTGTTCCCCACTCTGTCTCTGGTGAGTCCTCTTACCCCCTGCGTCTCTAGCCTGTGCCCCAGCTCTTGTATACATAAATAAATCTTTTTTTTTAAAAAAGTAAATGACTTAAAACACCTTTAAATAACTTAAAAGTAGATGTTGTAATGCCTGCTAACTGTTCACATGTCATCTGTAAATGAGAATTAACTTGGTTTTGTTCATTATTAAATTACATGTTAAGTTTCAGTAGTTTAAAGAGTACTAGGAGGCAGATCCTGATGGGACTTAAAAGTTACAAATAACTGAATATTGATAATTGTGAAAACATCTGTCCTGTAAGATGACAAGGAAAATTCCTATGAAAGTTTAGAATTCTGAAACTCTCACATGATATCTAAAATATATCTAGGGTCTCCCTGGTGGTGTAGGGATTAAGTCTCAGCCTGTCATCCTATCACCACTAAGGCCTGAGCTCAATCCCAGCCAGGGAGCTAAACCACATGGTGAAGAAGACCCCTCCATCTCTCCCACTGCTCTCTTCAGAAGTATATTTCAGTAGATACTCCTGTTCTGCTCCCTACTCTGTCTCTGGTGAATCCTCTCATTCCCGACACCTTTGGCCTATACCCCAATTCTTAAATAAATAAAAATAAATAAAAATAGGGCCTCCCCGGTGGCGCAGCGGTTGAGCGCTGGGTTGCAAAGCTGCCCGCGGCCTCTGCGGCGCCGGTTCGATCCCCGGCTGCTCCCCGGCCACCGGAGGAGGGTCCCACATGGCGCGCAGACCTCTCCTGCCGCCCGCTGCTCCCCTCAGCAGTGTACTTCGGTCCTTCTGCCTGCTCTGTTCTCCGCTCTGGCTCTGGTGAATTCTCTCACCCTCCCGCGCTTCTGACTGTACCCAGTGCATGTATAAACAAAAACAAAACAAATAAAGAAAGAAAGAAAGAAAACATGCCTCTATATAAAAAAAAAAAAAAAAGTTAAAAAAAAAAAAATAAAAAATAAAAATAAATAAAAATAAATCTTTAAAATACATCTAAAGAAATGCCCCCTAAAATGTTGTTATTGAAGAACTTTGGGGCACCATCTATACTTTTAGCCTTGTAGTGTTTAATGAAGGCCACAACAGAAGAATTATTGCCACTCTCAGCAGTAAATAATACAATATGCTGCATGACTTAATGCCCAGAAGAGAGGGTCTACTGATCATTCTTTGAAAGTTCAGAGGAACTAGAACATTAGGAGAGCAGAGATGAATGGGCCAGGATCTCAGGCAAGGTTGGACAAGGGATAATGTACAGGATTGAATGTTACCTTAAGTGGCAGCCAGTCTTTAGGATGATCCTCAGTAATACTTGCCTTTGGGTATTAAAGGCTTTGTGTACTTCCTTTCCACATTACTTCCTTTCCACATTAAATAGAGCTGACCTCTGTAACCAATAGGATATTGCAGAAATGATGGTGGAAGACTTTTGAGGTTAAGTCATTAAAAATATTGTGGTTTTGATCTTGGTCTCTATTCAACTCTCAGTCCAGGGGAAGCCACACTCCATGTTAAGAGGACATTCAAGCAGCCCATGGAAAGGCTTATTTGAAAATTGGCCTCCTGCCAACAGCAACACCAACTTGTCAAGCAAGTGAGTGAACCACCACAGAAGTGGATCCTCCACACTCATTGAAGCCTTTAAATGCCTATATAACAACAACTCTAACCAATATCTTGACTATAACCTCAAGAGACCCTGAGCCAGAATATCCCGTCAAGCTGCTTCTAAATTCCTGACCCATAGAAGTTATGAGGTAATACTTGCTTATTGTTGTAAGACTCTGAGTTTTGAGGTAATTTTTTAAGAGGCAATAGATTAATACATCTTAGTGGGCCTTCATCTTAAGAATACATAAAAATCAAAAGATTTAATATAAATAAAAGATCAAGAGCAATTTCTTTTTAAAAGAAATGTTATAATTAATTATTGTAATAAAAAGTGGTGTTGGGCCTCCCTGGTGGTGCAGGGGTTTAAGCACCACACTATGAAGCAGTCCACAGCCTCTCCAGCACAAGTTCAATCCCTGGCCGGCCAGGGAGAAACCTATATGGCACAGCAGACCTTTCCTGTCTCGCCCACTGCTCCCTTCAGCAGTGTATTTCAGTCAGTCTGCCTGTTTTGTTCCCCACTCTGTCTCTGGTGAGTCCTCTCACCCCCCGCATCTCTGGCCTGTACCCCAGCTCTTATATGCATAAATAAATAAATCTTTAAAAAAATAATAAAAATTAAAAAATAAAAAGTGGAGTAAACTCTACCACTTTAACATAACATCTGATCACACAGATGAATTCATAACCCCTACGTAACCCCTATCCCATCCCAACCAGCCATCTCTATATATTATAGGTGAGTGACTTCATCCATTCCAAAATATTTTTTTAAATCTTAGTTCATTTAACAAATACTTGGTGAGAATAAACTCTCTCATATATATGAACTAAGTGCATATAATGCAATATAAATGACATAGCACAGAACACAAATAACTGATGAAAAATTTATTTTTGTTTCTTAGTTTCATTCAAAAACAAGGAATTTTAATTTTACCTTTATAAAAAAATTCAATTTTATTTTATCCAATGATAATATGAAATAATAACACACCTTCCTACTTGGTATATCTTTCTGGGAGGTACATCTTGGAATGGCTGCATTATGCAGATCCAGATGGTCACTACTATTATTATCAACTCAGCATAATAGCACCAGGTCTATAAAAGAAATTCCAATTCCTGCTCCAAGGAATATACAGAAATATATTTTTAAAAGATTTATTTATTTATGCATACAAGAGCTGGGGCACAGGCCAGAGATGCGGGGAGTGAGAGGACAGAGTGGGGAACAGTACAGGCAGATTGACCGAAGTACACTGCTGAGGGGAGCAGCAGGCGAGTCAGGAGAGGTCTGCTGTGCCATGTGGTTTGCTCCTTGGCCAGGGATCGAACCCATGCTGCAGAGGTGTGGTGCTTAACCCCTTGTGCCACCAGGAAGGCCCTATAAAGAAATATAAATGCAGAGAAAGTCACCTCGTATCATCAATGAAATCTTACAATTAGGAGAAAAGAGTAATGTAAGAAAATACAGGAAAATAATTTCTTTTTTTTTTTATTAGATAATAAATTTTATTGTTATATTCCCCATACAATTGCAGCGCCCCCATTCTGACCCCAATCCCTCCCCTCCCGCCCCTGCCCCCCTAAAAGTGTCTCTGGTTCATAGTTTTTTGTTGATTTTGATTTTCACTTTCTTATAGTTATTCATTTTCCTGGTCCCTTATTTAAGTTTTCTAGATTCCTGCTATGAGTGAGACCATCCGGTATTTTTCTTTTTCTTTTTGGCTTATTTCGCTGAGCATGATCCCTTCCAGCGCCATCCATGTTGCTGCAAATTGCATGTGTTTATCTTTTTTGAATGCTGAGTAATATATTCCATGGTATATATGTACCACATCTTCTTGATCCAGTCATTTATTTTTGGGCATTTGGGTTGTTTCCAAAGCTTAGCTATTGTAAACAGTGCTGCTATAAACATAGGGGTGCAGGTGTTCTTTGGAATTGATGTTTCTGTGTCCTTTGGGTAAATACCTAGGAGTGGAATTGCTGGATCATATAGAAGCTCTATGTTTAGTAGGTCCAGAAATCTCCACACAGCTTTCCACAGTGGTTGGACCAGTTTGCACTCCCACCAACAGTGCAGAAGAGTTCCTTTTTCTCCACACCCTCGCCAACATTTGTTGTTGCTAGTTTTTTTAATATGTGCCATTCTCACTGGTGTAAGATGGTATCTCATGGTAGTTTTGATTTGCATTTCCCTGATGACAAGTGATGTTGAACATTTTTTCATATGCCTGTTGGCCATTTGCATTTCCTCTTCAGAGAAGTTTCTTTTTAGCTCTTCTGCCCATTTTTTGACTGGATTATTTTCTTTGTTGTTGTTGAGTCTCATCAGCTCTTTGCAGATTTTTGTCATCAGTCCTTTATCATTAGTGTTGGGTGCAAAAATGTTCTCCCAGTTGGTGGGGTTTCTCTTTGTTTTTGTTATTGTCTCTTTTGCTGTGCAGAAGCTCTTTAATTTGATGTAGTCCCAGCTGTTTATCTTTGCCTTCACTATCACTGCTTTGGGTGATGTGTCTGTAAAGATGTCTTTGATGTGCAAATCACGTAGTGTTTCGCCTATATTTCCTTCTATATATTTTATGGTTTCAGGTATTATGTCTAATTCTTTAATCCATTTTGAGTTGATTTTTGTGTATGGTGTGAGGTAGTGGTCAAGCTTCATTCTTTTGCATGTAGCGACCCAGTTTTCCCAGCACCATTTATTGAACAAACTTTCTTTGCTCCAATGCATAGTCTTTGCTCCTTTGTCAAAGATTAGTTGACCATAAATCTGTGGGTTTATTTCTGGATTTTCTATTCGATTCCATTGGTCTGTATGTCTGTTCTTGTTCCAATACCATGCAGTTTTGATGATTATGGCTTTGTAGTATAGTTTGAAGTCTGGGAGTGTGATGCCTCCATTCCCTTCTTTTTTTTTCAGGAGAGCTTTGGCTATTCGGGGTTTTTTGTGATTCCATATGAATTTCATCAATAATTGTTCTATTTCTTTGAAGAATGACATTGAAATTTTGATTGGAATAGCATTGAATCTGTATATTGCTTTTGGAAGGATGGCCATTTTAATAATGTTTATTCTTCCAATCCATGAGCAGGGGATATCTCTCCATTTCTTTGTGTCTTATTCTATTTCTTTTAACAGTGTTTTATAGTTTTCTTTGTATAGGTCCTTTACCTCTTTTGTTAGATTTATTCCCAAATATTTGATTTTTTTTGTTTCAATAACGAAAGGGATGGTTTTTTTGATTTCTTCTTCTTCAGATTTATTGTTTGTGTATAGGAAGGCTACTGACTTTTGCGTGTTGATTTTGTATCCTGCCACTTTACTGAACTGATTGATGAGTTGAATTAGCTTTTCTGTGGAGTTTTTGGGGTTCTCTATGTATAATATCATATCGTCTGCAAATAGTGATAGTTTGACTTCTTCTTTTCCTATTTGGATTCCTTGGATGTCTTTCTCTTGTCTTATTGCCCTGGCTAGGACTTCCAGTATTATATTGAAAAGCAGTGGTGAGAGTGGACATCCTTGTCTTGTTCCAGATCTTAATGGAATTGCTTTCAGCTTTTCACCATTGAGAATGATACTGGCTGTTGGCTTGTCATAGATGGCCTTTATGATGTTGAGGTATGTTCCTTGTATCCCAAGAATTTCAAGGGCTTTTATCATGAATGGGTGTTGCACTTTGTCGAAAGCTTTCTCAGCATCTATTGATATTATCATATGGTTTTTATATTTCTTTTTGTTGATGTGATGGATAACGTTGATTGATTTTCGGATGTTAAACCATCCTTGTGCCCCTGGAATGAATCCTACTTGGTCGTGGTGAATTATCTTATGGATACATTGTTGGATTCTGATGGCTAAAATTTTATTGAGGATTTTTGCATCAGTGTTCATTAGGGAGATTGGCCTGTAGTTTTCCTTTTTTGTGTTGTCCTTGTTCGGTTTTGGTATTAGTGTAATGTTGGCTTCATAGAACGTGTTTGGTATTGTCCCTTCCTTCTCAATTTTTTGGAAGAGTTTGTGAAGGATAGGCACTAATTCGTCTCTGAATGTTTGGTAGAATTCATTTGTAAATCCATCAGGTCCTGGGCTTTTGTTTTTGGGGAGGTTTTTAATTACCATTTCAATTTCGCTGCTTGTAATTGGTCTGTTTAGGTGTTCTATTTCTTCTTTATCTAGCTTTGGGTGATTGTAGAGTTGTAGGAATTTGTCCATCTCCTCTAGATTGTTAAACTTGTTTCCATATAACTGTTCATAGTAGTTACTGATTATTCTTTTGATTTCTGCTGTGTCCGTTGTGATTTCTCCTCTTTCATTGATGATCCTGTTTATTTGTGCTTTCTCCCTTTTTTCCTTTGTGAGCCTGGCTAGGGGTTTGTCTATTTTATTGATTTTTTCAAAGAACCAGCTCTTGGTTTCATTGATCTTTTGAATTGTTTTTTTAGTTTCAATTTCATTTATTTCTGCTTTGGTTTTTATTATTTCTTTTCTTCTACTGGTTTTGGGGTTTTTTTGTTGTTCTTTTTCTAGATCTTTGAGCTTCGAGATTAGGTTGTTTCTTTGAGTTCTTTCTTGTTTCTTGATGTGAGCTTCTATTGCTATATATTTTCCTCTTATTACTGCTTTTGCTGCATCCCATACATTTAGGATATTGGTGTCCTCCTTGTCGTTCAATTCAAAAAATTTTTTAGTTTCTTCTTTCATCTCCTCATTAGTCCAGTGGTCTTCCAGTAGTGTGGTTTTTAATCTCCATGAGGTAGGAAAGTTCCTTGCCTTCTTTTTATGGTTTATTTCTAGTTTGATGCCTTCATGGTCAGAAAAGATGGTTGATATGATTTCAATCTTGGTGTATCTGTTGATGTTTGTCTTGTGCCCCAGTATGTGATCGATCCTGGAGAATGATCCGTGTGCGCTTGAGAAAAATGTGTACTCCGTTTTTTTGGGGTTTAGTGTTCTATAGATGTCTGTTAAGCCCAATTGCTCTAGGTCCTTATTTAGAGCTTTGGTTTCTTTACTTATTTTTTGTCTTGTTGACCTATCCATTGTTGATAGTGGTGTGTTGAAGTCTCCCACTACATATGTGTTTTCTCTGATGTCTGTTTTCAGAGAGGACAACAGTTGTCTGATATATTTTGGTGCTCCTTCGTTTGGTGAGTATATGTTAATGAGTGTTATTTCTTCTTGAAGTATTGTCCCCTTGATCATAATGTAGTGACCATTGGGGTCTCTTTTTATCTTTTTGAGTTTGAAATCTGTTTTATCTGATATAAGTATAGCTGTTCCTGCTTTCTTTTTTGGTCAATTTGCTTGTAGGATTGTTTTCCATCCTTTAACTTTGAGCCTATTTTTATCTTTTATAGCTAAATGTGTTTCCTGGAGACAGCAAAAGGTTGGGTTTTGTTTCTTAATCCAGGCTGCAACTCTGTGTCTTTTTATTGAAGAGTTTAGTCCATTTACATTTAGAGTTAATATTGATATGTTTACATCTGTATTTGCCATTGTGTTTGTCTTTCCTTTGATTTTATTTATTTATTCTTTTAATAACTTTTTTTTTTTTTTTGGCCTTCTTTCATTGTTATTCGTCCCTCTGAGGTTCTGGCTTTAGGACTCCTTGTAGTATTTTTTGGAGTGGGGGTTTAGTTGCAATGAAATTCCGGAGTTTCTGTTTGTCTGGGAAAGTCCATATTCTTTCTTCAAAGAGGAAGGAGAGCTTTGCGGGATAGAGTATTCTTGGTTGGCATCTGTTTTCTTGGAGTCTGTTGACTATGTCCCTCCACTCTCTCCTTGCCCGTAGTGTTTCTTCGGAGAAGTCTGATGTCAGCCTGATTGGCTTTCCTTTGAATGTTATCTGTTTCTTCCCTCTTGCCAACTTCATTATTTTTTCCTTGTCCTGGATTCTTGGGAGCTTTACTATTATGTTTCTTGCTGTATTTTTCCTTTCGTCGTGGAAGTTTGGTGTTCTTCTTGCTTCTTGTATATCAATTTTCAGCTCCTCCTTCACATTTGGGAAGTTCTCTTCAATTATCTCTTTGAATATTTTCTCTGTTCCTACTTCTCTCTCCTCTCCTTCTGGTATTCCTATAACTCTTATATTTCCTTTCCTCATGTAGTCAGATAGTTCCCGAAGTCTTTCTTCATTCTTTTTCCTTCGTACTTCTCTTTCCTTTTCTGTTTTGGTTCTTTTTATTTCTGTGTCTTCAAGAGTACTTATTCGTTCTTCCATTTCATCAATTCTGCTTTCATTGCTTTTCCCAGAATTCTTTAGTTCTTCCATTAATTCTTTGATCTCCTGCATTTCTTTTACTTCCCTCTTTAGGGACTCAATTTCATTCTTCTGATCGTTGATTATTTTTCCCTTATCATTGTTTTCCTTTATGACTTCTGTCAGTTTTTTAATCACAGCAATTTTAAATTCTCTTTCTGGAAGGCTCAGAAGTTCTTCCAAGTTACTGTCGTTGCCATCTGGGGGCTGGTTTTCTTTTTGTGGTGTGCTTTTTCTCTGGAGAGTTGCTAGGTTGCGTGTGGTTCTTCTCCTCCCTACTGTCTGTTTTCTAATTTGCCGTATGCGTTGGGACACTGTGTAGTTGGGACTGGCCGGCATCTTGGGTGGGCTTCTCTGCTCCCCTCTGGTTCCTCCAGGAGTCATCTGTCAGTTTCAAGCAGTCTTTACTGGAGAAAGGTCCCTGTTCTAAAATGCCGATGTGGGGACACACTCCCCTGTGCGCCTGGTCTGCCCCGGCGGTGGGTTCCTGCTCCCCCTCTGGGCTTGGACTGCAGGCCAGAGGGGGTCTGGCGTGGGCGAACTTCCCCCGCTCACCTCTGGCTCCTGAGGAAGCCTTCTGCAGGTAGTCTTTACTGAAGAAATGTCCCTATTCTATAATGGTGATGTGGGACACACTCCCTGCGCGTCCGGTCTCAGGCACACTCTTCTGTGTGCTTGGTCTGCCCCGGCTGTGGGTGCTCGCTCTCCTTGTGGGCTCAGACTACTTGTTCGGAAGGGGCCCGGCGTGGGCTAACTCCCCAGCTGGCCACTAGCTCCTTCAGGAGCCTGTGCTGGCTTCAAGTCGCTAGGTGGCGCCAGAGATCTCTCCTAGAGCCCTTGGGGAGCTGATTTTCCACCCAGTGGGACAGGGAGCAGAGCAGGGATGGTAGGGTACACCTCAACGGCTTTGGGGTGCTGTGTCTGCCTTGTGCCCCACCGTCGTGGGGAACCCACGCCCCTAATTTCGTGCCCCGGGTCTCAGTTCCAAAGCCCTCAGTTCCAGGACGCAGGCTGTAGCCCAGATCAGTGGCGCGGGAATGGCGCCTTTTGAATCCCGCTCCCCTGCCTGGGCGCCTGGTTCCTGCTCACTCCGGGAGGGCCTCCGCGTGTCTCCCCGCAAGCCTAGGTCGTCTCCCCGCAAGCCTAGGTCGCAGGCGCGGGGACCTGGGCAGCTGCGATCCGATCCGCGCAATCCGCGCCGCTTTCCCCGCGCAATCCCGCTCCGCGTCTGTTTTTCCATTGCGCCGCTTTCCGTGCAGGCTTACCGGGCGGCGGGGCTGTGTGCTGGGGCTGGTCTCCTCCTGGGCGGGGCTCTCTTCAATGGTGCCCGGAGCTCACCTCCGCGGTGGATCCTGCGGGGGTTCTCCACAGCTCCCGTTCACAGGGTGTGGTGGCTGCAATAGTTCCTTTCCACTCACAGTCCCGCTTGCTGCGTCCTTTGTTCTTGTGGGCAGTTTTAGTTTGTTGTTTCCCTCCTCTCTGCGGGTCGGAGAGTGCCGCCTCTGTGGGCGGGGGAGGGGAGCAGGGTTCTGCGCTTCCCTCCCTTCTGGTCCTCTTTTATGGCCACTTTCTTCTTTGGGCAGTTTGCTGGAGTCGTCCGTTTATCTTCCGTGTCCCGGTTCTCACTGGGACCTGCCGCTTTTCCTCCCTATTAACTTTTTTTAATGGGAGATCTTACTCGCAGCGTCTCCTCGCCGCCATGTTGCTCCCGGAAAATAATTTCTTAATAAAATCTCCTCTAGCTCTTTATTTTTTTTTAAAAGATTTATTTATTTATGCATACAAGAGCTGGGGTACAGGCCATAGTTGTGGGGTGTGAGAGGATTCACCAGAGACAGAGTGGGGAACAAAGCCAGCACAGTGACTGAAATACACTGCTGAGGGGAGCAGTGGGCAAGTCAGGAGAGGTCTGCTGTGCCATGTGGATAGCTCCCTGGCCGAGGATCGAACTCATGCTGCAGTGGCTGCAAATAGCTTCATGGGATGCGTCTTAACTCCTTGCACCACCAGGGAGGCCCTCTAGCTTTTTGTTTTTGTTTATTTATTTATTTGTTTGTTTATACAAGCATAGGGTACAGTCAGAAGCGTGGGAGGGTGAGAGAATTCACCAGAGCCAGAGCGGGGAGCAGAGCAGGCAGACCGATGAAGTACACTGCTGAGGGGAGCAGCAGGCGGCAGGAGAGGTCTGTGTGCCATGTGGGACCCTCCTTCAGTGGCCGGGGAGCAGGCGGGGATCGAACCGGCGCCGCAGAGGCCGCGGGCAGCTTTGCAACCCAGCGCTCAACTGCTGCGCCACCGGGGAGGCCCTCTAGCTTTTTGTTTTTTAAAGCAGAGGTCCACTACTTGAACTTAACAAATTCAATTTACAACCCCATGCTTCTATATATATTTCTTTTTAGCACATAATAATCCAGATAAATGGCAGGACCTTGAGTTTCTTTTTTAAGGCACAAAAATACAAAGTTGCTACACAAAAATCTGCAGCCAGCTAGAATAGTTCTGTGGGCATAGTGTTGTTCTTATCATCTCAGGAAGTGAGACATTGGGGAAAAAATGGACAAGCAAGATCCAGAGCAAGTGGAAAGACTTGTGATCAGAACACTCAACAACCAAGGATTTGTACTAACTCAGAAACCTGGAGATTAACAAGTGTTTGTCTTTTGAGAAGACAAAGTAAGGAATGACCCTGACTCACAGCAAAAGAAGAAGGAGCAAGGGCTGGTGGGCAGAATACTCATCTACCATCCGGATCTGTGTTAACTCAGCACATTTCAACTAGTCAAACTCATGCAAATACTGCAGAATGTGAACCAGTGGAATCTGTGTAAAGAAGAACCAAGCTGTAGGGTAAAGAAAATGTCAGGCTTGTCTGCCCTTCCGCCATCAGGATAGATGATGGATCCTTGTCCTGAATGCATGCCTGATGGCGGGCACCTGGAGTAGGGTGTGGGCATAGGTAGATGGGATTCAGCTGAGCTAAGATTGTGCTTTTTTTAAGGGCGGCGTCTCGGGGACGCCAGCAGCAGCAGCAGCAGCAGCAGCAGCAGCAGCAGCAGCAGCAGCAGCAGCAGCAGCAGCAGAAGTGAAGCTGAGAAGCAGCAGAACGAACGCTAGAGAGCCGAGATAGAGTGAAGACTTGCCTGCCAGCCTCCCAGCCCCCCAGCCAGCACCCCTACCTTGCACGTACCCGCTGAACCCCAATAAAAGACCTGCAAAACCACTGAGGACTCTGACTCCTCCTTTACCCAGTCTGCATGGGATCAGAAAACTTGCACTATGCCCAGTCTGGCCTCTACAATTGGCGTAAGTCGGCAGGATCCATGCAGACGGGTATTGGAGCCCTCCGAAGACCTGGAGGGACTAAGGAGAACAGACTGCCTGTGATGACGCTGGAGGCGCCATGGTGGCACAGAAGGTGGACAACGTCCACGAGCTACAGGATGAGACCTGGCGTGAAGGAGACGCCCGAGAGGACCAGCCAACGACACCGGAAAGGACCAGCCAACGACACCGGAAAGGACCAGCCAACGACACCTGAAAGGACCAGCCAATGACACCTGAGGCAGCAGGCCGTTGCTGAAGCAGGGAGAGGCCAATGGACTTCAACTGATGGATATAAACTGATGAACTTGGACTGACAATATCGCCAGAAGGCGGAGGACCTTGGCAGGTTATTTATTTATTTATTTATTTTTTTTGAGAATCTGGGGTGGCCAGTGGGCTTTGATGGCCAAAAGCAGCCTGTGCATGCCCAGCAGCCAGGTGGAGGAGAAAAGCCAACTGAGAAGGCAAAAACTGGTACTGATGCTAAGTTGAGAAGCCCTAAGCGGCTGTTAAGCAGCCTGGGTATGCTGAAGCCCTGTGAGTCTCGTAAAATCACCTGTGGGTGATGCCCTGCTCATTCTTGAGTGAGGGTGAGGAGCTGAGGAACCCGTCCTTGGGGGACGGGTGGGGAACGTGGCTTGGGGTGGAGCCCAAGCCGAATGCAGAGTTTGGATCCCCGACCCATGTGCTCGTGCAGTGGGTTGGCCTGAGTGCAGGGGTCTGCGAGTCGCATGGGTGGCTGTGAAGGCCGAGTGTTGGAGCGACTGCAGACAGAAACCCTGAGGGTTGGTGATTACCCCCAACAGAATAGAATTGCCAATCCCAGAGCTAGTGCATCCTGGGGGTGGATGCTGTGTGTGCCTTGTAGCCGAGACTACAGCCAGAGAAGGCCAGGAAGCCTGACGGCTCCTGGTGTGATATAGTAGATGCCGTGAGTGGTTCCCCTCCCTCGTATGAGCAGTGCCTTCGGCAGCAGATTTGGTGGCTCATCTGCTGGTACCAATAATTGTCTTTTGCACTAGGTTGGTGCCCTGCCTGGACTTATTTGTGTTCTGTTGTATTTTATTATATTGTATTTTGTTATATTTGATGTATTTGCTTTTGTGGGCCATGGCTGCATTGTTTGTTTGCTTAGAAAATTGTATATATATGTATAGAATGTATGGCAGAAAACCCTGAGAATCTGGGTAAATCTGTAGGGTAAAGAAAATGTCAGGCTTGTCTGCCCTTCCGCCATCAGGATAGATGATGGATCCTTGTCCTGAATGCATGCCTGATGGCGGGCACCTGGAGTAGGGTGTGGGCATAGGTAGATGGGATTCAGCTGAGCTAAGACTGTGCTTTTAAGGGCGGCGTCTCGGGGACGCCAGCAGCAGCAGCAGCAGAAGTGAAGCCGAGAAGCAGCAGAACGAACGCTAGAGAGCCGAGATAGAGTGAAGACTTGCTGGGGGCTGGGAGGCCTGCCAGCCTCCCAGCCCCCCAGCCAGCACCCCTGCCTTGCACGTACCCGCTGAACCCCAATAAAAGACCTGCAAAACCACTGAGGACTCTGACTCTTCCTTTACCTGGTCTGCATGGGATCAGAAAACCTGCACTGTGCCCAGTCTGGCCTCTACACAAGCATACCACGTTCAAGGACTTTACCTAACAACCAGATTCATAAAATTATCATTGGAGAGTATGACACTGGATGTCATTTTCTCTGTAGAAAGTAGACTAGGTTGGGCCTCCTCGGTGGCGCAGCGGGTTGAGTGCAATGCTGTGAAGCTGTCCGCAGCCTCTGCAGCGGTGGTTTCGATTCCCAGCCGGCTAGGGAGAAACCCATGTGGCGTGGCAGACCTCTCCTGCCTCTCCTGCTGCTCCCCTCAGCAGTGTATTTCGCTTGTCTGCCTGTTCTGCTCCCTGCTCTGTCTCTGGTGAATCCTCTCACCCTCCTGCGCCTCTGGCCTGTACCCCAGCTATTGTATAAATACAAAATAAATCTTTAAAAAAAAAAAAAGAAAGTAGAATAGGTTGATAAAGAACAGGTTGATAAATGCTCCTGAAAATGTCATTACTAAAATTACAATTGACTTAATTGTACTAAATAATTACAATTGAAATATTGTTCCAAGTGGATTATATGTCAACATCAAATTTACCCTATATAGGCTCAGCTACATATATGTGGGGTGCCTAATGCAAAATGAAAATGCCAATAGCAGAACACTAAGCATTAGAAGTGCAGGGTGCTCCTAAGCATGGGGCCTTGTGCTATTATGCAAGTTGCATGCCAAAGAAGCTGACTCTGATCCTGTTAAAAAAATGGAAGTCAGAAGTTTCAACTTTACTTCTACAGAATGAAGTAATGCTTGAAAGTGTCAAGAGATATATTTTAATGAATAATCTTACCACAGAGTATAAAGGAATCACTGATTTAATTGTACTCAAAATGAATTACAATTGGGGATTAGAATCACCTTAACCAATGAACAATTACTTGTCATGTCACTGACTTAACAGTTTTAAAACCATTTTAGTAAAGTGTCTGCAAACCCACAGCTAAGAATTAATTGAAGAGATCCAGCAGAGGCCTTGAATATTAGGATGGTAATTTGACCTACATTCATACCTTTTATTTTTTTTGACAGTTGTCATCTAAAGTCCCATTCCATGTTAAAAAGAATTTTCCCTCATAGAAGGACTGAACATGATGCAGAGATCCTGGGTATGGAAGTAGGTACAAGAATACATGTCCCTATATTATCTCCCTTTTGGGAAGAGTGAACAAGTTGGTAGTTAATGACATAGTTGTACTATGCTTTGTGCTTATTTTAATCAAATAATTTAAAAAATTAGCAAACATTTTAGATACCAAAGTATATATTCTATAAAGAACACTGAACACCTAGTTACTTATCAGCGCTTAAGAAATAAAATATTAAAAAATATAATTGAAGTCATTTCCTTCCTTCCCCCAAAAGTAACTGTGAGAACTGCAAAATTTTTGGCAAATAACAACTCTGTCCAAACTCCTGAGCTAAAAAGACTTGAATAATCTCTAGCTTGATTTCTAACAAAATAAAGCTGTGTCCCTAGGATGACCTCAGCTCCCCTCAACACCCTCCCTCAACTCCAATCCCCCTTAAAATGACTGCTTGAGACTACCAGAAGAATTTATTATTTGTTCTAGTCAACACCTGATAATAAGTCCCTGACCTCTCTATGTTGGAACATTTACAATAAAGGGCTTACAATTGTGAATATGTATCTCTTATAATTCAGAATGTCTTTCTCAAGGACCTGAGAATCATTCCTTTGAAATATAATCATCAGGAAAGATAGGGCCTGTGTCTTCCAGTCTCTGTGGGAGGGCAGAATCCTCACTTGAAAATTGCCAGTTAGGGCCTCCCGGGTGGCTCAGTGGTTGAGCACTGGGTTGCAAAGCTCCCTGCGGCCTCTGTGGCGCCGGTTCGATCCCCGGCTGCTCCCCGACCACCGGAGGAGGGTCCCACATGGCACGCAGACCTCTCCTGCTGCCCACTGCTCCCCTCAGCAGTGTACTTCGGTCCTTCTGCCTATTCTGCTCCCCGCTCTGGCTCTGGTGAATTCTCTCACCCTCCCGCGCTTCTGACTGTACCCAGTGCATGTATAAACAAACATACAAATAAAAATAAACAAATAAATAAATAAAAATACATGCCTCTTTAAAAAAAAAAAAATTGCCAGTTAGCAGACACAGCTGGCCTCATCACATGACCAATCCTTTGTATTTTTTCACTTCTCTGAGTCCTCCCCCTCTTCACTCACCCTTTAAACTGCCAAATCACCTCTGCACAATGGAGCTCAGCTCTTTCCCCTGTCAATTTCTGAATAAAATGTTTTTACTGTTTTAGTCAATGTTTTGCTGTGTTTAAGAATTGCTGTTCCGATTTTTCTATATATCATTTCTTTGTATTTTTAAAAGCATTACTCAGAAACACTGTATTTTCCAATTTTTAACACCAATTACAAATGACATTTTAATTATCCTTCTAAAATCTATTTTGTTGATTCTGTCATGGTTGAGGCCACGTTTGGGTCAAAACCACACCCACAAGAGCTGTATGTGGGGGGGGGGGGAAACAGACTTTTCAAGACGTGAAACAGAGATTTTCACTGCGAGTCCTGCAGACCTAGTGCGCTTTATGGTGACCAACGCAAGAAAAATTACATTGAGCTGGTGTAGTGGGCAGGAACAGGACACAAGGCAGGTTTTCTGATCCCATGCAGACCGGGTAAAGGAGGAGTCAGAGTCCTCAGTGGTTTTGCAGGTCTTTTATTGGGGTTCACCAGGCATATGGCAGGCAGGGGTGCTGGGGGGCCGGGAGGTTGGCAGGCCTCCCAGCCCCCAGCAAATCCTCACTCTATCTGGGCTCTCTGGCGTTCGTTCTGCTGCTTCTCGGCTTCTTTCTCTGCTTCTTGGCTTCTACTGCTGCTGGCGTCCCCATGACGCCACCCTTAAAAGCACAGTCTTAGCTCAGCTGAATCCCATCTACCTATGCCCACACCCTATTTCAGGTGCCCGCCATCAGGCATGCATTCAGGACAAGGATCCGTCATCTATCCTGATGGCGGAAGGGCAGAAAAGCCCGACATTTTCTTTACCCTACAGCTGTCAACCACGGGTGAAGCTTGGAAACCACGTTGGGAGCCAGCTGTTATAGGGCAGCCCCGATATCGAACGGGTTGCCTGGCTGTGGGTCCTCACCCGCGCGCTTACAAGGGACTTATTAATACTCCACTGCAGGCACACACAAAAGGTTAATAAAAGGTTTATTTACAAGGGGAAAGGAAATAAGGAAAATGTACAACTCAGGGAGAAAATAGGGAAATAAAGTCTTTAATGTGTCCTACCGGATTCCACGACCTGGAAACCCAAAGGCACTCTCCGAGCTGGCCAGACGCTGCGAGCTGGCAGAGAGTCAAAATGGGAGGACCCCTCCAAAGCCCACGGGTCTGGCTTTATACCAACCTGGCTGCTTAACCCCACCCTCAGTTCCCAGCCACCTTCCCTTTGGTGGTGATGGGATTTGGAGTTCCCAGTGTCTTTGGCTTTGGCCTGGGGTGGGGGTGGAGTCCACAAAGCCTGTATGGAATTAGCTTTAGGACATCCTTTTCCCCCTAACAATTCAACATCATATTTTTCATATTAGCCATACTGTTACATGTAGCTCTACAACAGTGTTGTTTCAGGGCTTGCAAAAGTGTTTCTCTAGTTCCATCCTTCTGAGCCTGTGCCCGCTGTCCAGGAACAATCAAGGGGGGACAAGGAGCCAGTAGTTTGGTGGTAACATGGGCAGAATTAGGATGTGGAGGACAAGGTGTTATATGGCACAAAGGAATCTTGGACACCAGGGCTAATGAGAAGCAGGTTTCGTTGACTCAGTGTATCCGCATCCAAAGGCTGAGCCCTGTTTGTAGGAAGTCAGGGGTTTATATGCACTCAGTTTCCACAAGGCTTTGGGTGGGTTTGCATTAGCAGCTACACATTGTCAGATAAGCTACACATCGTCAGATATGATGTGGCTACATTCCTAGACATGAGTTATATAGTTGCATACCAAGGAGTAAAGGGTCAGTAGTCAGGGGACACACCCCAGGTCCATTCTGCCTCATGGCGGTACATGGTCTAACAAGAAGCAAGATTCATATCAGGAACTAAATGGCATACCAGGAACTGAGCAAAAGGTTGTTACTAAGACCCCCAGCTGCTTATCTCAGGTCACCATGCTTCAAAGTTGTCCATCCATGTCAAGGGAAGGGGAGGTGGTATGGGAAGAGAAGGAATGCAACAGCTCTCCCCACCTGGATCTCTAAACTTGGACTTGACTTTCCAGATTGTTAGAAATACATATTTATTAAGTCGGGAACCTAGAAAATATTTCCTAAAGTATTATGAAAAGTTAACAGAACTGGAGTAATATTAAAATACGGCCAGAGAAAGCCACTCCGGAAAAAGCTTCTTTACTGTCCTCCTTAAACTGAATTTGGCCTTTGGACTGGGCCAGATCCTAGAAGTAACAATGGGAATATCCTGTTTGAAAGGCGTGATAAAGTGAACTTTCACCTACTTTTACTCTGTGACTTGACCATTTTTACTTTGCCTCCTTCATCCATTACCTCATCCTTTTTACCTCCATTAGAACAGCATCCCACGCTCTCCACCCCTCCCCCCCACTGCACCCCAGTCCCTCCTCGGACACGTCTTGGGTTTCTGGCTAAATCCATGTACCAGAACTGCAATTCCCTATTCCCGAATAAACTCATTTCGGTTTGCTGCTAACCTTGCAGTTCTCTTACTGAGGGCTAGCACGGTTCCAGTCAGTATCCAAACATAAAGCATTTGGCCGCCACTTGTCCTTTCGACCGCGCCTTCAGCAGGGTGGGCGAGCCCTTTCCTGAACGCCCACTCTTTCCTCTAACCCTATTGTTACAGCCGGAATGTCTGCAATGTGGCTATCCGCCTACCTCCGCTTTCCCTGTGGCCTTTCCACCTCCCCATCGCTTCCCACTAGCCAGGGCTCTCTATTCTGACAGCTCAGTGGACGCCCAGACGGCACGAAGACGCCCGGGCGACGCCTGGAAGCGACGCTCCGACCCAGGCACTTCCCGCGGGACGCGCTCACGCGCAAGCCCCGCCCACGCCCCGGCGGGCCCCGCGGCATCCTGGGACTTGGAGTCCTGGCCCGGCCGCACCTCCAGCAAGTCTCCTCCTCCAAGCCGCCTTCAACCCTCGGGCGTCGTGACGTCGCGTACCTCCCGAGCCTGGCCTCCTCCCTCTTTCTTCCCTGGAGAAGCTCAGCCCGGACTTCGGAAGGCCTTTTACGACACTGGGTCTCGGAGTTGTCTCGGCGCCGGGTCCACTTTTCGGCAAAGTGACGTGGACGTCAACAGCAATGGCGGAAGGAGAAGAGGTCCTGCCGCTGCCAACGACGAGCGGCGACGGCTGGTGAGTGAGAGCCCGGGGCTGATTCTCACGGCCCGTGTATTTTTCCTCCTCCTCAGCACCTCGCTGCCTCCTGAGGCCGGGGCAGGCGCCGGCGTGGAATGAGAAGGCGGTTCTGGGTAAAGTCTAGCGCCCTGCCCCGCCCCCTCTGTCGGCCAAGCCCCCTCAGCCAGTCCGGGCCCCCCGCCAGCCCCTTTCTGCCTTGGGGGCTAAGTCCAGACCCAGAGGGAGAGGGGTGGCGTCCAGATGCTGGGCCTTACTTCGGTCTGTCCCCTTCGTCCACCGGTATCCAAAAGGGGCTGGAGAGGTGGCCTCGCGGCTGGGTTTGGCCAGAGTCCCTGCCGCGAGAGTTGCAGTAGGCTGGTTTGGCAGGAACTTTCTGGGATGCATTTCAAAAGGCACTAGAGTACATTTGGAAGAAAGACCACTTGAAATTAGCTCCGCGACCTTTGCCTGTGAGTTCAGAGGTTGAGCGGTACACCCAAAGAGGATCCCTCCCACGTAGTTGAGATATTTTTATTCTCGTTCTTATTTTTCGTTTCGCGTTCCAGCAGTTCCCATTTTTCTTCGCTTTCAAGTTAGTCATTTTCCTTCCTATCACCCCCGAAACTCTGTTTTCATAGCTTTGAAACTCTGTTTTCAAAGCTTTGAACCTTTGTATGCTTACCTAATTTATACTTGGGGTTGTGGGGAGGACCTTCAGTAACTCTTACATTCAGGTTGTTCGACCAGTGTGGTTAATCTTTGGGGAAGGTTCCTGCTTTTGAATCTATTGATTTTCCTATTACACTTTCAGGGGCAACGTCGTGGGGTGGGGGGGCGGGAACGTTTAGAGGCTTGTCGAATCATTATTGTTCGTCTTAGTGCCTTGCCCACGTGTATTAGATAGACAGTTTTAGATTTGCTGGATTATATTGTATGCATACAGTTCACTGGCAGTCAGTTTGCTTAAAAGTAATACAGGTTGATGAGGACTTTCATCTCTGAGGGGAAAAAATGGAAATCTTTGAAAGGAATAGCAGATATAGTCACCTATATTTAGTAATTTAATAATGTATACTCAGAAATCAAACTCTTCACAGACTTCAAACTTAATCTTTAAGCCTGTACTCTTTAAGATGTAGGAGGAAAACTTAAGATGCCCTACATGTAGTTTCTTTGCTCAGTTTATGTTGGAGTTGGGGAACTGTGACAGGTACACACAGCAAACAGCAAAGTGAAACTGATTCATTTCTTTAGGAATGTTAATAAAATTGTTATGAAAGTTCAGGGGGGGGGCAGAAACCACTTCCTTTTGGTGTTACTGGGGAAAGCTTCATGGAAGCAAAGGTATTTGAGTCAGGCCTTGAAGAGTAAGTTTTAGACCATCACTGTTCATAGAAGTGTAATGTGAGTCCCATTTGTAATTTAAAGTTTTCTAGTAACCACATTAAAAACTAAAAAGAAACAGGCAAATGCTGGGAACCAGCCTCCGGCAAAATGTCGTGTCAGGGGTTCCTGAAAGGATGAGACGGCCTGGGCGACATGTTAAGGGGCTGAGGGGAACGGGATGAGGCAGTGAGGAGACACTGACACTGGATGAGGTGCAAGTATCTTCTGCCGAGAGACTCAGCAGGTCTTTATTTATTCATTTTTAGTAAGCAGGAAAAGAAAATACATTATCATGTGTAAAGCAGAAACAATTAGTGTTATTCCCATGGACTACTGGCTCCTACGGGTCCCAGCTAGACGGTAGCCTTCAAGGTTAATAGATAAAAAACCAAACCTTACACTAAAACTTATTATTTCAGCTAGACAATTACCTAAGACAGTTGATAGCCGCCACTACATCCCTATCAGCTAAAGCCTAAACATCAGAAGACTCTTCTATTCATATGGCCTTCAGCCGGAGACCAGCTGCTTCTCAGATATCAGAACTTTTTCTACCTAGAAACTTCTTAACACAGTTAACTTCATTTAAAAACTTTCCTAGGAAACTTCTAAATAAAAAGGGACTTCTAAAAAAGCAAAAGAAGGACTTACTATAATAGTTGTGCTGGATTGCTTGTCAGATATGTACAATAAATTGTCTCCCATTGTCAAGTGGGCCAAATTGTTTAGTAACTAATTTTCTAACCAGATAATTTTCCATGCCTTTTATTTGCAGTATACTGATACATATAATTTATTGCCTAATGTACTTTCTGATAAATTTTTCTCCTTTTATGACCAAAAACAAAAAATGAAGGGATATTAAATCTTCAGCCCCATGGTGTGAGGCGCAAGGAATCTTCAGCCCCACAGTGTGAGGCTCTTTAGCTTCAGCCCCATGGTCTGAGGCCCTTTGACTTAGCTGCTTGCCAGTGTCTTATCTGGCTGGGGCAGCAAGGCCCCCTGCAGCAGGCAAAATTAACTTTATACCTAAAATATTATTTGTGGCTCGTGGCTAACATTGGGTAGTGTAGAGTCAGATTAAGAAATGGGAAAGGCCTCTCTGAATGGAGTAACATCATAAATAATGACACAACAAGAAAATTAATAATTCGGCCTCTCTGGTGGCGCAGGGGTTAAAGTCTCAACACTATCAAGCAATCACCAGCCCTGTGGCATGAGTTCTGCTTGAGTTCCCTCCCCTGAGTTTAATCCCTGGCCTGGGAACTAACCTACAAGGTGCAGCAGACCTGACCTGTCTTGCCTGCAACTCCCCTCAGCAGTGTATTTCAGTAGATCCACCTGTTCTGCTCCCCACACTGTCTGTGAATCCTCTCACCTCTTGCACCTCTGGCCTATGCCCCAATTCTTGTATGCATAAATAAATAAAAATACATCTTTTTTTTTTTTTTTTAAAGGAAGCTAATTTGTTTGGAGAATAATAATAAGCATTTCATGAAATTTGCTATTTTGGAAGAGTGAATTGTTGGATCACAAACTGTAATCTGATCAAAGGCCGGGAGCGGCAGAACAAGATATTGAAAAGAAAAAAATATAGTCATTGGCAAAAAAAAAAAAAAAAAAAAAAAAAATCCAGGAGGGGAAGTGTTTCTAGAATTAAATTGTCTTTGAGGAGGTCTTAGATTAGAAGGATTGTGAGCATGTGTCTGGTTCACGGGGACAAGAAACACAGCTAGGAGGGTTGCTGCATATACTTTCTTTTAGAAGGTGACCTCTTCTATGGTTGCTGTGTTATTGGTATGACTTTCCATTTTTGCTCTTTGTATTTTCATGAACGGTAGAACCCTGAGGTGTTTTGTGATTTCTACTACCCATCTATTCTCTTCTAATCTTTTCCCCTTTTGTCTACTTACTCCACTCATTGGTTCCCTAGAAATAGAGTCAGGAATGACATAGCTTGATTAAAGCCTCTCCTCTTAGAATGCTTAGTAAATGAGTTGTTATATAATTGGGGAGGGAGGTTTACTCTTTTTTCAGAAAGTGCTATCACATTTTTAAGTTTTTCAGATGGAAATTTTTCTGAAATGTGTTACATATCTCATTGCCTAACCTAAAATTCATTTACAAATGTAAGTGTATAAGAATAAAACTAGGTCCTTGTCCTCAAGGAATTTGTGATCTAGTTAGAGGAGGCACACTTTGGAAACATCAATTGCTATTACACTTCTGTAATACAATGAAACTTTTAGGGCCTATGTAGGCAAACTGGGAAGATTTGTTACTATATTAAGTGACCTCATATAGCCATCACTTGTTGAGATTGTTTTTTTAAGTTTTCCCCTTTTTCTTTCTTGGTTGTCAGCAGTATCTCCTAGTTTGTTCCTAATCTGTGAAACTAGCTAACAAAACTTTATTAAAGTTGTGTTTTCATCTGCAAAAAGGTTCAGGATGGAACCTGAATATCTTACAAGTACGAGATGTCACCTTTACTGACTGGTTTTCACTTACGTTCTAATTAGAGCCTCTCAAGATTTAAATGTGCGCTGGGATTGCCTGTGCATCTTAAAATGCAGATTCTGATTCAGTAGATATGCTTGGGACCTGAGATTCTGAATTTATGACTTACTAGCTCATAGGTGATTCTGCTGGTTTCTTAGCAAGGTTATAGATAATATAAAATGAGTTGATCAGAGGAATTTATCTTTCTATAGTATATATTAAATGTTGTATCACCTAATCTTTATTCTGTAATCCATCATTTATCTGACTCCAATGTTTTTGTGGGTTCTGTAATTGTCTGCTAGTATAATGACTCTATGAAACATTTTTCTGAGGCTGAATTTAGCAAGTATTCATCATTCATTTAGCAAACAATTAAATTCTGGTTATATTCAAGCCACTATGTAGTGCTTTAGAAAAATATGAAACAGATTTAAGGCCAAAATTGATCATCATTCTGCTGTGCTTGGGCACTTTAATTTTTCCATTATTTTAATCCTAGGAATAGTACATGAAGATATCATATGATGGTACCTGAATACTAGTGTTTTGGGAAATTACATATTCTAGCAGAGTAGAATAGGACTGTAAAGCTTGAGAAGGACTGTTGTTTGATGTGACTTGCAGGGGCAGGAATGGGCCACAGTGCAGGTTCTCTGATCCAGCAGACCTGGGTAAAGGAGGAGTCCTGGAGCCCTCAGTGGCTTTTCAGGCTTTTATTGGGATTTACCAGGTACATGGCAGGCAGGGGTACTGGGGGGCCAGGAGGCTGGCAGTCCTCCCAGCCCCCAGCAAATCCTCACTCTATCTGGGCTCTGTCGTTATCTCTGCTTCTCTTCTTCTCTAGGCTTCTGCTGGTGTCCGGGTGACGCCGCCCTTAAAAAGCGCAGTCTTAGCCCAGGTGAATCCCATCTACCTATGCCCACACCCTACTCCAGGTGCCCGCCATCAGGCATGCATTCAGGACCACAGGGTTTCATCATCTATCCTAATGGTGGGAGGGCAGAAAAGCCTGATATTTTTACCTTACCCTGCAGACTTATTTAGATAATGAGAATTACACGTGGAAAACAAATCAGGCTCTTATGTTAGGCTCCTTAGATACATTTGCTTCTTGTGGAAAGGCAAGAGCAGTAAGTTAGCATTCAGATAAAAGAAAACTTAGTTCCTGACATTTAATGTGTATTTGTTTTTAAGAGTCTGTCTAACCTTTTGACCCAACCTGAGCAAATGATGACTAAATGAATTATTTCAAATTTCCCTTTTTCTTGATGATTAAAGGAGTTTCTTATTGTTAAGCTGACATAGCATCTCATAGATGAGTAGGAATGCATTAGTATATGCGCTTCTTATTTTAAAAGTTTTTACATAAAACTTACTGCTATGGTGTTATTTAATAATTTCAGCAAGAAGGTGTAAGACGATACTATATACTTGCTCACAACTTATATATAATACCTCATTTGGCACTTAGAGCAAGTCAGTGAAAAGGGAAGTTACGGAATATTATTACCTTTTTAGAAATGAGAGGGAAGACTTACAGTGGTCAAATAAAAGATCCAATTAGTGGAAAATCTGGTACTTAAACTCATGTTTCTTTAAACCCTGTGTTCTTTCTAAAGTTGATTGCGTACACATTATGTATTTCTTTTTTTTTTTTTTTTTTTTTTTTTTTAAATATTGAATTTTATTTTTATATTCCCCCATACAATTGCAAACGCCCCATTCTGACCCCAATCCTTTCCCTCCCGCCCCCCAGCCCCCAAAAAGTGTCTCTGGTTCATAGTTTTTTGTTGATTTTGATTTTCACTTTCTTATATTCATTTTCCTGGTCCCTTATTTAAGTTTTCTAGATTCCTGCTATGAGTGAGACCATCCGGTATTTTTCTTTTTCTTTTTGGCTTATTTCGCTGAGCATGATCCCTTCCAGCGCCATCCATGTTGCTGCAAATTGCATGTGTTTATCTTTTTTGAATGCTGAGTAATATTCCATGGTATATATGTACCACATCTTCTTGATCCAGTCATCTATTTTTGGGCATTTGGGCTGTTTCCAAAGCTTAGCTATTGTAAACAGTGCTGCTATAAACATAGGAGTGCAGGTGCTCTTTGGAATTGATGTTTCTGTGTCCTTTGGGTAAATACCTAGGAGTGGAATTGCTGGATCATATGGAAGCTCTATGTTTAGTAGGTCCAGAAATCTCCACACAGCTCTCCATAGTGGTTGGACCAGTTTGCACTCCCACCAACAGTGCACAAGAGTTCCTTTTTCTCCACATCCTCGCCAACATTTGTTGTTGCTAGTTTTTTTAATATGTGCCATTCTCACTGGTGTAAGATGGTATCTCATGGTAGTTTTGATTTGCATTTCCCTGATTACAAGTGATGTTGAACATTTTTTCATATGTCTGTTGGCCATTTGCATTTCCTCTTCAGAGAAGTTTCTTTTTAGCTCTTCTGCCCATTTTTTGACTGGATTATTTTCTTTGTTGTTGCTGAGTCTCATCAGCTCTTTGCAGATTTTTGTGATCAGTCCTTTATCATTAGTGTTGGGTGCAAAAATGTTCTCCCAGTTGGTGGGGTTTCTCTTTGTTTTTGTTATTGTCTCTTTTGCTGTGCAGAAGCTCTTTAATTTGATGTAGTCCCAGCTGTTTATCTTTCTCTTCACTATCACTGCTTTGGGTGATGTGTCTGTAAAGATGTCTTTGATGTGCAAATCCCGTAGTGTTTCGCCTATATTTCCTTCTATGTATTTTATGGTTTCAGGTCTTATGTCTAGTTCTTTAATCCATTTTGAGTTGATTTTTGTGTATGGTGTGAGGTAGTGGTCAAGCTTCATTCTTTTGCATGTAGCGACCCAGTTTTCCCAGCACCATTTATTGAACAAACTTTCTTTGCTCCAATGCATAGTCTTTGCTCCTTTGTCAAAGATTAGTTGACCATAAATCTGTGGGTTTATTTCTGGATTTTCTATTCGATTCCATTGGTCTGTATGTCTGTTCTTGTTCCAATACCATGCAGTTTTGATGATTATGGCTTTGTAGTATAGTTTGAAGTCTGGGAGTGTGATGCCTCCATTTCCTTCTTTTTTTTTCAGTAGAGCTTTGGCTATTCGGGGTTTTTGGTGATTCCATATGAATTTCATCAATAATTGTTCTATTTCTTTGAAGAATGCCATTGAGATTTTGATTGGAATAGCATTGAATCTGTATATTGCTTTTGGTAGGATGGCCATTTTAATAATGTTTATTCTTCCAATCCATGAGCAGGGGATGTCTTTCCATTTCTTTGTGTCTTCTTCTATTTCTTTTAACAGTGTTTTATAGTTTTCTTTGTATAGGTCCTTTACCTCTTTTGTTAGATTTATTCCCAAATATTTGATTTTTTTTGTTTCGATAATAAAAGGGGTGGTTTTTTTGATTTCTTCTTCTTCAGATTTATTGTTTGTGTATAGGAAGGCTACTGACTTTTGCGTGTTGATTTTGTATCCTGCCACTTTACTGAATTGATTGATGAGTTGAATTAGTTTTTCTGTGGAGATTTTGGGGTTCTCTATGTATATTATCATATCATCTGCAAATAGTGATAGTTTGACTTCTTCTTTTCCTATTTGGATTCCTTGGATGTCTTTCTCTTGTCTTATTGCTCTGGCTAGGACTTCCAGTATTATATTGAAAAGCAGTGGTGAGAGTGGACATCCTTGTCTTGTTCCAGATCTTAATGGAATTGCTTTCAGCTTTTCACCATTGAGAATGATACTGGCTGTTGGCTTGTCATAGATGGCCTTTATGATGTTGAGGTATGTTCCTTGTATCCCAAGAATTTCAAGGGCTTTTATCATGAATGGGTGTTGCACTTTGTCGAAAGCTTTCTCAGCATCTATTGATATTATCATATGGTTTTTATATTTCTTTTTGTTGATGTGTTGGATAACGTTGATTGATTTTCGGATGTTAAACCATCCTTGTGCCCCTGGAATGAATCCAACTTGGTCGTGGTGAATTATCTTATGGATACATTGTTGGATTCTGATAGCTAAAATTTTATTGAGGATTTTTGCATCAGTGTTCATTAGGGAGATTGGCCTATAGTTTTCCTTTTTTGTGTTGTCCTTATTCGGTTTTGGTATTAGTGTAATATTGGCTTCATAGAACGTGTTTGGTATTGTCCCTTCCTTCTCAATGTTTTGGAAGAGTTTGTGAAGGATAGGCACTAATTCGTCTCTGAATGTTTGGTAGAATTCATTTGTAAATCCATCAGGTCCTGGGCTTTTGTTTTTGGGGAGGTTTTTAATTACCATTTCAATTTCGCTGCTTGTAATTGGTCTGTTTAGGTGTTCTATTTCTTCTTTATCTAGCTTTGGGTGATTGTAGAGTTGTAGGAATTTGTCCATCTCCTCTAGATTGTTGAACTTGTTTCCATATAACTGTTCATAGTAGTTACTGATTATTCTTTGATTTCTGCTGTGTCCGTTGTGATTTTCTCCTCTTTCATTTATGATCCTGTGTATTTGTGCTTTCTCCCTTTTTTCCTTTGTGAGCCTGGCTAGGGGTTTGTCTATTTTATTTATTTTTTCAAAGAACCAGCTCTTGGTTTCATTGATCTTTTGGATTGTTTTTTTAGTTTCAATTTCATTTATTTCTGCTTTGGTTTTTATTATTTCTTTTCTTCTACTGGTTCTGGGGTTTTTTTGTTGTTCTTTTTCTAGATCTTTGAGCTTCGAGATTAGGTTGTTTCTTTGAGTTCTTTCTTGTTTTTTGATGTGAGCTTCTATTGCTATATATTTTCCTCTTATTACTGCTTTTGCTGCATCCCATACATTTAGGATATTGGTGTCCTCCTTGTCATTCAATTCAAAGAATTTTTTAATTTCTTCTTTGATCTCCTCGTTAGTCCAGTGGTCTTCCAGTAATGTGGCTTTTAATCTCCATGAGGTAGGATAGTTCCTTGCCTTCTTTTTATGATTTATTTCTAGTTTGATGCCTTCGTGGTCAGAAAAGATGGTTGGTATGATTTCAATCTTGGTGTATCTGTTGATGTTTGTCTTGTGCCCCAGTATGTGATCGATCCTGGAGAATGATCCGTGTGCGCTTGAGAAAAATGTGTACTCCATTTTTTTTGGGTTTAGTGTTCTATAGATGTCTGTTAAGCCCAAATGCTCTAGGTCCTTATTTAGAGCTTTAGTTTCTTTACTTATTTTTTGTCTTGTTGATCTATCCATTGTTGATAGTGGTGTGTTGAAGTCTCCCACTACATATGTGTTTTCTCTGATGTCTGTTTTCAGAGAGGACAACAGTTGTCTGATATATTTTGGTGCTCTTTCGTTTGGTGAGTATATGTTAATGAGTGTTATTTCTTCTTGAAGTATTGTCCCCTTAATCATAATGTAGTGACCATTGGGGTCTCTTTTTATTTTTTTGAGTTTGAAGTCTGTTTTATCTGATATAAGTATAGCTGTTCCTGCTTTCTTTTTTGGCCCATTTGCTTGTAGGATTGTTTTCCATCCTTTGACTTTGAGCCTATTTTTATCTTTTGTAGCTAAATGTGTTTCCTGGAGACAGCAAAAGGTTGGGTTTTGTTTCTTAATCCAGGCTGCAACTCTGTGTCTTTTTATTGAAGAGTTTAGTCCATTTACATTTAGAGTTAATATTGATATGTTAGCATCTGTATTTGCCATTATGTTTGTCTTTCCTTTGATTTTATTTATTTATTCTTTTAATAACTTTTTTTTTTTTTGGTCTTCTTTCGTTGTTATTCGTCCTCTGAGGTTCTGGCTTTAGGATTCCTTGTAGTATTTTTTGGAGTGGGGGTTTAGTCGCAATGAAATTCCGGAGTTTCTCTTTGTCTGGGAAGGTCCATATTCTTTCTTCATGGAGGAAAGAGAGCTTTGCGGGATAGAGTATTCTTGGTTGGCATCTGTTTTCTTGGAGTCTGTTGACTATGTCCCTCCACTCTCTCCTTGCCCGTAGTGTTTCTTCAGAGAAGTCTGATGTCAGCCTGATTGGTTTTCCTTTGAATGTTATCTGTTTCTTCCCTCTTGTCAGCTTCATTATTTTTTCCTTGTCCTGGATTCTTGGGAGCTTTACTATTATGTGTCTTGCTGTGTTTTTCCTTTCGTCGTGGAAGTTTGGTGTTCTTCTTGCTTCTTGTATATCAATTTTCAGCTCCTTCTTCTCATTTGGGAAGTTCTCTTCAATTATATCCATAAATATTTTCTCTGTTCCTACATCTCTCTCCTCTCCTTCTGGAATTCCTATAACTCTTATATTTCCTTTCCTCATGGAGTCAGATAGTTCCCGAAGTCTTTCTTCATTCTTTATCCTTCGTACTTCTCTTTCCTTTTCTGTTTTGGTTCTTTTTATTTCTGTGTCTTCAAGATTACTTATTCGTTCTTCCATTTCATCTATTCTGCTTTCATTGCTTTTCCCAGAGTTCTTTAGTTCCTCCATTAATTCTTTGATCTCCTGCATTTCTCTTACTTCCCTCTTTAGGGACTCAATTTCCTTCTTCTGATCTATCACTTTTTTAATCATGGCAATTTTAAATTCTCTTTCTGGAAGGCTCAGAAGTTCTTCCAAGTTGCTGTCGTTGCAATCTGGGGAGTGGTTTTCTTTTTGTGGTGTGCTTCTTTCCTGAGGAGTTTTTAGGTTGCGTGTGGTTCTTCTACTCCCTACTGTCTGTTTTCTAATTTGTCGTATGCGTTGGGACACTGTGTTGCTCGGACTGACTGACATCTTGGGTGAACTTCTCCGCTCCCCTCTGGCTCTTCCAGGAGCCATCTCTGTCTTCTGGGGGAGCTTTCTGCTGGTTTTAGGCAGTTTTTACTGAAGAAATGTCCCTGTTCTCAAATGGCGAAGCGGGATGCAGTCCCTGCGCCTCCGGTTTCAGGCACACTCTTCTGCGCACCCGGTCTGCCCCGGACGTGGGTGCCTGCTCCCTCTGTGGGCTCAGACTGCTGGTCGGAAGGGGCCTGGCGTGGAATAACTTCCCGGCTGGCCACTGGGTCCTCCAGAAACCTGCCCTTTTCAAGCAGTCTTAAGAAATGTCCTGTTTTATAGGGTGTTAGTGACTTTTTTTTTTCCTGGTCGCTAGGTGGCGCCAGAGATCTCTCCTATTGTCCTTGGGGGGCTGTTTTTCGCCTCCCCCCACCCCGTGGGACAGAGAACAGAGCGGGAATGGTAGGGTACACCTCAACAGCTTTGGGGTGCTGTGTCTGCCTTGTGCCCCACCGTCGTGGAGAAACCACGCCCCGAATTTTCGTGCCCCGGGTCTCAGTTCAAAGCCCTCAGTTCCAGGACGCGGGCTGTAGCCCAGTTCAGTGGCGCGGGAATGGCGCCTTTTGCACCGCTCCCGTACCTGGGCGCCTGGTTCCTGCTCACTCAGGGAGGGACCTTCACCTCAGTGAGGACCTCCTCGCGTCTCCCCGCAAGCCTAGGTCATCTCCCCGCAAGCCTAGGTCGCAGGCGCGGGGACCTGGGCAGCCGCGATCCAGGTCTGCACTTGCTTTTCAAGCGCGCCGAGCGAGCCGCTTTCCCGCGCCAGCTTACCGGCAGCCCGGGCTGTGTGCGCGTCTCCCGGGGTCTTTGTTCTTCTCTAATGGCGCCCGGAGCCGTTCGCTCGCTGGCGCGGCGAATCCTGCAGGGTTCGCCTCAGCTCCCGTTCACGGGGTGTGGTGGCTGCAATAGTTCCTTTCCACTCACAGTCCCGCTTGCTGCGTCGTTTGTTCTT
Organism: Talpa occidentalis; assembly: GCF_014898055.3. Lineage (NCBI taxonomy): Eukaryota > Metazoa > Chordata > Mammalia > Eulipotyphla > Talpidae > Talpa > Talpa occidentalis. The sequence goes on along the minus strand of NW_023604295.1, from coordinate 61,574,627 downwards.
GTGGGCCGTTTTGGTTTGTTGTTTCCTCCTCTCTGCCGGTCGGAGAGTGCCGCCTCTGTGGGCGGGGGAGGGGAGCAGGGTTCTGCGCTTCCCTCCCTTCTAGTCCTCTTTTATGGCCACTTTCTTCTTCGGGCAGTTCGCTGGCGTCACCCGTTTATCTTCCGTGTCCCAGTTCTCACTGGGACCTGCCGCTTTTCCTCCCTATTCACTTTTTTTAATGGGAGATCTTACTCGCAGCGTCTCCTCGCCGCCATGTTGCTCCCCACATTATGTATTTCATATATACTTTAACAGACACCTAGAAAGAACCAAATTAAAAATACACTAATCCTATTTTAGTTACCCAATATAAGTGGCATCATAATAGTATTTGCCCTTTGTGATTCATTTATTTCACTTGGCATTTGTCTTCAGGATTCTTGTTGTAGCATGTATTATAAGGCTGACTAATATTCCATTGTATGTACCACATTTTGTTTATCTTTTCATCTATCCATGGGAATTTGGGTTGCTTCCACTTTTTGGCTATTTTGAATAATGCTGCTATGAACATGAATGTACAAATATCTCTTTGAGTCTCTGCCTTCAGTTCTTTTGGTTATATAACCATAAGGGGACCTGCTAGATTATATAGTAATTATGTTTAACTTTTTAAGGAACTGCCAGTCTTTTCCATAGTGGCTGAGCTATTTTACATTCCTACCAGCAATGCATAGGGCTTCTAATTTCTCCATATCTTTGCCCTTTTTTGATACTAGCCATTCTAATCATATGAGGTATAGTATTTCATTGTAGTTCACATACAAGTTTTTGTGTGAATGTATATACCTAGGAGTAGAATCGCTGGTTCATATGATAATTTTATATTTAACATTTTGAAAATCTGTCAAACTGAATTCTAAGATGGCTGTGCCATTTTACATTCCTACCAGCAATATCTGAGGGTTTCAGTTTCTCCACATCATTGCCAACACTTGTTTTTTTTTTTTTTATTTTTTATAGATTTTTTTTTTAATAGAGGCATGTTTTATTTATTTATTTGTTTGTTTTGTTTATACATACACTGGGTACAGTCAGAAGAGCGGGAGGGTGAGAGAATTCACCAGAGCCAGAGTGGGGAGCAGAGCAGGCAGAAGGACCGAAGTACACTGCTGAGGGGAGCAGCGGGCGGCAGGAGAGGTCTGCGCACCAGGTGGGACCCTCCTCCGGTGGCCTGGGAGCAGCCGGGGATTGAACCGGAGCCGCAGAGGCCTCGGGCAGCTTCACAACCCAGCGCTCAACCGCTGCGCCACCGGGGAGGCCCGCCAACACTTGTTATTCGGTCTTTTTGATGTTAGCTATCCTTGTGTGGAGTGGTATCTCATTTGTGGTTTGGGTTTGAATTTCCCTAAATGGTTAATGATTTTGAAATTCTTTTCGTGTATTTACTTACCATTTATGTGTCTATTTTGGAGAAAGAATAGTTATATATCTTAGAAAGTTCAAATTAACGGGCCTCCCCGGTGGCGCAGCGGTTGAGCGTTGGGTTGCGAAGCTGCCCGCGGCCTCTGCGGTGCCGGTTCGATCCCCGGCTGCTCCCCGGCCACCGGAGGAGGGTCCCACATGGTGCGCAGACCTCTCCTGCCGCCCGCTGCTCCCCTCAGCAGTGTACTTTGGTCCTTCTGCCTGCTCTGCTCCCCACTCTGGCTCTGGTGAATTCTCTCACCCTCCCGCTCTTCTGACTGTACCCAGTGCTTGTATAAACAAAACAAACAAACGAACAAAACAAAATAAATAATAAAAAAAAAAATGCCTCTATAAAAAAAAAAGAAAGTTCAAATTAAGGTGAAGGTTTTGGTATTAGAAAGGAAGTAGTGAGCATAAGGAGAATAGTCCTTATGGAGTGGTGGGGTCAACGAGGGAGGAGAAATGATGGAGAGGTGTGGTAAGAGAGAGGGGGTTAAGTGAAAGATGAGGGAGATTTGGCAGCATTTATTGTTGAGAATTCTTCCCCCAAACTGTGTTGTGTAGGGAACAACCAAAAGTTGGTAACTAGATGGAATGGAAAGTTTGAAGTTTTTGTGGTGGTTGTTGATGTTATTTCCAGTGGCAAAGTTGAGCATAATTGGTTCAGAGGAAAAAGCTGAGGAGAAACAGAAGTGGAAGGTGAGAGAGAGGGGATAGTTCGGGGCATGTTACTCCAGAGGAGTTGAGAAGACCTAGGTGAAGTTATCAGTCTTAAATACGTGTTCTGATTTTGAATGTTCTGCTTTTGTTTATTTAAAAGTGAAAAGAAACGTGGTTTACGGGCCTACCCTGGTGGCCCAGCGCTCAAGGGCTGTGCTGAAAAGCTGCCTGCAGCCTCTACAGCACTGGTTTGATCCCCGGCCACCGGCAAGGGTCCCACATGGCGCAACAGACCTCTCCTGCCGACTGCTGCTCCCCTCAGCAGTGTATTTCGTCAGTCTGCCTGTTCTATTCCCCGCTCTGGCTCTGGTGAATTCTCTCACCCTCCCGTGCTTCTGACTGTACCCAGTGCTTGTATAAATAAATAAATAAAAAAATCTTAAAAAAAAAAAAAGTAAAAAGAAATTTGGTTTACAGGAAGCAAAATTCTGTTTGAGTTAACTACCTGTCTCTTAAGAGGAACTTGATTCTTTTATGAATTATTTAACTGCACTATTTTCAGCTCTTCTACTACTTTTACAAGCACTATTGTAATTTTGAAGGTCTGATAGTCAACCTTTGAATATCTTGTTCAGAAAATAACATTATTTCTAATTATTTAGTTTGTGAGAAGTGCCTTTTACTACTTACGGTGGAGCATTTTCTGATCTACAAAGGAAATCTTAATCATAGTTGTACTCCTGGAGACTAAGTTTATGGTTCTCTGGGGACAGGGCAGCATCAAAGAATACAACAGCAGCTGTATCAACAGAGATTTGCTTGTGCCTTATGATTTGAAAAGTACTTTGAGGACTGGACTTTTTGCCATCAAAGACTAACTTTGTTGTCTGAAATACTAAGGAATTTTGCAAAATTACTTTAAGAAGAAACCAGGATTTTGCACTGAAATTGGAAAAAAAATTTTGTTGTTGTTCGTTTGGTGAAATGCTTCCATTTGAGTAAATGGCTTTTCAGTTTATTTATATTTTTAAGTCATTAAAAAGTGTGGTATTTATTGATCAAAGAGTCTGTACAATTTTCTCTTTCATGGATACAAGCAATCTAAATTTTAACGGGCTGCTCTGTACATCTTGGCCAAAAAAGAATAAATCAACCTCAATTTTTATCAACTATAGATCTGAGCTGTTTCTCAAAAGTAGAATTAAAAAAAAAAACAACAACTCACATGTAAAATGTTTGAAACAGGGCCTCCCTGGTGGTGCAAGTGGTTAAGCATCGCACTATGAAGCAGTTCGCAGCCTCTGCAGCACAAGTTCGATCCCCAGCCAGGGAGCAACCCACATGGCGAAGCATACCTCTCCTGTCTTGCCCACAGCTCCCCTCAGCAGTGTATTTCAGTCAGTCTGCCTGTTCTATTCCCCACTCTGTCTCTGGTGGGTCCTCTCACCCCCCCCCCATATCTCTGGCCTATACCCCAGCTTTGTATGCATAAATAAATAAATCTTTAAATAAAATAAAATAAAATGTTTGAAACAGTGCCTGGCACAAAGTTAGTAACTGCATAAAGTGTTAGTCTTTACAGCTACCTTCAATGCTGCTATTATTATGACTTCTTAGTGCTGTCAGTCTGCTTGCCCTGTCTTCTTTTTTTAAATTTCTTTAATTTACGAAAACAGCTAAGCCTCTTTAGAACTACATACATAAGAATAGTAAATTAGCTCTGTGAAGCCTGAGATACCCTTCCAAGAAAACAAAATGCTGTACATGCCTTGGCAATATAGTTTGACTACTAAGAACCTTTTTTTCTTAGACACAGCATTTTATAGGACATGCTTGTAAGTTATTCTTGCATAAGAAAAGGAAAAAAAAGAACTAAAATTTATCTTAATAAATAGGACTTGTTTTTTAGGGAAAAAGACCTTGAAGAAGCTCTGGAAGCAGGAGGTTGTGATCTTGAAACTTTGAGAAATATAATTCAAGGAAGACCACTACCTGTTGATCTGAGGGCCAAAGTTTGGAAGGTAACGAGACATTAAAATAAATAAAATGTAATCACTTAAGGTTGGTGTTTAATAACATTTTCAGCTGTTTCAGTTGCAGAAAAATTATAAGATGAGAAATCTAAAACGTTTAAAAGCATAACAATTTTACTAAATATGTGTTTCTGTGGTGTTTGGTATGTTTGACAATTTAGGTTTTAACAGACCATGTTTTCTTTGGAGCCACTAGAAGTAATTTTTTTTGAACTCTGTTTAGTGAAATAGGGAATAAACCAGTGAGCAAAATAGGATATATAAATGCAGATATGGAATGACGTTAGTTATGTTTGAAAAATGGGGCAGGGAATGTAGGTCTCTGGGTGTTGGAATTACAGATTTTCCTTTGCTTTACTTCCTTTAAGTTACTCTCCAGTGCATGTGTGTGGTCACTTTTTAATTTTAAATTAAAGGTCTTATGATTACAGAAGAAATATTTATGTTTGTGAAAACATATATAAGCAAAGGATAAGATAAAAAAATTAACTATTACCTGTCAATTATAGGTAAAACACACAATAATGCCTTGACTTTTTCCCATCTGCATGTATACAAACATATATATGTAATAAAAATGGAATTATAACTGTACATAGCATTCTATATGTTTTATTATAGAAATTTAAAACACATACAAAAGTAGAGAGACTTGACAATGAGCCCCCATGTACCCATCACTTAACTTTAACTGTTATCAACGTTTAGCCCATATTGTTTAATTAGTATTCTCATCTCTTCCTCTCTACCCACCCACTGGGTTATTTTAAAGCAAATCCTTGGTAGCATACTAAAAAAATTCAGCATGTAAGTCTGAAAGGTAAAAGCTTTTAAAATAGCCTTAATACCATTAAACTTAAAAGAATAATAATTCCTTTATGTGTTCTTACATTGCTGAAAAGGCAGGGACCCTCTCTGTCTCATTTATAAGGGCACTAATCCCTTTTATGAGGGTTCCACTCTCATGACTAATCACCTCCCAAAGCCTTCACCTCCAAACACTATCACAGTGAGGGTTAACTTTCAACATAATGAATTTGGGGGGGGGTGGAGAGGAAACAGTTCAGTCTATACTATTGATGATATTTGCTTGAAATAAATTTACACATAATTATTTCAATTTTTTCTGTGAGTCATTCTGTTTAGTGGATTAACATGAAGTAAAATTTAATGTAGGAAGATTTAAAATAATTGTGTTACTTCATTGTAATATTACTAAAGAAAGGTTCAGCTCAGGTGGAGTGTAAATCTGTTACTTTGTGATTTTTGAAGTCTACATTATTATTCCTATATTCAGGACTTTCCACTATTACAGCACATTTTTCTAGAATGAGATATGAAACTCGTTGCTTTTTAAATTTTTCTTCCAGATTGCACTAAATGTTGCAGGAAAAGGCGATAGTTTGGCATCATGGGATGGTATTTTAGATTTGCCAGAACAGAACGTTATTCACAAAGATTGTCTAGAATTTATTGGTAAGTTTAATAATTGTTTTCAAACAGTGAACATTTTTGAGTAGAGGAATAACTGTTTAGTAGAATTATCTTGTTTTGATGTGGGATAAAGTGAATTTATAAGTATTGGTAAATAGTTTTTGAACTTTTTAAATTCTTAGAAAATGATTTCTAGTATTTTAAGAAAGAAAGCCCAACTTTCAATGTTTCTTTTGCATTAGATGTTAAATTCTTCAAATACATTTACAGTTTTGTTGCAGTTTGTAAATTGTATTTGTATAATTAAACAGCTATATGACAGTAAACAGTCCTCAAATTAAAGAAATCTTTGTTCTAAAAGTTTATCTATAAATCATAGGTCATTTACTGCTATAGAAACGCTATTGTAAGTCACGGATGAATAGGCTTCCAATAATTCCACAAGGGCTTTTTCAAGATTAAATGAATGTAGTTTATGTTTTTCTTTCTGAATTCATCTATAGTTCAGTGTTGTCTTTTCTTTTCTCTTTCCATCACATTTTAGTTAAGTGATTGATTAAATAAGCTTTTATATACTAACGACAGTAGAAATATTATTACTGATATGGACAAAGAGAAAGGAATTTGGTGGTAGAGAATGAATCCCTTACCCCCCCCTTGCCAATGCTCTAAGTGGCAGCAGCCTATCTTGAAGTGCATGACAATCTGTTGTTTAGAAAATGCTTTTTTGTTTTTCCAAAATATGGGTTATGCTTCCTCTTTACTTCAGATTGTCCATTCTTATACTTACATCTATATTATTATTCACAGAGATTGTCTAGAGTTTATTGGTCAGGTATTGCTACGTTAATAAATACTGAATTGTTAGTAAATACTGAGTAAGTATAAGGAAAACTGTGCTTTCATGTAGTGTTACTTTGCACTTGTCATTCTGTAAACATATTAACTGTGTACTGTATGTTTGTGAACAAATGTTATGTCCAATAACTTAGCTTCTACCAGGCCCATGTTAACTTTATTTTGACATTTATTTTCTAGACCAGCTTTCAGTGCCAGAAGAGAAGGCAGCAGAATTATGTTTGGATATTGAATCTGTAATTACCTTTTATTGTAAATCACGTAATATTAAATATAGCACGTCCCTTAGCTGGATACATCTACTCAAACCATTGGTGCATCTTCAACTGCCACGCAGCGATTTATACAACTGCTTTTATGCTATCATGAATAAGTACATTCCCAGGTAAGATGTAATTTAGTTATGATAATTTTAAAAATGAATACAAATCTAGTTTGCTTTGAACTAAAATTGTTTTACTTTGGTGATAAAGTAAAAGGTTCAACATTTCCAGGATTTTCTAAGTCATAATTATTACTTGCATTTATTTTTATGGTTACAAATATTTTAAAAGGATTCTTTTTAGGAATATATGCTTCTTGAGTCTGTATATGTAGCATAACTCATTGGTGGCATCCATATTTTAATAAAAAAAAAAAGATTTATTTATTTATTTATACAAGCACTGGGTACAGTCAGAAGCACGGGAGGGTGAGAGAATTCACCAGAGCCAGAGCGGGGAGCAGAGCAGGCAGAGGGACCAAAGTACACTGCTGAGGGGAGCGGCGGGCGGCAGGAGAGGTCTGCGCACCATGTGGGACCCTCACCCAGTGGTAGGGGAACGAACCGGCGCTGCAGAGGCTGCTGGCAGCTTCGCAACCCAGCGATCAACCGCTGCGCCACTGGGGAGGCCCCATATTTTAATTTTTTACCTAAGGAGTAAAGGTAACATTACAGTGTCTAAGTGAGAGGTAAAGTTTTTGAATTGCTACCTTAAGTGAAGTGCTGGGGTAACAACTTGGATGTAATCCTAGAAATACAGGCAAGTATCCCACATCAAACAAGTGATTAGAAGTATACTGAGTATTTGGAAATTAAATATGGACTACTATGGGAATGTATAATTGGGTCAAACCTGACTTGCCCTAAATAGATATTTAAGTTGAGACCAGACCGGGGGTGGCGGTGGGGGAGGAGTGTGGTTGTGGGGGTGGGAAGGGTTGGAGGGGAGTGGCAATGTCAACACTTCTGAGACCAGAAAGAAGCTAGTCCTATTTGCATGCCTAACTAAACTCTTTGAGGAGGGCACTGGGCATCAGTGCTTGTTTAGAATTTCCCATTTGATTCCAGTGTGCAGTCAAGATAGAGAAATGCTATTCTGGAACTTGATTTAGTTGACTGAATACTGTCTTTACTATTTCCTGTGTGATAACACACTCTACTAGATGTAAGTGCTTTGTGCATTTTCTTATTTAAACAGTAACCACTATAAGGTAAGTATTTCTGGTTTACAACTGCAGAAACTGAGGCAAATAAAGAGGTAGATTAAATGAGTTATCCAGGTTTACATTTCTGGTGTGTGACTGAGTCAGGGTTTGATCTAAGTTCGAAAAGGATGCATGTGCTTTACTAATATTTTTCCCCACTCTGGTTGCTTGGTAGAATGAACCTAAAAACTTTTTCTGTTGTTAATAATTTTACCAAGAGATCATTCACGTATCATAAAATTCACCCTTTTAGCATGTACAATTTAGTGGTTTATAGTACAGTGACAGAGTTGTGAGACTCCAACTATAGTAAATTTTAGAACATGTTTGTTAGCCCCAAAAGAAACCCTGTACACATTAATAGACAACCCTCCATTTTACCCCAACAGTCAGCCCTACGTGGACATTAATCTACTTTTTGTCTCAATGGAATTACATATTCTGGGCATTTTCATATAAACTGAGTCTCATAATGTGGTACTTTGTGACTGTTTTTTTTTTTTACTTAGCATAATGTTTTAAAGGTTCATCTATATTGTAGCACATATCATTATTTCATTTTTTTTTTCCTGAGTAACATTTCATTGTGCTTACTTATGTACCACATTTTGTTTTCTCATTTAAGTTGATGGACATTTGGATTTTTACTTTGTGGCTTTTATGAATAATTCTGCTATGAACATTTGTGTAGTGTGTTTGTGTGGACATGTAATTTCATTCCTCTTGGATCTGTATCTAGGAGTGAAATTGCTAAATTCTATGATAACTGTTTAACCCATTGGTTAATTACCAGATTTTTCTACAACAATTTTACCATTTTACAAGCAGTAAATGAAAATCCCAGTTAGTCCACATCTTCATCAGTGTTTTTTTTAATAGCTAGACTAATGAGAGTGAAGTAGTATTTTGTTATAATTTTCATTTGGATTTCCCTTACAGCTAATGATGTTGAACATTTTTCATGTTCTTAATGACAATTTGTATATCTTTGGAGAAATGTCAGTTCAGCCAAAGAACTTTTAATACATATTAGTCTTTGAAGTTTTAAATATAAATAGAGATCAGGTAGATCCTAGGCATAGATACTTTTTAAAAAATTCCTAGGTGATTCTAATGTATGCCAGAATGGAGAACCCTTGTTACCTTGATTCCTTAGCCCTTCAAGTAAGAAAAATAGACCCAGCGATGCTAAGACAGGGCTTACGCTATGGTAGTGCTGAGGCTGAAATTCATATACTAGGTCTCCCAAATGCTATTGTATTCTAGCTTACATTTTTAAATCTCTTGGTTTAACAGTGCTAGGAATTGCAAGGGATGTGACGTTCCAACTTTCTAGCTAATGTTGGCGGTGTTACTTAGTAATAGAAGGCGGGAATTTTACATTGCGTCATGAAACACATTGCCTTTTCAGGTACTAATAGTTACTGAGAATTCCATGTATAACAGTACTGCAGGGTATTAATACTCTGACTAGTACACAGCCCCCCAAAAAATGCTGCCTGAAGAACTTCATTTTAATGTATCTTATCACAGATTTATGTATAACTTGGATAGAATTCTGTCAAGTACAAAACCTTCATTGAAGGACATCTTGCAATAGGCAGTTTATTAAATGAATGGATCCTATTGCATTCACTTATTACCTGAGATCCCATGATTTTGAAAATGAGATCACAAACTAGGCAGTTGTTCTCACAATTTATGCCTTGCTCTACTCACTACATATTTCTGTGTTTTCCCTTGGCAGACTGTTTCCTTGCATTTTCAAAGTAGGGAAGATATTCAGACTGAGGATGAGAAGTAAATCTTGCCAATATGAATCAAGTTCTATTTCTGGACATCTGAATTACCAACCGAGGGCTTTTTCATTAACTCTTTTATATGAGACCTTTACCTAATTTCAATCCATATACAGTTTGTTATTTTAGAAACTGTACCCCTACCAAAAATACTGCTTGCTAAAATATTAAATGATATATATGAAAGGGTACTATGGCATAATGGCATAATGCCCAGTTTCTGTGTATAATTCTTAACTTCATCACGTCATAGCGTGACCTTGGGTGGACTACTTGATGACAACTCAGCCTTAGTTTTTGCATCTGTAAAATGGAAATGATAATTATAGTATCCATTTCATAGGTTTGCTTATAGAGTTGAAATGAGATGACTTTGTGTGTGTCTGGCACATGGAATTCCCTCTGAATAAATACTGACTTTTATGATGATGGTCTGTACTTTGACACAAAGGAACCAGGCAAGAAGTAGGAAAGTTATTTAGTAGGTTAGTGTTTGACACCTTCTGGAATTCGCTCTGAGCACCTGATACCCAGGTCACTTAAGTAGCTTCTAAGACTCTCGGTTCCCTACAGGATTTTCCCACTCCCTGAAAGTATAAGTTCTATTTAGTATATTTTGGTAATTTATGTTTTCAGACTGAGAACATTGTTGCCATTAATTTATATGGAAAATTTTTGAGGCGACCAGCTACTTCTACAAATTTTCTCTCAAGTAAGATGTATTAAAGGTGTTAGCAAGAGGTGTTAGCAAGAGGTTAGCCTGGTTATATCAGGTACTTGTTGTGAATGCTGTGGTGTTCAAGTGTTCTGGGATGTGGGGAGAGGAGGTGGTTTTGCAGGAGTGTTGGTTACTGATATGATTAATTCTGACCTACTAATGCAGAAACCTTGATTCTCTTGTTTTCTAGGGATTGTTTGCTGAAAGGGAGACCATTTCATCTTTTCCGGTTACTCATCCAGTACCATGAGCCTGAGCTTTGTTCTTTCCTTGATACAAAGAAAATTACTCCAGACTCCTATGCACTCAACTGGGTAATAAAGTGAAAGTAGGAACACTTAATGAAAAATAGATTTCTGTAAACTATAGTTAGGCTGTTTCCCCTCTCCCCCAAGGAAAAGAAAAAGTACTAAATTATAGACCATCACTATTTAAATCACTGGAATAAAGTTATTGGCACTTCAGAAATGCTTTTTTTAATGTTAGTTCAGATTATTTAATATAAAGTTTAACCTTTAGTTTTATAAATATATGTCACATATTTACCTATAAGTGTGATTAAATTGTTCGTGGTCTCTGTAATAATTGATATCCAGTCATGACTTAAGATTATCAAATGATTTATATAAAAATACATAAAGTACATCTAAGTGCTCTGTCATTCTGTGTTTGCTTTTTTATTGTGAAGTTTTATTATTCTGGGTCAAACCTTTTGTTCTCAGGATGTCTTGCAACCAACATTTGTTGGAGATCCATAGTTTGTATGGATTATGTTAATTAGAAATTAAGAATCAGAAATTTATTAGTTCATTTATTAGTTCATTTAGAAGTAATATAGCCATTGTATGTTAACATAAATAACCTATCTTTTAAATGAAAAATAGCTATATTTCCTAAAAGATAATTAGTGAGAACAATGGCATTGTTTTATATTTTTGTAAATCTCATATACATTTGACTAGATAAATCTGGTGATACTATATATTGTGTAGGTATTGGAAAATTCTGTTGTCTCTGTGAGAATAATTATGGCAAACCAGATAAAGCCTAATAATTGTTATGAAAATAGTTTTGACATCATGGACTTCCCTATTAATACTCTTAAGAATTTCTGTGCATCTCAGATACTTTCAGAATTGCTCTTCTAGGTTAACTCGAATATCTTTCTGAAAATAAATATTTAAAAATTAAACATATTCCTGGATCCTGTCTTACCTAACTTTTCTTCAGAAAGAATCCCATTTCTGCCAGTCGTTAACTATCTGATTTAAGACACAATCTCTGTACTTCAGTTTCTTCTATGTAAAATGGGAATTTATGCTACCTATTTCAGAGAGTGATGGGATGAATTATTTCAAGAATACTAGATTAATCCTTGGTGTTGATATCAAATTTTAATTAAGTACTAAAACAACTGGTTTTTCTTGAGTATGTTCCCCAAATAGTTCATTCCTTCTACTAGTATCCTATGGAAATGACTTTTTTCCCCCTAGTCTTGAGATGAAACAATTAAAACTGATTTCTAAGCCTTAAGAACCCATACCCATGAGCAATGCATTGTTAGCTTTAGTTTAGTTAAGTGACTTCAATGATGTTTTTGTATTGCTATTTGTGTTTGCATCTTGTAATCTGTATTTATAATGGCAATTTTTAAAACAACAAAAAAAACAGTAGCATTACATACTTTAAAAAACTCTGGTGAAGTGTGGTGGCATTTACATGGACTGTGGATTCTTCGGCTTTTTTCTAGTCTGACCACCACCACTTGCTAGCTCTGTGAGCTTGTGAAGGCTCTTTAATACAAATTCATTTCGTCACCTGTTAAATGGGAAGGGAGAGATTTACTTTGAAGACCTGTTATGAGGATATTTAAAATGAGAGACATTTTAATGAAAGATATATGACAGTAGTTTAGTACATGGCTCAAAATATGTACTAAATGTATTCTCACTAGCTCCCTAGCCTTCAACAATGTTGTAAATTTATACCTGTAGGTGAAATTGTTTCTGTATCTAGTGAAAATTGAATAATCACAATACATCATTAAATTCATGCAGTTTAAAATACAAGTGAACACTAAAGAAATTTATACATTTACAACTCATATTTGAAGTAGAAAATCCTAGATTTTCCAAAACTTATTGAGGGATATGAATGTCGGCTCTATTTCAAAAGATGAATGTAAGCTTTGGGAGCAATTTACATTTATAGTTTCATTAAAGTTTTATTAGGTGCTCTTCACTTAAATTACCAGTTTGATCCTCACAGTTACCTTACAAGTAATAGTGTAGTGATTATGCTAGTTATAATATGGCAAATATCAGCTAGTTACTTCAGATACTCTAGATTAATTATTTCTCTCTTCACAACAATGGTAGAAGATGAGCAGTAGTATTTTTTTTAACAGAAGTAGAAATGGAAGCTTTAGAGGTTAAGTGACATACCCTAAGTCACGTAGCTAGTAAGTAGCTCTACTGTGCTTTGAATCCACATGTTCTGCATTTGGATTACATACACTAACATTAAGGTACACAACAGGTGCTGCAGGTGATTTAATGTAATGTTACTCTTGCATTTCTTAATTCTCTTAAAAGTACAAATTATTTCCAATGGTTTATGTCATTTCCTTTTTACAGATTGGAAGCCTTTTTGCATGTTACTGTCCCATTGAAGTCACACAGGCAATATGGGATGGATATCTACAACAAGCAGATCCATTTTTTATTTATTTCTTAATGTTAATAATTCTTGTTAATGCAAAGTAAGTATTAGGTTGCTTAGATATTTCTCCTCTCCATTCTCAGAGTTCTCTGTTAATATTTAACTCAAATTAATTGGATTTTCTTTTACAGAGAAGTTATTTTATCACAGGAGTCTGACAGTAAAGAGAATGTTATCCGTAAGTATCAATGTAGAGAAAGCATTTCAAGTCACTTAATTTTTCAAAATTCATTTTCCTCATCTATAAATTTCAAAAATTAGTTGTAGAGGCAGGATTGGACATAGTGCAGGTTTTCTGATCCAGCAGACCGGGTAAAGGAGGAGAGAGTCCTGGAGACCTCAGTGGGTTTTGCAGGCTTTTGTTGGGATTACCAGGTACACGGCAGGCAGGGGGGCCGGGATGCTGGCAGGATTCCCAGCCCCCAGCAAGTCTTCACTCTTTCTGGGATCTCCGGCCTTCTCTCACGTTCTCTCTGCTCTTCTCATGGCTCTGCTTCTCTCTCGGCTTCTCTGCTCCTTTCTCGGCTTCTGCTGGTGTCCCCGTGACGCCTCCCTTAAAAGCCCAGTATTAGCCCAGGTGAATCCCATCTACCTATGCCCACACCCTACTCCAGGTGCCCACCATCAGGCATGCATTCGGGACCACAGGGTTCCGTCAGCTATCCTAATGGCAGAAGGGCAGAAAAGCCTGATACTTTTTACCTTACCCTACATTAGTCCAAAAGAGCTCTGAGATTGCTTTAGATTTTATTCATTCTCTAGGTAAAAGCCTTAAAATTTTCCTGATTTTTTTACCATGCTCATGCATTCCTTCATGTTTTTTAATACTTTCTTTCCTTTCCATATACTATTTCTTTGGTTTCATTTTTCAGATAAAACGCCCTCTTCTCTGTCTTGTCCATCCTTTTTCCTTAATTTACCATTCAGTGCTCAGTTATCATGGTATCTCCATTTTGCAACCTTGGTTCTCTTTCTGGGTTTTCCACCCTCCAACCTTTATACAAATTTAGTTACTTCCTTTCTCACACAAGGCAAAGTTCTGTAAGTCAGGAAATCTTTCTTAGTCATTTATTATTTGCAGAGGCCCTGGTACTTAATTGTGTTTGTTAAATAAGTAACAATATTCTGATCAAGGCTTATGAGTTTGATTTGATTATCTGAGAGGATCATTCACTAAGGCAGAATTGCATTAGCAGTTCCTTTGGGGAAATCCTCATCCGCCCTAAGCAGTTTTAAAGACAGTAACTATTGAGATTCCATTTATATAGTTTTTTTATTATGTTGAAGATATTTTAGCTTTAATATGTAAATAATATCCATCATTGTATTCTTCACTAATGATTTTAAAAATGTATGTAATCTTATTTCAGAGTTCTTGGAAAATACTCCCTCCAGTTTGAATCTAGAAGATATAGAAGACCTTTTCTCTCTGGCACAGTATTATTGCAGTAAAACACCAGCTTCATTTAGGAAGGTATGAGACAAGAAATGACCAACTATTAGGAATTTTACATTTTGTGCATTGTTTTAAGATTTATGCTATATGTTTTACAGTTAAAATACTCTAGGTTATCATTCTTCCTATCTAGTCATGTGTTAACAGTTTTGTGTGATTTTTCACTGTATATATTCTCCATAGTGGAGGAACACACATTAAAAAAATAGTACACAAATACGGTAGGAACCTTTATTCTGATTGATCATGAGAGAATTGACTGAGATGTTTCTTAAATGCTTTCTTTTTATTTAAGATTTTATTTTATTTTTGTTTTTGCATAGAAGTATTGGGGTGTATGCCAGAGGTATGGGTGGTGAGAGGATTCACCAGAGACAGAGTGGGGAGCAGAGCAGGTGACTTAGTGAAACACACTGCTGAGGGGAGCAGCGGGTAGGGTAAGGTAGGAAAGGTCTGCTGTGCAATATTAACTCCCTGACCAGGGATTGAACTTAGGCCATAGTGGTGATAGCGCTGAGACTTAACCCCTAAGTTACCAGGGAGGCCCTTAAATGCTTTCTTGACTTTAAAAATTGTATTACAAAAATTGAATGGAGGATGTATAGTTATATCTTCTTTATCTTTAAGCTTTTCACAACTTTAAATGAAGCAGAGCTGTCTTGTAAACAAAAAAGGGCTACTTAGCTCCATAGAGATCTAGAACCTTTCTTAAACCATCAAGTTGCTTTCATGAGAAAAGACACCATATTAGAAACCTGAGTGGTGTGAATGCCTAGAAAGTAAAACTCAAAGAAGCAAAAACTAATAGTGAAGGAGGCAAAGAAGTACCAATTCTCCCCCCACCCCCATCTATCTGTCCTGTTTAGTTTCCTATAGGATAAAAGCAAACACGGCATATTTCAAATGTTAAAAAAATGTTTTCATGTGTGACTTGTTTGACTCTTTTTCCTTTTACTTCCACCATCATTCCTTATACTCCTCCTACCTCCCTGTTAGTTCTAGAAACCTCACTATTTTATTAGTGTCTATTAGCTTTTAGTATTTTACTTTGTCTAATTGTCTGCTACTTAAACATTCAGTATTTGTTTTTGTCATTCTGACTTGCTTTATAACACATAATTCCGTAGAACACGTTTTCCTGTAAATGGCAACATTTTATCTTTCCTTATGGTAGAATAATGTTGTTTTATGGATATACCATATCTTTTTGATCCAGGTCTCTATCAGTGGTCACTTAGGTTGTTTTCATGTCCTAGCTATTTTGCATGATGGTGCAATAAACATTGTAGAGCATCTGATTTTTTGAGCTCATGGTTTCATGTTCTTTGGATAGATGTCTAAGATTGGGATTACTAGGTCATATCCTATTTCTATTTTTAGTTTTTTAAGGTAAATCCAGGCCACTTTCCAAATGGCTGCACCAGTTTATTTTCCCACCAACAGAGTTACAGGGTTCTTCTCTCTCTGCATCCTCTCCAGCAATTGTTGGGGGTCTTTAAATGTATGTCATTCTTAGATGTGAGATAATCTCTCATTGTAGTTTTGACCTGTATCACTCATTAAAAATGATGTTGAACATTTTTCTATATATCTGTTGACATTCTGGATATCCGGTTTCACAAATTATCTGTTCAGATCTGCTACCCATTTGTTAATCAGGTTTTTTAAATTATTTAGTTGAATGTTTTTTAAGCCATGTCAGTTGTGTAGTATGTGAATGTTTTCCCCTATTCTGTAAGATGTCTTTTAAATCTACTTACATTTTCTTTTGCTCTGTAAATGCTTTTTAATTTGAGGTAATCCTAATTATTTAGTTTTGCTTTTGTTTCCCTTACCATAGGGATTCAGGCTCCAGAAGTATTGTTATCTTTCATGTCATGAAATCTATGGCCAACATTTTCTTCTACATGTTTTATTGTTGCAGGTCTAATATCTAAGTCTTTAATCCATGTAGTAAAGAGTGTTCCAACTTTTTTCATTTACATGTGTGGTCTTCCAGTTTTCCCAGCACTCTTTGTTAAAGAGATTCTCCTTTCCCCATTATATGGTTGTGGCTCGTTTATCTTGAATTACATACTGATATATTAATGGATTTATTTGTATCACTGTGAACTGTAGTTCTGTCCCATTGTTACTGTTTTATTTAATTGAGGTAACATTAGTTTACAACACTCATATAGGTTTCAAGATTACATTTCCTCACTATACCTGCCACCAAATCAGTTATCACCCACTGTGATTGGCTCCCTTCTACCCATTCACACCCACCTCCTTCCCTCTCTGGTTACCACCATTTTGTTTTTGTTTTGTTTTCTTTATATTCCACAAATAAGTAAATCATCTGCTATTTGTCTTTCACCTTCAGACTTATTTCACTTAGTGTAATCCCCTCAAGGTCTATATATGTTATCATAAATAGCAAGATTTCATCTTTTTTAATAATTGAGTAGTATTCCACTGAGTATATGTGCCATATCTTTATTATTCTTGAGTTGCTTCCATTCTTTTTTTTTTTTTAAGATTTATTTATTTATTTATTTATTTATTTATACAAGCACTGGGTACAGTCAGAAGCACGGGAGGGCGAGAGAATTCACCGGAGCCAGAGCGGGCAGCAGAGCAGGCAGAAGGACCAAAGTATACTGCTGAGGGAGCAGTGGGCGGCAGGAGAGGTCTGCGTGCCATGTGGGACCCTCCTCCAGTGGCCGGGGAGCAGCCGGGGATCAAACCGGCGCTACAGAGGCTGTGGGCAGCTTCGCAATCCAGCGCTCAACCGCTGCGCCAGCGGGGAGGCCCGGTTGCTTCCATTCTTAACTACTGTAGATTGTGCTGCCATGAATATAGGGGTGCATATGTCTTTTCAAGTTATTTGTCATTTTCTTTGGAAAAATAACATTTTCTTTGGATAAATACTCAGTTGGGATTACTGAATCATATGGTAGTTTTATTTTAATTGTTTGGTGACTCTCCTTACTGTTTTCCATAATTGCTTTACCAATTTACATTCCCACAGCAGTGGACAAGATTTTCTTTTTTTCTGCTTCCTCACCAATAATTATTTTTTCTTGACTTTCTGATAATAGCCTTTCTGACTAGAGTGAGATTGTATCTTCCATTTGTTGCATACTAACTTATGTGTTATTTCTTCTTATTGTGTTAGACCCTTAATCATAATGTAATGGCCATCTCCATCTTTTATTAGCTTTTTAAATTGAAAATCTATTTTATTTTATGTAAGTATAACTTTTCCTGACTGTTTTTTTTAAATGCCATTTGCTTGTAGGTTTGTCTTTTAGTCTTTAAGTCTATGCCTGTCTTTGGTGGTAAGAGGAGTTTCCTATAAATAGCAGGAAGTTGGCTTTTGTTTTGAAATCCACTCACCATTCTATGTACCTTTTAATTGGTGAATTCAAGCTATTTACTTTTTTTTTAAATATTTATTTTAAAAGATTTATTTATTTATACAAGCACTGGGGTATAGGCCAGAGGCATGGGAGGGTGAGAGAATTCACCAGAGACAGATCAGGGAGCAGAAAAGGCAGAAGGACTGAAGCACACAGCTGAGGGGAGCAGCGGGCGAGACAGAAGAGGTCTGCCTTGCTATGTGGGAATCGCCCTGGCCGGCTGGGAATTGAACCCGCACTGCAGAGGCTGCAGACAGCTTCACGGCTCTGCATTCAACCCGATATGCTACCCGAGAGGCCCTCAAGCTATTTACTTTTAATGTGATTATTGAAACATAAGTACTTATAGAGATTCTAATATTTAAAAAAATTGTTTTTGTCTTTTTATTTTTGACATCTTTTTCTTTAAGGTCCCACTTCCATTGTCTTATGTGTTACTTCTGTTATTTTTTAAATGAAGTTTCTGCTGAGGTTAGTGTATGGTGGACTATTTAAGTGGCACATTGAACAGTTTGATCAATGTCCTGATGAGCCACATAGTTTGTCTTATTGTTGCATTATAATATCCCCTTTAGTATGTCCTTTCATCTCTGTCTTTTTTAATTTTTCTTTTCAGTGAAACTCCTAACCCTTCCTCTTCTGTCCTGAATGATAGCTTTGCAGGATAAAGTATTCTAAACTGGAAATTTTTTTCCTTGAGTACTTTACATATCTCTTGTCATTCCCTTCTTGCCTGTGAAGTTTTCACTGAAAAGTTCACAAAATGATCTCATAGGAATTTCGTTATAAGTTACTCTTCTTTCTCTCAATGCTGTTTATATTCTGTCCTGGTCATTGGCTTTCAATAGTTTAATTCTAATGTGTCTTGAAATGTGTAGGTGGTATTACTTAGTTTGGATCTCTTTGGGGCCCTTACATCAGGGCATCTGGTTCAGTTCCCAGAGTCATATGGTTTTCAGCAATTATTTCCTTAAATAATTTTTTCACATCTTTCTCTTTTCTCCTTCTGGGACCTCCATGATACAGACATTATTTCCCTTTAGTTTATCCCAAAGAGCTCTTAACACTGTTTTCATTCTTTTTTCCCCTCTTTATTTTTTCTATTTATGTGTTCTCTGCCCTGTGGTTTCAAGCTGTGAATTATCTTCATTACTTGCATGTTTCTGCTATTGAGGCCCTCTTTTTTTTTTTTTTAATAATTCAGAAGTACCATTTTTTAGGCTAACAGGTTTATTTGTGACTTGTGCCCATAGGGAATTATTATCTTTTTTTTAAGGTCTTCTACCAAAATAATTGCTACTCGGTGAATCATCATGTCACTGAAACATCAAAATGAGGTTAAATTATGTACAGTATAGTGTGTTTTAGAGGGCAGGTGAGGGAGACCTTTTAACATTTCCTTTGAAGTTAATTAGGGACTAACTAATTTGTGTTTCTAGGGACTAACTGCTGTTATTTTAATAATTGTCTTATGTAGACTGCCTTGGTTCCCAACAGTGTTGAGTAAGTCAGTCCACTAGATAGTAGTTTAGGGGATGGATGGAAAGAAGTCTTACAGTTTTTTCAGTCTTTTAAGAAAATCAGCTGTTTTTCCCCAGACTTGATAAATAATCTACAGTTAGACCAAGTGTTAGATCAGTTTATAATATAAGGCACACCATATTTTTGTTTATTTTAGTAAAATATCATAAGTTATGAGTAGTAATTTTTGAAATTTAATATTTATATATGTAGGTGATAGTGTAGAAAATAAATGTTCAATGTGTTTTTATTTATGCTTTCACTTGTGTAAACTCTGATAAGGACTTTTTAGAGCTTTTTGCCTGTAATATTTATTCTGATATAATGATACATTTTAAAAATTATATGCCTCAAGAATAGCATACAATTATTTTACCTTTTATGAGATTTAATTTAATAATAATACTTTTGGGAAGAAAGTTGATTTTTTTTCCATGATGTTTTAAAATTTTTCTCTTCAAACAGGATAATCATCACCTATTTGGTAGTACTTTGTTAGGAATTAAGGATGACGATGCAGATCTAAGTCAGGCTCTTTGCCTGGCTATCTCAGTGTCAGAGATCCTTCAAGCAAATCAGCTGCAAGAGGTAAAGAAAATCTATAATTTATTAGAAAACTGTCGCTTTTAAATGCATGGAGCCAACATTTCCCAAGTGTGTTGATTTCTTGCAAAATTAATTTACTACAACAGTGTGACTGTTTTGCTTTCTTTGAATGATAAATGTGTTAAATCTTCTGTCCAAATGGTCATTTTTAAGTTGTCAGCTTGTGTGTTACATTTATTGTCAATAATTATTTTTGACAACAATTCTTTTGACACTCAATTTCAGGGGCAGCTCTTTCTTTTTCTTTTTTTTTTTTTAATGTATTTTAAAGATTTTTATTTATACAGGAACCGGGGTATAGGTCAGATGTGCAGGAGGGTGAGAGGATTCACCAGTGACAGAGCAGGGAACAGAACAGGCAGACGCACTGAAGTACACTGCTGAGGGGAGCAGTGGGCAAGACAGGAGAGGTCTGCTGTGCCAAGTGGGTTTCTCTCTGGCTGTCCGGGATTGAACCTGCGCTGCAGAGGCTGCGGACTGCTTCACATTGCAGCTCTCAACCACCTATGCCACCAAGGAGGTCCTCTGTCTGTTATCTTTATGGAAATCTAAAGAGTCAATTTCACTAGTGATATTTTTCAAAGTTTTTTTTTTTTTTCTTTTTAAAGATTTCTTTATTTTTATACAAGAGCTGGGGTACAGGCCACAGGCATGGGAGGGTGAGAGGATTCACCAGAGACAGAGCAGGGAGCAGAACAGGCAGACTGAAGAAATACACTGCTGAGGGGAGGAGCGGGCACGACAGAGGTCTGCTGCACCATGTGGGATTCTTACCAGCCAGTGGGGATCAAACCAGCACTGCAGAGTGTGGATAGTTTCATAGTGCGGTGTTCAAACTGCTGCGCCACCGGGGAGGCCCAAAGTTTGTTCTTTTTTTTTTTTTTAAAGATTTATTTTTATTTATTTATACAAGCACTGGGTACAGTCAGAAGCGCGGGAGGGTGAGAGAATTCACCAGAGCCAGAGCGGGCAGCAGAGCAGGCAGAAGGACCGAAGTATACTGCTGAGGGGAGCAGCGGGCGGCAGGAGAGGTCTGCGTGCCATGTGGGACCCTCCTCCGGTGGCTGGGGAGCAGCCGGGGATCGAACCGGTGCTACAGAGGCTGTGGGCAGCTTCGCAACCCAGCACTCAACCGCTGCGCCACCGGGGAGGCCCCCAAAGTTTGTTCTTTATTCTTAGTAGTGGTACAGTTAATGATGGGTATGTGTCATTTGGAAGGCGGATATATTTTCAAGGTAGAGGGAAAGAGTGAATATAGAAAGATAGGTGTTTTACAATAGACTTTTCACAGCTACACTAATTTATCTGAACTGGTTTTCAGAATTTTCAAAAAACAAGCATCACACATCTTTTTTCTGATGAGAAATATTATGTGAAACCATATTATAAAATTCAGAGACCCATGAGAATTTCATCAGTTTACAAACTCCCCTCATCCACAAGACATTTCTGATGTGAATTGTTGATAAGTTTGTGGAGTTATTTGCAGAATAGGACTTGTGACTAGATTTGTTTATAATTATAATTTTTAAAAGGGGGTTTGATATGATATACCTTAGAAAATTTTAATTCCAATATAATTAGTATTATAGCTCAGACTGATATTCTTTTACATATTTTAAGACTTTCCAGTCAAAAACAGCATAAACGGAATGTTTTAACTATTTTAAATGATTTAAATTATTTAATATCTTGAGGTTATTTTCTTGTATCTATACTGATTGGGCCCTCCTAATTCTGTGTGAGATCATTTTTACAAACTTGTTTTCCCCTCAGTTAATTGTTATTATATTGTGTAAAATGTAACCCTCATGGCAAATTACAGTATGCCAAATGTTGTTTCCCTTTTAGGAAGGAGTCCGATTCTTCGTGGTTGATTGCCGTCCTGCAGAACAGTATAATGCTGGACATTTATCTACCGCCTTCCACTTAGATTCAGATCTGGTTAGTATAAATACAAAGTGAGATAAGAAACAATTTTTTTTTCCTTTGGCCCCATAAATAAGTATACATATACCAGTCTGCGGATGTTTTTGTTTCTGCTTAAGGGGAGACTTTACCTTTTTAGAAGAAGTGTTGCTTTTAGATTTCCCTGTCACCGGGGATGCCCTTTTCGTATCATAAAGGATAGATGAAAGCACTGTTAACTGTGGCTTGTAATTGTTTACCATTATTATGTCAGTAAATTCTAAACTTCTTACTGTGACCTACTTGATTTAGCACATAGCATAGTTCCTTTGACTGAGTAAGTACTCTGTGAACATTAGCGCTTATAATTAAGAATTCTGAAAGGTTTTGTTACAAGCCTTTTTTTCATTGTAAGTACTTATGTACATAATAAAATCATTTAATAAGGATAACTCTCTAGCATATAAGTGCTCAGTTGTTAATAAAATTGCTATCCTAGAGTCACATTAATTGAAAAGGGGCATGAAGTAAATATCTCTTGTCAGAGATGCTTAGGACAGTAAATCGGGCAGGGACTATCATCATTTAAACTATTCTAGAGTTAGGAGAGTCTCAGGGGTGGGGAGGACTGAAAAGGAGTAACCCCTTTTGCTGCCTATGAAATCTCCCCTTCTTACCAACTTGTATGAAAAACTTGAACTGAGCCTTGAAAGGGCCTGTAGAAGAGCCTAGATGGTATTTGAGAGAAAGCTCATGGGAAATGAAGCTAGAACAACCCAGAGAGTTTTGAGTGCTGTCGGTGAGGTGATGATCCTAGCTTATTTGCATTCTGAAAGTGAACTCCATGCCTTCCTTTTCTTTGATTCATCTAGGAAGCTTTGGATAGTCCTATGTTTATGCTTATTTTAAAATTTTACTTGAGTGATTCTTCAAAAAATTCAAAGGCTATCTCAAGTTGACTATTATTACTACCTTGTTTAATCTTCTAAACCTTCACTATGTATTTATATATTTCTTATTCACTTCTTTTACTTGGTTTTTCACTTAACAGTTCACTGGATGGAGAGCTTTCCATTTAAGTACATTCTTTTTTAAGGCTATGTAGTGACCCATTGTACATATATACATAATTAATTGCCCAGTTGATGTACATTTTGATTGTTTTCCGTTTTCTTACAATAAAAAAATACTACAGTTAACATCCTTTTGCATACGTTGTGATCTTGTTGAAATATTTCTATAAAACAGACTCCTTAAAGTTGGGTTGAGGGGGTGTGGGGTGATATAAAATGTTTCTAGAGACTGTCATATTGCCCTTGCAAAGGCTAAATTTTACAACTATAAATGAAAATAATTGTCTTTATTAGTGGACATTCCCAATCATTTTTCATTTTACAAGAATGATAAGTGAAAAACAGTGGTAATTATTAATGATGTTGAACAGATACCTTTTTTCGAGTGTTCTATTGAGTTGTAATTTTTTTTTACAAATTGCTCTTTTGTCTACTTTCTATTGGATCTTTACTGTGCCTTTTATGTAGCATGACATAATGGTTTTAACAGTTTTGTAGTTATTGGCATTCTTGTTTTCTTGAGGATAAACAATTTTTTCATACTTGTATCTCAGTTACCTGGAGTAATGGTAATAAATAGGTGACCTCTACTAATTCTGTCTTCTAAGGTATATTTCATGGTTTGCCTGTAAGTGAAAAACCAAGTTAGGAACCCTTAATTCAGTATTAAATGTTTCTGGTTATGATATCTCTGTATGAGAATCAGACAACTACAATAAACTTTTTTGTGGTATTCTCTTTGCATAATTTACTCTTTCTGTGAATTTTCAACTTTTGTTGTAATATATTACAGTTACATATACAAATTTCTGTTATCCTGAAGATTTTGTTTATGAGCTCTCTTTTTCCCTTTATTTACATGGTGGCTATTTATATGTTGATCTTTTTTTTCCTGGAAAGACATTTCAAATTTTGAAAATGCATGTATAATCAAGGCTTGTCATGCTTTTAATTTTTAAAAAATTGTCTAGATGCTGCAGAATCCATCTGAATTTGCACAATCAGTGAAATCTTTGCTGGAAGCACAGAAGCAGTCCATTGAGTCTGGCTCTATCGCTGGTGGGGAGCACCTGTGTTTCATGGGTAGTGGCAGAGAGGAAGAAGACATGTATATGAACATGGTCCTGGCACACTTTTTACAGGTATCCTGACAAGCTATTTCATTTTACTTGGTTATTATCACCACCTTTATTCTCATAGGTAAATTTGTGCTTTAATCTATTTTGTCGTATTTATTTGTATTTTTTTCTTCATAATTTTTTTTCTTTATAATTTACTTTATAATTTGTATTTTTTCTTTATAATTTACTAGTTTTATATCTTGCCAAGAACAGTCTTCTTCAGATTTTCTGACATGGTTATATGGTTTATTTTTAAGTCTTGAACCTTGTGGTATTTAATTACTTAAATTTTTTTTAATTGAAGTAGCATTGTATTATAGCATTATACAGGTTTCAAATGTGCATCATTATATGGAATTTATTTTGTGTAGGAATGAAATAAAATGATTTTCTTTTCCAGATAGCTCACCAATTGTGCTATTAATTTGAAATACACCTTTTTCAATACTGAACTCCTCTGTGCATCAAAATCTACTTCTGGATTATTCTGTTATATTGATTAGTGTCTATTCATGTCCTAGTTCTTTTTATAATAGCTATGTAGTTAATTTTAATGTCTTGAAATTGAATAAACGTGCATATTGTACTTAGCTACCTTTGCTTTTTGTGTTTGGATATTGTCTTCAGTACTAATTTGCATTAGTGATTTTTATGCAGCCTGTCTCTCTGCCTTCTATACAAAATCTCACCCAGTTCTTTCTTTATAAAAATAGTTATTAGGGCCTCCCTGATGGTGCTGGGGTTAAGTCACAGTGCTTTCAAGTTATCACCAGCCACTGTGGCCTGAGTTTGATTGCTGGCCAGGTTGCTAACCCACATGGCACAGCAGACTACTCCTGTCTCGCCTGCTGCTCTCCTCAACAGTGTATTTCAGTAGATCTGCCTCCCCACTCTGTCTCTGGTGAATCCTCTCACCCCCACACCTCTGGCCTATACCCCAGTTCTTATATGCATAAATAAATAAATCTTTAAAACAAAATAGTTATTAGTTAGAGATTTCTAGGTAGTTCATACCCTAACTCTACCACATTTTGTTTGACCGTGAACTGTGGAATCAGAAAGATAATAGGTATGATGTTGCACAAGCCACTCATTTAGCTCTGTTTCTATTCATGTTATAGTTTATTGAGAATGTAGTTTGAGAAAATTAGTGTAAAGGACAGAATCTTGGAGGGACAAAATCAGAAAAGTTATTAATATTAGGGGGAGGAATTGTTTTTATATGTTACTAAAGGAAAGACCTTAGAAATTTATGCAGGAGAACAAAATAGGGATTCAAACTCATTTTACTTAAAAAGTGAGTTGAGCTAGTCTAAGAAAAAAACAAATGAAAGTATAATCTGTCTGGTAAGGGCTGTCAGATGGCAAGAATTTGGAATATTACGAATTTTTTGTTTTATAATACTGATCCTTGATACAGTTTTAGAAGCTTTTAGCCCAATTTTTATCTTTGAAAATTTCAAACAAATCTGAAAAGAGGGAGAATTAAACCTGTGAAGAAACAGCTACTTTATCATTATTATACTTTATTATGTAAAATATAGCTGGTGTTCGTTTCCCTGATTTTTCTAGGATCCAAAATAAGGACTGTAGTTGATTCATATCTTTTAAGTCTCTTTTAATTGATAGATCCCCTTTCTTGATTTTTTTCCCCCCTTGCATAATTTGTTGGGGGAAAAAAAAACTGGTTTATATCATAGTTTCCTACATTCTAGATTTTGCTAATTGTATTAAGATGGTGTTGTTTATTTAGGTTTTGTCCTTATAATTTCCTGTTAGCTGGCAATTAGTTTTAGAGACTTGATCAGTTTATTTTCTTCCATCAGAAATGCATGCTGCCCTAGAACTATTTTTTTTAAAGTCAGTCTCCCTCCTTATCATTGCTTAAATCCATTAATTTTTAGTAGTTTGTAAAATGTTAACATTCTGTCATTTCTTCTTCATGATTACCTATATTATGTGCTTTTATATTTCCATTTTATAGAGAACAAACTATTTTGAGAAATTTTTTTAAAAAAACTATTCTAATACAGTTGGTACTGATTGCAAAAATATAATTTAACTGATTTGTTTCTTTATTACTGTTATCACTATAATACAAACGAAATCAAAATCATGTTAATCATCATTTTTCCACCAAAGTGGAATATATAAGTACCAAAAGTATATATCTGGTACCAAAAGTATATATACCAAAAGTATATATCTGGTACCAAAGTACCAGATATATAAGGTATCAAAGTCCAAAATGTCAAGGAAAAGAAAAAATCTAGAAATTTAATATATAGCCTTATAATTGCCAATGTTTATAGAACTATCAGAAGTTTTAATTGAATTGCATTTTGGAATAATTTAAATTTCATTTCCCATTACAGAAAAACAAAGAATATGTGAGCATTGCCAGTGGAGGATTTATGGGTAAGGTTTTATTAATCCCTTTGTCTCCTGTTTCAGAGGAAATTATCACCAGACCTTATTTAGAGTGAACAAAGTAATCAGTACATTTTTTTAGTCATTTAAAATAGTATTTTTAGAAATGGCAAGGCTAATAGGACTAACAGATAACATATAAACATACATGACAAGCTATTGAAATTAATATTGAGGGGCCCCCTAGTGGCGCAAGGGGTTAAGCACTGCACTATGAAGCAATTCGCAGCCTCTGCAGCATGCGTTTGATCCCAACCGACAAGGGAGCAACTCACAGGGTGCAGCAGACCTCTCCTGTCTCGCTGCTGCTCCCCTCAGCAGTGTAGTTCAGTCAGTCTGCCTGTTCTGTTCCCCACTCTTTCTCTGGTGAGTCCTCTCACCCTCTGCATCTTTGGCCTGTACCCCAGCTCTTGTATACATAAATAAATAAATCTTAAAAAAAAAAAAAGAAATATTGAGTGGAAGTAGAAGTGAATGTTTACTTAGCATGTCTTTACAAAAAAAAATATATTTGTAAAAGTATAAGAAAAATTGCCCACTTGATACTCTCTATGGAGAAGGAAGAATGTATAGGACTGGGAAGCAAGAGTAGGATACTTTTCACCATACCTTTTGTACTATTCATGTTTTTATTTTTTAACTACTTGAAGTATTAGGTACTAAAAAATTATTGATTCAATAGAATAAAACAAATAAGTTCATGCTTTCAAATCTGTAGACTAATATCTGGTAATCCAGGATTATAAAATAATTGATGAGATCTCTGCAGACAAATATTTGAGAATATATGCAGCATTAAATCAGGGTAATAAATTAAATAAAGAACCTTTCTTCTTACAAGCATGCTACTAAGGGTACAAATTTGCATCTAGTAAATAAGTCCTGGAGTACTAATTCACAATAGATTGAATATAGACAATAGTATTTTATTATAATCATCAAATTTGTAAACAGACTAGATCTTAATTATTCCTACCATAGAAAGTAATGGTAATTGTGTGATGTTAAGTAGTGTTAATAACACCTGATAGGGGGACTCCTATACTGCCAAAATGGAAACAGTGATGTGTAAACCAATGTGACGTCCATTAAAAAAAAAAGTGGTAATTATTGCTACAATGGAAATCGTATTATAACATGTAAATATATCAAATCAACAGACTAGATCTTAATTATTCCTACCATAGAAAGTAATGGTAATTGTGTGATGTTAAGTAGTGTTAATAACACCTGATAGGGGGACTCCTATACTGCCAAAATGGAAACAGTGATGTGTAAACCAATGTGACGTCCATTAAAAAAAAAAGTGGTAATTATTGCTACAATGGAAATCGTATTATAACATGTAAATATATCAAATCAACATGTTGCATACCTTAATGTATACAGTTACATGTCAAGTATATTTCAGATAAAAAAATAAATACCCTATCTTACATTATGAAAAGAGGTATCTTAAAAATAGTGAACTGTAAATACTGAGGAAAAAATACCAATATTTGTTGAAGGTAACAATTTGAATTTGAATCATAGTAGTCTAATAGGGATTAAGTTCTAACCTAATATAATCCTCTTGTGTTATAACTTAAAATTTTGATAGATTAGATCTATTTACTCTTTTTACTGATTTTAGCAAGAATTATGATTATTTCTTATGTACCACAGCCTAATAGCTACCTTTGAGGCACATACCCAGAGTGATCTACAAAATTATTTTAATAAGTAGAGTTAAGCAAGTACAGTTTACCCTGAATGACATTGGGTCTTAGGGTTGCGAACACTTTTGCAATTAAAAATCCACATATAACTTTTGGCTTACCCCAAAACTTTAATTCCAGTTGTCTTTTGGTATCTGCTGAGACTAGGTTTCAGGACTCTTGTCCTGAGGGATTCTTGAGTTCCTTACAATTGGTCTTCTGTATCTGTGTATTCAACTACATGACATCCGAGGTTGGTTTTATTTGTGAATATGGACTCATGGATATGGCAAGTCAACAGTAGTTGTTGGAAAAAAAATCTGTGTACAGTGCATTTCAAACCCATTGTTATTCAAGCGTCAGCTACATTTGCCTTGAGTCTGGTGTTTTTAGAAGTTCTGACAATATGATACAAAACTTGGTTATTAAGCTTGTTCTCAAAAGTATCTGGAATCATTCTTTTATAGTATAGTTTAAGTTTTAGAAGAATAATCAAGAATTAATCTCTTTCCTTAGCAAAGATTAATGCCGAAGACTGCTTTTTTTTTATTGTGGCAAGGTTAATTGATAGCTCCTTATGATAAAACAAAAGCCACCATAGGTTTTCTCTTAATCCTTTGTATCATAAAAAATGTTGCAGACATTTTCTGGTAACACTTGAAAGATTATCTCCCAAATAGGAAAGCATCAGGCCTGTATATATAGTTGTCACTGTTGGGGCCAATTAGGAAAAGTTGTATGTACAGAGGACTTAGAAGGAAGATAAAGAAGGAAGGGGAAGGCTTTTTATAACTTGGAGTCCTTTATTGCTTTCAAGAGGTACCGAAAGAAATACTTGTGATAATGTCCTTGAGTCCCATACTTGGTGATGATATGTTTATTATGTATCTCTGGTAGTGAATCTTTCCCAAAGGGGGTTGAAATGTCAGTTTTTTTTCTTCTTATTTATCTTAAGCACTGCAGCAGCACCTAGCAGACATTAATGTGGATGGACCAGAAAATGGATATGGCCATTGGATTGCTAGTACTTCAGGCTCAAGAAGCAGTATCAATTCTTCTGTTGATGTAAGTATATTTGTAGACTATGTTGTCATGTTTGAATAAGTGCCCAGAAAAGGGGATTAACAGCCCCATCATAAGAAATGGAGTAAAAATATTTCAAGCAGATACCAATACGGAGTCATTTTTATGAGAATATTGAAATGACAGAACAAGCCTACAAAGCTAAACTAGGTAGGAATGTTAGAGGTCTGCCTGAAAATTCACATTTCTCCCTGTCCAGCTGCAATTTGGTGTCATTTAGTGACAATTTTCTGTTCCATCTTAAATATCAGGAAAGATAATTTTAATCCTTTGACAAGCTGGGACTCTCAGGTGAGCTGTTTTTAGGAATCTGCAATTAGTTTGAGCCTGGAGAATACCGAGGTTTATCGTTGTATCTCCTGCATAGCTTGTTTATACTCCTCTCTACCAAGACTTACATGATTAGAACTTCTTTGTCTCCACCCTTATTTAAGAATGGGCAAGGAAGAAGAAGACAGGAACCAATTACCAGCCCCATTATATTTTATTTTTAGTCATTGAAATGTTCATTGCTGCAGGAATTTGCTGTAGTTGATTAATTCATTTTTTGTTTTACTTTGGAAATAGTTGGGTAATAAATTGTTTTTGCTCTTTCAATATTTCATGTCAGTTAATATTTAGAAGTCATCAAATCATTTTCTTAACAGCTAATAATATCCCACATTTATTTAGTGATTATTCTTTTAAACAGAAATAGAGGGAAACTTCAGTAGACGGTCATGGTTACTGTTTTGAGTTTATGGGTCTGACATGCCTGGGTGTTCAGGTTTTATCTCCAGAACTTATTTGTTGTTGTTGTGTAGAAGAACTAGGGTATAGGTCAGAGGTGCAGGGGGTGAGAAAATTCACCAGAGATGGAGCGGGAGCAGAACAGGAAGATTTTACTGGAAGAGACTGCTAGGGGGACTGCTAAGAGGAGCAGTGGGCGAGACAGGAGAGGTCTCTGCCCTATGTGGATTAGCCCCCTGGCCAGAGATGGAATTCAGGCTGTAGTGGTGATAGCACTGAAACTTAACCCCGAGGCTACTAGAGGGACCTCCTAACTTGCTATGTCTCTATATATTGCCTTTTTTTCCTTACATCCTTGATGTCTCCCCATTTTCTTATAAGGACATTAGTCATTGAATTAGGAGCCACCCATATGACTTCATTTCAATTTAAAAAGCTCTTTGAAGGCCACATATTATAACTTTCTGAGGTATTCTGCGAGTTAGAACTTTTACATGTGAATTTGGGGTGAGAGGACGCAATATCCAAAACATTTGGATAATCTTTAGCAGTTAGTGTATCTGCAAATCATTTTGAGAGCAGTTATTTTATCAGTTCTCTTTTTCAGGGTGAATCATCAAATGGCTCAAATGATAGAGGAATGAAATCACTAGTAAATAAAATGACTGTTGCTTTGAAGACAAAATCAGTTAATGTCAGGGAAAAAGTTATCAGTTTTATTGAGAATACATCAACTCCTGTGGACCGGTGAGTTGCTTATATAGTGTGAGTTTAAGTAATTAAAACTAAAGAAAAGTGTCTTGTAGTAAATGTCAGTTTAATTGAATGTGTTCTAGAAAAAGATCATAAAGTATGACTTTTAAATGATTCCAGTTTTCATCATCATTTCAGAGATGTCTTTTGTTGCTATAAGATCTCACTACAAAGATTTCTTTCTTCTACTATTTAGAATAAGATGCAAATAATGGTTCTTCCCCTTCATGTCATTCATTAAAATTTTTTTTTCAAATGCTGTTATGTGGGGCATGCTTCATTTTAGTAATTGCTTTCCATATGTCAGATTAATGGGACTCATTTACTAAAGGCAGTGATCTCATAATAGAAACCTTTTCATCTAGAAAAGATGTAACATCTAGAAATTTTGGTCATGCTAGATAATACTGAAATTCTTATGTTTAAGAGTTCAAACCTCTAAAATTTTGTTCAAAGAATATAAATGACCCTTATATTTGTTTGAGTTACAAATGAAGGGTACACCTGAAAAGTGATAAGCATGTTTAGGAATGTCTGTTATATTGCTTCTTACTGGAACTATGAATGTACAGTATGTTTTTTTCTCCACATATTAATCTAGTAGTTATTTCCTGTCCTAGAGTTTAAAGCTAACCAAATAATGTCAGCCTCTTTCTTTGCAAGCCTGCCTGGAAATGTATTATAGTATTTAATTTCACTCATATCTTACTTAGAATATTCTAGGAAAGTTGAAATACTTGATTTTAAGAACTAAATTTCTATTAGTCATTTTTTAAATATATTGCATTTGCATGCAAAAGTTTACATATTTTTTCCCACTTAGTAAATTGCAAAGAAGAGAATAGGTTATTTTCACTAATCCAAAAAATTATACTTGTCTAAAGTGCCAACTGATAATTAATATTAAAGTGTTTCATCAAACCCAAAAGATTTTTTGCTCATTAAAATTATGTCTGATCTCAAAGTCCTAACCTTTTTACTTTTAGTGCATTCTGAATTAAAATGCTATTATTATTGTTGTATTTTGTAGCATGAACATTTAAATTTTTATTTTTCAATGCTTTTATTTTATTTTAAAATTAAATGGTGATAACACTAAGTTGAAAAGACTGTTGTCTTTGTTAAAGACTCACTTGAAACTGGCTTTTCTTCAATTTTCTTTGTCCTTGAGATGATTATAACATTTTCTTTATAATGTACACTCTGGATTAGATAAACTGATTATACTATATTTTTGTTTTGAAGCTGCTGTGTTTTTATAATCATGTTCTGTCCTCTACCTCAATTTGCTATAGAATGTCTTTCAATCTTCCCTGGCCAGAAAGAACATGTACAGAGCGGTAAGCCAATGAGTAGACCAGCTTTATTGGACCGTCCTTTTCCTTTAGCATGCTTCATGCTGTCTTTATGCCTCATTACTGTCTTGGCTAAAATTTCATGCAGCTATTTTTTAATGCATTTCTCATTCTGCTTTTAAAGAGTATGTTATACTGAGTAATCTGCTTTTCTGGTTTTTTGTTGCTACTTTTTGCTTGATCACCTTTTTTTCAATGGGTGTTTCTTCATATCTCTCATTCCTTAGATGAAAATCAAACACATTCACATCTAAGAACTTCATAAAATTTTCAGTTTTTATTCTGAGCCAGAGGAAGGTGAAACAAAGAAATATATAATCTCAGAATTGGCAGGATATTAGTTTTGGAGATTATTTACTTCTAATCTTCTACCCTAACCATTGAGAAAATTATAGCAGGTGAAAAAGGCACTTTATGGTTCATAATTTTTGTTAATTCATGTATATTATATAATTTAATAATATTTGCTAAGATGTATGTCTTTAGACTGTTAACATATACTGGGATCCAAAGAATCATAGTTCGGGAATTCTACCATTGGTTTTCCTTGGAAGAAATTTCAACATAGTGGCCACTGTAGTGTATAATCCATTTTTACTCTGCCCTTAATAAAATGGGGTGCTTGTCATTAGATTTTGTAAGTTTAAAGCTTGAAAACTGGAACTTCAATTAGAAGAAAAGAATTTGACTAATATTCCTATATGACTTTGTAGTTTTTTACATTTAGAATTTTTCTGCAATTTAAATTAGAACATCAAGTATAGAAATATCTATGAACATTTTAAAAGAAATTGTCATTGGGCCTCCCTGGTGGTGCAAGGGGTTAAGACGCAACCTATGAAACTATCTGTAGCCACTGTAGCACGAGTTCAATCCCTGGCCAGGGAGCAACCCCTATGGTGCAGCACCCGCTGCTCCTCTCAGCAGTGTATTTCAGTCATTCTGCCTGTTCTGTTCCTTACTCTGTCTCTGGTGGGTGCTTTTACCCCCCACACACACACTCTGGCCTGTACCCCAGTTCTTGTATACATAACTAAATCTTTTAAAAAAATAAAAGAAAAGAAATTGTCATGCTTTGAATCTAAGTTAAACTTTGAAATAATGCAGTTCACTTTTTCCAAGGTCATTTTAATATTTTCAAGGACTAGAAGTAGCATTTTTAAAAAATATTCATTTATGCATATAAGAACTGGGGTACAGGCCAGAGGTGCAGGGGGTGAGAGGATTCACCAAAGATAGAGTGTGCAGACTAACTGAAATACACTGCTGAGGGGAGCAGCAGGTCAGACAGAAGAGATCTGCTGCTCCGTGTGAGTAGCTCCCTGGCCAACCAGGGTCGAACTCTGTTCTACAGAGGCTGTGGATAGCTTCACACTGCTGTGCTTAACCCCTTGTGCCATTAGGGAGGCAGTAACATCTTTAAAGACTCATCACCCAAAGCAAAGAAAGTCAAGGAAAAGATAAACACCTGGGATTACATCAAACTGAAAAGCTTCTGCACAGCAAAAGAGACATTAACCAAAACAGATTGGGAAACACCCTACTGATTGGGAAAAAATTTTTGTACTCCATACAAATGATAAGGGACTGATCACAAAGATAGACAAAGAACTCACATGACTCAACAAAAACAAAGTAAACTAGTCAAGAAATGGGCAGAAGAACTTAAAAAACATTTCTCCAAAGAGGAAGTGCACATGGCCAACAGGCATATGAAAAAATGTCAGCATGCCTTATGGGGGAAATGCAAATCAAAACCTCGGTTGAGATACCACCTTAGACCAGTAAGAATGGCGCATATCAAAAAAACTAGCAACAACAAATGTTGGAGAGGATGTGGTGAAAAAGGAACTCTCCTACATTGCTGGTGGGAGTGCAAACTGGTCCAACCACTATGGAAAGCTGTCTGGAGTTTCCTCAGTCTACTAAAAAAAGTAACATTTTTAAAGAATAGTTTAACTTACTGATAAGAATTTTATGTTACTTTCCCTACACAATGCCAATTACAGGGCATTTTGTATCTTAGGCTATTTCATCTAAAGGGAATCCCTTTCCCTCTTGTTTTAGGACCATTGAATTAGTCTGATTTTAATTCCCAAGTTTTCTCACAAAAAAATTTTGAAGCCTTGAGCTCCTATTGAGAGAGAGATGGACAGAGACCAACCAACCCCATCCAAAACTGCAAGAACTATTCTACTAACCCTAGTGTTGACTCCAAATACAACTTGGTTCCTGTCGTAGATTCTACCCTGAGGTAGAATCTCTCTCTTTAGGCTTTGCCAAATTCCTCACCCACAAAACTCTTTTGAAAGAGATCATTAAATGATGGCTGTTGTTTGAAGTCACTAGTTATTTGTTTAAGTCTGGGTTGGGGCCCAGCATGAAAGACTCCATTTCTCCCTCTTGATTACATTCTCTGGTCCACAGAAAGATACATCTATTTTGAAAAAAGAATTAATTGAAAAGTAGAATGAATTGTGTTTCTTCCTAAGCTATCTCAGTAATCTTTATCAGTTTTGTTTATGAAAACTACATATTTGTCTAGATCAGTAATGAAAAGTTTTTTGTTAGATTGTTACTTTCTTCATACTTGCATTCTTGTTATATATAGTATTTACTGTAAACACGATCTGTTACTTTCTATGTCATAATGCTTAATAATCCTTGTAATATTAGAGAAACAGTAATTTAATTTTATACTTTTTTATGATTTAGAAGGCACAAAAGTATTTTTAGGTAAAGCTGTATTTGTCTTTGCTTTTTGTGAGAAAGCTTAATCTGAGTTTCTTATTTAGCATTATTTCTCATTTTCTGTCACTAATGAGCATAAATCAGTAATTTATAGGATAATATTATGTTAGATATGTTTTAGCAAAATCCAAGGATTTTACAATTTTAACTTATGGTTAATTTAAGATTTCTAAGAGTATCTCTTACACCCTCAGCTCTCAATTTTTCTCTTGAGGAATGTTGATTTGGGAAAAGTAAAGATTTAAAACTGTTTCAACAAAATTAGGATGTAAGATTTCATTGATGATTTTTTAAAAATTATTTAAAATACAGTTTTGATATCTATGTGACTTGATTTTTTTTCCCCCACATTGTATAATCTCTTGAGAGCTGACCAAAAATAAAGCCAGTTTTCCTTAACTGAACCTTATCCTACAAATAATATGGTGCTTTCCCCCCAGAAACACATAATACTTTGTTTTTAATATATCTTCATTTATTTGAGATTATCTGAAAAGTAATAAGGTATTAAAAAGAGAGATTATATGTCCTTCAGAACTAATTAAATTTTCAGTTAACATATTTATGCTTCAGCCACTTGAAAGGCAGATTCATTTTCATTACTTATATTTATGTAAAAGAAGGAGAATCTTAGTTTCTCTTAAAACAAAAAAAAATAATAATAAATGGGAGGAAAAATCTTTAGATGCTTATGAGAAATGTAAGCCCTCCTTCCAGAATTTGAATATTTGGTTCCGTAATCTGTCCAAAAAGTTATATACAGGCTAGGCATTGTTCTAAGAATATTACCAAGTGGTAGCTGATTTAATTCTCATAATAATTGGAAAGGATAGATAATGTCATAATTATCTATGAGAGGTGAAATAATTTCCCTAAAGCAACACAGATCTAAAATAGGTTTTAATATGACTATTAAAATTGTTTAAAATTTAATTTTTACATATTTGAAATATTCGATCTCTACTAAGTCCTTATGCCACTAACATAATTTTCTTGTTTCAATTTCCTTAACATAGATGTCCTGAGACTGGGTAGTACCTGGGGAGACAAAGAACAATTACATTTTACTTACTATTCAAATGATATTGGTGAATCTTTACTAACTTCTGAAGTGATTATTTCTTCCCTAAAATTCTTTGAATATAGGCATGTGAGCAGCAGTGACAGAGTGGGCAAACCTTACCGTGGTGTAAAGCCTGTTTTCAGCATTGGGGATGAAGAAGAGTACGACACAGGTATAGTAACACATTTATCTACAGACTACTTTCCTTGGGCACTGTGTGATTAGACAGAGCATTTTGGGATTAGCTGAAAGACTGTTTTAAAAACAAAATATAATGAAATTTTATAGGTGAAATTGGAGAGTCTATAGTTTTTCTATTAAGAGTTTGGTTTTAGGGCCTCCTTGGTGGCGCAAGGGGTTAAGACACAACCTGTGAGGCAGTCCGCAGTCTCTGTAGCATGAGTTCGATCCCCGGCCAGCCAGGGAGCAAACCCACAAGGCTCAGCAGACCCCTCCTGGCTCGTCTGCTGTTCTCCTTTCAGTGTCCGTCAGTCAATCTGCCTGTTCTGTTCCCCACTCTGTTTCTGGTGAATCCTCTCACCTCCCACGCCTCTGGCCTGTATCCCAGCTCTTATATGCATAAATAAATAAATCTTTTTTTAAAAAAAAAGAGTTTGGTTTTAGGCATCTTGAATTATGCCTATTAGAAATCCAAGCAGAAATATTGAGTAGGCAGTTGATTATAAGTGCCTTTATAGTTGAGGAGAGAAATATTAGCTGTTGGTAAACTGGGAATTACAAATATAGAAATAAAATTTAAATCCCTGGGGTTACATTTAAATCTACTTGATCTGCTCAGCTAAGAGATTGAGAGTTGCACTGAAGTACAGAGAATTCCAGAATTGATACATCTGCAGTCTTTTGAAACTGGAGGCAATATCTTAATAGGCCACAAGATGGCGATATTTTAAGGGAACTTTGTCATTCATGGTGTGGTTCTTCATATTTAAAAAAAAAAAAAATTATTACTTAGATTCATAATCACACTACCCAGAATATCCTTGTTAAAAAAAAACATAATTAACATTAATATATGCACTGAATTAGAAAAAAAATATTTTGTAGTTATAAAGTACAAAATGAAAATACTCCCAAATCTTCACCTTGTTTTTTTCTGCTTAATAATTTATTTCATATTTTCTATCTCAGCCCATATACTTTCTCAATTCTCTGTCATATAGACATACCATAATTTATTTGCTCAATCTTCTCCCATTAGACACTGACAATTTTCCACTTCTTTTTCTGTTTCAAATAGTAATGAATATTTTTATACATATATCTAAGGAAACTTTTGCAAATTCTTAACAATAAGATTGTTAGATTATAGGGACTCACATTTGAAATTTTAGTAGATGTTACAAAATCACCTTTTGAGAGAACTGCATTGAGGTAAAAGCAATTTTCTATGTGTTATTTCTAATTGATTCTTTTTTAGTCCCTCTCTGTTGCCATTTTCCTGTTAAGTATCAGTCTTTTTCTCTCCCTGAATATCTCATCTCCTTCCACTAACAAAGGGGGGAAGTATATAGATGAGTAATTTATGGTATGTTTATGTATATCATATGTATAGGTATTTTTACAATGGAAAATTGCAATATAATGAAAATGTGACATCTTGAGTTATGTGTAACAATATGGATACATTTTAGAATGTTGGGAGTGAGGTAGCAGTTGCAGAGGAATGAAATTGAAAAACATGAATTTTAGTAAAAATGTAAAATGCTATTATTATACATTATTTAGTGATACTCACATATTTTTAAAGACATACATAGGACCTCCCTGGTGGCACAGGAGGATAAGAAGCAACCTGTGAAGCCATCCACAGCCACTGCAGCACTAGTTAGATCCCCGGCCAGGGAGCAACCCACATGGCGCAGCAGACCTCTCCTGACTTGCCCGCTGCTCCCTCAACAGTGCATTTCAGTCAATCTGCCTGTTCTGTTCCCCACTCTGTCTCTGGTGAATCCTCTCACCTGCCCCCCACACCTCTGGCCTGTACCCCAGCTTTTGTATGCATAAATAAATAAATCTTTTTTAAAAAACAGACGTACATAGAACTGATAATACCAAATTCAAGTAGTTGTTTCTTAGTGGGGAAGTTGGGAGGATGTGATTGGGGAGAGTGAGGGCTTCGCTTTTTTATTTAAGCTGGAAGTTTATAGATACATGAGGGGTTTTTTTTTATTATATTTCATTATACCTGAAGTTATTTTTAAAAAGCAGAAGAAAAAACATAATTATTTAACACTAGGACTATGTAATTCTACCTCTTCTTAAGTTAAATAATTAGAAAATTAATTTCTCTCTCAAAAATACCCACATATAAATATTATTTTTTCAATTTTCTCAGTATGATTGTTTTTTAATTTTCCTCAAAATCAGAAAGTGGCAAAAGAAAAGAAGTGTCATCTTTGCTTTTTTATTATTGGACAGTTCAACTCAAAAAAAGTTCAAACTCCTCAGTTTAATCTTTAAAAAATATTTTCACCTGACTGCTTACCATATGGAGTGATGTTTCATTACCGTATTCATTACCATGATACAAGGAAATATAGTAACAGTATTAGAATCAATTGCTTTTTTGTCATGTTTAAAATACTGCAATTTTTTCAGACTTTTAAGAAATGTACCATTTTTAAAGTTGGTAATAACACTTTAAAACTTTAAATTCTTTATAGATGAAATTGATAGTTCTTCAATGTCAGATGATGATAGAAAAGAGGTTGTAAATATTCACACTTGGATAAACAAGCCAGACATCAAACATCATTTTCCCTGTAAAGAAGTGAAAGAAAATGGACACATGTTTCCCAGGTACTTTTTAAAATGTCTTCTTTAGAAGCAAAATTGAATTTAGGGAAGTTAATGATGT
This sequence comes from Talpa occidentalis, assembly GCF_014898055.3. NCBI lineage: Eukaryota > Metazoa > Chordata > Mammalia > Eulipotyphla > Talpidae > Talpa > Talpa occidentalis. The sequence continues at coordinate 61,535,663 of NW_023604295.1, read as the reverse complement.
AAAGCTGAATCACAGAAGAAATTTTATTTATCCAGGTACAATAAGATAATTTTACTCTGTCATCTTGATTTATGTCTTGATATTTAAAACGAGATTTTATGGAATTTTTTTATTGTGAAATATTTAGACAGAATTGGAGAAACAATACATTAAACACCTTTATAAGCCGTCATTAGATTCACCAGCTTTTAACTTCTTTCTGTACAACCCCATTTGTCTATTTCTATATATGCTCATGTATATGTACACAAACACTTATGTTTTGTCACACCATTCAGAAACAGCTTAAAGATAGGACACTTCACCCCTGAACGCTCTAGCATATATCTCATCAGAATATGGGCATTCTTCTACACAACTCCAGTAGTATTATCACATCTTTAAAAACCCTAAAGGGCCTCCCCGGTGGCGCAGTGGTTGAGCGCTGGGTTGCGAAGCTGCTCGCAGCTTCTGCAGTGCCGGTTCGATCCCTGGCTGCTCCCTGGCCACCGGAGGAGGGTCCTACATAGCGTGCAGACCTCTCCTGCCGCCCACTGCTCCCCTCAGCAGTGTACTTCGGTCCTTCTGCCTGCTCTGCTCCCTGCTCTGGCTCTGGTAAATTCTCTCACTCTCCTGTGCTTCTGACTGTGCACAGTGCTTGTATAAATAAATCTTAAAAAAAAAAAAAACCTTAAAAACAACATCATTTCAACATACATACCAAAGTATCTTTTATAGTATTGTTTTTACTTCCTAATCAAGGATCCAGTCATGGCTCACACATTGTATTTGTACCTCTCTTTAGTCTTGCTCAACATGTAACAGGACTACCCTCACCACTCCTTCTGCATAATCTTTATGATGCTTGAATCCCTTGAGTCTAGGCCAATTGTTCTGCAGAATGTCCTATATTTTGACTCATCTGATATTATTCATGTATATGTATGTGATTATTGTCACTTTAGTAAAAGTGAGCTGAGATACAGGAAGGATGTTAATTCTGTTTCCATTTTGCCTTCAAGATTCAGTTACAGAAGTTGTAAAATATTAAGACAGCTTAGCTGTTGCTTAGTGGTCTTTGATATTAAATTAAGTATATGCTATGGTGTGTTGAATGAGAATAGTTGATGAATATAGGTGACACTGTAAAAAATTTGAAAGGTAGCATGTTCCATATACCATATAGAATAGAATCTAAGAATATCAGTTTAAGATTTCTAATTGCATTTGCTTTTTATTATAAAATATCATACCTTTGTTCCTATAACAGTTACAGTACTATTTGTTAAATCAGTTTTGTATACAACTAATGGAAAATTAAAAGCTTTTATTAAGTGGCTTATTTGTTTATAGATTAGCCATTTTTTTTAAACTGAAAAGCAATTTCATCTGGAGTTGAACATTTTTAATAATTGGGGCTATTGAAATAACACCTGCCTTGAATTCTGTGTATTTAAAATTCTTTTTGCTTTTTTAATGCTTTCTTTCCTTTCAAGTCATCTATTGGTTACAGCAACACACATGTACTGTTTAAGGGAGATTCTTTCACGGAAAGGTTTGGCTTATATACAGTCTCGACAAGCCCTAAATTCTGTAGTTAAAATTACGTCCAAAAAAAAACATCCTGAGCTAATTACCTTCAAGTATGGAAACAGCAGTGCTTCAGGAATAGAAATCTTGGCAATTGAAAGGTAAGATTTTCTTAGGCTGATAAATGATATGTTGACTTAGTTCATTATTAAACATTTTCTCTATTTGGGAGACTATATTGTGGAGTAGAATACTTGAATCACTTTTATTAGTGTTCATTGCTGTCTTATTTATTCCAGATGCTTAGTCATGTTTGGTTTAGCCAGCATTTGTGCATGATTTCAGTAAGAACCATACCTAATTTCATAAACTTTTTTTTTTTTGTATAGCAGAACTGGGGAGTAGGCCACACGTGCAGGGGGGTGAGAGGACTCACCCAAGACAGAGTGGGGAGCAGAACAGGTGGAAGTCCTGAAATACACTGTTAAGGGGAGCAGTGGGGCAAGACAGGAGAAGTCTGCTGTGACATGTGGGTTAGCTCCTTCGCCAGGCATGGACTAAGGCAACACTGGTCATAGCGCTGAGACTTAACTCTTGGGGCACCAAGGAACCCCCTAATATCATAAACTTTTTAATAGAAGAGTATTTAAGAATAATCTATACTGGTGCTGCACTAAATGCTGGTTTGCAGTCAAATAAGGAGCTTGTCTCAGAAAGTAAATCAATGTTTTTATTTTCTTTCATCAAAAAATCCTTGTTTTGAAAGTGTCAGTGAACCAAACAGTGTGCTGGGTGATGTATTTAATTTGCAGTCTGATACAAGCTCCTCTTTATCTCATTATGGACCAGTGACAAACCGTTCATGGAGCTGGTGCAAGGGCCATAGAGCACACTTGAAACTAAGTGTCTTTAATCTTAACAGATAATTTTACAGAGAAAAATGTGTGAAGCCCAGAGGAGTTGAATGACTTCCTGAATCTTTACACCTAGTGTATGATAGAAACAAACAAAAAGCCCTCCTGGCTCCTGGTCCAAGGTTCATTTTACCTTATATTAATTCAGGTTTTTCTCCTGGTGAGGTTTGGGGTTATAGTTCTTACTCATTTACAGGTGTGCTTGAGTAAAAAGTAAGCTTAAGATAATGTCTTAGGAGCCTCCCTGGTGGCGCAAGGGGTTAAGCACAGCACTGTAAAGTTAGGCACAGCCTCTGCAGCACTAGACCAGAGACCTCTAGACCACATAGCCCAGCTGACCTCTCCTGCCTCGCCCACTGCTCCCCTCAGCAGTGTGTTTCAGTCAGTCTGCCTGTTCTGTTCCTTGCTCTGCCTCTGGTGAATCCTATCACCTGTCCTCTCACCCAAGCCCACTTTGTTAACACTTTGGTGAATGTTTTTTAGCTCTCTCTCTACATATGTATAATATATACATTATACATTAAAAACTTAATAAATGTGATGGGCTTTTTTTGTATTATAATTTAAAGAAAAATAATGGTTTAAAGAACTTTAACTATGTGAAAAAGTCGCCTGGCTTTCTATGAAAATATATTTTTGAGTATATGTTGCGTTAAGTTATGGGGAGTCCGTAAGAATATATCGCTGCTGGCTTCATATGTCAGGGAAAACTTCCCTTAGAAGATTTGATCTCTAACTTGAGCTCTGAAGTAAAAGCATGGTATTAATATATATATATGTATCTATTTTCTCCCCCATAGGTATTTGATTCCAAATGCAGGAGATGCAACCAAAGCCATAAAACAACAGATCATGAAAGTTTTGGATGCTTTGGAAAGTTAATATAAAAGAAAATTATTTTAAAAGTAATTAAGGCAAAGCGGTAAAATGGACATATTTTCCTGAATACTAACTGGAGACCTTTTATTTGCTCATGGGTGTGCTTGAGTAGCAGGTCTAAGAAGGTATAAATTATTATAATCACTCTGGACAGTAAAATTTTTTTTAATTTTTTTTTGCATTTTTTGGTTTTATAAAATGATTTACTATAAAGGTCAGTTATTAAATAACTTTGAAGTAACTGACTTTGTGCTCTTATGAACTAAGGGTACAGAATGCAGTTCTGTTTTGAAGAGCTGTTTTAAGGGCATAAGCATCACTTTCAGATTTAAAAACAACCATATCCTTATATTTTTGCAATGTCTTCACTGAAACATAGAATTTGTTGAAGAGACCCCTTTGATTGCTACATTAAGTTTTACCCACTCAGCAATATCAGAAACTAAAAAGTATTGCATAGATTAATGATTAGCTTTATGTTTTTAAAAAGTAAAATCTTTTAAATAAAATGGATAAAGATTCCAACTAATTCAGAATGTATCCAACTAATGAAATGATGAACATGAGTTTCTAACTCATCTTTGCACCATGTACTAATAATTAAAACTTTGAGTGCTTTGGATACTAACCATCATAATTGTTCCTAAGGAGTAGTTAAAAGCATTATAATAAGTAGGTAGGCATGAGAGCAAAATGAATATTTTGGGGACTATTGAATTTGTAAAAATGTTACTGGTCTTTATTACAAGTGAAATATTTGACTTAGGATATTTCAAAACAGGTGTTAAGCACACATTAATATATCCAGACCTTAAGATTATGGTCTGTGAGCACATTAATATCCACTTAAATAAAAGCCAAATAATTAGCTGTATAAACTACAATTGTTTTTAATCATTATTTTGTGAAAATTCTTTTTCTCCTATTTTTTTGTCTTGTCTTACTGAAGTTCCAGTGATTTGAAACTATTTTTATCCTCTCAAGATGACAATCTGAAAAGTAACCTGCTTCCTTTTGCAGCTTTCTCAGCTTAATTTATTGAGAGGTCTGTATTAGGCACACTTGATAAAAGAAATTTGGGACTACATTTGGGGCCATCGGATGACTTCTTATAAAATTTTATTTGTGAAGCAGCTAATCCTTACTCTCTGCCATGTCCTAAAATGTAATGGATTTTCTCTAAGGGGTTGATAGAAGAAATATTTAGGTATACCTTGTTTACAGCGAGTTATTTTAATTTACTTAATGAAAATCAAGTGAATAAAAGGCAACATAGTTCAAGATATTTTATTGTAATATCTAAATTCTAATATCTAAATAAAAACAGTTTGAGTGGTTGAAGACATTTGCATGAACTTGCACCTGGTGCAGTACTTGTTATTTATGACTCCTTCAGCTGTTGTATTGTGTTTTTCCTTTTCTTAGCATCCCCTTTAGAAAATCTCCTTAAGTCTCCTTTTTTTTCCCCCGTCTCAGTTATGGGACTCTTTTTCATAATATTAATGTAAAGATGTTTGTGTTACAGTTTATAAATTACAATTGTAAATAAACCACTACAGTTTGCGCAAACTTTGTGCTTTGTGATGTCTTTCTCTTTCTTCCTCACTTGTAATTGTCTATAGATAACAAAAAATTAGAAAATCAAGTTCTGTCCCATTGGTAGACTTTAGCTGATCAGATTTCAAGTTTGAAGTTATTAGAGTCATAATTATTTCTGCTTATCTAGATGGGGAAGGGAAAGAGGTAATTAAAACTACTGACACTAAATTCTACATGTAGTAAACTGCAACTATGAACTTATTTGAACCTGTTTTTTCATCTGAAATAACACCACAGTTATTGGTCATGAATACTAAATCAGAATACATTTCATTGACTATATTGGCTTATACCCCCTTAACTGGCTCACTAACCACAGAACTAGGATTCACTGTGGGATAGCCACCTCTCATGGAATCCCCAGGATTACAGATAGTGTAACTTTATGAGGTTTCAGTGGTCTCAAGTTATTTTTTGATTGCTGTTTTATTTTCCTCTGTAGTAGCTGTTTAGCAGCTTGTTGTTTAGCTCCATGTATTTGTGTTTTTTTTCTGTTTTCTTGTAATAGTTGATACTAGCTTTATGGCATATTATCAGAAAAAGTAGTCAATATGATTTCAAACTTCATAGTTTCTTTGATGATTGACTTGTGTCCCAACATATGGTCTAGTCTAGATATGCTTCATGTGCATTCGGTAAAAATGAATAAGCAGTGATTTTTAAGTCTTTGTAGTCTATGTGATATGCCCTTTTGGTAATAGAAGGAAGTTTTAAACTTAGATCTTCTAATTTGTAGAAAACTGCATCAGAAATAGAGAAACTTGTGCACATATCTATGTGTATATTTACACACTTACACATTCTCTTCGACTCCCCTGCTTGTGCAAAGGTCTAAACTAAATTCCCAAGTTTGATCTCTTTTTTGTAATTATACACTGTCCTCAGAGCCTCTCAACAACTCTTAGAATTACTGCTCTTTTTTTTTTTAAGATTTATTTATTTATATATACAAGATACACAGGTCAGAGGTGCGGGACTGCGAGAGAATTCACCAGAGATAGCAGGGAGCAGAACAGGCAGAAGGACCAACGTACACTGCTGAGGGGAGCAGCAGGCGGCAGGAGAGGTCTGTCATACCATGTGGGTTTCTCCCTGGCTGGCCAGGAAGAAACTGGCTGTGCTGCAGAGGCTGCAGACAGCTTCACAGTGCTGCATTCAACCCGCTTCACCACTGGGGAGGCCAGTGAATTACTGCCCTTATTCCATGCAGAATGCACTAATTCTTATTTTCTAATTTTCAGCATTTCATTACTGACTGCTCTTAGTCATTTGCAAATTACCTCATCCCCAAACCCGAACTCATGTTTCCTCATACTAAATTTCCTAATTCTATGGAGGAGTGATAGGGTAAGGTACTGATGAAAGAGACCAGTTATGAGTTGCCCAAAGTAGTGACTCCAAAATGAGTAAAACTTTGCTATGGATGGTGGTCATGGGCAGAAAAGGAGGCAAAAATCAAGTGTTTCAGGAGAGTAAGAAAGACCCTGTCCCTAACCAAAGATGGAAGATCAAAGAAAAGTGACTAAGATTTGAGGAGGGAGCCAATGGGGAGCAAGGACAGTTGGGAAATTAGCGTTAAGTAGTGGTGCCTATATGTTTACAAATAAAAAGCTATGAGGAGAAGCTCTTTTCAGAGATAACTTAATTTCAGGTAGCAGAGTTTGAGCTGACGTGAATAGAGGTGGCTTACAAGCAGCTGAGATGTTGAAAATAGTTCCTCTGGGACACTGATGAAATTCTGACCAGTGCCAGCCTGGAAATGGTCCTTAAAGCTGTGAGACATCATTGGTAATACCAGACTTTTAGCTGGCTTAGAGATCCATTTTGTTTAGAAGTTTATTCTCTGTCTAATTTTTAAATGATGAAAGGGAACCTGAAAACACAAAAGCAGAGCTGCTGCAGTTGAGGGCCAGGGAATAGAGTGGTGGGAGGAGGGCTGCAAGACTTACAACTCCTTTTTCCTTCTCTTGGCTCTAAGTCTTTTCATGTTACAGGTGATGAGGTGATGTAGAGGTCCTGGGAGTGATGTGATTTGTCTAGGATTTACATCAAATTAGTGACAGAACCAGAACTAAAATATAATTTGCCCATTATGTTCAAAAAGTTCTAAAGTAAGTGATCAAAATCATAAATTTATTTTTTTATTACTTCTTTGCTAGAAACACCTCCTATCCAAGTCAGCAGCTTTCTTAAATGCAATGTAGGGATCATGGCACTCACAGGCTCTGGTTCTTAAATTGTCCTCTCCTAGATCTCCTACCTCTTCGATGGCTCCTCAGGTTCCACAGGCCTCTTCAGCCTGTGCCTTTCACAGTCCATTTGTGTGTTGTAATCCACATTCAGAGCTTCATCTTAAAGTGCTAATAACTCCTAAATCTCCAGGTTAGACACCTGAGTTTGAGGTTTATATCCAACTGCCTACTGGTGTCTCCACTGGATGTTCCAATAACATGTACTGCTTTGTCTGGATTCTGTCAGATACAAGTTTATGCCAATAAACTTGTAAAACTAGACAAAATTGGTGCTTTTTAAAAATAGATTGTAAGTGACCAATATGAATCAAGAACCTCAGTTGGCTGATAAGCATAGCAGAAATCAAAAGATTATTAAGGATCTTTCTGTCACAAAGCCACGTTCAGGTAGTCTGTTAAACCTCCTTTCTTTCGCCATTGTGTTGTGTGCACTTGACTTTTCCTTGCCATATCTTCTCCAACTTTCAGGATCCAGCAATTCCTGACCAAGAAACAAAAGCAGAATTGTCCCATTTCCCACTTGATTCTTACGAAAACTGGTGGTAAAATCAGGTGCAATTCCAAGAGAAGACATTGAAGAAGAATCAAGCTGTGTCTGTAAGGAATCCCATGTGAGATGGCACACATTTATGCTGTATCAAGATCAGTAGTATCTTACCATATCACACTGAAAATATCACTATGTTTTATGGATATGTTTTCTCTTTGTATGCTTCTGCACCTAGTAGACTGGGATCAGTAATAAATACGTAAGATCCCAATGGGGCTAACCCAATTTTAGTTAAAAATTTTTAAAAAACTACAAAAAACCCATAATTGTTATGTATTCCCCCTCAACTCTTTATTATAAAAGTTTTAAGCTATAAAACTCTTCAGCAGTCTTAGAATAGTACCGGGAACAACTATGTATCTTTGTAGATTGAAGAACATTTTGTTACATTTGCTTTATCTTGCTTCATATTTATTTAAGCACATATTTTCTTTTTGCTGGCCACTTTCAAGTCACTAAGACATGGTGACACTTCACCCCTAAGTCAGCATGAAATCTCCACAGAAGGAAGACATTGTCTGGCATAGTCACAATACTATTATACACAATACTATTATACTATAATACACAGAATTCACAAATATACACCTTATATTTCAGTCTCTAGTAATCCCCAAAATGGTTCTATAATGTCCTTTTAAATGGTAGGATCAATTTCAATATAAACTATTACAGTATTCAAGGGACAGGAAACTTACTCATTTTATGATTTTCATCCCCAAACCTGACAAAAGCACAAATACACAAAGCAAATACCAACAATTACAGTTAAATAATCCTGCGAATAAATTTCAGGGTAAGACTGATTTGTTCTTGAGGATACAATAAGAATATTTACTATTTATAAGATTCCTGGAGACTGTGACTTTAAGTGAATGGACCTATAAGTTAAGTAGGTCCTTCAATATCATTTCATTCCATGGTGGCAGAGATTTTATTTTTCTCATCACCATTAAAAGGAAACCACACTGACCTAAACAACATTATTCGAGGAACTCCTGCATTGTTCGAACCCTCAGTTCTTCTGTTCCCCCCGCCCCATTATATAGGCACCTTGCAGTTGAATCCACTGATACTTTGAGTGCTTACACCAACTTGGATAATTCCAACCCAGTCAGCACATAGCCCAAGGCATTTGGTAGCACCTCTCGCCACACAGGTGATCCAGCCAACAAGAGGTGGGATCTTTTTGCCGAACCCGAGAGGCCGGTTAAACCTATCAGCACACCATCCCGTTTTAGGCCGCCCCCTCTCCTCTCGGGGCCTTGGAAGGCATTCCTTTTTCTGGATGTATTGTACTTAGCCGTTTCTCCTAAATTCTTCCTTGGCGCAGAGTGGGGAAGCGATCGAAAGAGCAGGAAAGCGAGCGCCCTCCGGCTTCAGGCCGCGTCCGACCCGGCGGGTGTGGGCGGGGCCCCGGCGCCAGGCCCCGCCCCCTCCTGCGCGCGGCTCTGCCCCGCCCACCGCGGCGCCCGCAGGTCTCACCGACGTCCGTCACGCCGCGGCGCCCATGGTGCTTCTCGGGAGAGCCATGGCCAGTAAGTGGCGCGGCGGCTGCAGCTCGGGCCTGAGGGGAAGCTTGGGGTGAGGTGTTGGCGGAGGGTCAGGCCGACCCCCCTCTCGCCTCCGCCCCGAGCCCCCCGCCGTGCGCGTGGCCTTCCTCGACCCGTGTCCGCGGGGCGCGCGCGGCGGGGAGGGGAGGCCGGGGCGGGCCGGGCGCGCTGCCCGGGCGTCGGGTTCCGGGGGCCCCGCGGGGCTGCGAGCGCCGCCGCCTTCCCCGGGGCCGCCCCGCGTCGCGTGAGGCTGTGCTTCTGGGTGAGTTCAGGGGACACCTCCAGCTCACCTGCGTTGAGACTGTTAAGTTTGCATCAAGGCAGGAGAATCCAGCGGGGTTGTTTTCACTCTCTTCACCTCAGATTGATTTTTGGCATCAGCCCTGATGAATTATGCTTTGAAACTGTCACGTGAAAACCAAGCACCTGTTTGGTTTGGTTTGGGCTGTGGTGTAAGAGGTTTGGATGGTTTGTCCACATCGCACCTCCCCCACACGCATTGCAGAATGCCCCCTTGCTGACGTGAGCCTTACGGCATGCCCTAATGCTTTCATATTAGATAGTCCAGGTTACTCAGTCCTGCCCTCAAAAAGCCCCATGGGTGGGTTTCTAGTCTTGTTTGTCCCCACGTTGTGCCATTAAGTAATTTTACAGGTAATGGAGAACTTTGGACTCAGCGTGGAGCTCTGAATTACTATGAATCTTGCCTCAGCCAATAGCTTCCCATGCCATGTCAACAAGTCATTTAATCATTGGACCCTTTGCCTGGCCTTTAAAATGGACATAAACTGCCCCTGAGGAGGTTTTGTGGGGCTCTCTTGAGCCGGTAAGATTTGTGGCTGTGCTCTCTTTTTTATTTACACCCTGAATTTAGTGCAAGTTAGATGGGAATGTGGAAGTTCTTTTACTCACCACCTTCTGGATGTGACTAGTATCTTTGAAGAGGTAGGGCTCTTTATGACAGAGGCAGATGCACTTGAGAGCTGTGATTCCTGATGCGATTGAGGGTGGTGTTGATCAGACTCCCCCAGGAGTGTTTTCAGGTTACATTACTACTCCCGGTCTCTCTCCTCAAGCAACTAACAAGAGGCCCATCCTGTTTACAGTTCCAATTTTTGGCTTGGAATGTTGTGCCACTTACTCTGTTCACCGAGTGTGCAACTTTTATCCTGCAAGCCTCGTTTACTCATCTACAAAATGTCAGTGATAACCCACAGCTACTTACATGTGTAAAGGACCTGACATGTTCTTTATGTTATTCCCTTCTTGGTTCCTTCACAATTTCTTTTTTCTTTTTTTTTTTTTACTTTGCTAAGTCCTTCATTTTTAGTGATGTGACTATTAGGGCATCCAGGAGCTACAAAGTTACTATATTTCATTTTATAGCTGAGGTGATGGAGTGACTAGTATCTCATCCTCAGAATCAAGGAACACCCTAGTGTTGCAATTTCCATGATGTAGCCCCTCTGTGGAGTGGGAGATCTGCAGAATGCCAGGCTCTCCCAAGTCTGGTTCAGGACAGCTACTCTCTGAGTGTGGCTGGAGTGAGGGAGAGGGGAATCCATTAGAATAATCCTATTGGATTTCATCTTTCCTCCCTCAGAGTCAGAGTCAAAGCCCAGTTTCTAAGCTACAGTGGAAACCTTTAACAGGTCTTTGTGATTTGTGACCACTCAAGCATTTGTTTGCCCCACAGTAATCTTTGCTTTTGCTTTCTATTTTAGTTTCCTTTGTTTTCATAGAGATTCTGGAATTATTTAACAAGCAACATTTGGGATTAAATTTAGCCCTTCTTACTATACTTAAATAAACCAAGAAATGGGACTTTTGAATGTTACTACTTTTAGGGTTATTCTGAGCCAAACAGGCCTTCATCAGGAGCCTTGGTTTTTGATTATGGACTCTTCGGGGATATTTGTACCATTGCAGGAGACACCCAGAGAGAGACGGTGCTCTCATGGAATTTTCAGACTCCAGAGCAGAGGTGTAGTGGCGAAGCTAGAGAGGCCATTATCTGATACTTTTGTCAAGCTTTGGAGGTAATAATGGGCTTTGGATTCTTTAATGGAGCTTTCTGCAGGCCATGAGCAAAAGCTATGTGTCGGTCAGGTGTCCAGGCAAGACACAAGAAACCACACTGAAAATTTTAGATGAAGACTTATTAGCCTATTAAAGGTAAAAGCTGAAGAACCCTAAACAACAAAGGCCATAGCTACTACCTCAAGGAAGAAATAAGCCTAGGAAAGCCCATGAACCTCCTTGCCCCAAGACTGAAAACGTATTATTGGTAAGACTGATTATCATAATTTGTGGGTCCCAGTCCCCAGTGGCAATGTGGAACCCCTTGTTAAGGATAGCAGTTAAGTACTGTTAACTTTTCCTTCTGCAGTGTCTCTCAAACTGTCATTTTTTGCCACTTAATGTTGTGTTCCTTTGTTGCATAAAGTCTCACAGGTGCCCATTGCCCCTGCCCTATAATGAGACAGAAGCTGGTGGTGCAGCCCACCAGCTGCCATGCTCCCCATCCTGTCAACAACTGGACCAATTCAATGTGTCCCAGCTGGTGATGGGGAAGTTGAGACAGGCATCTCCCCTTCTCATGGGCCCACTTGCCCCATTTGTGGTGGGTGCAGGGTAAGGTAAAAAAATTATCAGGCTTTTCTGCCCTCCCGCTGTTAGGATTAATGATGGATCCCTGTGGTCCTGATATGCATGCCTGATGGTGGGCACCTGGAGTAGGGTGTGGGCATATGTAAGTGGGTACACCTGGGCTGAGAGACTGAGCTAATAAGGGCAACATCACGGGGATGCCAGCAGAACTACAGAACAGAACGGAACAGCGGAGCAGAGAAGTAAAGGCCAGGAGAGAATGTCGGAGAGTCCAGAAAAGAGTGAAGATTTGCTGGGGGCCTCCCGGCACCCCTGCCAGCCATGTACTTGCTAAATTCCAATAAAAGCCTGCAAAAGCCACCAAGGGCTCCAGGACTCCTCCTTTACCCCGTCTGTTCGGATCATACAGAACCTGCCCAGTGGTCTTCCTGCCACTACAGTGGGTGAATGACTTCTGAAGGATTTTACCTTCTGTGCTGGGGCTCAGGGCATCTGTGCCGTACCTGTACCTGGGGTAGGCAGGAGGCTCAAGATCAAATAGAGATGTAAGATCAGTCTTATTTCAAGCCATGTTCTCATTTGTAAGTAAGAAGCTAATTCTGCTTACTTCATTTCAGATTCTTGTGCCTGGCATGAGATTTTGCCCAGAGATGTTGATTTATCTCAGGGTTTCTTAACCTCAACATTCTTGACATGTTGGACTGGATAATTCTGTTGTGAGGGGATGAGTAAGCATCGTAGGATGTTCAACAGCATCCTTAGCCTCTACCCATTAGATACCAGTAGCATCACCCCCATTGTGACTATCAAAAATGTCTCCAGACATTACAAGATGTCCTGGGGGACAAAAAAGCCCTGTGGCTTTTTTTTTTTTTTTAATAGAGGCATGCTTTATTTATTTGTTTGTTTGTTTTGTTTATACATGCACTGGGTACAGTCAGAAGCGGGGGAGGGTGAGAGAATTCACCAGAGCCAAAGCAGGGAGCAGAACAGGCAGACTGACGAAGTACACTGCTGAGGGGAGCAGCAGGCAGCAGGAGAGGTCTGCGCACCATGTGGGATCCTCCTCCGGTGGCCGGGGAGCAGCCAGGGATTGAACCGGCACTGCAGAGGCTGCGGGAAGCTTCGCAACCCAGCGCTCAACCGCTGCGCCACCGGGGAGGCCCCCCTGTGGCATTTTTGATTCAGTTGTCAGATTTCTGACAGTTGTTTTCTTTTATATTCTTCAGGTTTCCGCTTGGCCCTCATCCAGCTTCAGGTTTCTTCCATCAAATCAGATAACCTCATTCGAGCTTGTGGCCTCGTCAGGGAGGCAGCAAAGCAAGGAGCCAAAGTAGTTTCTCTGCCGGTAAGTTATTTGTTTTTTAGTGTCAGTTTGCATCTTTTATTTATTTTTTTAAAGATTATTTTTTAAAAGTATTTTTTTTAATTTTATATATTTTTTACATCATTTTTCATTTTTGCCAGTAGGTTTTTTTTTTTTTTTTTTTTTTTTGTGGGACCCTCACCGGCGGCTGGGGAACAAACCGGCGCTGCAGAGGCTGCAGGTAGCCTTGCAACCCAGCGCTCAACCACTGCGCCACCAGGGGAGGCCCTTTGCCAGTAGGTTGGAAGGTAGTCACCCAATTCTGGACATGTTGACCCAGCACAGTAACGTCTGCTAGCTTTGGTTGTCCTTTTCTGTCCTGGGGTCCTGCAGGGTTTGTAGCACTAATATTGTTTGAAGCACTAATATTCTAACTTTTTTTTTTAATTGTTGAAAACTGGAGATGGCTAGAGACTTTTAGGAAGCCTGTTGTACCATAAAGCCAGTAGAACTCTGGGTCACTTTTCTAGGTGATTTTAAAACAAAACCAGCTGTTTTGACGATCAAAACCTTTGTTAGCAAGTACATGGTTAGCCCTAGGTGAGGGTCCTGCAAGCATAAGGACGTGCATCTACTGGTATCATCTGGCAAAAGTCTGCTAAAGATCAGTGGGGGAACTATTCCAGGTAGTCGCCTTCTCCATGCTTCTCCCCTCACCCTCACTGCTATGGGCAAGTGGCAGTTCTTTGCAAACCCTACTTAGAGTGGAGAAATTTCAGTGCTACCTTGTATTTTAGTTTCCAGGCCATCATAAATACATCTGCTGAATAGGAATAATTAACCAGGGACTTTGAGATCTTGGCGATAATGCAATTCTCCTTAGGACTCCAGTCATGGATTTCATCAGTACATGGTCTCCAGTTGGTTTCTGTTGCCAGAGGTCAGAGTCTAAAGTACTTGAATTCTGTGCCCCTCTGTCTATCCCTTGTCTGTGCAAGCTGATGATGCTCAGGCTTGAGTGTCATAGCACAGTGTCTGCTTGTAGCGGCAGGAAGGGCACAGAGCAGGATTTCTGTGATTCAAGCAGATGGGTGAAGAAGGTCTGGGTGGCTTTTTCAGGCTTTTATTGAGTTTATCAGGTACACAGCTGGTAGGCCTCCCCGCCCCCAGCAAGTCTTAACTCTTCCTGGGCTCTCCAGCGTTTTCTCATGGCCTCTGCTTCTCTGTTCTCTCGTTCCCTTTTGCTCTTCTGGCATCCCCATGATGCCACCCTCATAAGCCTAGACTCAGCCCAGTTGTACCCACCTACATATGCTCACACCCTACTCCAGGTGCCCTCCATCAGGCATGCATTCAGGACTGCAGGGATCCCTCATCAGTCCTAATGGTGGGAGAGCAGAAAGCCTGACCATTATTTAGTTACCCTACACTGCTACATAGGCCATCTCAGTGGTTACTAAACAAGTGAGTTAGAGTTGAAGTCCAGTAATTTTGTTTCCTTAACAAATCACCAGGCTGTTGAGGAATGAGATTTTATAGCGTCAGAATGCATGCTGAAAGGAAACCGAGAAACCTCATTTTACAAAGAGGACATGTCTTAATTTCTTAGGCTTGAAAGTGGTCAACATTGGGGAAAAAATAAAATATCTTAACTTCTGTGGCCTTCAAAGCGTCTGTGTTTTTCCAAGTTCAGGTGTTACTGCTTTACATAGTTAAATGAATAATTTGATCCCATGGATTCATCCAAACAGGCAAAGTCCTGTAAGTAAGCTCAGGTCTGGTGGAGCCTGCGTGCCCAAGGTTGGAGTTTTGTTCTCTTGCAGACTAGAGGCAGATAGATGCAGGTCCAGCCGCTGCTTGGGTGCCCAGGATCTGGGTTGGCTAACTTGACCTGTCTGCTCTAGCCTCCGGGCTCAGTTGCTGAGTCCTGTCTGTGGTCACAGGCAATTTTTAGTTGTGGTATCAGTGTTTTTCTTATCAGCTGTTTTACCCCTTTGAGACAGAGCTGGAAAAAGCAACCATGTCTTCTTGCAGCAGAACTTTAAAATGGGCTGGGTATTTTGATGTTTTTTCCTCCCTCTTCTCTGCCAACATTGTTCTAGGAATGCTTTAATTCTCCATATGGCACGACATATTTTCCTGAATATGCAGAGAAAATTCCTGGTGAATCTACACAGAAGCTTTCTGAAGTAGCAAAGGAATGCAACATATATCTCATTGGAGGTAACTTCCTACTCTCAAGGTATAACGGCCTAAACTAAATATTGAAACATCTGAATAATTTTTGTTGTTACATACGAAGTGTGTACTGCTTTTTAACCATCGAAAAAAATGAGGTAGATTTGTCTGCAGTAATGTGGAAAGATCTTTTAGGCCCCGTTAACTGGAAAAAAAAATAAGTTCAAAGTGATACTCCTATTCAGCACCAAGAAAGCTATGTATTTTTAGATGCAGTTATATATGTAAAGACATAGTAAATATTATAGGGCACATGCCAAGCTAATAGTGATTTTTTTTTCCCTACAGAAGTGTGGGAGTATAGGAGCAGGTAGAACTGTGGAAAGAAAAACCATATCTGAGTGTCTTTCATTATACTAATACAGAGTTACAGAAAATTTTTTTCATAAAGCAGGCACATGCATAAAGATAGCTTTATATGTCTTTTTTTTTTTTTTTAAGATTTATTTATTTATACAAGCACTGGGTACAGTCAGAAGCGTGGGAGGGTGAGAGAATTCACCAGAGCCAGAGCGGAGAACAGAACAGGCAGACTGATGAAGTACACTGCTGAGGGGAGCAGCGGCTGGCAGGAGAGGTCTGCATGCCATGTGGGACCATAGCCTGGTGGCTGGGGATTAAACCGGCGCTGCAGAGGCCGCGGGCAGCTTTGCAACCCTGTGCTCAACCGCTGCGCCACCAGGGAGGCCTAGCTTTATATGGTTTTGAAATGAATTTTAGAATGTTCTATTAGCTTAAAAAAATCTAGCAAACAGAATTACTTCTATATTGTGCCACATTAAGACTTAGAAATAAGTAAGAGGTAGAGAAAAGGAGAAGCAAGAAAACTTCTTGGAACCACCCTCTGTGATGGAGAGATTTGTAGCTTATATTGCCATCTTGAGGCCTTTTTGAATAAGGTTCTGTTGCAGGAGCAGGACCTGGGGAATTTAAATTGAACAACAACGAGTTATCCATGTTGCTCAAGATCAAAGCTGAATGTAGAAATCATTTGGTTGTTTTTAGAACCTGTCTTTGACATCTGACCTAATTATATTTCGTCTTCACTCTGGAATTTGAAAGATTGTAGTCAAGAAGAATAATGATTAAATAATTTGAAGATAGTAAACTTCATTACCCAAGTGATAATGTATCAAGCCTTCGTGAAGTTATCATAAAAGAATGCTTTATTCAGAATGTTTTCTGTGCCTGAATGTTTCTCTTCTCAATGAAAGGTTCCATTCCTGAAGAGGATGCTGGAAAATTATATAACACTTGTGCGGTTTTTGGGCCTGATGGAACTTTACTGGTAAAGCACAGAAAGGTAAGTAGGGAATGTGGTATGTCTCATTGCCTCTTGAGAATTTGCTGTGCTGTCCCTTACTCCCTTAGTCGTATTACACACAGGTGACAGTTGAGTAGGTAACACAAGTTGTTGTTCTTAGTTGTTGGGGGTCTTTTCTGTTGATTGTCTTTTCTTTGGAGTTTGTACCAGATTTTCCTATTTGTGTCTAGGATTGTGTTTTGGATTACATATTAGATTATATATTGTTGAGATTCTAACTTATATTCTTCTGAAAAGCATTGAATTTTTTTTTTAACAGGTTGTTTTCTTGGCTGTCCAAACCATATATCCTTAGTCAGTAACTTTAGCTATTCTGTTTTATCTGAAGTTGTTTAGCTGGGCTGCTTGGAGTCTGCCTCAGCCACCTTTTAATTCAGTGGTTAGACAGAGTTGGGCAGTTCTTTATATGTGTAATTTAGGGTTCTTCCTCTTTGGCTTTCTTCTTTTCAGGATTCCCCCATCACTTTCAAGTTGCTTTGGAGTTCTTGTTCTTATCTGCTAGTTCTGCAAGCTGGTATGATTATGGATGACTTTCAGTACCATGCATAGCAGCAACTGGACTTTGATTCAGGAAAAAAGCTGTAAATAAATAGGAAACTCCCCTAGTGTTATTCCCATCTTCCAAGTTTTGACTTCCCTTCAGTTTTTGCCTGATTTAGCCATTCCCTCTTTAAGGAATTGTGCTTCTAATCTTGTCCAGCATTCATAGTTATCCATTACAAATCTGGTCTGATAGAAGCTACTTGGCCCATTGCTGGAAGAAGAGCTAGCACTGGGCTTCATAACCCAACTCTTTCAAGTGTGGAGTTTTCCAGTTCATAAATATGATAAGTTTATTTAGATTCTCTTTAACTTCTCTCATATTATTTTTACAGTTTTTTGAATATAGTCATACAATTACCATATTCCTAAATGGTGGTTTTTGATGCCCTTTCTGTTTCTTGCTAGTATAAAGTATACCACAATCATTTAACTATATTTATCTTATATATAACAATCTTGCTAAACTCATTAATTCTAAAAATTTATAGATTTTCTTTGGAGTTTTTAGGCACTCAGTTATATTATCTGAAACTAATGCAGATTTATTTTTTCTTTTTGATCCTTACACTTTTCATTTCTTTCTTTTACCTAGTTGCTTTGGCTAGGACCTCTGGTACCATGGTGAATAGCACATATTCTTGTGCTGTTCCTGATATCAGAAGGAAGGCTTTCAGAATTTCACTGTTAGGTACAATGTTTGTTTAGATGTTTTTGCAAATAGTCTTTATCAAATTAAAAGACTTTCCTTCCTAGAAGAATTTCCCTCTTGTTTTTACAAATAAAAATGGATGTAGAAGTTTATGAAATGCTTTTTATGCATCTCTGAAGATGATCAAATTTTCTTAGTGTGGTAAATTGCACTGATTGATTTTCTAATGTTAAGTCACATTTATGTTCCTTGAATAAATCCAATTTACAAGTGATATGTTATTTTTTTCATATATTGCTGCTTTTGTTTTGTAAGATCTTTTACCTATTTTTAATCACCTGCTTTCTACCTTTCCTGCCAATGTGTCAGCTTGAATGTGATTCTGAGAAGTCTTCCTTTAGCATTTCATTGAGTATATTGAGAAAAACATCCTACCTATGAGGTACCTGGACATTGATTTGCATACCACCTAGAATAGAAGGGTCATAAAACCCACATCTTAATTTTTTTCAGTTTCCTGCTTTAGAATTCATTTTAATAAGATGTAGCTTGTGGGATAGGTTGTGGACAGGTTGAGGGTGCTGGTTGTTCCATTGAGCCTAGAGCACCTCCGTATCTGGCCTTGGAAAATTGTCTATTACTAATGCATGAACCCTTCTGGAAAACAGGTAAGCAAATCAATTTTTTGTGTGTGTGTGTGTGTGATGCAGATCCATCTGTTTGACATTGATGTTCCTGGGAAAATTACATTTCAAGAATCTAAAACACTGAGCCCTGGTGATAGTTTCTCCACATTTAATACACGTATGTACCAGATAAATTCACCTCTTTTAGAAAAGTATCAGGCATTCTTTTGTTTTCCTCTTATATTTTTCCTTCATTCGTCTCCTAACCTGACTGAAAAGCCAGTGGTGAGAAAGGTAAAGAATGGTCTGAGATGTGGAAAGGGTGGGCTGAGTGGAGAACTAGGGCATGGCATGATTTTGCTCTTTAGTTTAGTGACAGCCTCTTATTAGTATGATAGTTTCCCGGGAGTACCTGTTAAACTGTGACTAAACACCTCCCACTTAGATAATAAGAATTCAGGGCCTCCCTGGTGGCTCAGGCGGTTGAGCGCAGTGAAGCTCTCCGCAGCCTCTGCAGTGCCAGCTTGATCCCCGCTGGCCGCAGAGATACCCACATGGCACAGCAGACCTCTTCTGACTCGCCCACTGCTCCCCTCAGCAGTGTATTTCAGTCAGTCTGCCTGTTCTGTTCCCTGCTCTGTCTCTGGTGAATACTGTCACCCTCCCGCACATCTGTCCTATACCCCGGTTCTTGTATAAATAAATAAATCTTCAAAAAAAAAAAAGATAAGAATTCAATTAGAATGAATTTTTCATTTCTGCTGATGTAAATGATATGTTTATGAGGTGAAACATAAATAAGCTTTTAAATTGTCTCCATCCATATGTTAGTGTATCCCTGTCGGTGTTTTGTGATTGTTAAATCAGGGAGGTTCTGCCCGGCCACACCATACAGCAGATGGTTAACTTTTCACTTGTGCATTTTCTGTTGCTACAACAGCTTACTGCAAAGTGGGCCTGGGCATCTGCTACGACATTCGCTTTGCAGAACTTGCACAAATCTATGCACAGAGAGGTGAGCACTGCCCTTGTGTTGTATAAGTGCTTGGTGGTTGGGTTCTGAGTTGGTCATAGTGGGGTAGAGAAGAACCGGAAGAAAGGATTCAATCTCTCCACCCCCATCTAGCTGCTTAGACTTTGACTGTGTATTGGCTGTCTGTTTTTTCAGGGGTTGGTTTCAGCAGGAGCTATGTTCCTAAATGTCTGCTCTATCCCTCAAGGCCTTCCTGATACAGTGTTGGGAAAGTCATTTTAGGCCCACTAAAACTGAAGACATGGTCTATCCCTAAGGCCTCCACCATCCATAGTCCTAGAGGTTGGGTACAGTGCAAGTGTAGCCAGGGACATTTTGGTCTAGAGAAGTCTTGAGCTACTATTTCAGGCTTCTGAAGAGCCACGTCAGAAAATCTGTGTTCTGATTCCAGATCTTCAGCTTAAGTGGCACTTTGGTTGAATCATTTAATCTCTCATGCAGTGTATATCTCAGTTTTCTTATAATGTAAGAGGATCAAGGAGAGAGAACTTGTAAAGCCCCTCATGTGGTGCTTAGCAACTATTATCATCCCTATTGCTGAAGCTACTTCTGATTTTTATTTGATTTTTACTTAAAGTGTATGCAAATGGCTTCACTGTCCCCTCAGCAAAAGGTGGGGTGGGCATGAGCCCTGGGTCAGCAATCTCTGCTAGTATTGGAGAACCTGTTCTGCTCCAGGTCAGCTTAAGAACATCACAAAACTTGGTTCTTGACCATGTGGAGCTGAACTACATGGTGCTGAAATTTTGAATGCTAGTATTGCACTTTTTAAAAGTGAAGCCATGTATTGTGATTTTGGTCACCAAGTCTTTTGTGTCTATATGATTTCAAATGTGTTTTTAAAGGAATTCAGAGTCATAACATAATGCTGTTGACATACTGACTTGGCTGACATCTTTTTATGCTTGGGAAAGTCTGGTCCCCACTAGCTAAGGAACAATGGGAGGGTGAAGTATGGCTGGGTATTCACTGTATCTACTCTATGGCCTTTCTCTCCGTAAGACTGCCAGCTACTGGTATATCCTGGAGCCTTTAATATGACCACTGGACCAGCCCACTGGGAGTTGCTTCAGCGAGGCCGGTAAGAAAGCACCTCAAACCTGTCTTCAAGCATTTCAGTGTTTCTTCATGGCAGAATTTCCAATTTGTTGGCAGTACCAATATTTCTGACATGCCCCTGACTCAGAGTGCGCTGGCATTAAAATTGATTAGGAAAAGATGAATCCCCCAGCTGACTCTATGCTGTTCAGATTGTGTTTCTTACCCTACCCTACCCCATCCTCCACATCATCCTGTCTGGAGGTGATCTGCCAAGAAACTCATTATAATCCGTTGTTCTTCTAGCCTATAAACCCTGGGCATTGCATAGGAATCTTTGGCTTGTCATAGTTGCTGTTTTCTTAGTTCCCTAAGACTGAGGAGTGGTGAAGGCAGCGATGAATGTAACATGGAAGGAAAAAAGAGTGTGACTGTGTGTGTGTGTGTGTGTGTGTGTGTGTGTGTAAAATGCTCTGCAAACCCTGAAATGCTCATCAGAGATCATGGTTTTCTTCATTAAATCTTTTTTAATTGAGATATAACATACTTACAAAGAAGCATGCTAGTTTTAAGTCTGAGGTCAGTGACGTTTTAGATATGCATTTACTTACAACCGAAATCAACATATAGAAAAATTTCTGCTTCTTAGAAGCTACCTTTTTCCTCTTTGCTCTTAGTACTCTCTCTCTCTACCCAGAGGAAGCCATTATTCTCATTTCTAAAGTTGATGGTAATTTTCATTGGAGCAGAAAGTAGGGGTGTTTGGTTGTAAGGTGGAAGATGGGCTAGGGTACATGATATCATTACTATTAATAAATGCAGCCTTTTCAAAAATAAGAGAAAGCTGGGAGGTCCTAGGATGATGTAGCCTGCTTCTTGTTGGGCCCAGAGGGCTCCCTGGTGAGGTGAGGTGGCTTGGTATACCTGGGCTGCCACCTGAAATTCTTATCTGATTTGACATAATGTGACTGCCACTGGCTTGGAAGTGCCGTGCTACCCTGCAAGGTTTATTGCCCCATCGAGGTGAGTCCACTCTCTTTGGCCACCCTGACATGCCTAACCAGAAAACTTCTGCTCCTCTACATGTTACAGGTTGGCTTAGTCCTGGATCTCTCAGCTGTGGCAGTATTGATGTTTTGGATGAGATCATTGTGTTTAGCAGTTTCCCTGTTCTCTATCCACTAGGTGAAATAAAGTATCTAGTCGTGACAGTCAGAAAGTTCTCCAGACAACAGCAAATTCCTCCTGTTGGGCAAAATTGCCCCTAACTGAGAACTGACTTAGGCAATAAGATAGTTTTGGAAGAGTGGGTTCCATGCCTTTGGATGTTGTCTTCCACATATGTCCTTGTTTTAAAAGAGTGATATGTACTTGAGATAGAAAATGCTGCAGATCTCTAATGTATGATTTGCCTCTTTTCTGTCCTTTGTAGAGCTGTTGATAATCAGGTGTATGTGGCCACAGTATCTCCTGCCCGGGATGACAAAGCTTCCTATGTCGCCTGGGGACACAGCACCGTGGTGTCTCCTTGGTGAGTTTGACTTTGCGGGTTCAGGCTCACTGGGAGCTTAAGAGAAATGGCGCTTGGGCAGGTGGGTTGCTGCTTCCTGAGCAGCCTTGCTCTTCCAGTCCACCCCCAACACCTGCCGGGCCTCTACCTGGAGAAACCTCTGCTTGAAACTATGGAGAAAGAAATTATCTTGCTCTTGGCTGCTTGGCCTTAGCCCTCTGCTGAGTTTCTAAGTGATTTTTACTATTAATCAGACATGGATCACATAATAGTGACAGGTGGGTGGATTATTAGAAGAGGCTCCCAAACTCAGCTTTGGATTAAAATTTAAACTGGGTGTAACTCCAAGAGTTACAGGGTGAGGATTTTGCCCCCTGCATAATGATTAAAGTTGGGGGAGGTTGAGTTCAACTGAAGAAACCTATGAACTCGTCCTCTGTGATAGGGCAGAGCATTTTATTGTTCAGTGAAACCAACATGAAAGTCTGGTCACATACACTTAGAGTCATGTTAATTTACTATCTTAGGATCTGTTTTTGTAGAGTTTACGTAGTACTTTCACATACATGGTACCAATTTGAACTCTCAGGGATTTTTCCTGTATTAAGCCCAGTTGATAGTGGTGGACTTCAGGATAAAGTAGCCAGAATGGGTGTTTGGATCCAGCACTTTGACTTGAAAACTTAGATATATTCCATACTACTCATGTAGGTTTGTATAATTATATATATACACACATTCCCTGATAGGTATTTCTATAATTTCAGGATAAATATATCAGTAACAAGATTGAAAAAGGTTAAATGTCACTATGTGGTCCCTAAAGTTTCTGACTTTAGAGGACCCAAAGCTTAAGGCGTGCGATGGGAAAGCCTTGGAAAATATGACTGGTAGATATTCCTAGTGAGCTTCCTGTATATTAGGATTTGGGGGCATTGGAGGATTAAGTTGGCTTGAAAAAATTTCTCAAATTTGATTCAAGTTTCTCTGTCCAGATGTTAGTGATGGCTTTCTGGCCTTCTGAGCACCTCTGCTCCCTCACTAGTTCTAATGAAATCTTACTGATCAAGCTGGCTGCTACTGATGTAGAGCAGTTGTGTAAGATTTACTTTATTTCTTCCTTTTTAAAATTCCATCTGTAGGGTTTGGGGATCCTCTGGCTTATAGTGACCTTATTGGGATTGATACCTCAGGTTAACACAGAGAGAGATCTTTGAATGTTAGGACAAATGAGAAAGAAATAGAAAAGGATTCAGTTAAATTGCATCAGTGATGGTGTTTGTAGCTTATATGTGCCAAAAATCTTTTTGTGGCCAAATAGGAAATGGAACCAGTTATTATGTGATCTGCATTCATGGGGGGCCAGGATGGAAATTCCTGTTGATTATAGGTCACTCTATTCTCAGATGGTTTACACTAGAATAGTTACCATTTCCTAGAAGTTTGCAGTTTATAAAACATGCTCCATAATTTTCTCACTAACTTCTTATAGAGCTCTTATTTTCATGTTATAGTTTAGGAAATGGAGATGCCAAATGATTTGCCACAGGGCCAAGAGTTACTTAAAAACTAGAACAGAAAATCACATCCCTGTCTCTTGTTTTAAAGGTTAGATTCCTTCCCCTCTGACCTGAGCAATGGAGAGGAAAGAGATAATGTGAATTTGAGCACACATTTAGTGAATCCTGAGTACTCATCCTCTCTGAAATTTTTTGCAGGGGGGAGGTCCTCGCCAAAGCTGGCACTGAAGAAACAATCGTATATTCAGACATAGGTAAGATTTCTCTGGCACCATTTAGGTCTCTCGTGTACCCTTTGCCCTGAGACAATCTTCCATATTTGTGAAGTCCATGTCACCTGAAGGGATTCCTTTATTTTTCCTATTCCTACCCTCCCTCCCCAACTTATCACTGGTTCTTTGGCCAAGTCCTGAGGGGGCCTCTAGTTCAGCTTGAGTTTTCTTGGTTTCATTTGAAATGACTCCTGGTGCAGTGCTAGGCCATCTGTGCTCTAAACAAGGCCTGTATTGCTGAATTACTTGCTAAGGAACTGGTGTTTTTTATACTGTTTGGGGGAAGAAATCCCGTTATGATTGATTGATTGATTGAAGCAAAACACAAACATTTATTTGGGGGTTATATTAGGACTACAGCCCAGATGGATCCAAACTGCCCAAGTCAGGAGTTCTTATATGTGCAAAAAAGGTGGACTAATTCACACTCAGATATACTCTATGCAAATGATGTTTTCAGAGAGTGCAATTCTGACTGGTGAATAGTTCTTCAGTGTAAGCTTTGGCTCAATTTCTCAGAAGTAGAGTAGTCTGGATATGGCCAAACATGCTAGGGAGCCTGGATTTGTCTAGGGCTGGGCCCTCAACAGCCTCCAGCTCTATTTTATTTACCCATACTCAAAAGACTCCAAAATGTTATATTTCAAATTTGTTGTCATTTGGCCCTTTTGATTGAAATCTTTCTGCTGGAAAAGCATTGATCATCAATTGGAAAAACTCAAAGTTGCTGGCATAGACTTATCCTAGGAAGCCAGTATCACATTTCATTAATAGTGCACTTTTCTGTTTTTGCAGACCTGAAGAAGTTGGCTGAAATACGCCAACAAATACCAATTTATAATCAGAAGCGCCCAGACCTCTATGCAGTAGAAGCAAAAAAGCCCTAGGGTTTAAGTTCCCAACATGTCACAATATAGGAAGATATGATTCTACAACATAATCACCTCCCCGTTGAATTCTTTAATGGAGATTTTTTTTTCTTCTTTTTAAAATTTCAGCCTTCCCCCTTTTTGGGAGCTCTCTGTTGAGATGATATGGTTTCAGCATACTGACAGTCTCCACACCATGTTAAATAGTCAGAAAGACTCAGGCTGGCATTGAGCAGGAGGGGGCATAGCTCTAAACCTCTGCACTTAAGTTGCCTCGAGAAGTTGGTCAAGTAGCAGGTCTTGTCTTGGTATCCTGGTGATTCTTTCACCTAATACAAATTTGTTTGTCATGAACTTCTTATCTCATTGCTGGAGTTGGAGTTGCTTGTCTTTCAAGCAGTGTCTTAAAGTTAGCTCTTTGGTCTGTGAGTAGTAGGGGAAGCATGGTAATAGATCCTTGGTGTTTGTGAAAGGAGATGACAACCCCACCCTCATAGCTGACTTGTGTTTTTCAAATTCATCAAAGAGATGATGTTTCAACCCCAGAATCTTCAGGTGTTAGGGGAAGGACTAAGTCAATGAACCATGTAGGGAAATGGCAGTGGGTGGCATTTGGTCAAGGCAACTAAAGTTTGAATCATTGCAAAAGATTTTCTTGATAGGGGTGTCTGAAAGTCTTTTTACTTTTCTCCTTAGAAACACTTTCTAGTTAGATAAAGACAGGTTTTCAGTCTAGTGGTTCTCAGAATCCTTTCGCATAATTAAAAATTAAGAATTCCAATGAGCTTTTGTTTATGTATGTCATAGTGATGGGCTGGTTAACATTAACAACCAAAAGGAGGGATTAATAAAAAGTACTTTAAGAAATAATGACTGATAATTTTTGATGAAAACTATAAACCCAAGACCTAAGGATGCAAGAATTACAAAGGGCCCACAAGCACAAGAAACATGAAGAAAACTAAACATGTAATCAAATTTGGTAAAGGCAGTGATAAA
Source organism: Talpa occidentalis (assembly GCF_014898055.3). Classification (NCBI taxonomy): domain Eukaryota; kingdom Metazoa; phylum Chordata; class Mammalia; order Eulipotyphla; family Talpidae; genus Talpa; species Talpa occidentalis. The sequence goes on along the minus strand of NW_023604295.1, from coordinate 61,509,870 downwards.
ATCTTGAAAGGAAAAAAGAAAAAAAACATTACATAGAAAAACAAAGGATAGGAATACAGTAGAGCAGTCCAAAAAGATGGTAGCAGAATGAAGATGGGGCTCATCTCCAAATACAGTAGAGTAGAATAAAGCCCAAAAATATCCTGAGGGAGAAAATTGGACAACCACAGCACATACCAGAACAATGGTTTGCCAGGAAGGGGTGGGAAAAACTTAAGTGATACTAGGGCAGTACAGCCCACATGAGGGAGGGGCTGCTACTGTGCAGAGGCCCCTGCAATTGTTGATTCAGGTACAAGCCAGTATTGGGAACTCTTAAGACTTGGCACTGCACTGGGTAAGGGGTGTGTGCACTGCATCCAGCACTCAAAAACAGCCTAGGGTAAAAAACACGAGACTGTAAGAGACACTAAGACCAAGGAGCTGGCCTAAAAGAGGGGATTGCCGCGGACCCCTACCACACCTCTGATACCCATACTTTTTTTTTTAAAAAATATTTATTTATACAAGCACTGGGTACAGTCAGAAGCGCGGGAGGGTGACAGAATTCACCAGAGCCAGAGCGGGGAGCAGAGCGGGCAGAAGGACCGAAGTACACTGCTGAGGGAAGCAGCTGGTGGCAGGAGAGGTCTGCGCGCCATGTGGGACCCTCTTCCGGTGGCTGGGGAGCAGCCGGGGATCGAACCGATCGAACCGGCGCTGCAGAGGCTGCGGGCAGCTTCGCAACCCAGAGGCCTGATACCAATACTTTCAAGTCTGTCACATGTTGGGCATCTGTCACCTGTGGTTTATATAAGGTAACACATTTAACTGAAGACTCATCAGGATCTGTGTAAAAATAAGTCACAATGTGTAGTCTTGAAAGCCCTGACCTTGCTATTTCGAGTGATAACAGATAATGGGTGTTAACATTTGTTGCAAGTGAACAAATTAACATTACAGGGCTTAAATGACTGAATAGTAGTAAGATTATGACATCAACTGAGTATTTAAGGAAGTTCCTGCTACCAGAAGTTAAGTCTGTGTGAAGCAGACCAAGGGAAAGGGGCATAAGACAAGAGTCTAGGTCTCCAGATGAATGCTCTGCTTCGGTGGCACTACTGGAATGTTTTGGTGGAGAGCAGGTTTGATGAAGTGAGGAGATGGTAAAGATGTGTATTCTGTGATGTCTGCACTAACCAAACATTGCCAGTGCCGCAGACTTAATATGGGCTTTTCTCCTTAATGCCTTACAGCCAACTTTGTTGTAATTTCCTCCTCCTTGTAGTCATCCACTCTTTTTCTTTTTTTAAAGATTGATTTATTTATGCATACAAGAGCTGGGGTACAGGCCTGAGGTGCAGGGAGTGAGAGGATTCACCAAAGACAGTGGGGAACAGAACAGGCAGACCGACTGAAATACACTGCTGAGGGGAGTAGTGGGTGAGACAGGAGAGGTTTGCTGCACCATGTGGGTAGCTCTCCCTGGCTGGGGATGTGATTCATGCTGCAGAGGCTGAGGATAGCTTTATAGGTTGCGTCATAACCCCTTGTGCCCCCAGGAAGGCCCTCCACTCTGTTTCTTGAGTAAAGATTGGAAGCTAAGTAAAAGCTAGCTGTTGGAAGATAATGCACTTTAGGATAAAAAGGTCTTCCTAAAATTGGGAGTTAAAAAGGTAAGCCTCAGATCTAGTCAAAGCCTCAGATCTAGTCAAGCTAAAACATATTCAAAGACAGTGCTTGTTCAGTGTTTTTTTAATAGCTGGTTCATAATTCAACAAATGAACAAGTACGGATCATGCGGGCAAGGTGCAGGAATATTCTAAGTGTTGTTACCCTAGTTCTTCCTGTAATATTTTAAACCCTCCAGATATATCCCTTTGTACTCAACTTTTATTACATTCTCAAAGTTTCTCAAAACAAAAGCCATGTCATCCTGTAAAACCATTTTATTCCACCTAGTTTTTCAATTAATTTTCAGACCCCTGCAGCCAGATCTGCCTTCACCCTCCAATAACTTCTCTGGAGATTACTATCACTACTAATGATGTGTTTGCAGACTTTGCTAAAACATTGATGTGACTTTGGTCTTACCTTTCTTCACCACCTGTTTCTTAGATGTTGATGTTTCCCATACTTTATTTTTAGTCCTATCTAATTTTACATATTGTACTTGAGTGATCTGGTACAGGCATGGTCCTAAACGTATGCTAATTCTCGAGCACTTCACTACCGGCACCTGTCTCAACAGTAAGAAAAAAACACAACTTCATCTTGTTGGACTCTGCCTTGGATGGCTTATTTTCTGCTCAGACTCAATGTTCCTTCACTTAGTTTTTATTTATTTATGCATACAGGAACTGGGGTACCTCCCCAGGTGTGTGTGTGTGGGTGAGAGGATTCACTAGAGACAGTGAGGAACAGAACAGGTGGATTGACTAAAATACACTGCTGAGGGGAGCAGCGGGTGAGACAGGAGGTCTGCTGCGCCATGTGGGTCGCCTCCCTGGCTGGGGATTGAACTCATGCTGCAGTGGCTGCAGGTAGATTCGTAGTGCTGCGTCTTAACCCCATGCACCACCAGGGAAACTGCACTTCATTTTTTTTTTTTTTTTTTTTTGGTGGCTCACCCATCTTCTAAGAATACTCCTTCCTTAAAGCCTATTTATCCCTAAAATCCTAGCAGAATTTATTACTCATGTATTTCCATTCTAATGGAATATAACTTTATGGCACCAAAACTGTCACCCTAGCGTGCAGTTTATGAGGCCTTTCTGTTCGTTTTATGGCTGTTTCTCACCATCCTCGGTGCTTAGTAAACTCTGGGAGTGAACAGATTCCCACAGGTTGTAGTTGTACACATGCCAAATTTCATGACTACGTAATTTTTGCTTATTTTGAAATGATTCTTTTACTCTAAGGGATTTTAATCTGGTAAAATTCTCTGGCTTGTGTTCATATCTAATCTCTGCCAGTGGTCACAATGCCTTCTCTTCTGTCAGAAACCTCCTTTTATGAGGACATTTGTGATTACATTTGGGGTCCATCCAGATAACCAGGAATAATTTTCACATCTGAAGATCATTACCTGAATCATATGCAAAGTCCAAAACTTATTTTGCTTTCTATGTTATCATGTTCAGTATTCCCTATTTTTGAAGTTTGAGACCATAAGAGAATATGAATTTACCTAATCACAAATGAATAAACTACCTATTTTTCTATTTAAAGAACAGATAGAAAAGCTTGAATGTAATATTTATTTGGTGAATTTACATGTGAAGTAATTTACAAAAGAAAAGATACAGACAGATGCAGCTCTCAGTGCAGTTTCAAATATTTTTCAGAACAGGCAATAGTCCACAAGGATCTGGAATGGTATTGAATGGCACATGCTTCAGTTTCCCTTATGTGTGTTTCTACCCAATCCCAAGGGGAAGAGTAGAAGAAAATAATCAGTGTTCATGTAAATACAGCCATGCAAATAAAAACTTTTTAAGTCAAAGGTTATTCAGAGACACAGAACATTTTTGTACTCGGGTTATTATAATAGGTGCATAAAATAAACTAAAATGCAGAGCTCTCAAACTTTCCATTATCTAAGTCATTTTAAATTACATTAGCTGCCCCCAATAATTAGCAGTTCTCTCAGTATTTTCCAAACTAACTTTGGAGGGGCTTATTATTTCTAATAGTTTCTAAAAAGATAGCATTTGTAGACAAAATCTTTTTGGTTTCAGTAGGATAAAGCACCCTTTAAAGAGGGGTAAAATGCTTCTTTACTCCCAGCAATGTAAACTCTAATTATTCATTTCAGAAATGTATAATTGCTCTTTTATCATACGCAAGACTTATAAATAGGCATAAGAATGGTCTAGAAAAGTGACAACTGGAAAAAAAAAAACCCAAATGTTTTCTAAGTAAGGTGAGGTAAAGATAAAATGAACAAAACTAACAAAAATCAGTTAATATATCACTAGTAAAGACCTGGATGGGGCAGTCAGGCCCTGCCATAGAGACCGAGGTAAATCCAAAACTAAAAAGCATTCCACATGTCCCCACCATCTGTGAAAATACTGGCTCAAAATTCCTGCAGCACATGTAGCCATAGTTGAAGCACTGAACTTGTCACTTCAGGAAATACTGTGCTTCTGGATCCAACACTTAGATCCTTTGAACTTTTACCCACATTTTTTTCATTAGAAATTTTAAGCTAATATACCCACATATCACACTCCTTTATATACACAACCAACCTGTATTTTCTTTAAACAGTACACTATTTGATAGAAGTACTTATTATAGAAAATAGCCATTGGCAATTATAAATACACATCTATTTCATCTTACCTCTTGCCTGGTTCATTCTTCCATTCATACTCTCATCTTCCAGCTCATAGATCAGTTTTAATATTTTGCTTCTGCATAATTTACTGTATGAAAAACCAGTTGTTGGAGACTTCAAGAATGATGCACATTATCCACAGAGTTGAAGGGATCAAAGATTAAATAGTTGCCACTGAGTTTCTAATATTCTGCAGAATCAGAGGCACTGTGCATTTTGACAGTGGTTTGTTTAGAGGGGCTCTCAGTTTTTCTGCCTTAAAATCTGCCCCTTTAAGCTTTGTTTTTATTAAAAAAAAAAGTCAACTAAAAGGGATTAACTGAATCTAAAAGACACCTGTTTGACAGCACTTACTATGTTAATTTAAAAACCAACATGCTGTAAAATACTCACAAATTTATCCAGAATATAATTTCCCCCATTTCCATTAAAAAAAAAAAGCCAAATCAACAAATCAAAGTTTTTATTTGCATGGCTGACTGTCATTTGTAATCACTGCAACTTTAATATCCCTTTAAGGTTCTAAGCTTTTGTTGCACAGGGAATAAAAGCTGCAACACTTCAAATTTCCTTCAACAGCCACTCCCACAACACCTAAACATGAAACAGATGTAACAAATGACAACACCACAAACGGAAATACTAAGTTCCACCATTCAACACAGTCCATGACAGTGTCTTCAGGGTTCAGTTGAAGATGGGGTACACTTCTTCTAAAAAGAGGGTCATTTTCCTCCCCACCCCACCCCCTATTTTATAATGTTGGTGGTTTTAATCCGTATTTCTTTGCAACTTCTGTCTGGGCATGGGCAGCATCACAGAGTGAGTACAAATGAGCCATCTCCATCTCCGATTTGGCCAGGTTAATAGCCTTGTTGAACATGTCAATGGCTTTCTCCATGTTTCCTCTAAAAGAACAAAAATGTTAAGTGTCTTAGATTCAATAAGCTCTTCACAGTATTCAATGAAGTTACAGGCAATGCTACACACATTCTGACCACTAAGTTTCAACTAAAATGTTTATAACAAAATAGTGCCTTGCACATAGAAATCACTGAGTCCCATGGCTAACATTCACTCAGTGATTACAAATGCTATGTGCTTATTATACCTCTTCGTTGTTTCCAGATAACAGTGAGACTAAAGACATTAATGACATTGAAAATCCTAATCCAGTTCCTAAAGACTGTGTTTCCACTATATAGTCAACCTTCTAATTTAAACAACAGTGACATAGCCTCAAGAGAGTATTATTGGCATTCAGGGGCCTTTCATTCAAATTCCATGTGAGCCCCCACTTCTTTCTACCTCCCACCCCAGACCCCCATCCTACCCTTACTCCAGGCACACAGGTTTACCTAAGTTCCTTGATCGTGCCACACACTCAGACCTGAACATAATACTCAACTTTATTAGCTGCCTCTCTGCCAGACTCTGTTCAAACCCTTACATTTCTAGTAAGACCCAGTTCAAATACAGTGTCCCATTGCAGTATTTCCCTCCCCATAGTTCCCATACTTTTACTGCCATTCTATGCACAGAAGAATGAATATATATTTGTTTATACCACAAACTAACTAGATTTTTATTAAATATCTCTCAATTCCCAGAACCCAGTACAATGCCTGGTAGTTTATGTGTTTTGAGTAAATGGATGATAGCTTGGTTAAAAAAATAAGACTGACCTCTTAAAGTCCAAGTGTGGTTAGGTTTATGTAAGTATTTGCCAAGAGCCAAGAGTTGTTTTAAGTAGCTAGCATTAGCTATGTATACATGTATATATTTTTATTTATTTATACAAGCACTGGGTACAGTCAGAAGCACAGGAGGGTGAGAGAATTCACCAGAGCCAGAGCGGGGAGCAGAGCAGGCAGAAGGACCAAAGTACACTGCTGAGGGGAGCAGCGGGCAGCAGGAGAGGTCTGCGCGCCATGTGGGAGACCCTTCTCCGGTGACCGGGGAGCAGCCAGGGAACAAACCGGCGCTGCAGAGGCTGCGGGCAGCTTCGCAACCCAGCGCTCAACCGCTGCGCCACCGGGGAGGCCCTACATGTATATAGTCTTAAGACAAGGATCTAGTAAGTCTCCATTACATGCCTATTAGACTCTAGGAAGTACACTGTATCTCTGGGGTGACTGTAGGACAATACTTCTACAGAATATATGGCAACATTATATATAAGAACTTTTTTTTGTTAAGAACTTCTATTAGTTCCATGTTCAGATTTGGGTAGGTAGGTAGATTTGCTAAATACTAAGATAAGCAATTTATAGTCACTTACTTGTAAGACAAGATTTAGAATAGACTTCTTAAAATACAAGTAACATGAATAAAATACGTCAAATGGCAGAAATCAGGTCCTCAATAGGAACACTTTTAATGTCATTATTCTAAGAAAAACCCAGTTTGGCTCAAAAAGGATTAAGAACCACTACCCCTTTTCTAGTAGAGAATATTTTATTCACAATAACGAGCTGGCAATTAAAAGCAGTAATTTAAATTTATATACAACTGTCAGTATAAAATGGTTAAAAAACACAATTTCATCAGTTTATATATGTATATTCTGTTTATTCTGGAGCACAGAAATCCTAGTAGGGGCTGAATGACAGGTAATTAAGACAACAACCACAGGTTGCTGACAAGTGATAATGGTAAAATGTTACTGTGGTATCATGAAAATAGGCTTATAATCTGTTTCTGCTATTGGCTCACTGTGTAACTTTGTTAATTTAACCAGTCTGGTCATCAGTTTTTATACTCTTCAATCATACAATCTATACTTTGCAAAGATTGTAGTAAAGATTAATTGAAACAATAGTTGGAAAACACCTACAGTCCAGTGCCTGGTCTAGAGTAGGTACTCATATGATGGCAATGCCACTGTTAAGATGGTATGCTATAGTAATAAATTCCATGGCTTAAACAGCTGTCACCTATTGATGATGGATCTCAAGAACATATAAAACAAGAGGAAGTCAGCTGCAAAAAAAACTTAGCCAACACCTTATTTTAAAGCTCAAGTCAGATTATGTTCTGACTTGCAGGTGCTTGGCTACTTGCTTTTGGGTAGCACGATCTACATCTTCTGACAACTTGGCTACCGATCCTTATGCCACACTGCAACGCTTAAGCACACTGCAGGTACTTTTTCCTTCAACAGGAATAATGCAGGTAAAAAGAATAAAGAACAAATAATATCCAGTGTTCTTTTCCTAATCATGCTTGACATAAACTTTTGAAAGTATGACTTTTAAATTACAAGAATAAGAAATAAGGCAAATGAAAATTGTGTAGTTTTGCGGGAAGTTTACCTCAAAAGGTCTAACATTAAGACTAAAATTTTAATAGATATTAACTGACAACAGTATATCTAGAAAGAAAAAATAAGTATAGAATTGCCTTAACTTTCCTAAAAATAGACCCGAGAAGTTACCTTTGTACTTCAATAGTTCCCATGGTTTCATAGGCAAAATCACATTTATTGTCGATTTCAATTGCCTTGCTGATAAGCTCCAAACCTCTATCCAGATCTTGCTTCCACTGAAGTTGAAGTAAACTGTAAATGTAAAAAGGTAATTAGATGGGAGCATTGCCCTAGATAAATACAAGTGATGGCTCGATTTCTGCCCTCAATGAATTTATAAGGAAATTCTGAAACAGTATATAATCAGCAACACATTTTTTTTTCAACTTTTATTGGCTTTGTCGTCTAAGTTACTATGAAAAAAGAAATGTCTGTAGCTTAGGCTCTATTACTACTTGCATAGTTTTTCTTTGAATAAATTTAAATGAAGTTTTATAATTTTTAACTCAAGTACACAAGGATAGGAAAAATTATGTGTTTCCTATGTTGATACAAGGAACATATGACAGGCTGTTCAGAACTGAAACAAGAGCGAAAATAGTGTATTTACTAATTGCTATATAAAAATGAAATGTAAGTAAAATTTAAAAAATTAACAGTGAAATAGCCACAGAACTGAGGAAGTTGCCAATTAATTCACTGATACTTCTCTGCTCTCTACCAGGAGCTTCCTCAATGACCAGATGAAATTCATTTTACTGCATGCAAGAAATTTCATTTTTTACTGCAACAGAGCCCCCCAAATACATACCCTTTATGAACATATGTTGTAGCATTATCTGGTTCCAAATCAATACATTTATCATACATTTCATCAGCTTTACCGAATTGCTGTTGATCTGTTAATGCCTATGTGAGGAGATATATCAGTTATATTAAGGTAACTATTAACATAAACAATTAAATGTACACTGCTTATTAACTATTAAAATTTACTTCATTTATCCATTCATTACCAGAATTATGATGTTTTGGGGATATAAACTTATTCATTCATGCAATAGCAGATTATCTGATAAATTGTAGAATACAGAAAATCCCACTCATAGTGTCAACTCTAATAGATGGACTCATGTCACTTACAATTGATCATAATACAGCCTAAGGGAACTACTTGAAAGACTATACTCATTTGGAAGGAGAAATTAAAGTATGTGAGTTAACTGTTAGCAGTCATTTTCAAAAATGTTTGACGAAAGAAAAAAAGCTGTTACTATCAACTACTTTAAGGCACATTCTGTGGAAGAAATGGAGGGTTTGGTTCTATAAATATCAGGTCACAACAAGCATTGAGAATTAAAAACGTTATATAAATATACATAGTTATATATGTTGTATTTCTAGTGAAACAAAAATCAGAAGAGGGACCAAAGGACAGAAATTTTAGTGCAGACTATAATACTAATGCACATACAACAGTCCAAGTTAAGTTAAAGCTATTCTGAAGGCAGCACAGTGACAGAGAAATATGCAATTAGGAAAGTTCTGCATATGAGTTGTTTTTTAGTATTGGATTCCTTAATAGCTATTTGCCTATGCTCTTTGAGCTGCTTAATAGAATCTGCACCATAAAATCCCTTCTGAATTTCATTTCAGTGATGGCAGTGTGTCTCTATGCAATACAAATGTCACATGACTGCCTGCCTTTAAACTATTTTAACTTCTATACATTCTATAAAATTTTATACAGTACATGCTTCCACAATTTAAGTGTGTAGTCAGCAACCAGTTTCTTTTTAATTCCTACCATCATGTCTTAAGAATTGTAAAAACAAAGAATGAATAGGTAAGATTATTTCAAAAGGTTAATGAATTTCTGGATTGTATTTCATACACCAGAATTTCAATTCCAAATAATGTAATGATGTTTAGGATCTCTCTAAAAGACAAATCCAACACAAATCAATCTTTCTCATAGTTCCTCAACAAACCCTTAAAAAGTTATACTCTGTTAACTTTACTTATATCTTGACTAAAAATACTTTGAAGGAAAGTGCACCTTAAAAATGGTTTGCAGGTAGAAGTATCAGAGATAACCATTTAAAAATATTTCCTATTTCTGTGATGACTGAAAGGAGGGAGGGAACCCCAACATTTCTTTGGAGTAAAAATAATAAGACAGAAAGATAGAGTATTGAGATGGCTAATTTATGTAAACAGAAAAAGCAATGTAACTTAGACTGAGAAAATCATTCAGAGATCACTCATTTGGAGGAGAATGTTCAAGTATGGCTATCAGAAGCTAACCATTTTCAATTAAATGGATGATTTAAAATTAATTCATTTTCAGATATTTCACTACAATTGAAAAGTGACCCTTCCTATAGCTTTTATCCCGAACCAAGGAAAGCTTCAAGAATTTTAGCCAAATCAAAGAGAAAATGAGTTGTTATAGCCCATCTAATCATTTCAAAAGATAGTAGTAGAATAGAAACACAATTCCATGGACATTTTCTACATCAATTACATTTAGTAAAATTTCTTATGATAATTAAATTTTGCAAATTCAATCAAATATGAGGAAAATGATCGGCTTAAACTTCTCTACATTTTAAGTTAGGGTCTTAGTTTTCAAATTGTGTTAGAAGTCCCTCATAAAGCTGATTCAGAACCATCCTGGTGGCCAGAAAAATCAAAGCAGGAACAAAACCATCCACTTTCACAAAAGCTGCAATCAAGGTAGCAATGTTTCTGATTTCCATTCTAGGATTCAGCATACACATGCAATTCTCTTAAAAAAGGAAAAAAAAAGAGACACAGAGAAAAAAGGACTGGCTTCTGGGGGAGGGGGGGGGGATGAAAAAAAAAATATCATTTACCTGAGCATATAGGGCATATCCTTCAGCACACCTTGGAAATTTCTTTATGACCTCGTCAAAACCTTTCATAGCTGCTTGGATTTGTGAAGAATTATTTCCTGTATATGCCTGACGATACTATTTTAAAAAAAATCAAAACAGGCTGTCAAGAATCCAAAAGCTATGTTATAAGTCACACGAAACTATACAAATATTTCCAGAAAAGCAGGTAACAATGCTAACATAATTTACTGCACCTAAAAGTGTTCAAAAAAAGCTATGTACAATCTCACTGCCCCTATACAATCTCAAGATGTTCAATACTTTAAAAGTTATACTAACTTGTATGAAGTTAACTTTGCATATAAATGGAATTTTCAATTTGTAAAATTTAAATCTATTATGACTTTACAAAGGAGTTATAAAGTCCCTTCATCTAATAACATTTTATCTATAAGTGTTTCCTTCTTTAAAAAGAACATTCTTACATATAAATGGCAAAGCATTATGTTGTACACCTGAAACTAATATTTTATATCAATTATACCTAAATTAAATGTTAAATGAAGGAAATTCTTTTAGAACTACAGGGCTAACTGAAAGTACCTCAATTTCACTAGTTATGCACTTTATTTTACCTGATTTATAGCTCTGTGTCTAAACATTAAGAAATAGCTCTATAAAGGTGAGATGAGAGCAATTGTGTAGTATCATGATTGAAAGCATTCCCTCAAAATGTTTCTGTTCTTTGTACTGGGTTATGGTAGAAAAGCAGGGAGAACAGTGATGTCTAGGGGGACATAAAATCAGGGACAAACATCTGTGTCAAGATACACTCAAATAAAAACATCCAGAGAAATACAGGAGCAGGAACTCATTTAACATATACATTTATGGTTCTATTTTCCTAAACACATTTTCCCCCTGTAGTTATAAATTCAGGGAGAAAATAGGGTATTTGTAGACAAAATGAGTACTCATTTTTGTTAACAATGGGAAATAATGTTTAGGAAACTATTTAAAAATTAGAACCTACCAGTGCAAAACATTTCTGAGCCTGTGCCAGAGCAGACTCAGGTCTTAATCTAATACATTCATCAAAGTCTGCCACTGCTTCTTCAACTTGATCAAGCAATATTTTCAGCTAAGGGAAAAAAAATTCATTATTCAAAATAATAGGTGCACCAGTAAAATACTATTATTACAGCACAGCATGTTAAAGATGTAAAATAATTATTCAACATAGAATTTTCTAGAACAGTGAACTAGAAAAATTTACAATTTTAAAGGATATATTCTAAAACTTAAAATGCATGTTAAAACCACCATTTTTGCACAATTATGAGCACTACTAAGCAAGAAACCCCTTCTTCTAGGAAACTAAAAATGTCTGTAATTTCCAGTTTCAAAGCAGATTAGACAGCAAATAAGATGCTATCAATACGGATTTAAGATGTCAAGAATTTTAAGAGGTTATCTCAACACTTCCATCAGACAAAATTATTAGGTAAATTTCTCCATTAGAAAAAACTTCAGCTTTCCTATTATTTGGATAACCCATATTTTCTATTATAATGCATTCTAAACAGCAATGTTTCCTCAATGAGGCTGAAATCAGGAACTGTTTTTACCATTACATATTTTTTACTAAATAAATATGCATGTTATAAAACTCAATCCAGAAGAGATTTTTTTTTTTAATTGTTTGTATAGTTAGGACTATTTCCTTGTAACAAGAAGTCCAAAAATATCATTCTGTTGATTCTAAATTAACTCACCATGCTCACAAAATACTTTTAATATTTTACCCACTGAAAAGCTATGAACCAGAAAAACAAATCTGAACTCACAAACCAACAATTGTAGCCTTCCTTTTCTCTTTTTTCTCATTTGTGTATACCAAAATTACAAGGACAAATGTTCAAGATGGGCCTAAATAAATGCCAACTCAAACTGTAATTTCCAGTGGTACTTTGTTCACAGCTATAAAAAGTGATATAAAACTTTAAAACATTCTCAAAAAATGACATCATATCCCTCAATCCAAAGATCAAAACTCTTTAAAATAGGTTTACCTGTCCTCGGTGGTGATAAACATCTGCATTCTGAGGATCAATGTCAGCAGCCATGTTAAAATCCTGAGTTGACAGCAAAGGCTGCTGCTGCTGCATATACATGCTGCCTCTTTTGATGAGTGCATTTGCTCGAAGCTACATACCCCAAATGAGAAGAGGTTCAACATTACTTTTTATTCTAATTTATTTTTTTAAGTAACAGTTTTATTGAGATATAATTCACATATCATAAAGTTCATCCTTTTAAAATGTTCACCTGTTTTTAGTATGTTCGGACCTATGTATTTCTGAAGCTACCAAATACTTTACCCGTCCCCGCCCCCCCCCAACGCCATCCCGTTTCCTAGCTAAGTTTCATTTTTATTCAGTCACTGCACCAATCAACACCACTGTCTGGAATTACCTTTGAAAACAAAATAGCCTCTTGGAGAATGGTAGTTCAGATGTCAAAAATTTGGCAAGACATTATTGAAAAGCCTCATTTTTAAAGTTAATTTTTTCCAAATATACACATTTTAAAATATACCTTCACATTAGCTTCTTTCAAACTGATGACCTTATCTAAATCTGGCTTGGCCGCATTGGCATTGCCAATAAGTAGGTAGAAAGTGGCACGTAGTAATAATGCTTCTGCCATGTATTTGCCTTGAGCATCTATTTCTTTTGAGCATTCACTTATGATTTTATCATAGTTTTCTTCTTCCATATACTGTTTGGCCTTTAAATATCCAGAACTGAAAATAAAAACAAACACAGGAAATTATTTACTAAGAAAGGATCAAGTGCTAACACGTGCCACGTTTAGCATAACCGAGTTAAACGATTTTTCTTTAACAAATCAATCAGCCGATGTGGGAAGGAGTTGGGAAGGTGGGGTAACAGATTAGTATTTTTGATGCAGACTGGAATTTTCTTGATGCCTTACAGTAGGGAGTCTTTAAAAGAACACTGCAGAGTCAATGGCAGAAACCTAGGGTTACTGCCCAAATGTCAACATTTAGATATGTGACAGACTAATGACAGACTGACTGATCTGAAACATGGGTAATGACCCTGTCTTGGTTACCATTATATCTAGGGCACATTAACAGCACTGAACACTTATTTTTTTTTTTTTTTTTTTTTTACAGAGGCATGCTTTATTTATTTGTTTGCTGGTTTGTTTGTTTGTTTTGTTTATACATGCACTGGGTACAGTCAGAAGCGCGGGAGGGTGAGAGAATTCACCAGAGCCAGGGCGGGGAGCAGAGCAGGCAGAAGGACCGAAGTACACTGCTGAGGGGAGCAGCGGGAGGCAGGAGAGGTCTGCACGCCATGCGGGACCCTCCGCCGGTGGCCGGGGAGCAGCCGGGGATCGAACCGGCGCCGCAGAGGCCGCGGGCAGCTTCGCAACCCAGCGCTCAACAGCTGCGCCACCAGGGAGGCCCTGAACACTTATTTTATGACTAACAGAAGAAATGGGAAATAATCAGTGAATTTAAGGTCACCGAAACCAAGGGAGGAGTTGTGCCCTGAACTGTGCTTTGTAAAGATCACGTGATTACTCTGGTTGTGTTGTGGAAGACAGACTAGATGGGAGCAAGACTGGAGGCTAGGAAGTATCTCAAAGGTTTTCATTCAGAGGTTGTACTATTTCACTTAAAAGACCTAGAATGAATAGGTGGAAATATCAAAGCAGCAAATTTAAAGGAAGACTCTTCCAATCAAGTAGGACTTAAAAAAACCCACCTTCTTTTTAAAATGCAGGGAGCACAATGTCACTATTCCTCTAAGATTATGACTTACTGGAGATACTTGTAGAAGGAATTTTTAACTAAAAAGGAATTTACACTAGATAATATTTAATGGGTCTTATAAATGGCAAGGCACTGTGAAAGTACATCTCGTTTGTTACATATTCTGAATAGAGAAAACTGGCAAGTGACTTAAAAGTTAAGTTTGGTCAAAATCTTATAAATGACATGCTAACATTTCCTATAATTACATTTGAATGTCTCCCTGCATTCTTATTTTGTTCTTCTGGTCACCATATTAAGAAAATATAACTATTAAATCAGATTGGAAGTAATAATAGCTCCTACTTATTGAGAATCTAAGTGCTAGAAACTGAAAATACAAACTCTACACTTCACAATAACCCTGTAAGGTAGGAAGTATCATTAGCTCCATTTGAGAACTAATGGATGTTAAGGCTTAGACTAAGATGGAATTCAAAAACTTAGGTCCAGTTCCGGTTCGTGTTCTACTGAGAGGTAGCCGTGTCCTACCACCTACCTCTCAGTATGGATTTTAGAATAATGACATGAAACTTCACTGTAGTTTTTCTGGAACAAGGACTGTTTCCTAACCAGAAGAAATTATTGGTATCACTGTCACAAGAACTATACAACACCTTAAACACTTCTTAACTACAATTTTCTGAAAAGACTTTTATTAAATTTTAAACATCTTGGTACAACTACATACAATATCCTCCCTTAAAAAGTGGCCAACAAAGGTGGTAGAAAATTTGGGTGATAGAAATCAAAACAATCTGTTTCTTCAAACATTCCAGTATACTGAAATGCAAAACTGTGCCACAGTAACAGTATTCTCTTTTTTTCCAAATTCGTTAAAACATGTCACATCGGTAGTAACATTTCTTAAGAGAGGAGAGTTATTTTATAAATTAGATACTTCCTTGCACTAAAAACCTGGACTCTGAGCTACACTATGATTTTCAAGTTAGTGCCCCTATCCAAATATAGTCAACCACTTGACTCACTGGGAAGCCTGCTGAGAGTATCACCCATGGCCACAAAAGCAATGCAGACTGCTGGCAGCAAGACTGTGAGTCACCAGAGAAATTAACTCGGAATGTTAGACACACACACACTAATTTTTTTTTTTATGTATTTACATATATTTTATCTATTTCTGTAGAGGTTTTTTTTTTTTTTTTTTTTTGAGATGTCTCAGGGCCCTAGCTCTTGGGGCAGCAATAAAACCTCTAAAACCTCAAACATTTCCTAAAATATTAAGCAGATATCATGCTTGACACACTTACTTTTCTTTCACTTCTAAAGCTTCCCCTTCCTTATCTTTATCTTCATCAGATTTCTCTCCTTTAAGCATGGGCTGAGAAATTATATCATCCGTGAAAGAACTGAAGTAAGATTTGATAAACTGTGGAGATGGCATCAGAGGTTCACGATTCTGAAATTTAATCATTTAAATATATCAAAATGAGAAAACTCAAGAATTAGGTACATTTGTAGAACACTGGGACTACTATTATAAAAACTGGAATATCATTTTAAAGTATTATAAATGAGTATTAGGCTCCTAACCATAGCATAAGAGACAGTGGAAGGTAAAGCTGTCAGTTCCACTTTTCAAAGCAGATTTTACATGAGTCTTTCTCCTCTCCAAAAATGAAAAGTAATAAGAACTCTTACAGCCCTACTCACTAAAATTAAAAGTAAAAAGGTGAACATAGAAAGTAAGTAACTGCTGAGTTATCTCCTTCTCCTAGGAGATCTAGAAGCATCTCCATTTCAAGACCATGTCTTCACAGGTACTGAAAATGTCAAGTCCATTTATGATGGACTTTCTCACTGTCCTCTGGTTGTACTACAGCTGAGGATCTCCATTACAGTAAGTTCCACTTAAAGTAAAAATGAAATCACACTGTTTTTTATTACTTTTGGCACGGCAACTGATGATTAATAGTTATGCAGCCTTTTGTTTCTCCTTACAGCACAATTAAGATGATAAAATTTTAAAAAGAGTATGGATGAGGGAATACCATAAGCAAAGGGCTCTCAATCCAATCCAAAGATTTTAAAATAAAAATATGGTGTCTTAAATTGTGTATATTATATATTTAGTGGTAGGCATTGTGTGGCAATATACCCCTAAAATATACACAGTATTATAAACACAAGTAACCTCAATAATACTGTGTGTAACAAAGATCATTTTGGTTATTTCTACTTGAGGAAGTAAAAACAGGATCTGACCTAGGCTAGGACAAGAGGGGGTAGATAAAAAGAAGGAAATCTAAATGAAAAACCCCTAGTTTTGTTTTCTGGGGAAGAGTCTATCTGTATTATTTTAGGATTAAACAAACATTTAAGTCAAATGGTCACCCACCAAGTAACAAAAGTACCTAACTTCAGTATTTCACTAAAGAACCTGAGTAGGAATATATAGTGGCAATCATTTACCACTTTTAGGAAAAGCTTCAATAGAAATTTAAATAGCACTGTAGGTGAGTAAATCATTTGTTTCTTAGTTTCCTGATTCAGCTTAGAAATGAAGCTATCATCTCCTTGCCTTCCACACAAATTAAAAAAGATTTTCAGCTTTCATAACTCTAAAATAGTAGTGAAAGTACTTCTTTATCTTATAGGGTTGTTATAAAAGTCAAAACAGCATGAAAAGTATTTACTAAGTTGCATACAAACATTAAAAAATGTATCTGGAAACGCATTTGGAACCTATGTTAATGTAGGTTTATCTTCTTACTACCCTACTGTCCTCTGTGGTATGATAGTCCAAGGCATTCATATCCCTTTGTGACACTTCACCATATCATGCCCTTTATACTTATTAATGATCTATGTCACGTAATTGTAATTCTGTAAGGGCTAGCACCACATCTTTGTACCCATCCTTTCAAAATACCCACAACAGAGCTTTGTTCAATAAATTTTTTTTTTACTTAAACCATCTGTTACTAACTGCATAAAAACACCACCCAATTTATACAATATACCTTTAAAATGTTCCTATGATGTAGAAATTTTTTAAAAATTTGCCAGTTAATAAATATTTCAGATTTTGTGAGCCATACAGTCTGTCACAACCCCTCAATTCTGCTGCTTTTATTTAAAAGCAACCTAAAACAATATGGGTATGACTGAGTTCCCATAAAGCTTCATAAAAATAGGTGACAGACTAGATTTGGCTCATAAGCCACTCTTTGGCAATAGAGACAAATTCTTCTAGTATTCTTCAGGTACAATACTGGGCACAGTCTACATTTGTATTAAAAAGGATATGCAACAAAAGCCCAAGATTATAGGAAAAAGAAATATAATCAAAATGTATATTCAGTTGTTAAGATTACCATCATGCCTAGGTTTAAGCAGGTATAAATTAGAAATGTTCCTTCACAATGCACAACTCCCTGTAGTAGCTAACTCAGATTATTTTACCTTGTATTTTTCTTTGGCTTTCTCTTTTCCAAGAAGTTTAAGAACTTTATCAGCTAACAGCATGCTTTGTTGATTTTGGAATCCTTCTAATATACACACAGCAGTGACATCTAGAAATGATGAAATGAACAGGAGTAAGTATGATAGTATTGTAATGATGACTGGCAGCATCAAATGGGAGCAATGTTACCACAGAAAGCTACACTAGAATGATGGCTTTATGTGGCTATCAATTTCATTTCTAATTGACTGCTTCCTAATATGCTATTAATTGTATATATTCATGACCAAACTCAAATCTCACTCTATTTCTCTGCAGTTCAGTTTCCTCACCTGTAAAGTGAAAGGGACTGTACTGCATAATTTGTGGTCTTCACCACTCTAACATTCTATATTAATAGTAAATACAACAAGGAATGTACCTATAGGACAAACCAATAGAGTAAGAATCTTTCATGTTTGTTCGTTTTTATAGGTCTCGGTTATTCCTTGTCTCTTAAGCCGACTTGCAATTGAGTTCTCAAATATGCTTCCAAAACATCATTTTCTTCTAATTATGTCACAGTTCAAGATACAGTAGGGTTTGATATGGAAAAAGAAAAAAAATCACTGATTCCTGAACCTTTCAAAAGTACTAAATAGGCATTCCCTCTCTAAACTAAATTTCTCATAAATCTAAATCTTTTCTTCTTCAAACAAGTCCATCTGCTATTAAGTTTCCATGATAGTCTTGTGCTAGTGCCAATGTTACTATGTTTTTCCCAATTTCTCCTATCTAAAATCTATTTAATTGCCTCTCTGCAATTATCTGATAACTTCAAAGTTTGGCTCAAAACTCTGAATTCTGTTTTCTAAAGCAATGCCTTTCATCCACCACCAAGATACGTGACAGCACAAAATTTCAAATTTTTCTAAAATGTTCTCTAAACCACTCTCACACTTGGTTATATGAACTAAAAGAAAAAAAAAAAAGTCCTTCCTTTTAAGTAATGTTATTAAAAATAATTATGACTAAATCTTCTGATTGTTGATGCTTTTAAAGTAGATTTAAACATGTAGTGGAAACCACTTCTACAGTGCAGCAATTAACACTGGTTTGGCTCCACCTCACCTAGAAAGATGTACATTTAAGTCAGGGGCCTACAGGCTAACTGAAGTTTTGGCAGCAGATAAGGTCAGAGGTTACAGAAGACTTAGTATTTAATGAGAACAGCAAATCCACTTGATGCTTTGTATCAATTACATAATTTCTAAGTATAAAAAGTCTCAAAATACCAAGGGCAGAAACTAAGTATTTTCTTTAATGATTTATGTTATTATTTTGCCTTGTACTTTAATATTAACTTTACATTATAGTTATTTCATATTTATATAAGATATTAACTGAAAATATATAGAATCTTAGAAACACTCTCACTTTGCTGAAACCTCTTTTCTATTTCTTATTCATGGAATTATACTGATGCTCATTAATTGCCAAGTTTATTTATTTTTTTAAAGTATGTATTTTTAAAAAAGATTTATTTATATATTTATACAAGAACTGGGGTACAGGAGATGCGCGGGAGGTGAGAGGATTCACCAGAGACAGAGTTGGGAACAGAACAGGCAGACTGACAAAATACACTGTTGAGGGGAGCAGCGGGCGAGACAGGAGAGGTCTGCCACGCCATGTGGGACTCTCCCCAGACAGCTGGGATCGAACCAGCACGGACAGCTTCACAGCACTGTGTTCAGCTGCCTATTCCATCAGGGGAGGCCCTAATTGCCAAGTTTAAATGGTGATAGACTCCAGATCTTAATATTCATTTAACTACATAGTTGGGAACACAGATAATACTCAGGTATTAGCAATCTCAATTTAAACTAAAAGACAAAGTTTCAATTGGAAAAGTTCAATTTAAATACAATTTTAAATATGGTTGATTTCTTTAATCACAGGCAGAGTTTCACTGAAATTTACCAATGATTATAAAGCCTTTAGTAATTTTCATATGTAAACACAAAAATACCCTCACCTTCTAAACATTCCTTCTTATTGTCTAGCTTCTCGTGGGCTTTTGCACGTCTAAAGAGAGCTTTCACATATTTGGGATTAAGTTCAACAGCCTTTGTGCAATCTTGTGCCACCTCTTTCCATTTTTGCTGTAATTAAAAGTA
Source organism: Talpa occidentalis (assembly GCF_014898055.3). Lineage (NCBI taxonomy): Eukaryota > Metazoa > Chordata > Mammalia > Eulipotyphla > Talpidae > Talpa > Talpa occidentalis. The sequence goes on along the minus strand of NW_023604295.1, from coordinate 61,489,945 downwards.
TTTTTTAAAGTCACACTAAAAGCACTATTCAACAAAAATCAGTTTTCCAAACCTAAAAGACTATTAAAAGACCCACAACAGAAAAATATTCCCAATACATACAGTTAATACACAATACAATAGCTATTGATACAAAACATATAAATATCTGTAGTAAGGATAAGAAACCTAATTTTAATAGGCAAAAGGCACACTTGGGCCACCTTCCAACCACCAAATCTACACACCTACCTGCATCTATGTGCTCATGTCATCGTCCCTCCTGTTAACACCGACAAAGTGCCCTCTTCGTCAAGGGCAAACCCTCCACTTGTGATATGAATTTTTTCCAAATCAAGTACTTCATCATCATCTATCTCAGCTCTTCATCAATCTTCTCTACTGAGTCATTCCGAGGGATCATAAAAACATTTGTTCTAGTGTTTTCTATCTTTTAAGAACTGTCTTTTGATTCCGAAATTCACTGCAACCACTACCTCATTTCTCAGCATCTTTTTAATCTCAAACTTGCAGAGTTGCCACTCTCCTTGATTCCCATCTACCTTACTGGGTATTTCTCAATTTTTTCAAAGTATCCCCTCCCACAATCTCTCTCTCGGTGATCATAACCTATGGTGCTAACACTATATAACATCTAAAATTAGATGACTCTAAAATTTATTTCTGTAGTCCAGACTACTCCTAAGACTCCTAAGAGACATTTTTTAATTCAGCTGTTTACTTAAATGTCTCACTCCTTCCCCACCTCACTACCATTAAAATTAATGTTTCTCTTTACCCTTCACATCCAATGAAACAGTAAGTTCTGTTATTCTTCAGCTTTCTTCCATGTCTTACCTATGCTACATGATCTTTACCTAGTCTTCCTGCCTCCATTCTTGCCTCCCCTCTCTCTCATATATTCTTTTAAAAATTATTTATGCATTCAAGAATTGGGGTACAGGCCAGAGGTGTGGGAGGGTAAGAGGATTCACCAGAGACAGAGTGAGGAACAGAACAGGCAGACTAAATGAAATACACTGCTGAGGGGAGCAGTGGGCTCGACAGGAGAGGTCTGCTGCACCACGTGGGTAACCTCCCCGGCCAGGAATCGAACTCGTGCTGCAGTGGCTGCGGATAGCTTCATGGTGCTACGTCTTAACCCCTTGCACCACCAGGGAAACCCCTCTAATATATTCTTGACAGAACACTAAGAGTAATTTAAGATGATGTTCCTGCCCTACTTAAAACCCTTAAATATTTCGCATTATACTAAGAATCAAAGCCAACTTCCTTACCATTGCAAAATTTGCCTGGTCTGGCCTCTGCTATGTCTCCAATTTCATCTCTCTATACTCCAGACTACTTTACTTCTTTAACCACACCAAGCTCTTTCCTACCTCAAAGTAATTATACATACTCTTGTTTTCTATCTGTAATACTCTCTTCCTCCCTGTTTCATGCATCAGTCCCATTCTCTAATCATGTGTTTCTTCAAAGATTCAAGTGATTTCTATCAAAATGTCATTTGAAAGTTTACTGTTTAATTTCTCTCAAGTTTTATGCATATTATGTTTATTTTTTTATTCACCTAGTTCCTACCTTAGTAACCTTCTGTATATGAGACAGACAATAAAATTTAAAATTTGGTTTAACAAATGAAAGAGTACAAATGCCCAATGAACAAAGAAAAGGCTGGTCAACTTTAGCAACATCCCAAAAAATGCAAATTAAAATGACAGGACAGTATTTTTATTCTACCAGAATTGTAAAAATTGAGACTAATATGAGAATACTGGAAAACTAGCATGCTCATATATTATTGGTGGGAGTAAGTATTGATGCTATCTATTTCCATTTTCTAGAATTTTATTCTAGAATTTTATTCTCTGAAAAGTATGCAAAAAAAAAAATACTTACAAAAATATTTACTGCACCACTGAATGCAACAGGGAAAATAGGAAGCAATCCAAATGTTCATCAATAGGGAGATGTTTTCCACTATACAACCATACAACAGCTACTACATACATCCTTTAAAAAGAATGAAACAGATCTGTGTGTGCTATGAAAAGCTGTACAAGATATAGTGGCAACTGAGAAAATATGTCATAAACAATAGGTATAATAGGAAGTCATTTATGGTCTTTTTTTCCCCCACATATGTTACTATTGTATGTATGGAGACAAAAAATTGAAAAAATAGTCTCAAACTGTTGAGAATGGGATCACCAGAAACTTGAACTTTCTCTATTATTTACTTCAATAAAATCTGATATATATATATTTATAACTCTGAATTGTATTTGTAACCAGCAAACTAAAATTTCTTCTTAAAAAAGTTATGTAATTAAAGGACATAAAAATAAAGTAAAAATCCTACAATTTCAAAACAACTTCAAAAATCTATTGGCTGTATTGGAGTTGTATTAACTGAAATATACAAATAAACAGGAACAAAAAGAACACAAAAAACAATTTAGGATACATACCAACTGTTCAAAGGCAGCAGCTCTGTTTTGATAAAATGTGGAAAGATCAACGTTCTTCTCTGTAGGACACAAACTGATAGCCTCAGTATAGCACTGAATAGCTTGTTCGTATTTTCCTGCTTTGAAATACTTGTTGCCTTTGTTCTTGGCTGCCTGGGCTCTATCAAGAGAGTTCTGAAATGAGAGGAAACAATTATTAAACACATCAACACTCAGGAATAGATTCAGATCACAGTGATTAAATGAAAAAAGTGGAAGGGTAGAATAGAATCTTGTTTATAGCTAGATGCTTCATATAAATATCTTCACAGGCTAGCAGTGTCTTAATCATAGGATAGCTAGGTTTAAAAGGTTTGTATATTTTAAGTTTCAAACACTCAGAATTTTCCAAAAAATACTACAGTGCTTTAAAGTACCACTTCCCCACCATTCCTGCCAGCAACAGGGGTGACAGCATTTACTTTTTGTTAATTCAATGAGCATAAGACAGTGGTTCTTAATCAGGGGTGATCTAATCCTCTAGGGCACATCTGACAATATCTAAAGACATTTTTGATTGTCACATCTGGGGGCTGGGGGAAGGTGCTACTAGGAGGTAGGACCAGTGATGATGTAAACATTCTATCAGTATAATGCACAGGAGAGTCCCCACAAAAAGAACTGCTAGATTTGAAATAGTAATAGTACTAAAAAGCAATGTTCTAATATTTTAATTTCCTCACTATTAATAAACTTGAAATTCTTTTCATGTTGGCCATTTGGCTTTCTTATTCTAAAAACTACACATTCAGATGTTTTCCTACTTTTCTATGAGGCGTTTATTTAACAATGAGGAAAAGATAGTGAAAACACTGCCATCTTCATTATAGCTGTTATTCTGTATCTACTGTTTGCTCATCAGTAAAATTCACTCCTTTGTCTCAGAGTGTGCTTCCTTAGTGACTTACACATTTCATATATAATATTGAAGAGTTGTAATTAATATCCACTGAGGACAGCTGTAGATATTTCAGTTAACATTTGGGAAGCATCTTTGTAGACAAATCCAGTTATTCAGGTTTCTGTAATTAGGCTTGGGAGTTTTGTGGTATGTTTTTTACTCCAAACTTGCAAAAGCAGAAATAGCTACCCCCAGATAATTGACAGGGGCTATGAAAGTCAAGTTGCTTAGAGCATAGGACATCTATCAAAAGATGATGAGACAACAACCATTCCTTTTGCATTTACTCTGCTTCATTTTTTCTTTGTTGCTGTTTTATTCCATTTATCTTTTGTTTCCTTTCTCCAAAGCCTGACAATAGTTATTTTTAAAAAATATAGCGTGCAAAGGATTTGTAGGAAACTAAATTCAGAAAATTAAACAGCTAGTTTCAGCTAACCTGTTAATAAGGAACATGCATATTTTATTTTATTATTATTTTTATTTATTTATTTTTGTGTGGGCCCCTCGCCGTGGCCGGGGATCGAACTGGCGCTGCAGAGGCTGCGGGCAGCCTCACGACCCAGCGCCCAACTGCTGCGCCACCAGGGGAGGCCCAGAACATGCATATTTTAAAACTAGGTTGTGGAGGATGAAAGGACACAAATGAACAAAGAAGTTAACAGTTGACTATAAATTTGTCATTAGCCGTAATTATCTTACAAAAACTTTAACAGGAAAAAATATCCACAACTATTTCCAAAACAGCATTCATTTTATATTAATAAGAGATGTATTCTTTCTAAAAAATTTTCAAGAACTCCAATTATCTACAGGGTCCTACACCCAACAGGAGCTTTTCAAAATAAGATGTTTTAGTAGAGTAACACGCATGCCATACCTCTCTCACGATATTAATTTACAAATATCAAATTTCAACAAGCCTTGATAATTCATTTTATAGATTACTAAACAGTGGCTGTTATAAATAAAAATGATAATGTAAAATAGAAACAAAAAATCTGCACATCTGCACATTAAGAGTATGACAGAGAAAATCCTCAACATAAAAGATCCACACTAGAATACAATTAGGGACCTTTATGTAGTTGTGGGCTGGGTGGGAAGGGGGAAACTATCAAGGTGTTTGCTAGAAAACTGCAGGTTTGCTAGCAACCTCATCAGTCCTCCCACTGCACTGAGAGAAGCAAAGTCAGAATGGAGTAGTGTTATATCATCCAAAAGGAGGGAGGACCACCCACACCCAAGAAACAAGTAATAAGCATATCTTGTTGGTTTCTTCCAGGAGATCATGTTGCCAAGAAGTGCTAACAGTAAAGGAATATTAATAGCATAAAAGAGAGGCAGTCAACATAAATAGCAAACTAATATTTGAGAAAGAAGGATAAACAAAGCAAATAAAATTAAACAGGAATGAAATGAGAGGCTATTGAACTCACTTTTAAAAAATGGCTATTTTAAAAAGCTGTTAATAGCATTTATGTAGTAAAGAAACAGATAACTCAGCATCTGTCAAAAGGAGAATAAACTGAAGAATATTCACAAAATGGACTATTATTTAGTAATAAAAATAAATGAATCTATACAACATACTCAACTCTACTAATATTTACTACACACTACATAGATTGGGTGGGTTACATATTTATATTGTTAAAAAAAACATAAATTACTACATATAGTATTATACAACCTGAAAGGCTGTGTTTAAAGAGTATCAATTAGCTTGAAAATGTCAGAGGATTATTACAATTGATTCAATAGGTAGGCTATATATTAGAATAGGAATTACTGAGGATCAAATGAACAAATACAAGGTGGAGGGAAGGAAGTCTGAAAGCAATAAAAACAGGATAGGATTATAATAAATTTGAAAGAAAAATTAAATGACATGGAACATAAATCTAAAAGTTTTGATATGTAGAAAGAAAAGTATGGAGTGAAGCTTCTAAAAAATATTAGAAAATTTCCTGGAATGTTAGAAATATTCCTGGAATATTAGAAAAATTCCAAAAATGATATATTTTTGGATTTATCTTGGTAAAATTTCAAAACAAAGATCCTTAAAGTTTTTAGATTACCTACAAAGGTGGGGGGGGACAACTCAAACCATCAGACTGTCACTGAATTAGATACTAAAAAATAAAGTAACAACTTCAAGAGTTCCGAATGAAGGTAATTTTGAACTTAAAATCTTATACCTAGCCAAAGTAGCATTTAAGGTTGAACATAAGAAATAGATATACAACTTCCTTACCACTAAAAATAAACCTAAAGTGGGACAAATGATTACTATAACAAAATGCAGGAAGGGGAGGATAAGAGAAGAATAAACGAAGCAAAGTACATATAACAAAAATCACTAGTCAATAATAATAATAAGCTTGAAAAGGTTAGATATGGATATTAAGAAGTTTTCAAACAGAAAAAGAAAACAAACTACATGCTGCCTAAAATAAAATTACAGGTGAAAAAATGAAGGAAAAATCTCCAAAAGGCATATACTAACAAAAAGCCAGTATCAGACAAAACATCATTCAAAAGTCTCAGATGGCGCACAGTACAGTTTTATTGATAAAAGGCATAGTGCCAAGAACACATAATCTCCAAGCTAAGAACATACCATAAATTACTCCAAGCTTTATGTGCCTAACAAAACTTCAAAATAATGAAACTCAATTACTTTTGACATTAAATATAAAGAAAAACATTTCCTCTTCTTAAGTCATTGAGAACAGGGCCAACATCCTAAAACACTAGGAACTGTTTATACAGAAAATCATGTGGCATACTAAATGTGTGTGAGATATAGTTGACTAAAAACTTACTAAAGATTTATTCTTTTTACTAAAGATTTGCAGGCTAAATGAAAAGGACATTCTCTAGTCAGAGTAATGACCTTGATTCATGAGCATAAACAGGCAATGAACTTGTCTACCTAAAAGTTTAAAGCTAGGGTTGACAAGTTGTAACAAAAACGAGGAATCCAGTGAATAGGTACATAGGATTCCTCTCCTTAATAAAAAAGATAACATATTTCTTTTTATTCAGCAAATTGAACACCAACCTAAAACCAAGCAAATGAATCTTTCAATTAGCCAGTTCCCTTCATTTAGCCAGGTTTTTAAACAGCTTCCATTTTTTAAATTATTACAAATTCTTTAACTCCCCAGGCCCAAATTAGAGTCTGGATAATTTACTTTCCTTATTATACTGTAGGAAAATGATGTTCTGAATGACACTAAGGGATTTAATTATATAGGGAAATTACCAAATAGCAAATTTTCTTCCTATTGCTCCTTCAGTGCCACTCCAGAAAGCTGCCAAATTATATTTGCAGAGAAGACCTCAGTTATTGTCTCCTGTTCATCACCCCCCAGCCCCTAACTTGCCTTGTAACTGTTTCCTTTGTTAATAAAAGTGCCGGGGCCTCCCTGGTGGCTCAGGAGTTATGTCTCAGAGCTATCAAGCTAGCTATGCCAACCATAGCAGCATGAGTTTGTTCCCTGACCAGGGAGCTGACCCACATGGCGCAGCAAGACCTCTCCTGTCTTGCCCACTGCTCCCCTCAACGGCATATCTCAGTAGATCCACGTGTTCTGCTCCCCACTGTCTCTGGTGAATTCTCTCACCTCCCCCTACACTCACACCTCTGGCCTATATCTCAGGTCTTGTATGCATAAATAAAATAAATCTTTAAAAATAAATAAAAATGCAGGGAAAGAATGACATTATCACAGCTTATGACAGTGGAAGTATAGGGAAACTATTTTGGCTCACTGATGGAATTTAGAAGAAAAAGGTGGCTAGCAAAATCCCAACTTATCAATCAACACCAATGTCAGGAAGAACCAGATACAAATTAAAATAAATGCACTGGTGGAAAAAGTTTAAATTGGGAAATACACAACTACCTATTCTTTATAGATTTTAATCCCATCTCACAGGAACCCTGTGAAGCACTGCTTTGCATCCATCCCCCTTCTAAGTCTACCTTGTTGAAATTTAAAAGGTTGAAATTTGAAAATAAGTCCAAAGACATTTTTGAAAGCATATTTTATATATGAAAAGTGAAGACATATACTTCTAAAATATATGGGAACATTCTTTTTACATAGTCTGTTTACATAGCTAAAAGCTACTAAGGAGGGAAAAAAAAGACTATAAAGCCACATTAGAACAAAAGAACTAAAAAGCCACATTACTGGAAACCACTTTTGGTTTTTATTAGTCTTTTTCAGGTCTTGAACATCGCATAACATTTTACACTAGCATTCTTTTTTTTTTTAAATTTATTTATGCATACAGGAACTGGGGTACAGGCCAGAGGTGCAGGGGGATTAGAGGATTCATTCACCAGAGACAGAGTGGGGAACAGAACAGGCAGAGCGACTGAAATACACTGCTGAGGGGTCGAAGTGGGCGAGACAGAAAAGGTCTGCTGTGCCATGTGGGTAGCTCCCTGGCCGGCTGGGGATAGAACTGTGCTGCAGTGGCTGCGGATAGCTTCACAGTGCTATGCTTAAGCCCTTGTGACACTAGGGAGGCCCTACACTAGAATTCTTTAAAAATGCATCTTTCCTCAGCATTTCTTACAACGTATTATTTTTGATTAATCTGAAAACTCTATGGCAAGTAGGTGGATTATGGCATTCCCTGCTGCAAACCTTCCAATAACTTCCCACTACCATTGCCACATTTAAGACTTTAAACTCCCTGTTATCCACTCCTGCCACTCTGGCCAGTCCTACATGTAACGTTGGTGAGTTAAAAAAAATACTAATGGCTTCCTAAAAGGAAACAATTTGAAAAGAATAAGAACTATGTATTCTATTTCCAGGAGTGATACTTGGGCATAAATGTAAATGTGAAAACTAATATGAATCCAGATGAATTATGTTAAGGACATTCATTTCTGCCTAGTATGTTACAAAGTATTTAACCTAATTTACTAGGAAACTTAGTTTTTTCATTAAAGATTTCAATAAATTTTATTTTTTCATAATAAAAACACGGTCCAGAGCAAAGTCAACTCCATAACTGTGATTCTGCTAAATGAAGTCAACAAAAATTTGGAGCAAATCTTAATAGGGAATCTTGAAGCTAATGCATGCAACAAAAATCACTAATTGCCAAAATTATTTTTGAAAATTCTTTAAATGAACACTACACTAGAAATACTTACACCCATTTTACATTTCTGTCTCTGAATCCCAGAGACAGAAAAATTTGCCCAAGGCAAGATTAAAACTGACTTCACCTTGTCTAAACTTTACTTCTATTATACCTCATGGCCTGTCATTCTTGGTTTTATGTAGCATATGAATCTTTATATCTTTAGACTCACACCCAGGCTAACATGCTGGAACTGAAATGAAAACAGATTCAGATGTTACATTAGATCACTCCTTACTCCAGGGCAAAAGATCATTAAGTTGAAAAGAGAATTATCACCAGAATTAATGTTTTCGGCAAACAAATATAATTGAATTCATTTTAGTTTAAAATACATTTCATGTGACTCCACTGTACAAAAACCAATAGGATAATTTTTATCCTGAAGGAACACTAAAGGCCAATGCAGGAAGTAATAAACAAGTTAATGGACAGACTCAAAAGAACTTCCACTTATCAAAACACTAAAACCCCAATTCACATTAAGAAAATGAACATTGGGCCTCCCCTGGTGGCTCAGGCGGTTGAGCGCCATGCTGTGAGGCTGTCTGCAGCCTCTGCAGCACCGGTTCGATCCCCGCCAGCCGGCGAGGGTTCCACATGGTGAGGCAGACCTCTCCTGTCACGCCGGCTGCTCCCCTCAGCAGTGTAATTCATCAGTCTGCCTGTTCTGTTCCCCACTCTGTCTCTGGTGAATCCTCACTCTCCCACGCATCTGGCCTGTACCCCAGTTCTTGTAAAAATAAATAAATCAATCTTAAAAAAAAAAAAAAGAAAATGAACATTAGGTGATCAGTAAATTGTACAACTAGTAACCAGAAAAATATTAATCCAAGTAAGCTACTGCACACACAGACATACACATCCAAAACAACTTGGCTAAGAATTAGTTAATAAATCCTAAAGGAAACAATGAGAAGCACATATAAAATATGTATGTCTTTTCTCTCCAGCAACCACTGTGTGCTAAAACTTGTCAGAAAAAAGGCAAAATATAAATAAGAATTTGCCCCCTCCCACTTGCAGAGACAAATCTACTCTGGAGGATGTGGTTATTACTTAAGGTCAGTTGGATAAACCCCAGCAAATGTAGTGGAATACAGAGTAAGAAAATGATCAGGATTTAAGAGTCCGTGAAGGGTACTTATAAAAATCTGCTCTGGAAGGGAAATAATTAAGGAAAAGCAGTCAGGAAAATAACTGCAAGGGGGAAAAACCACCCTGGTCAGCACACAAATTTGGGAGTCCAAAAGGGACCTCTAAAACAGGTCCTCTAAAAAGGAGTCCTGGGATGACTAACCAGAAAACTTTTAATGATATACATTTGGTAATAAAGAATTACTGTAAATTCTTAACAAGTTTTTATAAAATAGTATCCTGATGATTGCATATAGACACTGCAAAAGTGAGCCAGAATGAGATAAATGCATGTGTGAGAAAATAAAGAGTAGTAATTTGTCACTATATTTGCATATTTATATCATTAGAATATAGAGGTGGTCTGAAGTTTCTCCTAAGTGGTTTTGTTCCGTAAGATTTACCAAATTCCAAAAGCATAGTTATTAAATTTGAATCCCAGTTTACAGAAGGAACAATCAACTTAAGCACTGTATGAGAAAGTCTTTCAATACCTTTATCAGCCAGCTGCTACTTTTTATGAATTAAAATATTCATAAAGGATTAACCTGTGATAAGAAAGTCCTTTCCACATACTAAATCATAACACAGAGTACTCTTTAGGTAAGAAGAACCTACTAGTAAGAACGCTGCTTCTTCTACAGGTAGTTCATGCAAAATCAAGTGATTCATTTAAAAAAATGCCTGAAAGATGTTTACATCTGTTATACTAATTTTATTCTACCAATTGATTAAATTTGGTAGAATAAAAATGAAAACCTGGACGTTTTCTTTTTTCTTAAAGATTTATTTATGCATACAAGAACTGGGGTGTAGGCCAGAGATGGGACTGGGGTAGGGAGGTGGGTGGTGAGAGTATTCACCAGAGACAGGGTGGGGAGCAGAACAGGCAGATCTACTGAAATACACTGCTGAGGGGAGCAGCAGGCAAGACAGGAGAGGTCTGCCGCAACTTGTGGGTCACCTCCCTGGCTGGGGATAGAACTGGTGCTGCAGTGGCTGCAGTGGCTGATGATAGCTTGATAGTACTGTCTTTAACCCCTGTGCCACCAGGGAGAACCCCCCAAACCTGGAAATTTTCAAAAAAATATTTACAGAATTAAAATACATAAACTTACAGATGTCAAAGAACGAAGTCTCACTGGTTCATTCCACTCAAAACCTGTCATGTGCTAGTTACTGTATTAAGTTCTGAGAATATAATGATGGGAAAGACTAGGACAATCCCAGCATATACCAATTCAAGAGTATAGTAGGAAAGATATGAAGACGCAAACTCTAGTACTACTTGGTAAATGCTATGGAAGGGAAATTTTCTGTGTTATGTAAATACAGAGGTGCGCTTAGGTAGAAAAGGGTTTCAGTAAAGGTAAAAGGACAGACGTTTTGTGAGTTGAGAATAAGAAGAGATACTAAGAAGTGTTCAAAGAACATCTAAAGGCAAGAAAGTGGCAAGAGATGATGCTAAGGAGCTTAAGCAGGATCAAAATCATGGAGGGTCTTAAATTAAGATGATTTTTAACTTTATCTTGTGGAAAAATGCCACATAATTTTAAGCATGAATTGTTGGAATTTTTTTTTTTTGGTAGTGACAAATGAATTAGAGGAACACAATAACAGCAGCAGTTAGTGTAGAAATAATGGCAGTGGGAATGAATGTAGTAGTCATATTAAAGAGGTAAAATTTTCTAAATTGATATGGAAAACATGGATGTTTCTTCTAGATTGAATACGGAAAACATGAGGATAAAGGTAAAAAGAAAATGATTTTTAAGTTTATGGTTTGGGAAACTAGTTATATGAGACAGTGACATGGGGCATTCTCAGAAAAAATAGGCGCAGCATGGTAAATTTTATTAAGCCTCAAAATGTAATATGACTTAATACTTTACCTCAAAATCAGAAGCCATCAACTACGATTAGATACCTTTCTTTAGTAAAATCCTAAAATCTCCATTAAATTAAATTTGAAAATTTGCTTTTGCTTTACAAATGTTTGCTATCCCAGAAAAAAAAAAAAAAGATAATTGCACATAAGAAATTTCAAGCCCCATATATATATCTAGTCGTTCATTTTATGTAAGTCAACAGACAAAAGCCACTGATTTTCTATTTATTTACTGATAGTGAAACCTTAACCAGCAATGTCTGTTCATTCTTTATTCTCTTAAGTTATAATTACTACTCAAGTGGAGAAAGAACAGTTCAGACACCAGAATTCTACCAGCTTTTTGATCAGCTGAAACAAAAGCTTCCTTACTTACAAAACCTGAGGGTAACCAATTAAAAGGTGCTATTCAATATAGGGCAGTTTTCCCAACCACAGATAATAAATTACATTTAGTGGTCAGTTATATTTAGTCTAATAACTCCAAGGACTTAACTATAAAAAAGGCAAAAATAGTCTTTCAGTATTTATTGGTCACCAGCAGTTAAAAGACAAATTTCCATTAAAAAATTGCAAAGACATTCTTATTGTTGCTATACTAAAGAATCATTTGGTACATCAAAATAAGATTACAGGTAATTCCACAAGGCGAACAACAGTATAGGCAAGTGTCTTGCTCAGTTTTATTTTGGATCAAAAATAATAAAATCATTGTAAAGCAGTTAAAATTACAAAAAGAATTCATAAAGCTACAAAACACCATTAAATTTAAAATCACTGCAGTGCTGACCCAGACTAAGCTGAAAAACTGATAATGGGGAAATATAAAATCTGTAAAGCAGTTTGCTAAATGCTATAAATACCAGACAGGTGAAGTGGGGTAGTATTTGAAACCACAGTAAAATTTCAAAAACACTCATGTAGAGAAACTATTGTTATTTTTGGTGATTATTATAGAACTTTTATCTACTTTTCATTCATGCTATTCTTTTGTGATTAAAATTAAATAACAATGAAATAGGAAATGACCAGAGAATTTCAGACATATGAAAATGACATAAGACAAGTGATGATTAATTGGAAGAACCCTCCTGATTACTATTCTCACTAGCAGCACTTAAAATCACCAATTTTTAGGAGTGAAAGAAATGCAAGATAAATTTTTTCTAACACATTTAATACTTTAATCCTCATTTTTACTCGGGTAACACTAAGGTTGGAGAGATAAATGACATTCGTAAGGAAATATACTGGGGAGCCCAATATAAGGCACACATCTCCTAGTTCTCACAATCTGTGCGTTCTTCTACCATGCTTGGGTAATGTATTTTCTCCTCTACTTAAAAAAAAAAAAAAAAGGCAGTGTTTTTTCACGCACGAGAAATTGTCTGTCTGGCTCTGTCATGGTTAGCTCAAGGCCTGACACATAGCAAGCACTAAACTATGTTAGTTCAAGTCCACATCAAAACTTCCTTTAAAGCCAATCTGATAACTTAGTGAAATCTTCCATCTTTATGTATAACATGCAAATGACTTCTGAATGATTGTAACTGGGAGTTACTTGACCGAAGGTTACTCTGAACTCTTGATTTACTCTGGAACTATCATGGTACAATCCCAAACGCTGATAAAATCCTTCACCCCATCCCAGTATTAATTCAGCCTGGCACAGTACTCCCCACAGCTGTTAAATACCAAAAGGATCAACAAAACCATACAAAGAGCAGTTCCCCAGATACTCCGATGCTTGGCCTAACATTAGAGAATCTGTATCACGCATGTCAGGCTTAGTCACGTAAATTTCCAGGTAAAATTTAAAATGCTTCTACCCCAAAAGTTTATGTACTCCTAAGGACGAAAAAACCGAGGCCACTGTACACCATTTTACGCTTAATCAACCAACAGTCACAGCATTTACCTATCCCCACCCTAAAAAAACTCTTCGGAAAAGGGGAGTGACTCACTATTAAACGGTTATTACCGGTTAAATTCTAGACCTGAGAAATCACCAAAACAATGCATATCACATCGTACCGACCAATCGTTAATGGATTTAGCTTCCTTCACGAGGACCATATTTGCAAATGTCCCCAATATCCACAACGCGAGAGATAAATGCTGTGTCACTAAGAAATGCATATTTTTCTCAAACCAAAAGGAAGCTGTCAAAAGAATGTCTCTAACCTGCGACCTCGGGCTACTCCGTTCCCTATAAAGGGAGCCAGAAATGAGTTTCCCTCAAGCCCACGTGCTGCCGCCGGCCAGCTTCCGTCTGATGGGAAGCCCCTTGACCGACTCAGCCCGTCAAGGAAAGACTGCACCCGCCAGGTTCCGCCTCCCAGGCGAGGGGCAGCTTCTCACCATTTCCAGGTGAGCACCGGGGCCTTCGGGGTGTCCGCTGCCCGGTGCCGGACTGGCCCTGCCCTCCGGCGTCTTCCGTTCACTGTTGCGCTTCAGGCCACCGGCGTCGCCCCGACCCCCGGCCTCCCGGCGCCGCCGCTGCCGACTCCATAGGTACATGGCACCCGCACCCAGCAGCAGGGGCGCGCCGACCGCCAGCGCCAGCTGCCATCGCGGCAGGCCCCCAGTGCCGGCGCCCGCCGTCGCGCCGCCGCCGCCCACCCCACTCCCCGAGCCGGGCGCAGCCGCTGCGACCACCGCCGCCTCCATGGGCTTAGAGGCGGCCATGACGAGTGTCCTCCGCCACCGCCTCTCTGCCGGTCGCGGGCGCCACAGTCCCCAGCGAGCGAGCGAAGGAAGACAGGAGGGAGGGAAGCAGGGAGGGAGGGAGGGCGGCGCGCGAGCGAGCACGCTAAGCAGCCAGAGCGGACGACTGGAAAGGGCCAGAGGTCACCGGAAGCCCAGGGCATGCCGGGCCAGACCCGCCGTCCGACTCAGCCTCCTCAGCCGCAGGGGGAACAGGAGCGAAGATTCACTTCCGGGTCAAGGGAAACTGGGCGGGCGGTGGCCGTCCGGGCAGCCCCTGCTCTTTCGTCCCGCTGGTTTGTAAGACTGACTCCTGGGGTCTCGGGCCGCTGGTGGTAGCCGCGGTCTTGTTCCCCCCTTCAGGAAGAAGGGGCTGCGGGCTGCGTTGTCTAGCGAAATGGAAGAACAGACCGTCCAGAGCGGATTTATGTCGCGCTGATCGTCACGCAGGGGAGCTCGGCGGGCCCCGGAGCGGGAGGGCGGGGCGCAAGCGTCGTGAAGATGATTGGCTGGCAGGGGTGGGCGGGGCGGCGGCCGGCGGCCCAGTTTATTGGTGGAGTTTGGACCCGCTGCCAGTTACCGCCACGTCGGTGCCCGCGGTTCCGCGGCGGTTGCCCTGGTCCGCTCGCGCGTCCTGGACGCCCACGGGCTGGAAGGGCTTTTAAAGAGGTGTGAGGAAAAGCTCAGGGCTAAAGACAGCCTCCTGGATCACCGATCTTCTCTCTGCCGGGGCTGGGTTTTGTTGGGGCGGATCTGAGGCTACCGGGGGCGGCGGCCGACGGCAGGAGCCGGCCTGAGGGAAGCTGGGCGGGCGGCGTCGCCGCGGCTCGCGGTCTGGGCCGGTCACAGGAGCCGTGAACTTTGTGTTACGAGCTTCTCGAACTGAGGCGGTAGAAATGCCAAACCTCAGAGTTCCAAATTGTTTACAGCCGTTTTGCAGGTATTTGTGACTCACTGGGTTCCACCTGACACCCCAACACTCAGCAGCCTCGCCGGAGCGCCCCCCGCGCAGCGCGCTGACAGCAGCCGCCGCCTCGCTGTTCGGTCCAGTTTTCGCCCCCCCTCGCCTCCTGCCCAAATCGGAATTGCAAGTCGTAGCTTTCATACAGCTAATAACATCATCAAGTCTTTTCCCCTTGCTCTACACCAGAGCTCATAAAATAAAGTTTTTCTTCCCAGGCACTGTGTGGAATTCACGATGGCACAAAGAAGGAAAGACAAGTATTAACAGTTAGAAAATCAGAAGCCAGAACTCTACTCTCGCACCCCCATTTTAGGTACACTAGTCTGCACACCCTGTATTAAACATTTACAGATGGTCATTTTGTTTTGGGGTACACCCGGATTTTCAACATCTTTAGGTCTACGTGGAGATTGAAAGGAGATGGCTCATTAAGTGATACCAAAATAGACTAAATTAGAGTGGCCTACTTTGAAATTTTCAGGATCATTGCTTTTCTATTGCTTCATGTAGGTTTCTATTAATAAATTGCTTTGGGGTAATAGGTTCCCTTAGCAACAGACTAAAAAGATAAGCTAAAAATAATAGCATTGGGATTGAGTTGATCAAATAGTGATTGTTGCAGGCTGTTGGCTACATTTTCTGAACTCCAGCCTCGAAAAGCAAGTCTTTTGCCCTTTCACATAATTTTTCCCTTGCCTTTTCAGAACAGAGTTAGAATTTTTCTTTCCTAAAATACTAATTTTTCTACATTCCCATAGAGGATTGTAAAGTGCTAGTAATTAGGCAGTTGGTAGGAACTAAAACATTTAATATTAAAAAAAGTTTTTTATTGGTAATAGATTGTTATGGTTACAACCTGAAAGTTACAAAGAGTTACTGTGAAAAGTCTCCCTCCAACCTTTGTTCCCAGCCATCCAGTTTCCCTCTTCAAAGGCAATCAATGCTGGAGTTTTTGAAACATTTTATTTAATATTTACCTGGAGAGTTGGTTTTGTTTGATTTTATTTTTAAGGTTGACGTCAGTAAATGAATTTGTTCTTGTTATTTTTATACTTTGTTACACATTTCATTTCCATTCTTAAGCTTATTCATCTCTTGCCCCCATTTTCTCCTCCATTTTCTGAGTATAGTTAGAGCTGAGTAAGAATGTCACTAGCTCTGCAACCTCACTGAGCTGATACATACATGCCTTTATTGCTACTCTGAAATTGCTTTAAATGTCACTAACTTCATTGTTTGTTTCTGGCCCTCATATGATTTACTGAAACACGTGAAACTATTGGTCATTCCCTTCTTCAATGACCTTGGATTTCAGGAGACTAAATTATCTGGTTCTTCTACTTTCTGACCACTTTCTAGATAAATGCTGTCCAAAAACTCTTTGTGATGTTGGAAATGAATTATATCTGTTATGTCCAGTATGCAACCAGTAGCCACATGTGACTATGAGCATTTGAAATACAGCCAGTGTGACTAAATTTTTTCATTTAAATTGGTTTCAGTACCTTTATGTGGCTAGTGGGTACCTTGTTGGACAACATAGCTCTAGAACTTATCTTTTTTTTAAAGATTTATTTATTTATGCATACAAAAGCTGGGGTTCAGGCTAGAGGTGCGAAGGGTGAGAGGATTCACCAGAGACAGAGTGGGGAACAGAACAGGCAGATTGACTGAATTACACTGCTGAGAAGGAGCAGCGGGTGAGGCAGGAGAGGTCTGCTGTGTCATGTGGGTAGCTCCCTGGCCTGCCAGGGATAGAACTGTGCTGCGGTAGCTTCGGATTGCTTAATAGTGCTGACGCTTAACCCATTGCGCCACCTTGGAGGCCCCTCTAGAACTTAAGTATAAGTGCAGAGTGATATATAGAAGAAAGGTATAAGAGACTGAAGCTAGTGAATAATCTAGCACTCAGGAAAGATGAAAGAAATGGAGAAAAGAGAGGAAAAAAGGATGAGAAGAAACTACTATTTAGTGAGTACCTGTTAATATTAGACGTAGTTGTGTTTTTACATATTTGAACTGGGAAGTGGCAGATGGCATGAAAGGAAGAAAAACATGGAAACAAAACTTTTTGTATACAAGCGTGTATATTGATACTTTTTTTTAGATTTTATTTATTTATACAAGCACTAGGTACAGTCAGAAGCACGGGAGGATGAGAGAATTCACCAGAGCTAGAGCAGAGAGAGCAGAGCAGGCAGACTGACGAAGTACACTGCTGAGGGGAGCAGCGGGCGGCAGGAGAGGTCTGCTGCATCATGTGGGACCCTTGCCGGTGGCTGGGGATCGAACCTGCGCTGCAGAGACTGTGGGCAGCTTTGCAACCCAGCGCTCAACCACTGCACCATTGGGGAGGCCCTGATACATTCATTTAATCAAAATTCGAGCCCATTTGGTTTCTGATAAGATCTCTATTTCTGACATCATTGTAATCTCACACAAACTCTCTTTTTGTGCTCATATCGGGGAAAAGAGAACAAGTTCTCTTATGTCTCTTTTTATGAGGGCACTAGTTCCTGGACCAGGGCCACATCCTAATGACCTCATCTAATGCTAATTATCTCCCAAAGACATCATCTCCAAATACCATCACATTGGGAGCTAGAACTTCAGCATATGAATTTGGGGGGGATAAGAACATTCAGTGCATTCAATGAATATTGTTTAAAGTAAATGAACGCCTTACTAAAGGTATCAAAGGAAAAACTGGCATTCAAGATCATAAGTAAATTTCCGTTTTCTTAAAACATTATTTGAAAACAATATGCAGGCCTGTCTCTAAACTGTCCAAATTCTTTTTTCTGTGACTTTCTTAAAACATATCACCTTTCTACCTTATTGTATAGAATTATTCTTGTCCTGCCTCTACTGATCTATAAGCATCCTGGATCAGAAGTTGTGTCTGATTTATCTTGTATCTTATACAGTGCCTATCACAATGTCTCCTTTAGTATGTCAAAGCATACTCTCATTTGCATTGGACCATACAGTAGTTTGTAGTTCTTTCCCACAGTTACCACATAATTATTTGTTCTCATTGTGCTACCCATACTCAATTCTGAGTCTCTGAAGAAGTGGGGACTAGGTTCTAGCCATATTTTTACCCCCACACCTATTTTAATGTATGCTTTTTATCTCATTTACTCACCCAATATGATGCCTGGTATCATCAGTGCTGAATAAAGAGTTGATGAAGTGTTTGTTGGACAAGTTCTTGACTGCTGCCTTTCTCCATTACTATTGCCTGCATTAATGATCTGGTGTCACCACTGCTGTCCAAAACGACTGGTAACAGCTGAGATAGCAACTCAGCTGCATTAATCCTGCCAACACCAGAAATACTCTGCTTCTATCACCAACACTATCATAGCTAGTCCCAGTCTACCATGGTTCCCAGTATAAGGCATCCTGTGGTCATTACTACCCCTTCCACTGCTACCCCTTCCACTACCCCTTCCTACTGTGGCTGCTTCCATTGGGACCTGTTTGGTTTGTCCTCTCTGTACCACTTATGAAACATCAAAGTCCCTGTTTCCTCAGAGCCCTCTTGCTGTTAATTTTTCTCCAGTCTTTCTCCTGATGGTTTCTGCCTTCTTCAACTTTCATCAAAGCATCAGTTGAGTGGGTGGAACTACTTTATTTCTCAGGGGAAATGGCACTTTATGATTCAATCAAGTGACTGCTCTTTTTGCTGTCAGAAGGAGCCTCTGCATTTATCTTTGGGAACTACCCACAGTAACCCTAGTTCTTTCTCCTTAGCTGTGACTGATAGCTCATATGTATACTTAATGCACTCATTTCCCACCTTTCTGCCCACTTCTACAGATTTACAGGATCTTTCCACCCTCACTTAGTTCATTGCCACCCACAATGATTTGTGTCATTTGCAAATATAGAAATGTTACCTTGCATTTTAATTTATGAAAATCTTATGTGTAGGTTATACCAATTGTTCCCTGCATAAGAATTTCAGAGTAAGTGGGTCCAGCCTGTACTTTGCTCACCAAGGTGTGGTGCCAGGCTGTGTCTGCCTAGAGAAAAGTGCTCCTTTTCGTGATTTGTATGAGATGCAGGTTCCATCACTACATGATGAGCCTGCAGTGGGATATCTGCCCATAAAGGGCACCATTTTCTAATTCACTCATGTTGGACTAATAGCCCTGGCTCTGCAGACCTGATCTGAGGTCTTCAAGACTGTACTTCCCTTATACTTACATTTCGTTGTTTTTTTTTTTTTAACCATTTTAAAAAATAGCCTAACTTCAACAATGAGGAGATTACTCAATTATAACATATAAAACAAATAACAACAAGAAAAGCTCCTGTACCTAAGTTCTGGGTTATCACTGCTTAATAGATACCAAGGGGTTTAGGCTTAAAACAACTATTTATTCCATTTCAAAATTTTTGATATACAGAAATTCGGACAACAAATTATCTCTAATGGTGTCAAAAGAGTTGACTTCAGGCAGATGGGCTGGTCTGGATGTTACGATATGGCTTCACTCATTGGCACCTTGGGCAATATGACTTGACAACTGGACTCATTTGAAACTGCAAAGTGGAACACTTCTTGTAGCTTTTCTGCTTCACATTTAGGGTAGGTGGACTTTCTGCTTCACATATAGGGTAGCTGGACTTCTTATGTGGCAGCTCAGGGTTCCTAGAAAGAATGTCCCAAGAGACCCAGGTAGCAGCTGCAGAGCTTTCCAAAACATAATTTCTCCTATATTCTATGGGTTAGGTATGTTACTAAGCCCAGCAAAGATTCATAGGGAGATGAACTAGCCTCCAACTCTTCATGAGAGAAGTAGAAAAAAACTGCAGTTATTTTTTACCTCCCACAATCTTCTGTCAAGTTTTAACGAATGTCAATATCTTGTTATATTTCTTTGTGACTCAATTAAGAAAATATTTTCATTATAGAACCTTGATAAAGGGTCATCTTAAAGTCTAAATAAACATCAGACCTAAAAGTAAAATGTTAGTAGTTTTCTCTTTGAAGTTAAGAACTAGTCAAGGACTCCGGATTTTATTACCTAATACTGAAAGCATTAGCCGAAATAATATGATAAAAAAGAAAATGAAAAGCTATTGAAAAGGAAGAAGTAACTTTTCATTTTTTATGGACAACATGGTTATATCCATGGAAAATTCAAGAATATCTCAATCTAGAACTCCTAAAATAATTCAGCAATGTTGCTTGATAAAAGATTAAATACAAAAATCAATAGTTTCTATACATCAGTTAACATTATTATAAATATGTAATAAGTTTTTGTTCACAGGTAATACTCTAAGTTATAAGAGATAAAGGCACAAGTAAAAGAGGTGAAGGTGGGGCCTCCCTCCTGGTACAAGGGGTAAAGACAGCGCTATCAAGCTATTGCCAGCCTCTGCAGCACGAGTTTGATTGGCAGGCCAGGGAGGTGACCCAAATGGCACAGGAGACCTCTCCTGTCTCACCTGCTGCTCCCCTCACAGTGTATTTCAGTCAGTCTGCCTGTTCTGTTCCCCACTCTGTCTCTGGTGAATCCTCTCATGGCCCCCACCCCAGCACCTCTGGCCTGCACCCCAGCTTTTGTATTCATAAATAAATAAATCTTTTTTTTAAAAAAAAAGGTAAAGGCACATTGAAAAAATTCTTAAGCTTTATTGAAGTGAATGAAAAAAGAGACCATCCCATTTAAACAGTATTTTAAATATGCCAATTCTTTAAATTAACTCATAAATTCCAACATAGTTTTTCAAGAAATTTGACAAGATAATCCTAAAACTCACCCATAAAAGTAAAGAACTAAGAAAAGTCAAGAGACTTCTGAAGTAAAAAAATAAGAAAGATGTGATAGATGGTGTGACACACTACTCAGTCCTTCAGGAAATAAGGACTCCCACATTGCTAGGCATGCTGCTGGCAGATGGCCCTCAGCTGTCAACCTTAACATTTTTAATTAAATTTTCAGTAATTTATATATCTATATAACTTTGGGGGTACATTTTGACACCTCCATATGTGCACATGCTTCACTCACCCTCTACTATTACTCCTGTGCCAATGACCAATTCCCTTTCTCTCCTATCTCCTCTCCCCTCCCCCCATTCGTGTTGGTAACCAGTCTATTTTTGACAGAGTCTAAGAATTATTTTTGCTGTACTTTGCCAGTATGTGTTCCTTGGTTATTTATATTCTACAAATAAGTGAAACCATCTGGTATCTGTCTTTCACTTTCTGAAATACTTGGTAAAATCAACTCATGATCCACCTATCTTGTCCTAAAAGGCACCAGTTCATCTTTTTTAATAGCTGAGTAATATTCCATTGAGTATGTATTACACATATGTCAGTGGGCATTTAGGTTAGTTCCATGACTCCACTATTGTGAATAATGTCACTATGAACACAAGAGTGTGTGTGTCCTTTTGTATTAGCAATCTGTAGTGATGCTGGATCATATGGTATTTCCATTTCTACTTTTTCAAGGGCTCACCATAGCATTTCCATAGAGGGCAAATGCCTTCTAATTTGTACAATGCCTTTTTAATTTTGCAATGATTTCTTTTGAGGCTCAAAAGCTTTTTAGTTTGATATAGTCCCACCTGTTTTACTTTTGCTTTTGTTTCTCTTACCATTAGGGATGCATCCCCCAAAACATCTCTGCAGTTGATGTCCAGAAATGTATCACCTATGCTTTCTTTTAAGTATTTTATGGTTTCAGGTCTTCTATCCAAGTCTTTAGTCCTTTTTGAATTAAGTTTTGTGTGTGAGTTAAGTAAGGACCTAGTTTCATTTTTATTGTGGGTGGAATTCTTTCAGGATGTCAACCTCCTTTAGGAATTACTTTTTTTTCCCTTTGTCAATGAATTTATTATTATATTGTCTTCACTGAAAAATCTCCATAAAATATCATGGTTTGGTTTATTGGTTCTCAGGTGCCTGCTCCTGAGCTCGGAGGAGGCTTGTCTTCTTCTGAGCTACCTGATCTTTCTTCTGGGCAAGAGACATTTTGGGATGGTTCCACATCCTCTTTTTAACTCCTTCCTTGGGCTTCTCATAGGTTGGATTCTCTCTGAGTGCAGCATGAGTTTTCTTAGACATCTCCTCCATCATTCCCAGAGTTGTGTTATTCTTTATGTATTAAGACAATTACTTCTTATAAGTAACTCATATAATTTGTAACAATCTGACCCATGGTTTGCTTCTGATGTACTTCTGCATTGAATTCCTTGCTTCCTGAATCATAAGCAGGAATTGTTTGGTACTGTGAGGAATAGACTAGCCTCCACCCACAGCTTTATTTCTTGGAGCTTTATTTCTAGTGGTAGCCCTGGAGAGTCCTGCATCCAAGCAGCAAGTGAAGGCACCAGTTCAACCATCAATGCTTTCCGCATTGTACTCATCTCCACTTGGCCTTCATAGATCTTTTTTTTTTTTTAAATATAGATCTTAGCTATGCCAGACCTACTGAGAAGCCTGCAGGCCAGGAGCAGACCAGTACAACACACTGTAGCATGATTTGTCACGCCAACCTCTGCACCTTACTTTGGGAGTTCATGAGCATAAGCTGCACAAACAATACTGTCATCAGCAACCTAAGGAATGATATCTTCATTGCCTACATGAACTACCATCCTGTGTTTGTGTGTGTTGCAATTATTTTTATCTGAACTACCAAGTGTTTCCAAGCACAATAATCAGTTTTGCCCTCTTGCCTTCTAAACTTCTCCTGATATCTCTTGAGGTAGGCGTTATTCTTGACCACTTTAACAAACCCCATCCTGTAGGGGCGACACCAGAGCCCACAGCTTGCCACAGACCTCAGTCATAGGAACATACTGCCAGGAGTGGGAAGAGGGATTACTTTATTTGAAGAAAAATGTCTTTCCCAAGATTCCCCTCCATTCCAGGGGCAGGCCACATACAATGACTGATCTATCAGAGTAGAAGAGTTTGGGGTCCTTTACCCCAGCTCAGGACAACTCAAAGGGCTAGCTCTGCTGTAGAGCTCCCCAAGGAGCTGCCTGAGACCTTCTTGGGACTGCATCACAATTCAGCACCTCTATCTACCTCTTTTCTTTTCCCTTGCTTCATCCTTACTTCTTGCCCCTTCTAAAACTTTTGATTCTAAGAGCACTCCCTAAAAAAAAAAAATCCTATATTCCAATCTCTATTGCTACATTCTGGGATACCCTTCTTGTGACAAAAGGATCATTTTCCTTCAGAAATCAAACTTTTTTTTGGACAAAGTCACACAAGTTTGGAGATAAATAGCTCCACTACAATGGATGCCACAAGTCCACACACTGTGTTGGTGTTCAACACAGAAAGAATTGGGGGTAGGATAACTCCAACCTCTGAAAAACTGTAATATTTATCAGTTGATGTGTAACAGCAAATTACTCCAAAATGTAGTGACTAAAACCAACAAATATTAGCTCTGTTTCTGGGGGTCAAGAATCCAGGCACTGTTTTACTAGATCCCTCTACTTCAAGCTCTCTCAAGCGCTTACAGTCAAGCTAGCCAGGGCTATGTAGTCTCATCTCAGTGCTCGTTCTGGAAGAAACTGCTTCTATGATCACTCAGAGGACTAGAACATCTGCTTCACATGTGCTGTCAGACTTCAGATCTTGCAGACTGCTGGACCGAAGATCTTAGCTCCTCATCACGCACATGAACTTCTCTATAGACCTGGTCACAACAGGGAAGTTCCCTTCCCCAGTAAGAGTGATCCAAGAGAGGAAAGTGAGGAAAAGTCCTCAAGACAAAAATATGACTCTTATAACCAAATCTTGAAAGTAACATCCCATCAGGAGATACTAGATCAGTCAACATGCAGTGTCTGCCAACTAAGTTTCTATTGGAATGTAGTATATGGCATATGAGGTGCTGTGTGTTAGTGAGGAAAGGAAAGGTTTTTCAATAAATTGTGTTGGAAGTATTATTTACTGTCGTTGGCAGAGGGCACCTAAAATTCCGGTCTCCTGAGTATACACCCTGTGTAATACTCCTCTCTTGACTCGTGAATATGTTGGAATATTACCCCATGGTTATGTTACTGTTTACATAGGAGAGATTTTGCAGATTACTTATGTTTCTATTTTTTTTAAACTTTATTTATTTTATGCATACAAGAACTGGGGTACAGGCCAGATATGTGGGGGGTGAGAGGATTCACCAGAGACAGATGGGGGAACCGAACTGGGAGACTGACTGAAATACACCACTAAGGGGAGCAGTGGACACGACAGGAGAGGTCAGCTGAGCCATGTGGGTCACCTCCCTGGCTGGGGATCAAACTCGTGCTGCAGTGGCTGTGGGTAGCTTCATAGTGCTGTGTCTTAACACCCTGCGCCACCAGGGAGGTCCCTAGTTATATTTCTTAATCACTGGAATTAATCAAAAGGGAGACTATCTTGGATGGACATGATCCAATCAAGTGAGTTTTTTTTTTTTAAGATTTATTTATTTATGCATACAAGCACTGGAGTGTTAGCCAGAGATGTAAGGGGTGAGAGGATTCACCAGAGACAGAGTGGGGTGCAGAACAGGTGGACTGACTGAAATACACTGCTGAGGGGAGCAGCAGATGAGACAGGAGAGCTCTGCTGTGCCATGTGGGTCAGCTCCCTGCCTGGGGATTGAACTCAGGCTGCAATGGCTTGTGATAGCTTGATAGTGCTGAGACTTCCCCTGCGCCACCAGGGAGGTCATCCCAGTCAAGTGAGTTCTTAAAAGAGATCAGAGATTGTAAATAAGAGATTTTTTTTCCTGCTGGTTGTAAACTGCCTATGGACATGGTCATGTGACAAAGAACTCTAGGAGCTAAGAATATTCACTGACCAAAAGCCAGCAAGAAGATGCCCTGTAACTGGCAGGAGCTCAAGTCTTCCAATAAGCAGTGAAAGTGGGAAGATGACCTTGAACCTCAAACACCTTGATTTCAGCTTAATGAAACCGTTGGTTGAGGACCCAGCTAACCTATTTTCAGACCTATGACTCATGAAAACTATGACAAATTTGTGTTGTGTAAGCTGCTAGCTTTGTGATAGTTTGAAACACAGCAGTATAAAACTAGTGAAGTTAAATAACAAAATTAAAGGAGAATCCTAAATCATCCATACACAAAATGGCAATTAGATGAAAACCTAAGTATAAAAGAACGAAAACTAAGCTTTTAGAAGAAAATGTAAGAGAACATAATGGTGACTTTTGGATAGAACAAAGCACAAACTTATAAAGGGGAAAAAATACATTTGGCTACATTAAACAAGTTTAACTTATATAACAAGGACACTGTAAACAAAGTGGGAAAACAAGGTATACTGAGATTTGTGATCATAAACTGACACAAAAGTTTAATATGCAGGATATATGAAGAACTCCCCACAAATCAATAAGAAAAGATGGCTCTTGAGAAAAAAGTATTTGTAGAAGAAATTCAAATGATCAATAAATGTATGAAAATAACCTCCACCTCACCAATAAGCAGGGAAATGCAAATTAAAGCAACAATGAAGCTTTACATTGCATCTGTAATTTTTGCAACAGTTTTAAAATCTAGCAATACCAATGAAGCAAGTATATAAAAATAATTGCAAACTGGTTGAGTTACTTAAGAGAGCAACTACTATGTGCATATTTTTTGTTTTGAGCACTTACTCTTCTGTAAATGTTTAATAAAATGGAAAATTCAGATACCTACACTCCAGAAATCCTACTTCTAGATATATACCTTAGAAAAACATTTTTTGTACAATGATGTTTAGGGCACCATTGCTTAAAGTAGCAAAATTTGGAAACTACAGAAAAGTCTGCCATTTAGGAAAATGGATGAATTTTTATTAAAATAATATCCTTGTAACCACCATTCAACCTCCCACCCCAGAAAAGTCTCCCATGTGCCCTATTCAAATCACAACCCCACTTCTATACCTCAAAATAACTATTATCCCGGGTTTTACAGTAGTCATTTTCTTCCATGAAAAATATATCACCCAAATGCACAATCCATGAAGACTTGGCATCTGGTGCCATTACTCAGTCACTGATGCAGTTTCTTGTAAGAATCTTAGGTTAGCCTAAGTGGGAAGACATCTTCATATTTTTAAAGAAAGGGGTTTAACTAGGACAAAATGGAAATGTACTAATTTTATATAATATAGACCAAATTCTTTTGCTTTCAGGGATAAGTTTATATCTTGTTTGGGGAGAATTTTTGCCTTAAGATTTTCTGTATTGATGATCTTGAAGACCACTCCTAGGTTTGGTAACTCCCTATAAGGACTCACAGGATTTAGTACATAGCGGTACTCACAGCTAATATCTATTACAGAGAAAGGATACATAGTAAAATCAACAGAGTGAAAAGGCTCATGGGTAAAGCCTGGAGGAAAACAGGAGCAAGTTACCCTGTGGAATGACACAGGACAAATTCTTCCAGCAATGAGTTGTGACATGTATAAAGTGCTGTTTATCAGGGAAGCTCATCGGAGACTCAGTGCTCAAGGCTTTTTTATGGAATGTTTGTCATGTCAGCATGCTCAAAAGCCTTGGCACATATCAAAATTCCAAACTTCTAGAAAAAAAGCAATTGTTCAGTGTAAACCACATTAGTTGTACAAGCAGTTTAAGCCCTCTTATCAGTTAGGGAAAGCTTTATATCACTTCAGGGAACTGTTTATCAACCAAGTTCTCAGATACCATCCAGGGGCCAACCTTTCAAGGAGAACTTTCTAAGGGTAGGCAGTGTTAGGCTGTTACATTAACTCTTTTTTACAAAGTCCACCCTCTTTACAAGGTATTTTTTTTTTAAAGATTTATTTATCTATACAAGAACTAGGGTACGGGCCAGAGGTGCAGGAGGGTGAAAGAATTCACCAGAGACAGAGCGGGGAGCAGAACAGTCACACTGAGGAAAACACTGCTGAGGGGAGCAGCGGGTGAGACGGATCTCTTCTGTGGGTTTCTCCCTGTGGGTTTCTCCCTGTCCAGCTGGTGGATTGAACCGGTGCTGCTGAGGCTGCCGACAGCTTCACAGCGCTGTGCTCAACCCGCTGCGCCACCGGGGAGGCTCTAAAAGGTATTTTCAAAGGAAATTATTATTAGTAGGAACCCAAGCAGCAGGGTAAAAAGCAACTAACACTGACTTCCCTTATGCCCTCTAAGGGTTCTGGATTTATGTAGTACAGGTCAATCTTAGAAAGTCAGGTGATTTTTTTCCTTATATTTTAAAAGTATAATTGACATAAACACTATTTTAGTTTCAGATGCAACATAATGATTTGACATTTGTATATATTGCAAAATAAATAAAAAATCTATTTACCAAATTTTCTTAGCAACTCTCATTTGCAATACCATACTATTTGTTATATATACAGGGGTTACAGTCTCCACGAGATACACTACACTTCTTTGACTTACTTATTTTGTAACTGGAAAGTGCAACGCTCCTCCTTTTGGTAACATCAAACTGTTTTCTGTCTCTGTGATTCTGGTTTAGTTTAGTTTAGTTCGCTTGCTTGCTTGCTTAGAGTTCCCATATAAGTAACTCACACGGAACTTGACTTTCTTCATCTGACTTATTAAATTTAACACAATATCCCCAAAGTCCAGATTTAAGGTCTCTTTAAGTTTTTGTATAAGGCTTTTTGCCCAATCAGAACTATTAATTCAAGCATGGTGCAACTCTGACTAGTAAGTTGAAGCTGACCTGCATGCCTTCCAGGACTGAGGCTGACCATGATGGTGAAGGCATACACACAAGAAGTATAATCTCAGAGAGTGTCCTTGGAAACAAAAAATTTGCAATTTTTAAGTCATCCCACTAAGGACATATTTTTAGTCAGGCAGTAAAAGGCCTCCCACTATGGCTGCTTCTGCCCTATTCAGTTGAGTTTTGGTTTTATTTTTATTTTATTTTTTTAAAGATTTATTTATTTATTTATTTATTTATTTACTTATTTATTTATTTATTTATACAAGCACTGGGTACAGTCAGAAGCGCGGGAGAGTGAGAGAATTCACCAGAGCCAGAGCAGGGAGCAGAGCAGGCAGAAGGACGGAAGTACACTGCTGAGGGGAGCAGCGGGCGGCAGGAGAGGTCTGCGCGCCATGTGGGACCCTCCTCTGGTGGCCGGGGATCGAACGGCGCTGCAGAGGTTGCGGGCAGCTTCACAACCCAGCGCTCAACCGCTGCGCCACCGGGGAGGCTCTGATTTTTGCTTTTAGAAGGATTATCTAGGGCCTCCCCGGTGGCGCAGCGGTTGAGTGCTGGGCTGCGAAGCTGCCCCTGCAGCACCGGTTCTATCCCCGGCCACCGGAGGAGGGTCCCACATGGCGCGCAGACCTCTCCTGCCGCCCGCTGCTCCCCTCAGCAGTGTACTTCGGTTCTTCTGCCTGTTCTGCTCCCTGCTCTCACTCTGGTGAATTCTCTCACCCTCCCGCACTTCTGACTGTACCCAGTGCATGTATAAACAAACAAACAAATAAATAAATAAAAACATGCCTCTATTAAAAAAAAAGAAGTATTATCTAAAGGCAAGTCAGTTTCAATCAATTTTGCTTGCCTGTGACATCAGTTCATTTGCCTCACCAATGTGGGCAACACCTAGAGGTGTTCATGGAAGAGGTAGGAGTCCTGCTCCGCCTGCTCGCAGTCTGTGCTGGGAGGTATTATCATAAGCTCAGCAGTCAGATTGAATTCAAGAGCTCACAACATCTTAGCAGCACTGACATTCATGGAAAATTCTGAATGACAAAGGTCATTAATGTTCCTCTTTGCCTGCATCTCTCAGCTACCAGATTTCGTTTTCTCTCTGTTATTACAAAATTGATATGTCTTCTTTGCTAATAAAAACTTTACAACTTTTCCCCTATCATTTTTTATTCTTATCTAGACCTTTCAACAGGAAGAATTGGTTGGAAACAGGAAGTTGAGAGTTTAGCTAAGCTACTCTGTAGTCTTGCTCCTTTGACATCCATCTTGTTTGGCCAAGCAGCTGGCAGTGACCTCAAAATGACCCTAGTTCCTGTATGCAAGCACATGCCCTAGATAGCAGCCAGAGCCACAGGCAAATGTAAATTCCTGATATGCTTCTCCAATAGCTGCATGTAGTTTGTCAGAAGTCCACTATTAGATTTGAACTGCCCAATCTGGCCTTAACCTAGGAACCCCAAAGCATTTCACTCACAAATTCTAACATGTGTCCCAGACCCTTCCTTTCTCTGACTGTACTCCCTGTGTGGCCCCTCAGGGTACCCCAGGTGTTCCTCTAGGACCTAAACTTCTGTATTTTAATTTCTCTGTGATTTGTTGTTGAACTACAGCTTACCACTCACACCCTGTGCTCCACTTAATGTGTTAATTTAAGAAATTCATAACAGAGTGACAGAAGAATTTATCTAGGAAAACATTCTGGAAAGACACATTATGTTTAGGAATTTAGGTAGCCCTGTGGTTAGCACAAGTTCCTGAATTTTGAAACGTCTTCAGAATGTGTTTATAGTCTACTCCCTTCATCCTGGTCATTTATTCAGTGAACAGTCTAGAAAAATATCAGTCTCTGGGGACAATTATATTTAATAATCAAACAGGCTATCAGTACATTGTTGTAAATTTCAAATAATCTCGAAAGTCAAATAAGAGTCAGCAGAGTGAGGCAGTCCTGAGAAGGGTGGAGGATCCCAGCTGTTAATGTGGGTAGAGGCCCCATTCCCCATCCTGGGCTCTCTCCTAACTCGCATCTTTTGACAGGACTCACAAGTTAGGTTTCCTGTGATCAGTCATCTCAGATGCAATTAGTCTTTGCATGACAAATATTGAGATACTGGCAGCTTGGTTTTAGATGGTTCCATCAGTAAACAAGTCCTACCCCATGGGCATCTGCAAGTGACCCACATGGTCCAGCCAACTTCACTGATAGTTTTAGAGGTTTCAAGAGGGGTGTGCTCAGCCTGCAGTAGCCCCTGTCTGAGTTCTGCTCCTTGAGCCCTGTCTACTTCCAGAATTTGGAACTCTCCTTCACAGACGTTATTAAGTTTTGGTCTATTGTCAGGTCCAGGCATAGGATATTTGAATTTAGTATTCAAAAAAAAAAAAAAAAAGCCCTCCAATTTTTCTTCAGCAGCAGCAAAGCTGAGAGACCCCAGGGCCAGACAGCGAGGCTTCAAGTCCTTTTATTTTGCCAGTCTTAGAGCTGCAAAGGTATGCATATTAGAATGAAATATTATCAGCATGTATCTTATTTTTCAAGAAGTTATAGCAAACTAAAATCTTTTTAAGACTGAAAAAAGTATATTTTTCCGTGGAAATGATCTCTCTTTTTATGTTGTCTTTTTTCCCCAAAGGCTTCAGCAGGGGAAAAATCATTACAAGAAAAATGTTATAAAATAAACAGTTATGTATATTTCAATTATCAAATATTCAAAGAATTTAAATTTTAACCCGTCCACCAGCAACAAATGGCAAGGGAATCATGATCTACTAGTACTTTCTTGGTGGCAGCTTTCCCTGATTGGAATAATCTCTGTAGCATTTATGAAATTATAAGCATATAATATTTTATATAAATTCTTATCATGCATCTAGAAGTGATAAATACAAAATGAAAAAAGCCATTTAATAAAGTCTCTCTTTTTTAATTTCAAGTTAACTCAATTTTCTAGCAGTAAACTTCATTTTCAGGTTAAAATTAATCCTGGTGTTCAAGGGGCCATTAAAACAGAGGGTAGAGTATTATTTCATCCCCTCTCCTGTTTTCCTGACATGTCTAAAATTTGCTCCAGCATTAGAATTGACTGTGTTTTTTTTTAACCATTTAAAGGAGTGAGCAATATAAACATTTAACATTTTGACTCACCCCAAATGGCTTTTTTTGGGGCTTTTTTTTTTACTTTTTAAAAATTTTTTGTAAAATTTTTTAATTTTTATATTCCCCATACAATTGCAACCCCCCGATTTTGTCGCCAATACCTCCTTTTCCTGCCCCCCCAAAGTGTGTCTCTGGTTCATAGTTGTTTGTTGATTCTAATTTTTTTCTTTCTTATAGTTATTCTTTTTCCTGGTCCCTTATTTAGGTTTTCTAGATTTCTGTTATGAGTGAGACCATCCGGTATTTTTCTTTTTCTTTCTGGCTTATTTCGCTGAGCATGATCCTTCCAGCTCCATCCATGTTGCTGCAAATTGCATGTGTTTATCTTTTTGAATGCTGAGTAATATTCCATGGTGTATATGTACCACATCTTCTTGATCCAGTCATCTATTTTTGGGCATTTGGGTTGTTTCAAAAGCTTAGCTATTGCTGCTATAAACATAGGGGTGCAGGTGCTCTTTGGAATTAATGTTTCTGTGTCCTTTGGGTAAATACCTAGAAGTGGAATTGCTGGATCATATGGAAGCTCTATCTTTAGTAGGTTGAGGAATCTCCACACAGATTTCCATAGTGGTTGGACCAGTTTGCACTCCCACCAGCAGTGCAGGAGAGTTCCTTTCTCTCCACATCCTCACCAACATTTGTTGTTGCTAGTTTTTTTAATTTGTGCCATTCTCACTGGTGTGAGATGGTATCTCATTGTAGTTTTGATTTGCGTTTCCCTGATTGCAAGTGACGTTGAACATTTTTTCATATGCCTGTTGGACATTTGTATTTCCTCTTTGGAGAAGTTTCTTTTTAGCTCTTCTGCCCATTTTTTGACTGGATTGTTTTCTTTGTTTTTGTTGAGTCTCATCAGCTCTTTGTAGATTTTTGTGATCAGTCCTTTATCATTAGTGTTGTGTGCAAAAATGTTCTCCCAGTTGGTGGGGTTTCTCTTTGTTTTGGTTATTGTCTCTTTTGCTGTGCAGAAGCTCTTTAATTTGATGTAGTCCCAGCTTTATCTTTGCCTTCACTATAACTGCTTTGGGTGATGCATCTGTAAAGATGTCTTTGAGGTGCATGTCATGTAGTGTTTTGCCGATATTTCCTTCTATATATTTTACGGTTTTAGGTCTTATGTCTAATTCTTTAATTCATTTTGAGTTGGTTTTTGTGCATGGTGTGAGGTAGTAGTCAAGCTTCATTCTTTTGCATGTAGCGACCCAGTTTTCCCAGCACCATTTATTGAACAAACTTTGTTTGTTCCAGTGCATATTCTTTGCTCCGTTGTCAAAGATAAGTTGACCATAGATCTGTGGGTTTATTTCTATTTGGTTCCATTGGTCCATGTGTCTGTTCTGATTCCAATACCATGCAGTTTTGATTATTATGGCTTTGTAGTATAGTTTGAAATCTGGGCGAGTGATGTCTCCATTCCCTTCTTTTTTTTTCAGGAGGGTTTTGGCTATTCAGGGTTTTTGGTGGCTCCATATGAAATTTCATCAATTTTTTTCTATTTCTTTGAAGAATGACATTGGAATTTTAATTGGAATAGCATTGAATCTGTATATTGCTTTTGGTAGGATGGCCATTTTGATAATGTTAATTCTTCAGATCCATGAGCAGGGGATGTCTTTC
This sequence comes from Talpa occidentalis, assembly GCF_014898055.3. Classification (NCBI taxonomy): domain Eukaryota; kingdom Metazoa; phylum Chordata; class Mammalia; order Eulipotyphla; family Talpidae; genus Talpa; species Talpa occidentalis. Next base: position 61,457,173 of record NW_023604295.1, on the reverse strand, counting down.
CATTTCTTTGTGGCTACTTATATATTTTTTAACAGTGTTTTATAATTTTCTTTGTATAGGTCCTTTACTTCTTTTGTTAGGTTTATTCCCAGGTATTTGATTTTTTTTTTGTTTCAATAATAAAAGGAATGGTTTTCTTGATTTCTTCTTCTTCAGATATATTGTTTGTGTATAGGAAGGCTACTGATTTTTGTGTGTTGATTTTGTATCTTGCCACTTAACTAAACTGATTGATTAGTTTAATTAGTTTTTCTGTGGAGTTTTTGGGGTTCTCTATGTATATTATCATATCATCCGCAAATAGGGATAGTTTGCCTTCTTCCTTGCCTGTTTGGATTCCTTGCATGTCTTTCTCTTGTCTTATTGCTCTGGCTAGGGCTTCCAGTATTATGTTGAAAAGCAGTGGTGAGAGTGGACATCCTTGTCTTGTTCCAGATCTTAATGGAAATGCTTTCAGATTTTCACCATTGAGAATGATATTGGCAGTGGGCTTGTCATAGATGGCCTTTATGATGTTGAGGTATGTTCCTTGTATCCTGAGAATTTCAAGGATCTTTATCATAAATGGGTGTTGTACTTTGTCGAATGCTTTCTCAGCATCTATGGATATTATCGTATGGTTTTTATATTTCTTTTTGTTGATGCGTTGATTGATTTTTGGATATTGAACCATCCTTGTGTCCCTGGAATAAATCCTACTTGGTCGTGGTGAATTATCTCATGGATGCATTGTTGGATTCTGTTGGCAAGGATTTTGTTGAGGATTTTTGCATCAGTGTTCATTAGGGAGATTGGCCTGTAATTTTCTTTTTTTGTGCTGTCTTTGTTGGGTTTGGTATTAGTGTAATGTTGGCTTCATAGAATGTATTTGGTAGTATTCCTTCTTTTTCAATTTTTTGAAAGAGTTTATGTAAGATAGGCACTAATTCACTGCTGAACGTTTGGTAGAATTCATTTGTGAAGCTGTCTGGGTCTGGGCATTTGTTTTTGGGGAGTGCTTTGATTACTGCTTCAATTTCGCTGCTTGTAATTCATCTGTTTAGTTGTTCTATTTCTTCTTTGTCCAGCTTTGGATGATTATATCATTCTAGGAATTTGTCTATCTCTTCTAGGTTGTTAAATTTGTTTGCGTATAAGTGTTCATAGTAATCTCTTATTATTCTTTTGATTTCTACTGTGTCTGTTGTGATCGCTCCCCTTTCATTTATAATCCTATTTATACGTGTTTTCTCCCATTTTTTCTTTGTGAGCCTTGCTAGAGGTTTGTCTGTTTATTTTTTCAAAGAACCAACTTTTGCTAGAGGTTTGTCTATTTGTTTATTTTTTCAAAGAACCAACTTTTGGTTTCATTGATCTTTTGGATTGTTTTTTTAATTTCCAATTCATTTATTTCTGCTTTGATTTTTATTATTTCCTTTCTTCTACTGGCTTTAGGGTTTTTTTGGAGTTCTTTTTCTAGTTCTTTGAGATGTGAGGTTAGGTTGTTTTTTGGAGTTCTTTCTTGTTTGTTGATGTGAGCCTGTATTGCTATATATTTTCCTGTTATTACTGCTTTTGCTGCATCCCATACATTCTGGAAAGTGGTGTCCTCCTTGTCATTCAACTCAAAGTATTTTTTAATTTCTTCTTTGATCTCCTCATTAGTCCAGTGGTCTTCCAGTAGTGTGGATTTCAATCTCCATGAAGTGGGAAGGTTCCTTGTTTTCTTTTCATGATTTATTTCTAGCTTGATGCCTTTATGATCAGAGAAGATAGTTGGAATGATTTTGATTTTCATGTATCTGTTGATGTTTTTCTTGTGGCCTGGTATGTGATTGATTCTGGAGAATGATCCATGAGCACTTGAGAAAAATGTGTAGTCAGATTTTTTTGGGTACAGTGTCCTATAGATGTCTGTTAAGTCCATAAGTTCTATGTCTTTATTTAGGGCTCTAGTGTCTTTGTTTATTTTTTGTCTCGTTGATCTGTCCATTGGTGAGAGTGGGGTGTTGAAGTCTCCCACTATGTATGTATTTTCTTTAATATCTATTTTCAGAGCTGATAATAATTGTCTAATATATTTTGGTGCCTTTTGGGGCATTTTTTGTAACCTTTCTTGTCCTATCCAAAGGAGAGCGCAAAACCCAAAGCATTAACTAGGCAATACTTTTAAATCCCTTCACTTTTGCTACCATGACCAAAAGCAATCACAGGATCCAATCAGCCAATTTTCCTGGGCATTGGAGCTATCATTTTCAAATATTCATGGATAACCTATACCTCAAAAAAGATACCATTTCAGTGCTGTTTCATATTATAAATGACTAGGTAGCCATTGGGCATTGAAGGTTCATCACTGTGTCCTCTTTTTTTTTTTAAAGATTTATTTTATTTATATAAGTGCTGGGGTACAGGTCAGATGTGTGGGAGGGTGAGAGGATTCACCAGAGACAGAGTGGAGAACAGAACAGAACAGGCAGACTTACAAAATACACTGCTGAGGGGAGCAGCAGGCCAGACAGGAGAGGTCTGTCACACCATGTGGGATTCTCGCTAGCCAGCCGGCATCAAATCCATGCTGCAGAGGCTGTGAACAGCTTCACAGGGTGGCACTCAACTGCCTGCACCACTAGGGAGGCCCCATCACTCTGTTCTCTTCATCCTTTTTCCAAACACTGTTTTAGCCATATTTCAATGAGCTGGATTATTTTTAGCAAACCCCATTTCTGACACCAACTATCAACCCTAGTTTGGGGATTTCCTGGAAGAAACCATAGGACTGAACATATAGTTGTACTCATTGATAAGATTTACTGCATTTAAAGGATACAAATCAAATTAGAAAAAAGAAAAAGCACTAAGTCTAGAGGAAGCAGGGAAAAGCTGCTTAAAGTCTTTTCCCAGTGATGTCCCATAGGATGTGCTTAATTCTTCCAGCAGTGAGTTGAGGCAATGCATGTAAAATGTCTATATGCTCACTAGAGACTGAGTGCCCAGGGCTTTTACTGGGTGCTTGTCATGTAGACATGGACTGAATGTCTCTGATCATCTAAAATTCATGTGTGGTCATCTAATATAAAATATTTTGTTATTTGGAGGTAGGGTCTTCGAGAGTAAAATAGGTCATGAAGGTGGAGCCCTCATGAATGGAATTCTTGCTTCTGATGGTCAATTTTTTGTCAACTTGACTGACTGTGGGGAGCTAGATTAAACATTGCTCCTGGGTGTGCTTGTAAGGGAGTTCCTAGATGAGATTAGCATTTGAATAGATGGATTCAGCAAAATGAACTGCCCTCCCAATGCAGGTAGGCAACATTCAATAAATTGAGGACTGAACAAAAAAAAAGGCAGAAGGGGAATATTGCCCCCTTTTTCTTGTTTACATTTGTGTGTGTGTGTGTGTGTGTGTGTGTGTGTGTATATATATATATAATATCATACATCTACATATGTATGTAATATGTCAATTAAACGAGACCCCTTTATCTTATGAGCAGGATTTTATATTGCTTTGTTGTTGCTTACTTTGTTGTTGCAATATTGCTTTGTTGTTGTTGTTTTTAATTAAGGAGTATATCTAACTCTAGATATGACATGCCAATAGCTGGCCACTTTGCAGGTTATGATCAATCTGTCCCTTGTAAGTGGCCTCATTGCAGGCTGCCTAGAGCTGACAAGCATGTTATGAAGGTCATGCTCCATCATTATTTACAGCTTGAGATGCCTCTGACAGCAAAGCACAGGGAAAATCAGGGGTGGACTGTGATTCCCACCCTTAGGCTGTGAGAAACAAGCTTCAGCAATGGAAGGATTAAAGAGCCTCTCAGTTTAAAAGGAAGGGGGAGCGAGGGGTATGTGGGCTGCACAATTTATAAATAGACATTACCCAAGGAGGCCTAATGGTCAAGTGGTTTTTAGTAAATCTCTCTCTTTTAAGGATCCCATTATCAAAGAGCACTTGAAAATACCACTTTCACTTTATCTTTTTTGGGAAGATACCGGGTTTCATCAAGTCAGCCTTCTTGCATGATATTCTCTCTGCCAGATTTAGGATTCAAGATTTTGAATCAATTTTGCATGGCGCACAAAGATGATGACAATGATGATGACGATGATGACAATGATGACAATGACAATGATGTGATTTTTGCCAAATGGATGAGCAGTTTTGTTACAGGGCAGGGAGAGAGGCACCCCAGAACCCCCAAACCTGCCTGGACTAAATAGGTTCTCCCATCTGCCGCATCAAGACAAAACATATAAGACCTTTAATGGAAAGGAACTTTAATACAATTTATGTGCAATACAGAAAAGACAGATAATATAGTTTCCAAATCAAGCACCCGAAGTTACCCGTCCCCTCATGGGTAAATGTCCCACTAAACAGGATTGGCCCAAAGCAAGGCCCGTAAGCCTGCCACAAGTCTAAAGCACCTTCCAGTGGGAAGCCATAAAAAAGGGTCAGAAACAGTCAGGCAAGTCTGGGAGGAAAAGAGTAAAATCAAAACCAAGATAAAAGCTGCTATTGTTAACCTCCCCATGGGTCTCTCACCTTCATTTGTTTTAACCAGACCAGGACCAAGAAGCAAGTGCATTTTCTTCACGTGTCTCTCTGTTCCATGTCCCTCCTCCAGGTCTCCTCCTTGTTCTCTATCCTGCTTCCTTCCTTCTTCAGTCTCCTCTCCAGCTTCTTCTCCTCCCTATTCAGTTCCACCCTCCTTGGGGTGGGCCAGGGAACCTGGAACGTCCCCTTTTCCTAGGGACTGCTCTGTTAGAGTTTCTGGGGTCACAGCTGGGTAGAGGAGAATGAGAGAGGGCCCATCATGGATTTCAGGATGCCAGTTACAGGAAAACCTCTCTGACCTGCTCAGTGGGTTATCACAGCCAGGGGAGAGCTGGGCTAGGGAAGTGGGTGTCTCTTAGATAATTTTTGAAGAGTGTCTTTGCATAAAGTTTTCCTTTGGTTGAAAAGCAGTGTTTCCAAACCGTTTTTTTGTATATCCACAAAAATCTCTGTTATCATTTTATCTTCTCCTCTGAGACCTGATTTTCATCTATTAGGTAATGATTTCCTTTTTAGTAACCTAAGATATGTTTAACTGTTTAGAGCCCCTGCTAGGACTGAAATAATTCTACTACATGAAAATACAGTTTAAGTAAAAAAAAAAAAAAAAAAAAAGAAACTTGATGTTATAGTTCATCCACATAGCATTGGCGTGGCTTAATGTATGATTTCCAATTGTCGTTTTGACATACTGAAAAAACTTTTATTTAGTAACCTCTAAGGAATTAGTGATTCCACATAGTAAGTCACTACCTTAGATAAATTTGATGTACATTTTCTTCTGGTTCCCAACTGGTTTCTTGATGATAAATCCAGAATTTTCTTCCCCTCAGCATTATTTTCCCCTGGGCTAGGGAGGGCATCTGGTGCCTTGGGAGCAAGACGTGAGCAGGCAAGATGTGAACAAGTTCCCAGGAGGGAAATGGGTGGGTCTGACCAGGTGTGGACTTAGCAGCAGGTACAGACACTGGTTCCCTCTATTTGATGCGGAGCTAGAAGTAGACACATAGGGTCTCTGCTTCACAGTTACAAGGGGGTAATACAGCTTTGGTTTTTCATGAGTCACTTAATTCTAAGTCACTTAATTCCAGCCACCAGAGAATACTATCCTAACCCCCTGCTGTTTCCAACCTCAGAACCAAATAAATTTTGGGGGTAATTTTTTATTTTGCTTTCCTTTCAGCTCCAGGGGTCTCAGATGCATAATGCTTATGAAGCATAGTAAAATGTATAAGGCACCCTCTTTTACTCTCAGTGGTCAGCAAGTTAGAGGAATGAGATCTGTTTGAGACATATTATTTGAAACTATATCTCTTAAGTTTTAACACTTCTTTGAACATCAGGTTCTTTAAGAGAAAAATAAAAAGGGTTGGATTGCATTATCTCCAAGAACCCTTCTAGTTCTAACTTGCCATGATTCTATTATAAAAGAAACACATGCTTATCACACTCTCTTTTTAATCTCTATGTTCCACAATGAGTGAGACATTAATTATGTGTGAGTATGATTAGTTTCCAGTTTCCAGATAGTGAGAACCAAGAAGAAACAAAGAAAAAATTATGATTTTCTATTTATCACAGCAGTCCTTTGGGGCCACAGAAAACATGAGAACAAAGGAAGAAGCATAAGATATAGTTTCTTGAATACATTTTAGCTTCCATTAGACTTTAAAATCAGAAAATTCTAAAAATGGCTCCAATTTCAACTCATGAGGATGATTCATTGCAGTGCACACTAAATCTTGATGACTACTCACAAATATTATTTATGGAGCTTCTTTTTAACATGATACAGAATGCATTTGGAAATAGAACATTATACTTGATATAGACTTAAGTAGAATTGTTCTAATTAAAACTTATGCAAGACAAAATGTCCCTAACACATTATGCCTTTTCTGGAGGGATTCTCAAGTGATATGTAGAAGAGGAAATGGTGTGGCATTTGTAACCCAGGAAACTATATTCCTCACTGAGCTGGTGTACCTGTTGTTACCCCTGTCTGGAATATTCAATGGAGTGAAACCTCAGAGCTGTTGGATATTAATGAAGTCGATGCATGCCTCATTGTGTTCAATAATAGCCTTTCAGTTTAAAAAAAAAAACAACAGCAAACAATTCACCCTATTTGAAGAATTCACTGTTAGGTTGTAATGTTTTTTGTCTTAAACTCCTGGGGAATAGCAAAATTTGTTATGTATAACATTTTAAAACAGTATTTATATGACATTGATATCTTCTGCTTATATGGTTTTGGACATTTGTCTGAATTAACCTGTTCAGAGTCTGAGTCACTAATGAATTCCATAATTATCAGACGAACATGCAGAAAGCATGTGTTTATTTAGGAAGACAAAGCTTGGAATTAAAATGAGAATTTGACTATATAAAGAGCACGTAGATCAGGGGCCCCAGGAAAGATATGGACAGAGTCCAGGAAAAGATTCCTGAAACCTGGTTCTGTGTCCTCTAGTCACATAATGCTATTTATTACTAAGTGAATCTGTAGTTAGCTACATATTTCCTTATGTCTAAATGCACTAATTTCCCCCCTTACTTTAGAGATAGGGAAAATATTGGGTTTTCAATTCTTGCTCTTTGCTTTGAACTCAATGAAAACAATGTAAACGTGAAAGTTTACTTCCTACATTATCTTTTTTTCCTACTCCCCCTACTGCTTCAGTTCAAGACCTTTCTATCTTGCAACCTGTTAATAACCATATCCATCAACATCACATGCATAGAAAGAGAAGAGTTTCCCTTTCTTTCCTATTTGAATGTGGTTTCTAACATGGCTTTATAATCTCATGTTTCATACAAAACCAGAGGGATGGAGCATTAATTCATTGAACGTATTTGTTGAATACCTATTACATGCTTAGCATTGTGGTAGGCACAATAGGATGACAGGGTAAAAGAAGACATGCATGATCTCTGTGCTTGTGGACCTTCTAGTCTAACAGAAAGTGCAAATGTGGCAGAAAGAACAAGGTATATAAGTATATAAGGAATAAGCTTAGTCCTTCTCATTTTGTCTTAATGTCCTTGGTGGAAAAAAGTGAATAGGAAGTCCCTCTGGTTAGCAAATCTATCTGCCTTCTCCCTCCATCATCACAGGAATACAAAACTGAAGTAGAAGTTTCCATATTACTTATTTAGTCTACTTGAATGTGAGTTTTTAACACTTCAATCTATCCAGCTTTCCAGTCACCTTCTCTTTCAATTTAACATGGTTCTCATAACCTTGCTCTATATAGTTCAGACACAGTGGAAGGGATGATTACGCTAAATGAAAGACCTCTTTGAGGCGCAACTGATTCATTGGTCTTAGACTTTGCTAATTCCAAATAGACTCTCTTACTTCTTCTGAGCTCTAACTTAGGCACAAGATGTGCTTCTCCACAGGATAGAATTACAAGGGATAAGGGATACAAAGTAATCCCAGTATTGAGCTTATTTTATCATTTCTTAAAATGCTACCATTTTACCAGTTGAACACTTGAATCTTTTTCCCACTGATGCTGTTCTCATATATAGCTGTTTAACTAATTTGTATCTCTTTTGGCCCTGATGGTAGCATTAGATCATGTCATAAAATATTACATACAATTTTTTTAGACTAACCCCTAAAAACCTAAAATTATTACTTTTGCAATAGAATTCTATTAAAAATTAGTACATTGCTAAAAGTCACATTTATAGTCATTTTCACATAGAAATAGAATGAAGTTGTTGTTAAAAACTTTAGAATTATGAATTCAGGAAAGAGTTATCTCATACTTAAGCATGCCACCTTATCTCTCCAGCAAAGTCTCTTAGCCAAAATAAGACTCATTGTCCTCATCTGTGAAAGGGGAAGAATGACTCCCTTACAGGATTTCTTTTCTGAGATTGGAAATCAAGGTCATGGTCCCCAGAGTTCCTGGTATGTGCCCTGCACTGAGATTCAACAAGGATCTTATTATCATGAAGCTTCTGGATCTTTCTCCTCATGGTGTCTCATCTTGCAATTAATGTGTAAGTGAGGCTTTTGTTTATACTGTGAGTAGGAGGGGTAGAATTGATGCATGATTGCAATGAAAGCCAAGGTAAAGAGCATCAAGCAGTTAAGTCCTTGAGGTGAAGCTATTACATCATTGATTTCTTCTTGAATGGGAACCTGTGACTTGGGGTTAGAATGAATAGGGCTTTCCCTTGACAGAAATGGTTTTCTGGGACCACAGTGTAAATAATTGTGTTTAGAGTACTTGTCTGCAGATCGAGTCAGTGGGCTGGGCATGTGCCTGCTGCATGTGTTGTGGCCAGGGAGCCCAGGAGCCCTGCTGGTGAATTGAGAGCGTGAGGGGAAACTGCTCTCAATGTCAAAGACTGCTGCTCAGTGTGGGAGGTAGACCCATAAGGCAAGTCCATGACCGTGCAGCACAAGCACCTACTGTGGGAAAACAAGCTATGTAGGGTGTCGATTCATGTCTCTGTGAGGGAAAATACTTTAGAAAGGTAGACAGAATTCCGAAGGAGAGTTTGCATAGTAATAACATTTTTTCAAGTGAGAGCTTCTTGCCATCAACATTTAGAATGTTCATTTAAGCTTGTTTCTCGTAAAGGCATATCTCCAAACTGTAAATTCTGATATGAGATATGGAGTATATGCTTCTTTTAGATTGTGACCAAAACCATTGCCATTATATCAGGCCTCTCAGTCAAAGAGGACATTTGCACAAACGTCTGCATTTCACTTCCAGTCTCAAAATATTTTGCTTAAAATTTTTACTATACTATACTAGGAGCACTTTACATGAGATCTATGGCCTAGCAGGTTTTAAAGTAAACAATACAGTATTATTAACTATAGGCATGCTGATGTAAGTAGACTATAGAATTTTTTTATCTTGCATAACTGTAACTATCGATGAGTGTCTCCATTTCCCCCACCTCCTAGACCCTGGCAACCACCATTCTCTTCCTCACTTCTATGAGTCTGACTGTTTTAGGTATGTCATATAAGTGGAATCATGTAGTTTTTGTCCTTCTGTGTCACAGTCTCAACTTTGTAAAATATTATTTTTTCCCTGATAATATACAATTACTCTAGAACACTTAGAAAATAATAAAAGGAGAAAGAAGAAAATAATCCCACATCCTAAAAAAAATATTAGATCACAATTGGGTATGTTTTAAGACTGCCCATCTATGTTATTACCCTAGTTCAAACCCTTTAACACCTTCCCATTGCAGCCCTCTCTCTCTCCATCAGTCTCTCTCCCTCTCCAGCCCTATGAGGCAGCTCTTCCTTCCACACCTTCAGAGGCAGGCACCTTCCATGGCAGGGCCACTGTGCCTGTGGTGCTCATCCATAGGCAGAAAAATATTTTGTCCCCCAGTTGGCCCTTCTTGTCCTTCATATTGTAGCTTGATCATTTCTTCATGGAAGTCTCCCCTGATCCTCCCAAACACCCCAATAACCACCAAACAAAAAATACAATTTTACCCAGTTATACTCTTTAATTGCACCACGAATTTTCCCTTTTTAGCATTTGTTCAAGGATGTAGACCTACATATGCCCTATTGATTTAATGTCTACGTACACATTAGACCCTCCATGGACACTTACTGTTTTGCTCTCTAACTTATCCATGGCACCAAGTACCCTGTCTGACCTACACAAATGGACTAATCTATACAGATTTGCTGCATGTATCTTAGCAGTTTTATAAATCTTCAACCATATTTCTGATTATTAGTTGAGAATAAGTTTCTAGACATATGTATCAATTTTCTAGGGCTGCCATAACAAAACAGCACAAAATGGGTGACTTAACAGAAACTTATTTTCTCATAATTGTGGTGGCTGGAAGTCCATAGTAAAGGTGTCACCAGGTGTGATTTCTTCTGGGACCTCCCTTGGCATGTAGAGAGCCACCTTCTGTGTCCTCATGTCTTTCCTCTGTGTGAGCAGATCCCTGGCATCTCTCTGTGTCCAAATTTCCTCTCTTTATAAGGACCTCTGTCAGAATGGATTAAAATTAATCTTTCAAGAGCCTCTTTTCCAATTGTGAATTTAACATTGATGCCATTATGTTATGTGCTCTCTTTTTCTGCCTTATGTGAGATAGACTTATCTTCAAATTATTTATTTTTTTAAATGAAAGCTTTGTATTTTTTAAAAGATTTATTTATTTATTTATTTATTTATGCATATAAGAACTGGGGTACAGAGGAGCGGTGGGTGAGAGGATTCACCAGAGACAGTGTGGGGAACAGAACAGGCAGACTGACCAAAATACACTGCCAAGGGGAGCAGCAGGCGAGTCAGGAGAGGTCTGCTGCACTATGTGGGTCACCTCCCTGGCCGGGGATTGTACTTGTGCTGCAGTGTATGCAGACAGCATCATAGGCTGTGTCTTAACCCCTTTGCACCACCAGGGAGGCCCCCAAAGTATTTATTAAACATTAGTAACATCTAGTCAATATTTACAAAGTTTTTTGTCTAGCATTTGATTTTGTTTATGTTGTTTTATGCATCTTAGCTTTATTTTTATACAGTTAATTTTCCCCAATAACCTCTACCACAACTCTTTAGTTTAGAAACTTTTCCTTCATAGGGAAATCATATTGATAGTTACTTTTATATTATTTCTTAAATATTTATGGCTTTGTCAACTTATTTTTTAGAATTTGTATTTGCATATAAATTTAAGGCTTGGAACACTTCATTATACTCCCTGAATGGTGGAGAAGAAACAAAACTAGTTTGGGGATGTTCTGATTAATATTTTAACCAGTTGACTCATTGTAGTCAATGAGTTTAACTCATTGTAGGAGAAAAGTCCTATTGATAAAGAAGATGAAATTTCAGTTCAACATGAGATTTGCTTAATTTATGAACATTGTGTCTTTGTGATAATATTTTGCAGTCTTTTTTTATTATAAAAATTTTTGTTTTGTATTCCTGGCTTCCTCCGCTTCCCCAAATCACATTATCTGAGAGGCATCCTAGAAGACATTCTCATGAAGATCAGGGATTTCCATGCAGTACCCACTTGCAAGATTACAGAAAATGCTCAGGGGTTGGGTCACTCAAGGAGCCACTGGAATCAAAAGGAAGATCCCATTCCAAAATTCACGCATTTTCAGAGTCTTTTGAACAGCAAATGTGCTTTAGAACCAAATGCTCTGTTTCTTTGGTATGTAAGAATTACTGAATTTTAAAACCACTTTTGTAAAGGAAATATAAAGTGTTCAAACACATACTCCCCAAGTTTGAAGAAGACCATTAGACTTTTTCATTTACATGAATGAATGTCTTTGAAAATTGGCCCTCAGTTTTAGATAGCACAGATGACATAATTTTGAAAAATCATTGCTTCTATTGTGAACATTTGGAGTAGGAAGATTTCCTGGAGGAACATACATGGATGTCATTGTTACTGAAGTCCACTAGTCTTTGAACCTGTTTTCTCCCTTATCATAAATAGCTGTGACTTACTCTCTTTCAACTATTTGAAGAAGAGAAAAACTGCCCCCATGCTTCTGTCCTGTCATATTTAGATCAGTGGCAAATAGTCTATGATGTTGCTGTGTTCCTTTGTACTTTTACATTTATTTTTTCCCTTCTGTACTTTTAAAAAGCATTCAGAGGAAGCTCTGGACATCATCTAATAAGCATTCAGGAGTGGGAGAGGGCCAGGTGCTCACAGTGCCTTGTGGGAAAAGTACCAAAAACATTAGGCCTGAAATGGGGGTGAACAGAAACTCTACTGATAATTCAAACGTGATGCATAAAGTAATTAGAGAGCAATTAATTTGGGATAACTTTTTGAACTCTGCAACATGCTCACTGTGTGACTTTGGTTTTATGTTTTTATCTTGCAAGACAGAAATAACAATTTATTTCTGCTGCATAGTAAGTGGACCAAGGTGTATCCGCCACCTGAAACTTGAGGTAGGCACTGTGAATGTACAGGGGAGGCATTGGGTGCTTCTGACGTTGTTGTTTATCTGAGCACAATCTGAACTTTCTGCTTATCAGTGTTGCATGTTGGGACTACCACCAGGACTCTCTGCCTTGCAGGAAACACCTCACTTTTGTCAGTGACCCCGTGTATCTATGTTTCTCTCCTTCAGTAAATTACTTTCTCATCTGATCATAAAAGGAATAAGAAGAGTGAACAATTGTAGCTTACTGTGTCTAAATCTTATTAAGAGTTCCTATCCTGACTTTTGCTTATTTTGCTTTTTGATATAATTTCAAACTTAGAACAATGTTGCAACAACAGTACAAAGAATTCCCATACACCCTTCACCTAGATGCTCTCCAAATGTTAACATGTTACCAAATTTCTCTATATCCTGTTTCTGCTTCCTACTCCCAAATAAGGGCACAGATCATTCTCTTATATAAACAGTACAGTGATTAAACTCAGGAAATTAACTCCCATACAATACTTTTGTATAAATCTACTGGCCTTATCCATATTTTGCCAGTTATTCCAATAATATTCTTTATAAGGAGATTCCAGATCATTTGTTGAGGCCAATTTTCATGTCCCTCTAGTGCATTTTATTCTGGAGCACTTTTCTGGATTTTTCTTTCATGAAACTGGCATCTAAAAAGCAGACTGTTTACTTTTTAGAATAATCTCCTATTTTCATATATATGATATTTCCTTATGACTAGATTCAGTTTCTAAACTTTTGGCAGGAAAAAGGCAGAAGAGACAGAATTCTTGTTTAAAACCATTGAAATCAATACTTATAAATTTCATTTAAAGAATTTTAAAATTGTGAAATATTAAAAAATAAAGAAGAGTATAATATGATTAAAAAATAATTAATTTGGGAGGCTTACCTGCTATAGATTCTTTCTGGAACAAGTTAGGGTAAATAAAATTTTGAAAGAAAAATTAATCTGAATCTTTATTGATTCTGGTTGCCTCAGGAAAAGTTTCATATAACACATAATTTTATATAACTGCTTATATGAAATCCATTTGCTAATATTATCATAGACCCTGAAAGTGTAAATGTGAAATTGCTTTCCTTATATAAAGAGATTACTCATCACATTATTCCTAAAATGTATGTTCACTTCATTCATTTCCCAAGTTCTTCCTTTTGCATGCCAAAGTAAATAAGGTGAATTTTCAACCTTTTTGACTCAAAAGCCCTTTTCATAATTATATATAATACTTACAGTCTGTTAACAACTTACAAAATATTTTTTTAAAAAATAATATATTTAAAATTTAAAATATAGTTAATTTTAAATTAAATTTATTATCTTATATCAGTTTCAAGAGTATATTATGAAGTTTATCGTATTACAAAATTAAAATTCAGAACACATATACTTTAAAACATTTCTTCTATTTAACAGTTGACACACTTAAACCTTGAGCAACACCCCTAAGGTTTGTTAATTTGCTACTAGAAACTAAGAAACTAAGATGTGGAAGCCTACTGAATGATCAGGGCTGTCTTCTTTTTGGATTAAGTGTGGGACATTGTCAGCTTTGGTACATTTCTACCCTTTCCTGACCTTTCTCTTTCAGGGATATGAGAGCAGAAAGGAGAGAAATGAAAGAGAATGCCTGATGATGGAGATAAGATCCAGCAAGAAGGTGGAGGGAGGAAGGAGCTCTAGGAAGGAAGTACATGGAGAAACATACTTTCTTGCATTGTTTGAAAAAGTACTACTACTTTTTTCCACATCACCACGGCAGATGGCTTTTGAGTCTGAACACACCAAATCAAGGGTGGTAGCTGAACAGTGTCTGCAGATGCTGCGGTCACTGGAATGGGTGTTTATATCATATTTCAACTACTTCTGACGTCTCTGTTGAGAGTGCAGTCTACTTTATTGCCGTTTATAGGAATAAGAAGAATAAAAGGTATTTTAATAGAATAAAGTAATTCTTGAAAATGTAAAGAAAGATATTTAAAGAGCCACCCACACCTCTTCACTAATTCTTCTTCCATGCCAACCTTGTAAATCATCTTAAATGAAAGTCATGGTGTGACTCTAAGTTTACTTCCTTATTAGAAGTACTTATGTAAGCATGTCTAATGGCCATCATTTAGTGAGAGCTGGTAATTAACATGCCAACTATGAGGTTGAGTGCTTTAATGCATGACCTAAAATAATCCGTACCTCTCCGAGGTGGGACCTATTCTCTTCAGTTTCTGGCTTAGGGAACCAAATTTTGAAAAGTTCAGTAATTCATTTCTGGCAAAGTTAGGACCAGAGCCCAGTTCATTCTACCAATGTTCCTAACCTGAGGCAGGACCTTCATTTCCCTTGCAAGTGGGTCCTGACTTGGACATGTGTGATGTGTGTGTGAAAAGAGGGAGTGTGAGTATATTATGGTTTTGATTACATGGGGGGAGATTGATTCTCTGAGGCTAGTTTTATGCTCTGGGAGTTATCACTATGAGGCCATATTCTTTTCCTTGTCTTTTTTTTTAACTTTATTGAACTATAATTGACAAATGAAATTGTATATGTATTAAGTTATTCAACATGATGATTTAACATACATGTACTTTATGAAATGATTCCCACAATCATTCCCAGGTTAATTAAAACATCAAGACCATCTTCTATTACTATTTTTTCCCCAGAAGAAATGATTTTAGAATTCTCTAATAGTTGCTGTATTTGTTCTGTTTCTGTCTTTTTGTGTATAACTATGTGTGTGTTGTGTGTACACAAACATAATAGTCTGGAAAGATTGTGGACAAGTATTAACCATGCTTATCAATGAGTAGGTAGAATAAAAGCTTTTTAATGTTTATTCTTTTTCTTTATACACCACAGGGATAGCTTGGATCATAAATGCTCAAGGGCAGCTAGAATTTCTATTTTGTTAAGAACAAAATCTCCCAACAGCTACTCACAACTAATACTGTAATTGAGTGCTTATGTAACACACACACACACACACACACACACACACACTCTCTCACACTTCCCTCCATCTCAGGCCTTTTATACTTGCCTGATAATATTTGGATATAGGTGATTAAATAAAATGTTATTCAAATTAATTTTACCTATTTTTTCCTCTGGAAAAAATTACTAGAAAATTTAAAATTACATCTAAAACTTGTTATATTTCTATTGGACAGTACTGACCTATATATACCCTGAATATTTCTTAAACTTCTCTGGGACTATTTCAGTTTTATTTTTTTAAGTCCAACTGAACTTAAAATGCATTAGAATTTAATTAACCCATGGTGCTATTAGGAGTTAACTGCCTTAATATTAGTTACAACATCTTAAATTTATTATACCTCATCTTTCCTCCTTTCCTTTCACTCCCTCCCTCCTTGCCAAATAAAAATGCTCCTGTACATTCACATTCTCTCTTGTGCTATAGTATAATTTGTGTACATTTTAGCATGTGATATAATGATTTCCTTTCATGTCAGTCTTCCCATCTGGACTGCAAACTCTTAATGGCAGGAACCATATTTTAATCATATTTGCATTCTCAAAACCTAATAAGAGCCTATAACATAGTAGTGGATCAATATATATAGCTTGAGGGTACAACTCTAAACAACAGAGATCCTAAAATTTCAATTATTTCTGCCTAGTTTAGATAAGACACTGTTAAATGCTACTCTCTTGGAATAAAAAATTGTATTTGTAGTTAATATTTCCCCCTAAAATGGACACTTTTTAACTTATAAAAGCAATATCTGACATGCTTTCAAATAATGCAGAAATGCAGAAAGTAGGAAGTGACAATCCTCCCAAAACCCCAGTGTCAGAATTATGAAGGTAATGCAGGCATTACCTTCCAGGCATTCTGGTGACTCTACTCTAGGCGGCAGACTTGAGCCGGCATTTGGAAGGATAACGCCGGACTCCGGAGTTTCGGCGTTTGGTCAAGGACAAAATCACTACCATTACTTTCAAAGGGAAAGGAGAGAGAGAATTGCTGCATTTCTTATCAAATTAAAAAAATTCAATGTTGGCGAATTTTTATGACTTTCTGATGTCACATGGGGAAGATGACAAATTGATTTTTTCCATAGGGCATGAAAGTAGAAAGAGGGTTTAAAATACTGGACAGACTATTCAAATTTGTTACAATTGTAAATTTTAAACAGTTTAGTGGTTGCCAGAGGCAGAGAGTGGGGGTGGTGGTGGTGAAGATGTTCTGAAGGCACAAATTTCCATTTATAAAATAAATAAATTCAGGGGATGAAAGATACAGCATGGTGACTATCGTTAATACTGTGTATATATTTGAAAGCTCCGAGAGTGTAGATCTTAAAAGTTCTCATCACAAACAATTTGTAGCTATTTATGGTGATGGATGTTAACTAGACTTATTGTGGTGATCATTTCATATGTATACACAAATAGTCAATCATCATGTCATAGCCCTGAAACTAATATAATGTTCAATATCAATTATTTCTAAGCAAACAAACCCCAGCTGTGAACTATGAAACCAATCCATTTTACCCAGCTTCTTTACACCATTTTGTGTATGCATGTCTGACCAGCAGCTCTTGAATGTCTAAGATTCTAGGGCCTAGGCATAACTTGCAGAAATGGGCTCTGCCTTTGGTTCATGAAATGCCAATCTCTCCCCTGCTTACTGGATTCCTTTGTACATTCAACTAAGATTTTGATTGCCTGCTGTGTGCTGGGGATCCAACAGTGAGAAAAGCAAAGAAAAGCACCTGTCTTTCAGGTGGGTGCTTACATTCCACTTAGGAAGTAAACAAAATAATCTACAATAACTTCCTCAATATTAGCAGAATAAAATCAAAATCTTTTAGTGTGGTATCAAACACCCCATCTGGTTGGTTTTCAAGCTTTGATAAAGTAGACACTGTTTCAAATTCTTCTATTTCCTTCCCTTTCTTCTCCCTTGGGTTCTGTGTGCTAACCATTTTTCTTGAGAGCACATGCTTTCATCACTGTTGTGTCAATTTGCCTGCCAGTGTTTTGGTGAAGGGAGGGTTAAGTGCAAACAAATGAAATCTTAGTAATGACTGTTGGGTTTGTTTACATTTTCCATTTGGGTACTGAATAGCCATTCATTAAGAGGTAATAATAATGTTGCGCTGTTCATAGGACATTTTAACATGATTAAGGAGTCAAACAAGTACTTCCCCAGGAATCTCTCTTCTCATCTCTGAAATACACGCATCACCTATGATTACTTAATGCATGTTCAAAGGTTGCTCACTGTGTTCTTATTAACCCTTCAATTTGCAAACATAGTGCAGGGAAGTGCAGAAACAAAAAGTGCAAAGGAGGGGAAATGAGAGAAACAAAATCAAAGGCCTTATAGAGATCACTTAATTCAAACCTGCCTCATTCAAACTTGTACTGAGCTAGGCACTGCCCCCGCAATGGACCTGACTGGTCTGTCCAGTGTTGACTTGCAGGGCTGGGGATGAAGGGGGTGGGGGGTTGGCTTTTACATTGATATGATTATGGTTGATATTGCTATTTCCTAGAGGAGAGTGCTGAGGCTGAGGCCTTTCTCCACCCTTCAGGTCCCTCAGGAGATTCCCTCAGGCATACATTCCTTTGCTGGCCATCATTCCTCAAAGAGCCTGCCTAAGTCCCACTACCCCATCACCCTACATACCCTCACACGTACCTCTCTAGTTTGTCAATTTTTTGTTTCAAATAAGATGTGCTTAGTCATAATGAATGAAAATGAGACCTTTTAAAAACATTAAAATAGAAAGTGTTTGAAAAAATTCTTTTTTAAAATAAATTTATTTTTTATTTATTTTTTACATCGTTCTTTTTTTTTTTTTTTACAATGTATACTTTCTCATCTCAGTTATAGTTCCTGTGAAAGTCCCACCACCAATTCACCCTTGTACCATCACCATAATTCCTTGTGCTATTCCCACCCGTTTTGATCCTACTCCCTTCTCACCCCTGCAGAATGTCTCTGGTTTATAGTTGCTTGTTGATTTTTGATTTTCACTTTATTATAATAACTTTTTTCCTGATCCCTTATTTGGATCCTCTAATTCCTCCTATAAGTGAAACCATCTGTATTTTTCTTTTTCTTTCTGGCTTATTTCACTGAGCATTATCCCTTCCAGCTCCATCCTTTTTGCTGCAAATGGCATGAGTTTATCTTTTGCTGAGTAATATTCCATTGTGTATATGTACCATATCTTCTGATCCAGTCATCTATTTTGAGGCATTTGGGTTGTTTCCATAGCTTACCTATTGTAAATAGTGCTGCAATAAACATAATGGTGCAGGTGTCTTTTTGAATTAATGTTTTTGTGTCCTTTGGGTAAATACCTAGGAGTGGAATTGCTGGATCATATGGAAGCTCCATTTTTAGCAGTTTGAGATATCTCCACACTGCTTTCCATAGTGGTGGACCAGTTTACATTTCCACCAGTAGTGCAGGAGAGTTCCTTTTTCTCCACGTCCTTGCCACATTTGTTGTTGCTAGTTTGTTTTTTTTGTTTTTTTTTTTTTTTGATATGTGCCATTCTCACTGGTGAGACACAGGGCAAGCTAGAAATTAGGCAGTTTTAGGGA
Source organism: Talpa occidentalis (assembly GCF_014898055.3). NCBI lineage: Eukaryota > Metazoa > Chordata > Mammalia > Eulipotyphla > Talpidae > Talpa > Talpa occidentalis. The sequence goes on along the minus strand of NW_023604295.1, from coordinate 61,438,081 downwards.
CAGTGCAGGAGGGGACCTCTGAAGAATTTAGGGAGGCTTCAGAGATAAGGACAACCAAGGGAAAGTAACCCATTCCACTAGGAAAAACAAACATCCCAGAACCAAGGACAACATTGTTAATGCTAGTCCTGGTTTCCTTCAGGTGGTAAAGGGAGGCAGAGATTGGAGAAATGGAGAGTGGTTTAATTTATGGACACATTTGAAGGGCAGCTGTTTAACTTCAATGCAGGGATGCCCATCCAGAGGACTGGGCCATAAAGATAAAGATGCAACAAATGGGGAAAGACAGACCTGTTAGATAAGGAATGTGAAGATCCCCCACTCAGTAGCAAATTAAGTGAGACAGCCGAGAACTGACCAATCACAAAGAGACTGGTGGAGCTTTAGAATAATCAGGGAAAGAAAGTATATATTCCCTGAGACACGACTCCACTTTGGCTTCCTTGCCCCTCCCAGGCCTGGTTTCCTGGCCTGGCAGTCCCACTTTATTTCTGCTCTTTTTCTCCTCAATACACTTTTTCTTTCTATAAACAAATTTGCCTCTTCTCGCTTGCTTGCCTGAGCGTCTGCGAAGTTCCTGCTGCGGCTTCGTGAGACACCAACCCGTGGGGGTCTAGCGGCTGGGGCTCAGCGCTGCCCTGCAGCCGGGATCCGTTCCTGGCTGGGAGACTAGGTCTGACAATTCCGGTATCACTGGTATAAGATGGTATCTCATTGTGGTTTTGATTTGCATTTCCCTGATTATGAATGATGTTGAACATTTTGAAATAATTAATTCTTATATTATTGGGAGGGTGATATTAAAAGCAAATATTTGTTCAACCTTTCTTGAAAGTACTTTGTGTCTCAAGAACATAAGGACTATTGTTACTATTTGAGCCTGTAAATTTCCTTATTGGAATCTATCCTGAAGAAATAATAATTGTAGGATAAAATATCTTTGCATATCTTTAACAACATTCTTTTCTTAAAAAAAAAACATATTAAAACAGCTTTACTAGGTATAATGGGTATATACTAAATTTCCATAATTGAAGTGCACAATGTGACATTTTTTCTTTTTTATTTGTAGTTAATTATACATAAAAATTAACTGATTTATAATGATAAATTTTGATACAATTTTAGAGCTTTTTCAGTCCTCTTTCTTTCTTCTATCCATAACTTTCCCACCTTGCCCCTGAAAACCACTGTTCTATGTCCTGTCACTATAGGTTAGATTTGCATTTTCTAGAAATTTGTGTGAATGGTATCCTACAGAATGATTTGTTCTGATTTCTTTTCTTTGCCCATGTATTTTGAGATTTATGCATGGTGATTATTTCTGAGTAGTATTTATTATGTGGTTGGAGATACCATAATCTATTTATCCAATTACCTTGAGGGAAATTTGGGTTGTTTCAAGTTTTGGACTACTACAAATAAAGTTGTTATGTACATCATTAGTCTTTTTGTGGACATATGCTTTCATTTTTTTTAAATGTATATAATGGCCCCAGTATATGTTTAACTTTTAAAGAAATTGTAGAGCTGTTTCTCCAAAGTAGTAATATTTTAAAACCCACCAGTTTTAGCCATTCAATAGGTAAGTAGTGGTATTTCCTAGTGGTTTTAATTTTTGATTTCCCAAGTGACTAATGTTACTGAACATCTTTTTTAGATGCTTATTTGCCATGAGTATATATTTTTTGATGAATTCCATATAAATATTTTGTCCTTTTAAAAAATCTGGGTAGTTTATTTTTTTTCAGAGTTCCTTGTATATTCTGAATGAAAGTCCTTATCAGGTATGTGATTTGCAGATGTTCTTTTGCAGTATATCGATTGTTTTTTTTTCATCTTCTTTTTTTTTTTTTTTTTCATTTGGGATCTTGCTTTTATTTATTTTTTTTTAAATAATAAATTTTATTGTTATATTCCCCATACAATTGCAGCTCCCCCATTCTGACCCCAATCCCTCCCCTCCCGCCCCAGCCCCCCCAAAAGTGTCTCTGGTTCATAGTTTTTTGTTGATTTTGATTTTCACTTTCTTAAAGTTATTCATTTTCCTGGTCCCTTATTTAAGTTTTCTAGATTCCTGTTATGAGTGAGACCATCCGGTATTTTTCTTTTTTTTTTGGCTTATTTCGCTGAGCATGATCCCTTCCAGCGCCATCCATGTTGCTGCAAATTGCATGTGTTTATCTTTTTTGAATGCTGAGTAATATTCCATGGTATATATGTACCACATCTTCTTGATCCAGTCATCTATTTTTGGGCATTTGGATTGTTTCCAAAGCTTAGCTATTGTAAACAGTGCTGCTGTAAACATAGGGGTGCAGGTGCTCTTTGGAATTGATGTTTCTGTGTCTTCTGGGTAAATACCTAGGAGTGGAATTGCTGGATCATATGGAAGTTCTATGTTTAGTAGGTCCAGAAATCTCCACACAGCTTTCCATAGTGGTTGGACCAGTTTGCACTCCCACCAACAGTGCAGAAGAGTTCCTTTTTCTCCACACCCTCGCCAACATTTGTTGTTGCTAGTTTTTTTAATATGTGCCATTCTCACTGGTGTAAGATGGTATCTCAAGGTAGTTTTGATTTGCATTTCCCTGATGACAAGTGATGTTGAACATTTTTTCATATGCCTGTTGGCCATTTGCATTTCCTCTTCAGAGAAGTTTCTTTTTAGCTCTTTTGCCCATTTTTTGACTGGATTATTTTCTTTGTTGTTGTTGAGTCTCGTCAGCTCTTTGCAGATTTTTGTGATCAGTCCTTTATCATTAGTGTTGGGTGCAAAAATGTTCTCCCAGTTGGTGGGGTTTCTCCTTGTTTTTGTTATTGTCTCTTTTGCTGTGCAGAAGCTCTTTAATTTGATGTAGTCCCAGCTGTTTATCTTCGCCTTCACTATCACTGCTTTGGGTGATGTGTCTGTAAAGATGTCTTTGATGTGCAAATCACGTAGTGTTTCGCCTATATTTCCTTCTATATATTTTATGGTTTCAGGTCTTATGTCTAGTTCTTTAATCCATTTTGAGTTGATTTTTGTGTATGGTGTGAGGTAGTGGTCAAGCTTCATTCTTTTGCATGTAGCGACCCAGTTTTCCCAGCACCATTTATTGAACAAACTTTCTTTGCTCCAATGCATAGTCTTTGCTCCTTTGTCAAAGATTAGTTGACCATAAATCTGTGGGTTTATTTCTGGATTTTCTATTCGATTCCATTGGTCTGTATGTCTGTTCTTGTTCCAATACCATGCAGTTTTGATGATTATGGCTCTGTAGTATAGTTTGAAGTCTGGGAGTGTGATGCCTCCATTCCCTTCTTTTTTTTTCAGGAGAGCTTTGGCTATTTGGGGTTTTTTGTGATTCCATATGAATTTCATCAATAATTGTTCTATTTCTTTGAAGAATGACATTGAAATTTTGATTGGAATAGCATTGAATCTGTATATTGCTTTTGGAAGGATGGCCATTTTAATAATGTTTATTCTTCTAATCCATGAGCAGGGGATGTCTTTCCATTTCTTTGTGTCTTCTTCTATTTCTTTTAACAGTGTTTTATAGTTTTCTTTGTATAGGTCCTTTACCTCTTTTGTTAGATTTATTCCCAAATATTTGATTTTTTTTGTTTCAATAACAAAAGGGATGGTTTTTTTGATTTCTTCTTCTTCAGATTTATTGTTTGTGTATAGGAAGGCTACTGACTTTTGCGTGTTGATTTTGTATCCTGCCACTTTACTGAACTGACTGATGAGTTGAATTAGTTTTTCTGTGGAGTTTTGGGGTTCTCTATGTATAATATCATATCATCTGCAAATAGTGATAGTTTGACTTCTTCTTTTCCTATTTGGATTCCTTGGATGTCTTTCTCTTGTCTTATTGCTCTGGCTAGGACTTCCAGTATTATATTGAAAAGCAGTGGTGAGAGTGGGCATCCTTGTCTTGTTCCAGATCTTAATGGAATTGCTTTCAGCTTTTCACCATTGAGAATGATACTGGCTGTTGGCTTGTCATAGATGGCCTTTATGATGTTGAGGTATGTTCCTTGTATCCCAAGAATTTCAAGGGCTTTTATCATGAATGGGTGTTGCACTTTGTCGAAAGCTTTCTCAGCATCTATTGATATTATCATTTGGTTTTTATATTTCTTTTTGTTGATGTGCTGGATAACGTTGATTGATTTTCGGATGTTAAACCATCCTTGTGTCCCTGGAATGAATCCTACTTGGTCGTGGTGAATTATCTTATGGATACATTGTTGGATTCTGATAGCTAAAATTTTATTGAGGATTTTTGCATCAGTGTTCATTAGGGAGATTGGCCTGTAGTTTTCCTTTGTTGTGTTGTCCTTGTTCGGTTTTGGTATTAGTGTAATGTTGGCTTCATAGAACATGTTTGGTATTGTCCCTTCCTTCTCAATTTTCTGGAAGAGTTTGTGAAGGATAGGCACTAATTCATCTCTGAATGTTTGGTAGAATTCATTTGTAAATCCATCAGGTCCTGGGCTTTTGTTTTTGGGGAGGTTTTTGATTACCATTTCAATTTCGCTGCTTGTAATTGGTCTGTTTAGGTGTTCTATTTCTTCTTTATCTAGCTTTGCGTGATTGTAGAGTTGTAGGAATTTGTCCATCTCCTCTAGAATGTTAAACTTGTTTCCATATAACTCTTCATAGTAGTTACTGATTATTCTTTTGATTTCTGCTGTGTCCGTTGTGATTTCTCCTCTTTCATTGATGATCCTGTTTATTTGTGCTTTCTCCCTTTTTTCCTTTGTGAGCCTGGCTAGGGGTTTGTCTATTTTATTGATTTTTTCAAAGAACCAGCTCTTGGTTTCATTGATCTTTTGGATTGTTTTTTTAGTTTCAATTTCATTTATTTCTGCTTTGGTTTTTATTATTTCTTTTCTTCTACTGGTTTCGGGGTTTTTTTGTTGTTCTTTTTCTAGATCTTTGAGCTTCAAGATTAGGTTGTTTCTTTGAGTTCTTTCTTGTTTCTTGATGTGAGCTTCTATTGCTATATATTTTCCTCTTATTACTGCTTTTGCTGCATCCCATACATTTAGGATATTGGTGTCCTCCTTGTCGTTCAATTCAAAAAATTTTTTAATTTCTTCTTTGATCTCCTCATTAGTCCAGTGGTCTTCCAGTAGTGTGGTTTTTAATCTCCATGAGGTAGGAAAGTTCCTTGCCTTCTTTTTATGGTTTATTTCTAGTTTGATGCCTTCATGGTCAGAAAAGATGGTTGATATGATTTCAATCTTGGTGTATCTGTTGATGTTTGTCTTGTGCCCCAGTATGTGATCGATCCTGGAGAATGATCCGTGTGCACTTGAGAAAAATGTGTACTCCGTTTTTTTGGGGTTTAGTGTTCTATAGATGTCTGTTAAGCCCAATTGCTCTAGGTCCTTATTTAGAGCTTTGGTTTCTTTACTTATTTTCTGTCTTGTTGATCTATCCATTGTTGATAGTGGTGTGTTGAAGTCTCCCACTACGTATGTGTTTTCTCTGATGTCTGTTTTCAGAGAGGACAACAGTTGTCTGATATATTTTGGTGCTCCTTCGTTTGGTGAGTATATGTTAATGAGTGTTATTTCTTCTTGAAGTATTGTCCCCTTGATCATAATGTAGTGACCATTGGGGTCTCTTTTTATCTTTTTGAGTTTGAAATCTGTTTTATCTGATATAAGTATAGCTGTTCTTGCTTTCTTTTTTGGTCCATTTGCTTGTAGGATTGTTTTCCATCCTTTAACTTTGAGCCTATTTTTATCTTTTGTAGCTAAATGTGTTTCCTGGAGACAGCAAAAGGTTGGATTTTGTTTCTTAATCCAGGCTGCAACTCTGTGTCTTTTTATTGAAGAGTTTAGTCCATTTACATTTAGAGTTAATATTGATATGTTAACATCTGTATTTGCCATTGTGTTTGTCTTTCCTTTGATTTTATTTATTTATTCTTTTAATAACCTTTTTTTTTTGGCCTTCTTTCATTGTTATTCATCCCTCTGAGGTTCTGGCTTTAGGACTCCTTGTAGTATTTTTTGGAGTGGGGGTTTAGTCGTAATGAAATTCCAGAGTTTCTGTTTGTCTGAGAAGGTCCATATTCTTTCTTCAAAGAGGAAGGAGAGCTTTGCGCGATAGAGTATTCTTGGTTGGCATCTGTTTTCTTGGAGTCTGTTGACTATGTCCCTCCACTCTCTCCTTGCCTGTAGTGTTTCTTCGGAGAAGTCTGATGTCAGCCTGATTGGCTTTCCTTTGAATGTTATCTGTTTCTTCCCTCTTGCCAGCTTCATTATTTTTTCCTTGTCCTGGATTCTTGGGAGCTTTACTATTATGTGTCTTGCTGTATTTTTCCTTTCGTCGTGGAAGTTTGGTGTTCTTCTTGCTTCTTGTATATCAATTTTCAGCTCCTTCTTCACATTTGGGAAGTTCTCTTCAATTATCTCTTTGAAAATTTTCTCTGTTCCTACTTTTCTCTCCTCTCCTTCTGGTATTCCTATAACTCTTATATTTCCTTTCCTCATGGAGTCAGATAGTCCCCGTAGTCTTTCTTCGTTCTTTTTCCTTCGTACTTCTCTTTCCTTTTCTGTTTTGGTTCTTTTTATTTCTGTGTCTTCAAGAGAACTTATTCGTTCTTCCATTTCATCTATTCTGCTTTCATTGCTTTTCCCAGAATTCTTTAGTTCTTCCATTAATTCTTTGATCTCCTGCATTTCTTTTACTTCCCTCTTTAGGGACTCAATTTCTTTCTTCTGATCATTGATTATTTTTCCCTTATCATTGTTTTCCTTTATGACTTCTGTCAGTTTTTTAATCACGGCAATTTTAAATTTTCTTTCTGGAAGGCTCAGAATTTCTTCCAAGTTACTGTCGTTGCAATCTGGGGGCTGGTTTTCTTTTTGTGGTGTGCTTTTTCCCTGGGGAGTAGCTAGGTTGCGTGTGGTTCTTCTCCTCCCTACTGTCTGTTTTCTAATTTGCCGTATGCGTTGGGACACTGTGTAGTTGGGACTGGCCGGCATCTTGGGTGAGCTTCTCTGCTCCCCTCTGGTTCCTCCAGGAGTCATCTGTCAGTTTCAAGCAGTCTTTACTGGAGAAAGGTCCCTGTTCTAAAATGCCGATGTGGGGACACACTCCCCTGTGCGCCTGGTCTGCCCCGGCGGTGGGTTCCTGCTCCCCCTCTGAGCTTGGACTGCAGGCCAGAGGGGGTCTGGCGTGGGCGAACTTCCCCCGCTCACCTCTGGCTCCTGAGGAAGCCTTCTGTAGGTTGTCTTTACTGAAGAAATGTCCCTGTTCTAAAATGGTGATGTGGGACACACTCCCTGTGCGTCCAGTCTCAGGCACACTCTTCTGCGCGCCTGGTCTGCCCCGGCTGTGGGTGCTCGCTCCCCCTGTGGGCTCAGACTACTGGTCGGAAGGGGCCCGGTGTGGGCTAACTCCCCAGCTGGCCACTAGCTCCTTCAGGAGCCTCTGCTGGTTTCAAGTCGCTAGGTGGCGCCAGAGATCTCTCCTAGAGCCCTTGGGGAGCTGATTATCCACCCCGTGGGACAGGGAACAGAGCGGGGATGGTAGGGTACACCTCAACTGCTTTGGGGTGCTGTGTCGGCGTTGTGCCCCACCGTCGTGGGGAACGCATGCCCCTAATTTTGTGCCCCGAGTCTCAGTTCCAAAGCCCTCAGTTCCAGGACGCGGGCTGTAGCCCAGTTCAGTGGCGCGGGAATGGCACCTTTTGAATCCCGCTCCAGTGCCTGGGCGCCTGGTTCCTGCTCACATGGTGAGGGACTCCGCGCGTCTCCCCGCAAGCCTAGGTCGCAGGCGCGGGAGCCTGGGCAGTTGCGATCCGATCCGGATCCGCGTTTGCTTTTCAACCGCACTGCTTTTTCAACTGCTCTGCTTTTCCGCGCGATCCTGTTTCTGCTCAGCGCTGCCTTTCCGCGCAATCCAGATCCTGATCCGCGTCTGCTTTTCCAGCGAGCCGCTTTTCCGTGCAGGCTTACCGGGCGGCCGGGGCTGTGTGCTGGGGCTGGTCTCCTCCCCGGGGGCGGGGTCTCTCTTCAATGGCGCCTGGAGCTCACCGCCTGGCGAATCCTGCAGAATTCTCCACAGCTCCCGTTCACGGGGTGTGGTGGCTGCAATAGTTCCTTTCCACTCACAGTCCCGCTTGCTGCGTCGTTTGTTCTTGTTGGTCGTTTTGGTTTGTTGTTTCCCTCCTCTCTGCGGGTCGGAGAGTGCCGCCTCTGTGGGCGGGGGAGGGGAGCAGGGTTCTGCGCTTCCCTCCCTTCTAGTCCTCTTTTATGGCCACTTTCTTCTTCGGGCAGTTTGCTGGCGTCACCCGTTTATCTTCCGTGTCCCGGTTTTCACTGGGACCTGCCGCTTTTCCTCCCTATTAACTTTTTTTAATGGGAGATCTTACTCGCAGCGTCTCCTCGCCGCCATGTTGCTCCGCCCCCTCTTTTTTTTTCATCTTCTAATAGTGTTTTTTAAAGAACAAAAATCTTAATTTTTTTAAAGATTTATTTTATTGATTTATACACACAAGAGCTGGGGTGCAGGCCTGAGCTGCAGGGAGTGAGAGGATCCACCAGAGTGGGGAGCAGAACAGTCAGATTTACTGAAATACACTACTGGCTTGATAGTGCTGAGACTCAACCCCTTGTGCCCCCAGGGAGGCCCCTTTCTCCATTTTTTGCACCATTGTCAAACATCAATTTTTATTCTGTTTCGTTGATCTGTTCCACTATTTTTATTTTAAAATACCATTACTTTCAAAGTTTTATAAACTACATGTTAATTACCAAAAAACTGGAAGACAAACAAAAAAGCTGATAAAAATCACCCAAAACCCAAGTACTTGACATAAATGTGGTTAATATTTTGGCATTTTGTTCCAGTTTTCTTTCTTAGGCATTTTTTTTTTCATATTTATTTTTGGAAAAAGCTTTACATCCTTTAAGGAATATGTATAATTAACTTTATAGTACACAACATGGCAGACATCAGCTTAACAAGGGATAAAATTAACATCACCAGTCATGGGACAAATCACCATTGTCTGCTTTCTGATGTGATGCACTGAGGAAAGCACTGTGGTATTGCTGCCAAAATGCATAAATCATGAGACATCCTGCAAAGCCCAGCTGAGGGAAGCTCTACAAGGTAACTCAACTGTGTGCTCCCAAAATGTCTAGGTCACAAAAAACAAGAAAGACTGAAGAATTGTTTCAGCTTGAAGGAGAATAAAGAAAGGTGACAGGGCCTCCCTAGTGGTACAATGGGTTAAGTCTCAGCACTATGAAGCTATTGGTAGCAGTGAGAATTTGATCCCTGGCCTGGGAGCAAACCCACACGGCACATTTGTTAATTGTATGTTTAGTTTATAACACTTTCAAAAAGTTATGTATTATGTATTTGTTTGATCAGTCGCAAATAAAGGTTACTAAGATATCCCATATGACTGTGGATTTGTCTCTCTGTACATATAGTTCTGCCAGTTTTTGGTTTGTATCGTTAGAGATTACATTATTGGGTATATGTAACAGAATCATTGTATCTTCCTGGTGTAATACATTTTTATCACTAATATATCTAATCCTATTAATGATTTGGCAGTAAAGCCTGTTTTATTTGGGAGTAATGTAATGGTCAAAGGGGTCAAAAGGTACAAACTTCTAGTTATAAAATAAATAAATCATGAGGATGTAATGTACAGCATTGTTACTATAGTTACTAGCACTACATTGCATATTTGAAAGTTGCTGAGTATATCTTAAAAGTTCTCATTACAAGAACAATTTTTTAAACTTTATATGGTGATGGAAGAGATAACTATTAATAGATTTATTGTGGGATCATTTTGTAACCAGGGGCTAAAGCCAAAGACTGTGGCACCCCTGGAAGGGGGGTGCTGGTGAGGATGAATAACCCCAGGAAAAATACAAATGAAGTATCCATGGGGCTGGAGACAATGATAAGAAATAAAAGGGGGGCCTCCCTGGTGGCACAAAGGGTTAAGTCTCAGCACTATCACCTTGACAGCCTGAGTTTCATCCCTAGTCAGGGAGCTAACCCACATACGGCCACAGCAGACCTCTTCTGTCTCACCCGCTGCTCCCCTTAGCGTATTTCAGTAAATCCACCTGTCTTGTTCCCCGCTATGACTCTGGTGAATACTCTCACCCTCCCAGCACCTCTGGCCTACACCCCAGCACTTGTATGCATAAATAAATAAATCTTTTATCAAAAAAAGAAATAAGAGGGACTGCAGATCAGCCTTCAGGATCTCAGTGTTTTCGGATCTTCAGCCATTCCAGGGTCAGCCATTTTGTAACCGGTGGCTGAAGCCAAAGACTGTTATAGGTGCATCCCCTGGATGCACCTGGGATGCTGGTGAGGATAGATAGCCCCAAGGAAAATGCAGACAAAGTATTGCATTTAGGGTAGAGACTCTGATAAGAAATATAAGGGACTGCAGAAGCAGCCCTCGGCATTCAGCGGTTGGGATTTCAGCGCTTTCAGATTTTCGGCAATTGAGGGGTCAGCAATTTCTCCCCACCATGTCGATCTTCCCGAAGGCTATTGTGGGCCTCTGAAGAACGTGGAGAGGCTTCCAGCAGCCAACCTCAGAGAGGAAAATTTGGAGGCTTTGCAAGTAGCCAAGCGACTGAAACTGTTTCTGGTTTAGGGGCTGTTACAGCCTGGCAGGGAAGGCAAAGAGCCTGAGCGAGTGTCTCGCTGAGGTGCGTGATTGTGGCTGTTTATCAGGTCTTTTGGCCGTGCAGCTGCTGTTTTCAGTGTTGCTTGTCTGGGCTGGGGCATCTCAGCAGCTCTGGTGGGCATCTCCTGTGGCGTCTTAGGCTGTCTTCGTGAGTTGGATCCTGGCCTGTGGTCTGGCTGCCACCAGCTCCAGGCCCTCAGTGGCGGGAAGATGTCATCTCGGGAGCCTTTGTGTTTAGGACTTTAAAACACTGGATCCTGCTTTGGGTGAGGAAAACAGCCATTTGTGGCCTTACTACTCTTTGTTTTTCCTTGTTTGTTAAGTAAATCCTATTACTATTGTTCTCTGAACCTGAGTACTCTGGCAATTGTGCACACGGGTGAAGAGCTCAATGACCAGCAAACTATTTGGGCAGTGTCCTTGGCTAGTTTTAGTGCCCCTCGCTGCCCTGTATCCATTTCATAATACATATGAATATAAAATTCACTATATTATATATATCAATTATATCTCAAAAAATATAGCTACATTAACTTTCTTTTGGTTAGTGTTCATATGGTATTTATTTAAATTTTTTTTGTTTGTTTTTGGTAAGCAGCACGTAGTTGTAGATGTGCTTTTCTATGTGAGTGTTTTCTCTACTTTGACAATCAATCTTTTATTTGGAGTGTTTGGTTTATTTATATTTAATACCATTACTGATATGTTGTTGTTTAAATCCACCATATCACTAGTGCTTTCTACTTGTCCCATTGCTTCTATGTTCTTTTTTCTCTTCTTTATTGGCATCTTTTAAATATAATATTGTCTACTATTCCATTTCTCCCATCTATTATCTTGGTAGTTGTATCTGATGTCTCTGGGACCTGTGTGGTGTCTTCTCAGCCTACTTGAGATTTCTGCTTGCAATGTAGTAGACCCTTTCTTGCGAGCATCGTCTTGTCTTAGGTGAGCAACACATCATATCAAACATTCATATCAAACATCCAACATGGATTTTTTTTTTTTCATTTTGGGCTCCAGAGACCTCTGCAATACCAAGAGACCAAGTATAGTCTGGAAGAGCAGGGGAGTGAATGCTCTCAAGGCAACTCTCAACGTGTAGAGTCAGCTGCTGGTGGATAAGTGCTCCAGCCCCCATCCAGGATGACAGGTATGAGACACATTCTGTAGGATTCTGGGATGGTCCCTGTGTGTGCTAGTCCCTGTTGGCCACATTGATGACCTTGGTAACATGCCCTATGACATTATTCCTTTCTATAGTCTTGCTCCCTCACTCCTGTATCCTAGGATCACCTAGCAAGTAAACTGTGCATACCAGTTCTTACACCAGGGTCTGATATCTTTTTGTTGGGAACCAAAACTACCACATGTTACTAGAAATGGTACTAGAAAACTGAATTAGGATGAACCTCTAGAACTGGTTCACTTACTGTTGAGATGACAACAGTTTTTCTTGTTGATGGAAGGGGAGTGATAATATCTGGCATGCTCACAATTACTCATATTTTCTTGTTTCATGCATTGGGTGAGGTGTTGGTGGAATAAGAAACTGAATTATGCAATAGGGCTAGCATTTGGAAAATATCAGTGGAATAGATTATAAGAATTATAGAGTTGATGGACTTTTGTTAATTGCCTTGAAAGCCTCAAAGAAGAGAATGAAGGTTTGGTTCAGACAACTGTAAACTCAATTCAGACCATGAAAGCGAGAGGGCCTTAATGGCAATGTTTAAAGAGATCTCCATTGGACATGGAACTCTTGGGTGACAGACAAAGGATAGTGTATTTCTTAAAGTAACAACAATATCCAGAGTATCCTTTCTTGAGCTTGCTCCCAAAACCCAAAATCCTACAGGAGGAAAATCAGTTGATACCTGACTATATATGGTGGGTTCTTGAGCTTAGAAAACCCTAGTACTTTATAATGGGCCATAAGCAATCTTTCCAATCTCTGCCCTGGGCAGAGACATTATATCTATCATTAAACAAAAATTCCCTTTGCTCTAGAAGGAGACATTGTATCTATTTTCCAAGGGTGTTTACTCTTTATAAACATTCTTTTTTTAAAAAAAGATTGATTTATTTACACAAGAACCGGGGTACAGGTCAGATGTGGGGGAGGGTGAGAGGATTCACCAGAGACAGAGCGGAGAACAGAACAGGTAGACTGACTGAAATACACTGCTGAGGGGAGCAGCAGGCGAGACCGGAGAGGTGGGTATCTCTGTAGCCAGTGGGGCCAGAACTAGCACTGCAGAGGCTGTGGACAGCTTCTCAGCTCTGCGCTCAACTGCTTGCGCCACCAGGGAGGCCCTTTTATAAACATTCTTGACAAGATAGTCTGGAAAAAACAGTCAGTCTCTGCTCTTAAGACATGCAGAAACCTGAGATACCCATGGAGAATTGTCTTCCAAACAATGTACATCTTTTGTTTCTAAACAATTTTCACCTAGCATATTTTAACATGAATATGCCACTCCATCAATTAAGGGGGCTGATCAATTTCACCAACAGGGGCTGAGACCAAATCTGATTAATTTGTATCAGACAGCATTTAATTAAGACTACAATCAACATGACTCCAAATAGCAGGATGGATTCCTGCCTTGCTCTCAAACCTGCTTCCTCACCAAAGGTTCTGGATTTAATCAGTTGAACAACTCTCAGAAATCATCAGGGTCTATCTCAGAAAACTAAGAGGCTTTTTCTTTAAGTGTTGAACTTTCCAGTTGACCCAAGGCATTAGTTTAGATTCAGCATGTTGTATTCGTAATTGCACAGATTCTGCCTTGGTTTTAAGTAGTCTATCATCCCTAACAATTCTGACTACTGAGTTAAAACTGACCTGAATGTCTTTGAGGACCAAGATGGTATCATTGATCACTTCAGCTAGAGTAAGAATTGAATTCTGCATCATCTTTTTTAATTGGATGGCTTCCATTGTAGGAATAGGACTCATGCCCTGTCCGTTCTACTAACTGAATGGAATTTCTTTGTCCCATGGGATGTTGGAGAATGGGAAGCAAACATTCAGAGGTAGTGAGGTATGTTCTGTAGGAGAGGTATAAGAGCTAGAGTTAGCCTTTGCTTTTTTTCAATAAACTTTTTGTTTAAGGGGAATGGCTAGCGAATTGTGGTCAGAGCTGTCTGATGGGGATGGCAGAGTCACAGTGTCGTTTAAGATCTTGCAACAGTTTGGGAGAGTTGCATCAAGGCATTTTCCTGGGAGAAAAAGGCTCCAGGAGCAGCTCTGAGAGATGAAGTATGATTAATGTCTCCCCTGTCTGACCCAGGGCTTATAGTGTTCTCAGGTGCTATGGTTGTTGTGCTCCCTTTGTTTCTGCAAATCACTTGTGTCCATTCCAGTAACTGCAGCTTTGTCTCTTTTCTCATCATGCCCTATTCACACCTTGCACTACAGGTGCAAGAGGGGCAGGCACATTTTTTATAAAATACAGAGAGATTCTTTATGCTCCCACTTGGACCTTCATGGGCTACTGTAGGAGGACTTGATGAGCAGTATACTCAACCAAGTGGTTATTATTCTTATGATCTAGGACCATGTCCATGCAACAAGAATGCAAGTGACTGAAAAAGAGTTAAATTTGAATCGATTAGGCCTCCTCTTGACCAGTCTGCCACTTGGAGCATTTGCCAACCCAGCTGTCTCTGTGTTGCCATTAAGACAAATAGAACGCCATATAATAACCAAGAGTGGTCAGGGCAAATTTTCAAAATGCTGCTGTGTAGTCCTCCATTCCTTTTATCCAGAACATTATTCAAAAAGTAACTGTCCATTTCTGGACAGAGCTGTATTCAGTGCCACACTGCTTTACCAAGTTGTGTGGGTCAGGAGAAGGTGAGGAAGATAGAATCAGAAATATTTTTTTAATTAAACTTTGTATGTGAGATAATTGCACACACACACAAACACACACACAGTTGTAAGAAATAATACAGAGACATATCATGTGCCTTTTAAGCAGTTTTCCCTAATGGTAACATTTTGCACAATTATAGCATAATATCTCATGGATATGGGTAAACTACAGAATACTTATATTACTAAATAATTCCTTATGCTACCATTTTAAAGCCACAGTCATTACTCCTTCCTTAACTTCTGGCAACCACTAAGCTGTTCTCCATTTCTATACTTTTGTCATTGCAAGGATGTTTTATAAATAGACTCATCAAGTGTTATGGAAAGCATCCAGCATCTCTCATTGAGTGTAATGTCAGCTGCATTTTTTTTTTCTAGATGGTCTTTATCTAATAGTAGAAGCTTCACTCTATTTCTATTTTTCTAAGCATTTTAAGGTGCTGAATTTTGTCAAATGCTTCTTCTATATTGATTGATATGTTTGTGTGATTTTTCTTCTTTACATGGTTATAGGTTTCCTTGACTGCCAGAGAGACTGAATGATGTGAATTCCATCACATGCTCCCAGTTTACTTAGTATGGCCTCGAATTTTTTGAGAGCTTATGGAGGTGTGATAATGTTGCAATCAGATGTAAATAGCCAACTGTGTCACATGGACTCTGCCTCCTACCTTTTAGGAACTGTGGGAGCTTGAGAGGAGACTCTAGGAGGGAGGGGCAGTTACTAGCTGATATCCAGGAAGAAACTGGGGACTCAGCCCTACAACTGCACAGAAATTAACTCTGCCCACACCTGAGGGAGCAGTCTGGAAGCAGATCTCCTGACCACTGCTCAAATCTCATTTCCTCCAGGTGACAATGCATCCCGGCTGGCACCTTAATTGCAGCTTTGTGAGATTGAACAGAGAATCCAGATTAGCCACACCCAGACTTCTGACCCTCAGAAACTGCAATAACAAATGTGTGGTGTTTCAAGCTACTCAATTTGTGGCAATCTATTACATAGCAATAGATAATGGACACGCCAACCATTAGAACATCAACTATTGGTGAAAACTTGGGTCATCAGAAGGTAGAGGCACGCATGATAAATTCTGACCCACATATTCCTGGCAAAGGGCAGGAAAGTTTCTGTATCCATCATGCAGGACTGCAAACATATCCTGGAGACCTCTGTGGCATGCGGGAATGAGTTTGTCTACATCTTGGTAGGTTCATGTGAAAATGGAAATAGTTATGAGCTCTACTTCATAAGGTGGTTGTAAGAATTACAGGATAATGCAGGCAAAGTTGCTCAGTACTGGGCTGGCACCTTTCATTGGGTCTGTCCCATGAGTGTAGCTCTTGCTGTTTTAATATTTCAATGTTTCTGTCAACATTTTCAAACATTATGGCAAATGATTTGCAGCCTCTCTCCTCCCCCCACATCAACTAGTCATCCAACAGGTCAATCCGACAAAGACCACCCAGATTTAAAGCATTGTTTGGTGCAACTTTGTCTGAATTTTTCACAGAACCAAACAACATTTCGCGTTTTCCTACAACTCTCACCACCCAACAAGAAAACCCCCAAACCAGCCTCGTCTTCCAAACACTCCAGTAATTGGGCTTCTCAGAAATAACCACATTTATGGTTAATAAAGACCTCAATGAAAAGTTCATTAAGGTTTTTCTGTTCCAATAAAAGAACACTGCCTCCCAAGAGGGGACTCTTCAATTCTACGATTTCCTCCCTGCAGAAAGCGGGTAAAGAGGAGTCCTGAGGCGTGGCCTCTCGGCTTTTGGGGGGCGTGGGGATCCGGAGCCCCTCGGAAATGCGGGAGACGCTGGTAAACGCGGGTCGTGCCTTAATTTCATCCCAAGAAGAGATTAAAATCATGCTGTTTAAAGGAACCAACCTAACTGCCTAAGAGGATGGGTGTAACGGGTCCCGGAAAAGGACAAGCCTTATGTGCCCAGCGACCACCCCCCACCCCCAAACTCGGCCCAGGGCCCCTCCCAGGCCCGCCGCCGCGGCCGCCGGGTGCCACATCAGCTCTGGCTTCACTTCCAGGTTCCTTCCGAGGATGCAGCGAGCCGGGGGGCGGGGGCGGGCCGCGGCGGCGGGAGTGGCGGGCCGGGCGGTCAATGCTCGGCCAGCGCGGAGCCGCGACCGCCAATGAGCCGGAGGGTGGGTTTGCCGCGGCCGCAGAGGCGCCTGCCCCGCGGGGGAACCAGATGAGGCACATCTGGACAGCTGCGCCGAGGAACGGTGCAGCCCCTTCGCGGCCCGACGTCAGTGGAGCACGTCCTCCACGTCCTCTCCTGGCCACTTAGTATTTATTCGTTTTCCCAAAGAAGCGACTAGGGATCCAAGTTTAAAACTTCCCCCTCCTTAATGCAAGACGGGGCCAGATCCCATCCAACACAGTTTAATTTTCATGGGGCTGTGGGATCAAAAGAACAAAAACAGCAACAACAAAAGCCCAGCCGCTGTCTGATTTAAAACTGGCAAAGTGGGGAAAATAAAGTGTTGAGTAAACAGAAGGAGTTGGGTAAGTTTCGAATACGTGCTGATACCGTATTTCTCCCTCTGTGATTTCTGGCCTGAGTCTTTTTTGCTTCCTCACTAGTCTTCTCATCAAGGGGGCATGACATCGCTTGCGATCACAAATTGCACAGATCCTAGGCTTACTTTTCTTCTCCTTTACTAACATTTGTATTTTTTTGTCGTGCGTGCTATTTTTAATTTTCCTGGGAACAGAAATGTAGTTGCTATCCGGTTACAAGTTTTCTTAACTTCAAAGTTGAACCTCCTGCTAAATTTATTTTCTATTTTCTTTCTGGGAGAAGAGAATACACATTTGTAAAGCCAAAATCTTTATCCACCCCCCACTTAACTGTCTGTTTTGGTAGAAAATAGTTAAGATTATCTGGCTTATTAAGAATTAACAAAATTTTCCATCTGTTACTAGGATGTTTAATAGTAGATTATACCTGAGTTATACAGAGAAGTGTTATTTTACTTACATCTAAATATAGTTGTAATCCAGTTATGACTTTTTTGATCTTCTATCCACTGTGGGAGATCTAAATTTCTTTATGATTGTTAAAAGATGAGTTAAACATCTGACAGAACACTGTGTACATCAATTACCATGTAATTGTATGTTAATCCCATAATTCTGTCAAAAGAGTATCTCATTGATTGTTAGATGTTTATGCTTACAGAGAATTCTCGTATATATTTCCAGATTTAGAAATGAAAATGATGGCAAACTTTAAAACTAGATGAATGGCCTGACGCCCATTCCATTTAAAATATCTATAATTCAGCTCCTTAGTGGTCTAGTGACCAGGATTCAGCACTTTGAAAATATCTATAATTCTCTCTGTGTAATTAATGTTTTGGATTTGAGATTTTGTCGTATGTAAATTACTGTCATGGCAGATCTGCCTAGAATTGATCTTTAATTTCTGGCTCAGAAAGCAGTAGGTGAGAATTTGGTGTCATAATTGCAAGTTGCAAAGTGTGTTTTTGTTTCAGAAAGGCAGTGTATACAGTGGGTGGAACAGTTGAAGTGGTTTTCAGGGATGCAGCGTTAGAAGGAGCAGTGTGGCGGAGAAACAGTATAAAGAGTCAGCTGGCTGGTTCAATTCACAACTTCATAGTTAATCTTGGGCAGATTACTCAGCACATCTGTGACTCAGTTTCCTTCTCTGTAATGTGGAGATTACAGAGATTATCCCTTTCTTATGGAGTTGAAGACTGAGTTAACATGAACCCTTAAAACAGATCTCGCATGTAGTCAGTTTCTGTTGTCATAATCACTCTTTATTGCCTTCCTTCCCAGCTTTCCTTGCTGCCTGTCAATTCCCCCAGCTGCCATCTGTCCTCTGCACAAGCAACTGGTGTTTCCTGGGTGCTGATCACCGTTAGGCACTATACTGTATAAGGAAAGAGGTTCTTGAGAGGGAAGTGAGGTAGGATTTATCAAGTGCCTAACATAGGTCTGTAAGATTCTGGGAGTGCAGAGAATGGAAAGAGGACTTTTTATTGTAGGATGACTTCATGGGCAGATTGGCATTTTGGGGAAAGGATTTTGACAAAAAGGAGAAGGGCATCCTAGCACAGCAGGTAGCAAGCCTTCTAGGAGGAAAGGAAAATATGGGCAGAAGCACTGAGGCTGAAAAGTATCACTATTCCTGGTGTTAGTGGTCTGAGATGCAGGATAATCTGGTGAGGGTAATGGGTAGAAACACTGGAAAAGTGTGAGAGGTAGGAGAGGCAGGAATAGAGAGCTTGCTAGGGAGGGAGAGACTTGGGAGCTATACTGGTAGGGGGTGGTGAGCTAAACTGGTAAAGTTACATAGTGGAAGTATTTCTGCAATGATCTGGATCATTCTGGAGATTGATGTCCACCCTACCTAGCATGCCCTCCCCATCAGTTTGACTGCTTCTGTGACATCCCTTCAGACCCTGTAGGCCCAGTGGATAGGGCTGAGCAGTGAACCTGGCCCTACTTTTTGTACTCACACTGTGGCATCTGTCTTGGACCATTGCTGAAGAAGTCTGACATTCAGGGCTATTACCGCTATTGCCAGGCTACTTTTCAGAAACAGGTCATACCCTAAACTCTTTGACATGGATGTCATTGCTGCTTCCCTCCCCTACTCCTGTTTACGAAGTGTGTGTGCAGAATGGCTCTTTCTCATCCCACTGGAAGAATCATCTATTCACGTGCCAACGCCTATAATTTTATAATTTATAATTATCAAAGTAGATAAAACCTGTAATATGCCCCTAAGTGGAGAGTCACTTTGGAGATCTCTTGCTTTTTCTTCCTCTGGGGCATTGTGTTGTGTCAGAGAGAACCTGAGTCTGGCCCCAGTGCTGCTACTGACGACCTGCGTGCTCTTGGCCAGGACATTGCGCCATTCTGCCCCTCTGTGCTATCAGCTGTAAAATGATCTCTAAGATCGTTCTCCCTTGGATGATCTTTTCTTCTTCACCATTTCTGGGTCAGTCTGTTGCTTGCAGATGATTATCTGATACACCTCTGAGTAATATTTTTTGACCACTTAATTCATGGCTTCATTGGTCTGAGTGCTTTCCATGTCTTAGCTCATGTAAGGCTCTCAGAGGCCCTGTGAAGGTTGGTACCTTTTAGCTTAAGAGAAAGACACACAGGCAGATGAATAAGCTTGAATAAGGTCACACAGTGAACAAGAGGCAGATGCAGACCCAGAGTGTAAGTGCTAGTCTATGTTGTTTTGATGTAATAAAGCTGGGCAGCTCTTCCTGTTTGCGGTGATGATAATCAAGAACTCTGTGGAAGGAGATCATTGGAGGGGCAGGGAACTTTAGGAGGAAATGAGTTGATAAAATTTTCCTGGAGGGGCCAGCATGTGTCTTGCCCATGGAGGGTGCTGCTCTTGGAGTCAGGAGATCTTTCACTTGTTGATTAGGTGGAGCTCATTGCAGGCAAGCCCCTGTCCTTCATCTTATGTGAACAGAACCACCGAGGTCCCTGGACTTACAACAGGCATTCTGTAACTGACAGCTGAAGGAATGTTTCCTTTGAAAAACTGAAACAGAACTTGTAAGAGTAGAAAGCAATTGTTTCCTTTATTTACCTGTGCTCTTCCCATTCTATTACTCTTTTCTGATGCTTACATTTGTTAGTAGTTTGGTCTGTATCCTTTCAGGCCTTCTCCAAGAGTCCATAGATATAATTTAAAAATATAAATAGGACCACAGTATCTTTATTTAAAAAAAAATAGGGACACTGAAATGTTTCAAGGCTCGTGGAAAAATGGGGCAGATGCCAGGTAAACGTTTTGTTCCTATTTCGTGGACAAAGGCTTCTTATTTCTGGAGAAGCTGTGGTTTGGGCACAAGAACTTCTGGTGGTGAAGGGCAAATAGGGCTCTTTTTAGGTGTCGCATTATTAATCAAACTCAGTCCGGAGTTGATACCTTTTTGGGAATCCACTCTTCAGATTTTTTTATGTATGGAATCAACTTTAAAATATTATTTGAAAAATAATTAGCTTTTTATCTCATTATCTTACTGTAAGTTACTCTTTTAGTATGGCACACTGACTAAGCACACAGACTTTAGAATCAGAGTGTGAGGGTTTTAGTCCCATACTCTGTTTTCACTAATGTACCTTGAGTACATTCTCTAAGAGGCTTTATTATCTCTAAAGTGGGGCTATCAATGGGCATTAAATGAGAAAATTAATATAAAACATTATATTTGCTATAATGTTTGCATCACAGTAAAACCTATACATCTAAGCAATTTGTTTTTATGCTGGCAATATAAACATGAAATAAAATTGGCCACTTTAACTATATCTAAACATATAGTTAAGTGACATTAAGTACATTCACATCATTGTGTAACCATCACCACTATTTCCAGAACTTATTCATCAAGCTGAATGCCATATGCATGAAACAATCACTCTATTACCCAACTCCCCAAACTCTGGCAACCACCGTTCTATTTTCTGTCTTTATGAATTTGACTACTCTAGTTACTTCATATAGATGTAATTATACAATATTTATCCTTTTGTGACTGACTTATTTCACTTAACACAATGTCTTCAAGTTTCATCCATATTGTAGCATATGCTGAAATTGCATTACCTTTTAGAACTGAATAATATTTCATTGTGTGTATGCCACATTTTGTTTATCCATCTGTTGATGAACATTTGAGTTGTTTCCATCTGTAAAAGTTAATTTTTTGTGTCAACTTGCCTAGTCTATGGTGCCCAGATATTTGGTCTAACGTTCTTTTGGATTTTTATGCGTAGATAGTTTTTAGATGAGATTAACATTTAAATTAGTGGGCTAGTAAAACAGGTTACTCTCCAGAATGTGGTCTTGCCTCATTCTATCACTTGAAGACCTTAACAGGAAAAGACTGACCTTCCTTGAAGAAGAGGGACTTCTGCCAGCAGACTGCCTTTGTACTTGAACTGCAGCATCAACTCTTCCCTGGGTTACGAGACTGCTGACTTACCCTAAAGATTTTGAACTCGTCAGTTTCCACAGTAATGTGAGCCAATTCTCTTTCCTTCTATTTATCTTATTTCTCTGGAGGACCCTGACTAAGACAACCATCTTCTGGCTATTGTGAATATTGCTGCTAGGAACTGTGGTGTTGGAAAGCCTGGTTTTAATTCTTTTTTTTTTTTTTAAGATATATTTATTTATTTATGCAAGCACTGGGTACAGTCAGAAGCGTGGGAAGGTGAGAGAATTCACCAGAGCCAGAGTGGGGAACAGAACAGGCAGACTGACGAAATACACTGCTGAGGGGAGCAGCAGGCAGCAGGAGAGGTCTGTGCGCCATGTGGGACCCTCGCCGGCAGTTGGGGATTGAACCAGCGCTGCAGAGGCTGTGGGCAGTTTCGCAGCCCAGCGCTCAACTGCTGCGCCACCATGGTTTTAATTCTTTTGGACATATACCCAAAAGTAGAACTACAGAATCATAAAACATACTATTTTTCATTTTTTGAGCAGTTTCCCCATAGCAGTGGCACCATTTTATGTTCCTGTGAGGAAGGACAAGGGTTCAAATTTCTATACATCTTTGCTAGCACTTGTTATTCTATTTTTTTAAATTTTAATAATAACCATCCTTATGGATGTAAAGTGGTTTTTATTTGACTTCCCTAATGATTAGTGATGTTGACCTTCTTTTTGGGTGTTCACTGTTCATTTCCTTTGGAGAAATGTCTATCCAAGTTCTTTGCTCATTTTATATTGTTTTAAAGATTTATTTATTTATGCATACAAGAACTGGGGTACAGGCCAGATATGCAGGGGGTGAGAGGATTCATCAGAAACAGAGTGGGGAACAGAACAGGCAGATTGACCGAAATACACTGCTGAGGGGAACAGCCGGCGAGACAGGAGAGGTCTGCTGCACCATGTGGGTAGCTCCCTGGCCGGGGATCCAATTCATGCTGGGGTGGCTGCAGATAGCTTCATAGATTGCATCTTAACCCCTTGTGCCACCAGGGAGGCTCCTTTGCTCATTTTAAAGTCAGGTTTTGTTGTTGTTACTGAGTTGTAGAAATTCTTTATATATATTCTATATTAATTACTTATCAGGTTTATGATTTGGAGATTATTTTTCCTCCCAGTCCCTGGATTGCCTATTCACTCTGTTGATAATGTCCTTTGATGCTCAGAAGTTTTTAATTTTGATTGGGCCTCCCTGGTGGTGCAGGGGGTTAAGTCATAGCAATATGACACTATCCATAGCCACTGCAGGATGAGTTCAATCCCTGGCCAGGGAGCTAACCACATGGTGCAGCAGACCTCTCCTGTTTTGCCCGCTGCTCCCCTCAGCAGTGTATTTCAGTCAATATGCCTGCTCTGCTCCCAACTCTGTCTTTGGTGAATCCTCTCACCACCCGTACCTCTGGCCTGTACCCCAGTTCTTGTATGCATAAATAAATAAAACTTTAAAAAAAAAGTTCTTAATTTGATGTAGGCCAATTAATCTATCTTTTTTGTTGTTGTTGTTGCCTTTAGTCTTGGTGTTGCATCCAAGAAATTATTGCCAAATAAAATGTCTTGAAGATTTTCTTTTGTTTTCTGCTAAGAACTTTATATAGTTTGATTTCTGATGTTGGGCCTGTCACCTAGACTTAAATTTTTATGTTTGATGGTGTTAAGGGTCCAAATTTATTCTTTTGCATGTGGATATGTAGGTGTTTCACTTATTGATTGTTATATTGATCATCTCTATAGAAACATTAGTGTAGTTATAGCCATATTATAAAAATGTTGATTCACTTTTTACTTATTTTTAAAGTTATGTCTAATGTGCTAATGCTTTTCTCAAAGTATTATTTCCTCCCTTTCTTCTTTCCTCACTGTCCTTATTTTTTTTGTTTGTTTTTTTAGGATTAAAAAAAGTAATTTGTTTATCTTAAACATATTGAAACAGAGTGTATAGGAGTCAAAAGTAATGGTTTTCCCTTTACATATCTGCTTTCTTCTCATCCCACTCTGCTCCCCAGAGGTAACCTTATTAACAGTTTGGCCTGTATCCTTCCAGATCATCTCTAAGAATTCACTCACAGGTATAGATCTAAGCACAAATATAATTAAAAAATTTGAGATCATATTGTATTATGTTTATTGTTCTAACATGTTTTCTTAAAATCAAAAATATAGATATACACACATGTGCAATATACACATTTTAACTTATCAGTTGAGACATACAGATCTTTGTGAGCATATTTTGTCATGGAGAACATACAGCAGAACTCAAGTGGAAGAAAGTTCTTTTTTTTTAAAAAGATTTATTTATTTATGTATACAAGAACTTGGGTGCAGGCCAGAGTTGTGGGGTGTGAGAGGATTCACCAGAGACAGAGTGGGGAACAGAACAGGCAGACTGATTGAAATACACTGCTGAGGAGAGCAGTGAGCAAGACAGGAGAGGTCTGCCACACCATGTGGGTAGCTCCCTGGCCGAGGATCGAACTCTTGCTGCAATGGCTGTGGATAGCTTCGCAGGTTGTGTCTTAACCCCTTGTGCCACCAGGGAGGCCCGAAAGTTCTTTTTCTATAGAAGACCAAAGAAGGCACTTAAAGTAGCAGTGGTATTGGGTTTGCACTTTTCCCTCTGGACCATTGGCCTCTCCCTGTGAACCATGTGACTCTTTGCAGCCTCCTTTGGGGGCACAGGACCTTGACACTCAGCTGCTTCGGTGAAACCTCAGAAGGCGATGAGTCCTTTCTCCCATGTACCTTCCACTACTATGACCAGCCAGGGACTCTCTGTGCAGTCAATGCTCCTAAAGTGGAAAAAGGTCCAAAGGGAAAAGGTCCCCCTTTCTTCCCTGCTGTCTAGAGCAAAGGTTGCTCTCCTTTTGGCTTTGATATTTTTTCCTCCCTCATAATAAGTGACCATTACTTTTCATGGTAAGGAAGTGAGTGGTGTGTTGGTAACCATAGTACCTCACATTTTAAGCTTCTAATTAATATATATGTGTAGTTTTAATTGGATTCCCTTTAATAGATGATAAAGTACTTTTTAGAAAAGTAGTTTTATATACTTAAGGCAATTGATATTCAGAGATGTAAATTTGCAATTTGTCCAATAAGTGAGGAATATGACAATTTATGATTTTAGTGTTCTTTTCATTAAACATCCCTGCTGCCTCCAAGTAACAGCACATTGCCCTTGAGAATTCTGCAGTCTAATGGTGTGTTTCTTAATTCTAGCTGTGCAGTTAAGTTACCTGTAGAGCCTACTCTTGCACCATTCCTGGAGATTCTTCTTCAACAGGTGCAGAATGAGGCCAGGCATCTGTGAAAGGCTCCCTGAGGCAATCTGATTCCTGGGCCAATTTGAGAATCACTACCCTAGAGGGAAGAATTTCCCAACCAAAGGTAATAACCCTTTGGGGGAAGCTGGTGTTTTGCACTCCCAGTGTTCAGAACCAGCCTAAGCGGTCACAGTGGAAGGAAAGTTCTTCATAAAGTCATAATTAACAATGTGTGGTTATTGTGGTGATCATTTTGCAACACATATATTACTATATATAAATTGCTATATGTGTGTTGCTATATATATTATAATCATTATGTTGTATACTTGAAATTAATATGTTAATAGCCAATTAACCAGAAAAGAAAAAAAAACAGCAACAACATATAAACTGGATGGTAAATTTCTTCTTCATTGGGATCCCACATTCCTCAAGTGGTTCCCTTGTTGGCTCATTCCCATGAAAAGTCATTTCTTTAACTGAAAGGTGAACAAAATTATATAGGGCTAACCAAATTATATAGGGCTAATATTATCTTCACTTTTCTTAGCTCCAGAGTTCCTTCACTACTGAATAATTTACTGGTAGTAATGCAGGTGTCTAAGGTGGCTGCTTCCCTCCTAATGACCTAAAAGGACAACTAGTCCATTTTCTGACTTGAGTCAGCAGTGAGGGTGGTCAATTAGATCCATCTTCTTGTGCAGAAAGACTGATTATCTCTGATCCAGAGTCTACCCCCAATTACATTTTCAGTAAAATGTCCTATATTTGTCATAAATTTAATAGAAGAAAAAGAAAGCAAAGTGAAATATAAAGAATTTCTGAACTAAATATGGATATTTCTTTAAAATAAAATATATTGGCTCCTAGAAGATTTTTTTTTAATGAAGTAAAAGCAATAAGAATAGATCCAAATTTCAAAACATTGGGATTGTTGACTAGTCTCCTAAAATTAAGAATATACAAATAGTCCTACATTAAATTAACACCCCATACTCGAAATTAAAAAAGAATAAAGTTCTGAATTTTATTTTGAGACTTCTAGGTGTGTATCTTTTTGTTTTGTTTTATTTGTTAAGCATCTCTTTTCTCTTGATGTGCTCTTTCAACGTGAAAACCCAAGTCTTTCATTTGCTTAGGGATTTTTTTTTTCTAATTTGATAACTTATTTAATACTTCCCCTCTCCCTGTAAGTCAGTTATAACTCAAAGTAATGATTATGGAAAACTATGTTAAAGGCAAAGGCAGAGCGGAAAAGCCAAAATCCATATTTGGGACAGTGGTTATTGGAGACCTTAGATATTTAATTAATAATGAAAATTTAATAATATCAAAAGTGTTAGTAAAGAAGACAAAAATCATAAAAAGTGCTCACATCAATATCATGGCATAGCTGAGCTGTGGGGATAAAAGCAGAGGAAGAGTGGGGGGGTAGGGATAGTGAAAACGCTGTGTGAAAGAATCAGAGGAACTGAGGTCAGAGTCCTAGAAACACCTCACCTTTAAGTAGGTACTCATGAACACTGACACCCCCAATTCTCGATCTCAGCTGTTGATTTTCCTCCTCTTTCTGTGCCTTCAATTTGTGTGCATGGGCATGAGAATTTCGTTTTTGGAGTTATTGGGTTTGGAGAGTGGGGTCCTTGGGTTCACTTTGGGAAAGGTTTCGCCAGAGCTCCTCTTTCACCAGCACTGGTGAGTTCCCAGGCGAGTTTTTCCGCGATACAGAGACCTTAGTTATATCCAAAAGGGCAGGTTTATTACAAAAGGGAGAGAAGAATAAAGGACACTTGCAGAGACACAAACAGGCAGAAAGGGGTGCCTATTTGCTAAGGGAGGTTTGCTGAGAGAGGCCTGCATGGTTGCAGGCAGGCGGCCTTGAGGAGAGTTGCCTCAGCTGAGGGAGGTCAGTGCAGAGAAGCCCTGGCATGGTGCAGGTCATGGGTGGGCAGGGGGCTGCTGCCCTGCAGAGGGAGAGAGTTGGTGAAAAGAGGCACCTGCATGTCACAGGTGGGCAGAAGGATTGCTGCCCGAGCCAGTGCAGAGACTGCTCTGATACAGTCTTCTTCTCTTTGGGAGGGGCTCGCTTCTGTGGAGTGCTTTTTTTGTTGTTGATTTTGAATAAACTGTAGACTTTGAAAGAGGCCAGAGATTCTACAGTGTACTTCAATCTCCATATCTTCACCCTCAGGTCTGTGCTCCTGACACCCGCTACAGCAGTCTGAGACCTGCTTGGGTCTTGTGCCTTGTGATCTAGGCATTGGCGCCTAAAGGTCTTAATTCCTATAGCTGGGTTAAAGGCTATGTTAATCCCTTCTACCCCCACCTCCAGCTCCTGGCTTGTGTGAGTCAGGTTTCTGGTCTGTGGTGCCTCCTTTCCAGTTTTTCTATCCTTATCCTCCATCAAGAGCAGACTTCGGAAGAGCAGAGAGATCTTGTTTTATTCTTAGTTTTTCTCTGACTTCTCAGACAGGTTGTTTGGGGGTAGCAGATGGTTGAATCAACACCTCATCCTCCTGAGGCAAGGTTGGGAACCTCCTTGTAGACTTTAGTCTCATTCTCTTCATCTGAACATTTGGCCTGTCTCTCCCTACTTCTAAGAGAGGATTAAAAAAGTAATGTGTGAGGCTCTCTGATGCCAGTGGTGGGACTTTATAAAGTGTAAGTGCTCCATGGAGGTAGGGGTTATGTAACCATAATCATGCATTAAAGCTCATTCTTCACTGAAAGATACACAAACAAGTAGTGGCTAAGTGACTTTATTAGGGGTCGGATTCTTCTTGCGGTTCTTCTCATTTTATCTTCATGGACACTGTGTAGGATAGAGGTTATTATTAGTCCTATTTTACAGATAAAATAACAGTCACAGAGAAGTTAAGCCACTCATCTAAGATCACATAGTGGTGAAATCAGGATTTAAACAGAGTAGAGCCTTACTTCAGTGTCTGAATTCTAAGTATTTGTGCCATATGTACTATTATATCAGGAGTGAAGCAACTGCTATTACTTTTCAAGTAACTAAGGCACCGCCACCAGGTTGTTGCTCTTTCACCATCACGGCATCTTGAACCCAAGTGTCTTTTCTATTTCTATTCCAATTAGAATTCCAATTGGGTCAACAGAAGTGGAGGTGGTGTTTTGTGCACCAACCTCCTTATCCTGTACTTTCAGGTTCCTCTCACTTCCGTTGTAATCCAGGAACAATTGTTCACTGTCTCCTGGGCCCTGATCTGCCCTAGTTCACACATCCCTCACCCTTGACCTGAATCACTGTGATGGCGTCTCAAACTATCTGTGGTAAAAGGACCGGCTTGGCTTTGGTTTTCTTTTTTCCTGTGGTAACTACTTTGGCATATTTTATTTTACTAATTTTTTTCCTCTCAAATTGTATTCATGTGCCAATTATTTAAATAACTATATGGTTTTATTTTATTTATTTATTTTTAAAAAATCAATGTATCGCATCTCTTTTTTTTTTTAAGATTTCATTTATTTATTTATTTATTTTTACAAGCACTGGGCACAGTCAGAAGCGCAGGAGGGTGAGAGAATTCACCAGAGTCAGAGCAGGGAGCAGAGCAGGCAGAAGGACCGAAGTACACTGACGAGGGGAGCAGCGGGCGGCAGGAGAGGTCTGCGCGCCATGTGGGACCCTCCTCCGGTGGCCGGGGAGCAGCCAGGGATCAAACTGGTGCTGCAGAGGCTGTGGGCAGCTTCGCAACCCAGCGCTCAACCGCTGTGCCACCAGGGAGGCCCTTAAATAACTATATGGTTTTATTTCCCCTTAGTCCAATACAGTCTGGTATTTTTGTAACGACATAAAAACGACTGCTTGGATATTGCATCTACAGCGACTTACTTTAAAATGCTCTTAGGGGCCTCCTCTGGTGGCGCAGCGGTTGAGCGCTGGGCTGCGTAGTTGCCTGCAGCCTCTGCAGCGCCGGTTCGATCCCTGGCTGCCAGCGAGGGTCCCACATGGTGTGCAGACCTCTCCTGCTGCGCCCGCATCTCCCCTCAGCAGTGTGCTTCGTCAGTCTGCCTGTTCTGCTCCCCGCTCTGGCTCTGGTGAAGTCTCTCACCCTCCTGCGCTTCTGACTGTACCCAGTGCTTGTATGAATAAATAAATCAATCTTTTAAAAAAATGCTCTTACTTTTCTAAACGTTTACTGCCAATTTCTGTACTTAACAACTTGTTGCAGATGGAAATCCGTTTGCTGACTAGCACTGTTCCAGAGACTGTGGTTTCATTAACACTGCCCTCGGGCTCTCCTTTCTTCTACCCTTGGCCCCTATTGGCCATTTGCCACAAAGCAACCAGGATGAATTTTTAAAATACACACAGACCCTGCTTAGACCTTTCAAATGACTTGTCATTGCATTTAAAATAAAACACCAATATTCTCGATGACCTGAAAGATGAAGCGTAGGAGGGATCCCCGGATCCACCAGAAATGCCTTTGTACCTGGTCCGAGAAGAAACCTTGGTGACTGACCTCCAAAGAGAGAAACCAGAGTTTTGCAGGGATGGGGAGGCTGGGCCTGCCTTTGGTCTTATTGCTGCAAAAGCCTGGCAAGAGCACGGAGGACTCTGGGGCTGGTGTCTCAGAGAGTTGTTTGTTGGATCTTGGCAGCACGACATTTTGGTGCTGCTCCCTTTGCTGTTGTCTGTTTCAGCTTCCAGTGATGACTGTCAGATTGTTGCTGCAGGCTGCGGTGGCATCCTTCTCAACTGCCTTGCCTTTGGGCACCTCTGTTTCCCACATGCTCCAGGCCCTCATTGGTAGGATGGGGTCATCTTGGAAGAGCAACCTTTTGTTTGGGACTTCTAAACACTGTGGACTCTTATCTAGGGTGAGATAGCCAGCCACCTGTGGCTTTGGTAAATCTTTGTTTCCACTGTCTGTTAAATAAGCACCATTATTGTTGTTGCCTGAACCTGAGTGGTCTTGCAATTGTGTGTGCAGGGGAAGAACTCATAGACAGTGACCTGTCCTCTACTGGACATTGACCTTGGCCTAGAGGCCAAGAGACCTAGAGACCTGCTTTAGTATAACCTAATGCTCCACTGATGGACTTGATCTAAATATATTGGTGTTCTGGTCACACCTTATACTTGCTTTTTGGACTCTTTCCTTCCCCCCAAAATGGAACTGTAGTGAGCCAACATAGTGGAGGAGTCATTTCAATTGCTCTTGAGATTGGGGAATAAAAGAGTGTAGATTGTTGTTACTGTTTTTTTTTTTAAGATTTATTTTATTCATGCATACAAGAACCAGGGTACAGGCCAGAGTTCTCTGTGTGTGGGGAGGGGCTGGGAGAGAGGATTCACCAGAGACAGAGCAGGGAACAGAACAGGCAGACTGACTGAAATACACTGCTGAGGGGAGCATCAGGCGAAACAGGAGGGGTCTGCCGCACCATGTGGGTATCTCCCTGGCCGGCCAGGATCGAACCCACATTGCAGAGACTGCGGACAGCTTCACAGTGCTGTGCTCAACCGCCTGCGCCACCAGGGAGGCCCAAGATTGTTATTAGTGTTGATGAGAATTCATTGGTGGGGAGCATGACTTCATTTAGTGAGCTGAGGGGGAAACACACATCTTGGGAAGGTAGTTACCAGGTTGGTTTGGCATTAGTCCTTAGTGCTTTCCAGTCTCCAAATGGTGCTCTACTGTCGTAATGATGTAAGGAGTAGATAGGTTTGTATGGCCACAGGGAGTCTTGGTTTCTAGGATGCATACATTTTACAGCTGGAAGAGGTGTTGGAGGGGCATGCCTGGTGCCAACATCATTTCAGGTTGAACTTCCATATTCAGTGTCCTTGGCTTTTTATTTTATTTTATTTTTAAAAAGATTTATTTATTTATGCATACAAGAACTGGGGTACAGGCCAGAGGTGAGGGAGGGTGAGAGGATTCACCAGAGACAGAGCAGGGAGCACAGAGGGCAGACGGACTGAAAACACTGCTGAGGGGAGCAGCAGGTAAGGCAGGAGAGATCTGCCACATCCTTGGCTTTTGAATTCATTCCTTGTGCCAGTGATTTTCCAACTTTCTGAAGAATTTTTGTTGTCGTTAATGAATTGTCATGATAACGGTAACAATTCTCGAATCCTAGTGACAAGAAATTGACATAAGATAGACTTGGAGATGTGATGTAAGAATGTGCATTTTTGTTAATCATCCAGGTGATACTGAGGTAGGTGGTTCAAGGATCTTATTTTGAAAACTACAGGTTAAGGTAGGATCCTTTCTATGTGATAATATTGGTGCAAAGTTGACTGAATTTTAACATTCTTTTTCTACCTAAGACAGACCAGATTTACCCTTTTGCCTGAAATAGACAAAAATAGCAGATGAAATATATGATCAGTGGCTTCTGAAAACACTGGCCATTGGGCAGTGACAGGCAATAATCTTTAAGAAACTGGAAGCAAAAGAAGTGAACACTAGAACTACTCCAGTTTGCCACCCAGGCAGGAGTTTGCACTGAGGCTCAGGGAGATGCAGACTGAGGTATAGGGTGGACTCAGACTCCCTGAGTAGAGGAGGTGGTGCTAATCTCTGAGGGAAAGAAGGTGAATAGAGTTCAAAGAACAGAGCACCAGATAGAGCCAACAGAAATGTGTGAGCTGCAGAGACCTGCAGAGACCTGCAGAAAAGTCTCTCAAGTATTCAGCAAATTATTGATCAGTATGTGCCTATGACTAAAGTCCTGGATGCTGGGAGGTGGAGTGGAGTGGGGGAGGGGAGGTCAAGTAGGAAGAGGGAAGACTGGAGGGAGGTAAGGAAGGGTTAAGGCCAGGGAGGGAGTGGAGAATAGTGTCCTGCAGTGACAGAGGACCAGGAATACTGCCTGTTGTCTCTAAGTGGACTGGAAAACTCACAATTCATGGAATATTGGGGAGAGTAGTCAAGCAGGTCTTGCCTCAGTAGTGGGGAATAATTAGCCCTACACAGAACACTACTCCAGATGTTCTTAACAAATAAAAAAAAAAAAAACCCACAATATTTGAAAGGATCCAACTGCTTGCAAGTCACTTACTCATCCCAGAACAGAGCTCAAGAATGTTTATAGGAATTTTTAAAAAATCCAGTGCCAGTCAAGGTAAAATTCACAATGTCTGGGCACCTAAAAATTGCAAAGCTGTTGTGTTTAAAATGGAACTACTCTATCTCTGAAGGGGAACTTCCATGCACATTTTTGTACCATTAAAAAAATCAAGCAATGGAGGTCTTCAGTGTAATATTTTGTACATAACAACTCAGAGTGCCAAACCACAGTCTGTGTTGATATTTACCTTGGCTTCTGAGATGACAGTTACTCTCTTCTGTCCTTTATTATTTTTAAAATACTTTTCCTGTGTTTAATAATGCCAGGCTCCCCATTGGATGGTACTAAGGTAAATTCAGCTAAGACTAATGTTGACTAAGTGACTCATGTATCCTAAGGGTTGGGGTTAGGAGTAGGGAATGTGTTACTCCTATTAAGGCTGATAGATAACTAAGAATCAGAGGAATCAGAGGTGTTAGTGTCAAACCAGAGAGACCAAGATCCATCTACAGGTTAAGTGGACAGACTAAGCCAGGGTCCAGAATGAGAAGCCCTTTGAAACCCAAGAGAGTGTTCAGGATAAAGTCAGCAGGTTATGCTAGGACTATGACCAAAGCTAAAGAGTAAGAACTTGATTTCATTACCTGAGTTCTAGGCTGGGTCAGAGAGGAGTACTCTGGAGTCATGCTTGGGCTTAAAACTCTGGAGGAGCATAACCAGGCCCCAAGCTCTGAGCTGTGGACTGTCTTTTCCTCCCTGAGAATTGGACAGGTTTTAATTTGGTCATCAGGTGTGTTTTTCTGATCCATCACCGCCCTGAAGTCTAGTCTGACACCCTGTCTTCTGGATATCTCTATTAGATGCTTTGCTACTAGAACAGATCTGTTTTCTTCAGTTTGACTGGTGGTAAGCTCTTTGGCATTCTTTCCTACTCAACCTGTGCAGGTATGTGTGACTTTCCTTTATACAACTCACATATCTCTTGGATGCTGGAGAAGTACCTGTTTCTTAAAATGTTGTAACTCAGGGCCTCCCCGGTGGTGCAGCGGTTGAGCACTGGGCTGCGAAGCTGCCCACAGCCTCTGCAGCGCAGGTTCGATCCCCGGCTGCTGGCGAGGGTCCCACATGGCACGCAGACCTCTCCTGTAGTGCCCACTGCTCCCCTCAGCAGTGTGTTTCATCAGTCTGCCTGTTCTGCTCCCCACTCTGTCTCTGGTGGATTCTCTTACCCTCCCGCGCTTCTGACTGTACCCAGTGCTTGTATAAATAAATAAATAAATAAATCTTAAAAAAAATGTTGTAACTCAGATAGATTCTTGGGAAAGCTCCTAATTGCAGATGATGACAGATGTCATTATTATTATTTGATAAAAGCTTTACTTTCTTTGGGGGATTGGGACGAAACGATCTTTCTTTGGAGAAATTGGAAGTCAGTTTGGCTCTTAAGGAGGGGGGTCCTAGAGTCACCTTTTTACCTAGAAAGGGGGCTCTCAATCAGAAGTTTCAGAAAACTTTACTTTTATTCCCAGTGCTCACGGTACTATGGAATGGAATGTAGGGGAGTGTTCTGGTCATTTTTCTGGTCAGAAACCCCCCCCCCCATGATGTTTCTCTTGGCAGAAACAATTCACTTGAAACATTTAGTAATAATAATAGCAATAGCTTCATAGGTAGTAGATAGAGAAAGCTTATTACTTTAATTTCTCTCAAATCAGCATTGAATACAGGAGGTTCTATTTTTTTTTTTCAGGTGGATTAAAAGAGCACAGTTGAAAACTTTCTGGCTCTACCTGATGAGCTATCAGCCAGCCAGAAAGAAAGATGCACTCAAGATAAATATTATGGTTTCTGAAGAGAAATGCATAGAAAAACTTGATATAATTGAATCGTTGCTTTTAATGCAATGATTGCCTCAGTAGTGGGGAATAAAGGTTGTTGGTTTTGCTTTTGGTATTTAAATTATTTTATCTATCTTACGGTGGTAATGAGTAAGGGTGGGTGAGTGTGTGGATGAAACTACATCTGTGCCCTGATAAGTGGTTACCTTCCAATCTGATAGGAGCTGATTTTTCCATGAGAATCATTTTGACAAATCCTTTTCCTTTTCTTCAGTCTCAGTCTTATTACTATTTCCTTGTTTTTGTTTCTGTCCCTTACTCCTGTTCCATTTCCTCCCACACCCACGATTGCTCTTCTGTCAACAAGTTTCTTCAGGTACTCATTTACACAGAAACTGCACAGAATTCAGAAGAAGCTGTGGCGAGATATGTTCCTCCTGTATTCTTTGGATCTTATTTTTTGGATTATTGGAAATAGAATTTCTATACCCCCCACAAGATCTTTTAACAATTGTCCTAAAGACAATATTTTTCTTAACACCTTGAAAGATGGAGTCTCTGAAAAGTTAGGAATGAAAAGAGTTCAGCTGAGGGGATGTTTTGTTTTTGAGGTGTCTTGATACTGGCATGAAATTAGTTCTTGTGGGGAAAAAAATCTTGGCGCTCCTCTCCTCAGAGGGCTTGGCCCTTCATTTTATGGAAAATAGTGTTGGCTCTCCACTAAACCTGGACAAGTCTCTGAATTTGAGAAGCAATTTATTGAGGGTACTTCTGAGTCTATGTTGATTTAAAAAAAAAAAACAAGAATAAGGGTGAATGAGTATTTTTTTCAGGTGTTTCAAGTTCAGTTGAGAAACGATGAGCAGGTCAGTTTACGTTAGCTGAACACTTTACTCTCATGGAAAGGGCTGTTAGGCTAGTGATTGGAGAAAAACGTTGCTTACTTGGCATCCTGTGAGGAAACACTTGTGGTTTTGTTATAGAGCAACCCCGATATTAAACGGGTTCCTGGCTGTGGGTCCTCACCCGCGTGCTTTAAAGGGACTTATGAATACTCTACTACAGACACACACAAAAGGGTTAATAAAAGGTTTATTTACAAGAGAAAAAGAAATAAGGAAAATGTACAACTCAGGGAGAAAATAGGGAAATAAAGTCTTTAATGCGTCCTACCCGATCCGACGACCTGGAAACCCAAAGTCACTCTCAGAGCTGGCCGGATGCTGCGAGCTGGCGGAGAGCCCAAAAATGGAGAGAGCCCCCAAAGCCCACGTGTCTGCCTTTTGTATCCACCTGGCTGCTTAACCCCACCCTCAGGTCCCAGCCACCTTCCCTTTGGTGGTGATGGGATTTGGAGTTCCCAGTGTCTTTGGCTTTGACCTGGGGTGGGGGTGGAGTCCACAAAGCCTATATGGAATTTGCTTTGGGACATCCTTTTTTCCCCCTAACAGTTTGAATGAGATTGTCTGCTGGCCTCCCTTTGGGCTCTCTCCCATCGAATTCATCCACAGTCTTTAATCACATTTCTAAAATTAATTAATTGGAGGAGCTCTTTGTTTAACAAGATGATGAATTTTGACTGTGTAGGAGTGGTGGATGTTGGGGGTGGAGTGGGCTGCAAAGCCTAGGGCCTGTTGGACATATCACTAAAGCCTGAACAGCATGAAGGGGGAAGTCAGTTAAGAAGCAGAATCAGAAAAAAAAAAAGTGACTAAGCCAAAACTTTCCAATAATTTTGTTAGATGTCTGCTTGAAAACTAATTTACTTCCCTTAGCTATACAGTTGAGTCATACATTTTTTGTTGACTAGTTCTTATAAAATTCATCCATTACTAAGCTGATGATTTAAAAAAAAATGTCTAGTCTACTTGATAGGGTGCAGAAGCCTCTTCTTTTACTGAAATTTTGGAAAAAATTTTGCCACCAAGCACTCTCACTGTGCCCATCCTGGCAAGTCTGATCTTTCCATGTTGGTGGGAATGTAAATTCATGCGGCCACTATGGAGAACAATTTGGAGGTTCCTGAAGAAATCTAAAAGTAGAGCTACCATCTGACAAATACTATATAATCTCATTTATATGTGGAATGTAAAAGTAAACAACTAAAAGTCAAACAGCCAAACAAAAAAACCAAGTTTATTGATACAGAGAACTGATTGGTGGTTACCAGAGGCCAGGGTAGAGAGTAGGTGAAATGCGTGAATAGGTTTAAAAAGTACAAATTCCCAGTTATAAAATCAATGAATCATGGGGATATAATGCACAGTTTGGGGCCTATAGTTAGTTCATTGCATACTTGAAAGTTGCTAAGAGAGTAGATCTTAAATGTTCTCATTGCACAAAAATGTTTTCTACTTATGAATGGTGATGAATGATAACTAGACTTATTGTAGTGACATTTCACAATATAGACAAATATCAAATCACTATGTTGTACACCTGAAATTAATATATTATGTTAATTATGTTTGAAAAAAGAATGATACTTCTAGATCAATTCATTAGTTTAATTGTTGCCTAGTCAATCTTATATAAATAAAAACCAGTTATAGGGTGAGAGAGTTTTTGAATCTCCTCAAGGAACATACCTGTTTATGTAAGTTCAGTTCAGGATTATACTTGATGGGAGAAATTACTCTCTTCCTCCCCAAATGACCCTTCATTGGGTCATTGAACTTTTCAGGGCACTCTGCCCAGGATGGAGGATGCCTGAGAACATCCAATTCCACCATAATTTCCCTTCAGGTCTCTTTCAACTGCCCAGGGAACAAATTCCCTATCTTCAGAGCTAGCTTCATGGGTGTGCACCCTGTACAGTTGCACAGGGCCCCAGTTTTATTTTATTTTTTAAAGATTTATTTATTTATGCATACAAAAACTGGGGTACAGGCCAGAGGTGTGGGGGGTAAGAGTGGGGAGCAGAACTGGCAGATCTACTGAAATACACTGTTTAGGGGAGCAATGGTTGAGACAGGAGAGGTCTGCTGCGCCACATGGGTAGCTTCCTGGCAGCCATGGATCGAGCTCATGCTGCAGAGGCTGCAGATAGCTTCACAGTGCTGTGTGCTTAACCCCTTGTGCCACCAGGGAGACTCAGGACCCCAGTTCTAGAAGAACCCCATGCTTAGTTTAATGCTTTGCTGTCACTGTTGTGAAATTTTCAAAAATTTACAAGCAAGAGACTCCACATTTTCATCTTTTTCTGGGCACTACAAATCATGTACCTGGATTTATCTTTACTTTTTCAGGGTCACTCAAGTGCAAGAAGAGTAAAAAAATAAACAAGAGCTTATTTCATCATCTTCTTCCAGATTTATGTATTCAGATGAGCATGTAACGAAATTACTACCTAGACTGTTGTCTTAATTGATTGAATGTTTAATCTCCTTTAATAGGATGCTTTCAGACGTCTCTTTTCCCCTTCTAGAACAATTTCCCTACCGATTTACATCTGTAGTTAAGAGGGTGATTCAGGTGTTAATAACATGTCCTTCTATCTTTTGAAAAGAAGTATTTTCTAAATCTCCTAGATTTACTTTGTTTTATGGCACCTGGGTAGCAAGGCCTCACATTTCATAGGTGTATCCATACTACTCCAGTAGATCTTGCTTTTATTTTTTTATTTTTTCTAAATTAAAAAATTTTTTTTTTAAAGATTTTTTTTTTTTATATACAAGAACTGGGGCACAGGCCAAATGTGCAGGAGGGTGAGAGGATTCACCAGAGACAGAGCGGGGAGCAGAACAGGCAGACTGATGAAAGACACTGCTGAGGGGAGCAGCGGCAGAGACAGGAGAGGTCTGCTGCGCCATGTGGGACCCTCGGTGGCCGGCTGGGATTGAACCGGCTCCGCGGAGGCTGCGGACAACTTCACAGCACTGCGCTCAACCACCTGCGCCACCAGAGGAGGCCCAATTTTTAAAATTTTTAATAAAGATTTATTTATTTATGAATACAAGACTGGGGTACAGGCCAGAGATGCAGGGGGTGAGAGGATTCACCAGAGATGGAGTGGGGAACAGAACAGGTGGATTGACCAGATACACTGCTGAGGGGAGCAGCGGGCTAGTCAGGAGAGGTCTGCTGCACCATGTGGGTAGCTTCCTGGCCGGGGATCGAACTTGTGCTGCAGTGGCTGCAGATAGCTTTATAGGTTGCGTCTTAACCCCTCGTGCCCCAGGTCTTGTTTTTAAAGCAAAATCCAAGAAATGTTCATAAGTGTTTGGTGTGTCCAAATGCTGAAACCAGCATAAATGAGTGTGATTTTTCCATTCCTGACTCTTCTTAATCTTCGTAAGTATAGCTTAGGTGAGTGGTACAGACTGGAGAATTTATCTGCTCCCTTGGGGTTGGTTAGAGTGTGTATTAGCTGGTTGGCTTGTTAGGTTGGCCCAGGCAAGAGAAGCAAAGTCCTGGGTGGGCCTAAGCCCTGTGGGAACCTTTTGATTTTACTGTGCTTATGCACAGTGGAAACCTAAGCTGGCTGGCTGAACAATTTCATTACAATGATTAATCAAGAGGCAGACTTGATGAGGGTTGGAATAAATGAATGTATGTACTTTGCAGGTATTGGAGAAATACCTGTTGGTAGTGACTCAGTAGTGCTTCCCTGACTGCAAAGGATAGTGTCTTCTGGTAAATTGAGAGCATGCCCTGTGTGTTGACAATTAGACTTGCCTGTCATGTCTGATGAAATTAATTACAGGGTGTTGTGGGCCAGGTTTCTATAAGTTGGGTGGAGGTGGAGGCCACTGGCAGTGTGTACAACGCCCAGGGAGTAACATGTGAGTGGGAGGAAGAAAAGAGATTTCTCTGGGGCTGTTGCAAGGCTAATGCTGGTGAAATATGCTTGTCTTTCTTGAGCATTAAGCAACATCTACCAGGATTGTTAGCTACCGAGCAGCACATCTTCAGTACTCATGACCCACGAGGGATTTGGGTGAAGGTAAGAAAGAGTGGCAAGTTTTTATATTTTGTTTTCTTATTAGTTGTTTGGTTTGTGTGGGTGTGTACAAGCGTGTGCATGTGCATTCACTCCTGTGCCTGTGAATGTGTGTGCAACTGCAGGTGTCAGTTTTCACCACGTTGATTATTTTATTGTGTTGGAAGATTTTCAGCATTAACTAAGAAACAAATGTTCACTTGTAGCTTCTTTATCTCCTCTGCCCCAATTCTGAGGTGCTTGATTACTGAGATCAAGTATGATAAATGACTAGGAAGGGAGAATTGGTGAAAAACTCAAAGGTTAGTTTACCATTTCTAGAGTAACCTTTGGCGTGGAAAGAACAAGATCTTTCATTCATATAGTTTGAATCTTGACTGTATCCTGTATTATTAAGATTATGCAAATAACTTAATCTCTCTCAACTTCCATTCCCTTGTTTGTAGATTGGGGGTAATAATACCTGCTTCCCTGGGTGGTAAGGCTTTCATGAGACAATGCTAGCAGAGTGTAGTGCAATGTCTGTCAAATGATAGAGACTCAGTAAAAATTTTTACCTTTAGTATGTCAGTTCTTCCTCTAACCTTCTTCCCTAGCATTCCCTAGTTTCCTCTGTTCTTGAATTCTATAATCATGAATGTTTCCCCAGACTGTTCATTGTAGGTTGTGGCTGTTGAGACAAAGCTAAGACTAGCCTAATTCTAGTGATTCTATGGACAGTTCATTTCATTTTATATTAGGATCTAGCATTAGATAGGCAGAATAGATGTGGGAAAGTTCATGACTTCGGTGCTGAATACTACTTCACTTGATTTGTGACATGTTCCTCCTCTGGGACTTTCAAGAATCTGGCAGTTGAAGCAAAAGTTCTGCCATCCATTCTTTCCAACCATCTGTCTATCCACTCATCCATTTATCTATACATTACTTTTCTATCTAATACATACATACTGAGCCACTTAGTATTTGCCAGGCAAATACCGGATATTAAGTACCGGCTATTAAGCAATAAAGAAAAATAGAAAAAAATTCTGCATTCACGGATCTTTCATTTTAATGAGGAGAGATTTAATAAACAAAATGTTACTAAATTAGTGTATTTAAAAGTTACTAAATTAGTGTATTATGAGTAAAATAAAAAGTTGTCACCATACTCAAAGCCACCTAGATTTTCATGTATGTTATCTTCTAGTTTTATAACTTTGCATTGTACATTTGGGTCTATGATACATGTTGAGTTAATTTTTGTGAAGGGTATAAACTTTATGTCTAGATTTATTTTTTTGCCTCTGATTGTCCAGTTGTTCCTGTGCCATTTGTTAAAAGAACTATTTTTTCTCCATTGTATTGCTTTTACTCCCTTGTCAAAAATCATTTGGTATATGTGTTTATTTCTGGGCTCTCTAGTCTAGTCTTCTGATCTAAATATCTGTTCTTTTGCCAATACCATACTGTCTTGAGTACTGTAACTTTATAGTAAACCTTAAAGTTCAGATAGTGTCATTTCTCTGATTTTGTTTTTCTTTAAAATTTTGTTGGCTATTCCTGGTTTTTCACCTTTGTATATATACTTTATAATCAACTTATCAATATCCATGTAATAACTTTCTGAGATTTTGTTTGGAACTGTAGGGAATCTGTAGATCAAGATGGGAATAACTGATATTTGACAGTATTAGTCTTCCTATTCATGAATATGTTATACATATTTATTTAGTTCTTTGTTTTCACCAGAGGTTTGTAGTTTTTCTCATACAGATCTTATAATACATATTTTGTTAGATTTATACTTAGTACTATATTATTTATTGGTGCTTATGTAAATGGTTTTGTGTTTTCAGTTAAATTGCACATATTACCAGCATATAGGAAAACAATGGACTTTTGCACATTAACATGTATCCCAAAACTTTGCTATAATCAATTATTAGTTTCAGCAGTTTTTTTGGTTGTTGAGACTTTCAGGTTTTCTACTTAGATAATCCTGTTATCTGGTGCAAACATTGCTTTATTTCTTCCTTCCCAATATATATTTTTATTTCCCTTATTGTTTTAGCTAAAGCTTCCAATACAATGTTGAAAAGGAGTATGAGAGGGAGTATCTTTGCTTTTTCTACCTTAGGGAAACTTGTAGTTTCTTGCCATAAGTATGATGCTAGCAATAGATTTTCATAGATATTCTTTTTTTTTTTTTTAATAATAAATTTTATTTTTATATTCCCCATACAATTGCAGCCCCCCCATTCTGACCCCAATCTCTCCCCTCCCACCCCCGCCCCCTTAAAAGTGCCTCTGGTTCGTAGTTTTTTGTTGATTTTGATTTTCACTTTCTTATAGTTATTCGTTTTCCTGGTCCCTTATTTAAATTTTCTAGATTCCTGCTATGAGTGAGACCATCCGGTATTTTTCTTTTTCTTTTTGGCTTATTTCGCTGAGCATGATCCCTTCCAGTGCCATCCATGTTGCTGCAAATTGCATGTGTTTATCTTTTTTGAATGCTGAGTAATATTCCATGGTATATATGTACCACATCTTCTTGATCCAGTCATCTATTTTTGGGCATTTGGGTTGTTTCCAAAGCTTAGCTATTGTAAACAGTGCTGCTATAAACATAGGGGTGCAGGTGTTCTTTGGAATTGATGTTTCTGTGTCCTTTGGGTAAATACCTAGGAGTGGAATTGCTGGATCATATGGAAGCTCTATGTTTAGTAGGTCCAGAAATCTCCACACAGCTCTCCACAGTGGTTGGACCAGTTTGCACTCCCACCAACAGTGCAGAAGAGTTCCTTTTTCTCCACACCCTCGCCAACATTTGTTGTTGCTAGTTTTTTTAATACGTG
The DNA here is from genome assembly GCF_014898055.3 of Talpa occidentalis. NCBI lineage: Eukaryota > Metazoa > Chordata > Mammalia > Eulipotyphla > Talpidae > Talpa > Talpa occidentalis. The sequence continues at coordinate 61,396,542 of NW_023604295.1, read as the reverse complement.
CCATTCTCACTGGTGTAAGATGGTATCTCATGGTAGTTTTGATTTGCATTTCCCTGATGACAAGTGATGTTGAACATTTTTTCATATGCCTGTTGGCCATTTGCATTTCCTCTTCAGAGAAGTTTCTTTTTAGCTCTTCTGCCCATTTTTTGACTGGATTATTTTCTTTGTTGTTGTTGAGTCTCATCAGCTCTTTGCAGATTTTTGTGATCAGTCCTTTATCATTAGTGTTGGGTGCAAAAATGTTCTCCCAGTTGGTGGGGTTTCTCTTTGTTTTTGTTATTGTCTCTTTTGCTGTGCAGAAGCTCTTTAATTTGATGTAGTCCCAGCTGTTTATCTTTGCCTTCACTATCACTGCTTTGGGTGATGTGTCTGTAAAGATGTCTTTGATGTGCAAATCACGTAGTGTTTCGCCTATATTTCCTTCTATATATTTTATGGTTTCAGGTCTTATGTCTAGTTCTTTAATCCATTTTGAGTTGATTTTTGTGTATGGTGTGAGGTAGTGGTCAAGCTTCATTCTTTTGCATGTAGCGACCCAGTTTTCCCAGCACCATTTATTGAACAAACTTTCTTTGCTCCAATGCATAGTCTTTGCTCCTTTGTCAAAGATTAGTTGACCATAAATCTGTGGGTTTATTTCTGGATTTTCTATTCAATTCCATTGGTCTGTATGTCTGTTCTTGTTCCAATACCATGCAGTTTTGATGATTATGGCTTTGTAGTAGAGTTTGAAGTCTGGGAGTGTGATGCCTCCATTCCCTTCTTTTTTTTTTCAGGAGAGCTTTGGCTATTCGGGGTTTTTTGTGATTCCATATGAATTTCATCAATAATTGTTCTCTTTCTTTGAAGAATGACATTGAAATTTTGATTGGAATAGCACTGAATCTGTATATTGCTTTTGGGAGGATGGCCATTTTAATAATGTTTATTCTTCCAATCCATGAGCAGGGGATGTCTTTCCATTTCTTTGTGTCTTCTTCTATTTCTTTTAACAGTGTTTTATAGTTTTCTTTGTATAGGTCCTTTACCTCTTTTGTTAGATTTATTCCCAAATATTTGATTTTTTTTGTTTCAATAAAAAAAGGGATGGTTTTTTTGATTTCTTCTTCTTCAGATTTATTGTTTGTGTATAGGAAGGCTACTGACTTTTGCGTGTTGATTTTGTATCCTGCCACTTTACTGAACTGATTGATGAGTTGAATTAGTTTTTCTGTGGACTTTTTGGGGTTCTCTATGTATATTATCATATCATCTGCAAATAGTGATAGTTTGACTTCTTCTTTTCCTATTTGGATTCCTTGGATGTCTTTCTCTTGTCTTATTGCTCTGGCTAGGACTTCCAGTATTATATTGAAAAGCAGTGGTGAGAGTGGACATCCTTGTCTTGTTCCAGATCTTAATGGAATTGCTTTCAGCTTTTCACCATTGAGAATGATACTGGCTGTTGGCTTGTCATAGATGGCCTTTATGATGTTGAGGTATGTTCCTTGTATCCCAAGAATTTCAAGGGCTTTTATCATGAATGGGTGTTGCACTTTGTCGAAAGCTTTCTCAGCATCTATTGATATTATCATATGGTTTTTATATTTCTTTTTGTTGATGTGTTGGATAACGTTGATTGATTTTCGGATGTTAAACCATCCTTGTGTCCCTGGAATGAATCCTACTTGGTCGTGGTGAATTATCTTATGGATACATTGTTGGATTCTGATAGGTAAAATTTTATTGAGGATTTTTGCATCAGTGTTCATTAGGGAGATTGGCCTGTAGTTTTCCTTTGTTGTGTTGTCCTTGTTCGGTTTTGGTATTAGTGTAATGTTGGCTTCATAGAACGTGTTTGGTATTGTCCCTTCCTTCTCAAATTTTTGGAAGAGTTTTTGAAGGATAGGCACTAATTCGTCTCTGAATGTTTGGTAGAATTCATTTGTAAATCCATCAGGTCCTGGGCTTTTGTTTTTGGGGAGGTTTTTGATTACCATTTCAATTTCGCTGCTTGTAATTGGTCTGTTTAGGTGTTCTATTTCTTCTTTATCTAGCTTTGGGTGATTGTAGAGTTGTAGGAATTTGTCCATCTCCTCTAGATTGTTAAACTTGTTTCCATATAACTCTTCATAGTAGTTATTGATTATTCTTTTGATTTCTGCTGTGTCCGTTGTGATTTCTCCTCTTTCATTGATGATCCTGTTTATTTGTGCTTTCTCCCTTTTTTCCTTTGTGAGCCTGGCTAGCGGTTTGTCTATTTTATTGATTTTTTCAAAGAACCAGCTCTTGGTTTCATTGATCTTTTGGATTGTTTTTTTAGTTTCAATTTCATTTATTTCTGCTTTGGTTTTTATTATTTCTTTTCTTCTACTGGTTTTGGGGTTTTTTTGTTGTTCTTTTTCTAGATCTTTGAGCTTCGAGATTAGGTTGTTTCTTTGAGTTCTTTCTTGTTTCTTGATGTGAGCTTCTATTGCTATATATTTTCCTCTTATTACTGCTTTTGCTGCATCCCATACATTTAGGATATTGGTGTCCTCCTTGTCGTTCAATTCAAAGAATTTTTTAATTTCTTCTTTGATCTCCTCATTAGTCCAGTGGTCTTCCAGTAGTGTGGTTTTTAATCTCCATGAAGTAGGAAAGTTCCTTGCCTTCTTTTTATGGTTTATTTCTAGTTTGATGCCTTCATGGTCAGCAAAGATGGTTGATATGATTTCAATCTTGGTGTATCTGTTGATGTTTGTCTTGTGCCCCAGTATGTGATCGATCCTGGAGAATGATCCGTGTGCGCTTGAGAAAAATGTGTACTCCGTTTTTTTTGGGTTTAGTGTTCTATAGATGTCTGTTAAGCCCAATTGCTCTAGGTCCTTATTTAGAGCTTTGGTTTCTTTACTTATTTTTTGTCTTGTTGATCTATCCATTGTTGATAGTGGTGTGTTGAAGTCTCCCACTACGTATGTGTTTTCTCTGATGTCTGTTTTCAGAGAGGACAACAGTTGTCTGATATATTTTGGTGCTCCTTCGTTTGGTGAGTATATGTTAATGAGTGTTATTTCTTCTTGAAGTATTGTCCCCTTGATCATAATGTAGTGACCATTGGGGTCTCTTTTTATCTTTTTGAGTTTGAAATCTGTTTTATCTGATATAAGTATAGCTGTTCCTGCTTTCTTTTTTGGTCCATTTGCTTGTAGGATTGTTTTCCATCCTTTAACTTTGAGCCTATTTTTATCTTTTGTAGCTAAATGTGTTTCCTGGAGACAGCAAAAGGTTGGGTTTTGTTTCTTAATCCAGGCTGCAACTCTGTGTCTTTTTATTGAAGAGTTTAGTCCATTTACATTTAGAGTTAATATTGATATGTTAGCATCTGTATTTGCCATTTTGTTTGTGTTTCCTTTGATTTTATTTATTTATTCTTTTAATAACTTTTTTTTTTTTTGGCCTTCTTTCATTGTTATTCGTCCCTCTGAGGTTCTGGCTTTAGGACTCCTTGTAGTATTTTTTGGAGTGGGGGTTTAGTTGTAATGAAATTCCGGAGTTTCTGTTTGTCTGGGAAGGTCCATATTCTTTCTTCAAAGAGGAAGGAGAGCTTTGCAGGATAGAGAATTCTTGGTTGGCATCTGTTTTCTTGGAGTCTGTTGACTATGTCCCTCCACTCTCTCCTTGCCCGTAGTGTTTCTTCGGAGAAGTCTGATGTCAGCCTGATTGGCTTTCCTTTGAATGTTATCTGTTTCTTCCCTCTTGCCAGCTTCATTATTTTTTCCTTGTCCTGGTGTCTTGGGAGCTTTACTATTATGTGTCTTGCTGTATTTTTCCTTTCGTCGTGGAAGTTTGGTGTTCTTCTTGCTTCTTGTATATCAATTTTCAGCTCCTTCTTCACATTTGGGAAGTTCTCTTCAATTATCTCTTTGAATATTTTCTCTGTTCCTACATCTCTCTCCTCTCCTTCTGGTATTCCTATAACTCTTATATTTCCTTTCCTCATGGAGTCAGATAGTTCCTGAAGTCTTTCTTCGTTCTTTTTCCTTTGTACTTCTCTTTCCTTTTCTGTTTTGGTTCTTTTTATTTCTGTGTCTTCAAGAGTACTTATTCGTTCTTCCATTTCATCTATTCTGCTTTCATTGCTTTTCCCAGAATTCTTTAGTTCTTCCATTAATTCTTTGATCTCCTGCATTTCTTTTACTTCCCTCTTTAGGGACTCAATTTCATTCTTCTGACCATTGTTTTCCCTCTCTAGGGACTCAATTGCATTCTTCTGATCGTTGATTATTTTTCCCTTATCATTGTTTTCCTTTATGACTTCTGTCAGTTTTTTAATCACGGCAATTTTAAATTCTCTTTCTGGAAGGCTCAGAAGTTCTTCCAAGTTACTGTCGTTGCAATCTGGGGGCTGCTTTTCTTTTTGTGGTGTGCTTTTTCCCTGGGGAGTTGCTAGGTTGCGTGTGGTTCTTCTCCTCCCTACTGTCTGTTTTCTAATTTGCCGTATGCGTTGGGACACTGTGTAGTTGGGACTGGCCAGCATCTTGGGTGAGCTTCTCTGTTCTCCTCTAGTTCCTCCAGGAGTCATCTGTCAGTTTCAAGCAGTCTTTACTGGAGAAAGGTCCCTGTTCTAAAATGCCGATGTGGGGACACACTCCCCTGTGCGCCTGGTCTGCCCCAGCGGTGGGTTCCTGCTCCCCCTCTGGGCTTGGACTGCAGGCCAGATGGGGTCTGGCGTGGGCGAACTTCCCCCGCTCACCTCTGGCTCCTGAGGAAGCCTTCTGCAGGTAGTCTTTACTGAAGAAATGTCCCTGTTCTAAAATGGTGATGTGGGACACACTCCCTGCGCGTCCGGTCTCTGGCACACTCTTCTGCGCGCCTGGTCTGCCCCGGCTATGGGTGCTCGCTCCCCCTGTGGGCTCAGACTACTGGTCGGAAGGGGCCCGGCGTGGGCTAACTCCCCAGCTGGCCACTGGCTCCTCTAGGCGCCTCTGCTGGCTTCAAGTCGCTAGGTGGCGCCAGAGATCTCTCCTGGAGCCCTTGGGGAGCTGATTTTCCACCCCGTGGGACAGGGAATAGAGCGGGAATGGTAGGGTAAACCTCAACGGCTTTGGGGTGCTGTGTCTGCCTTGTGCCCCACCGTCGTGGGGAACCCACGCCCCTAATTTCGTGTCCCGGGTGTCAGTTCCAAAGCCCTCAGTTCCAGGACGCGGGCTGTAGCCCAGTTCAGTGGCGCGGGAATGGCGTCTTTTGAATCCCGCTCCAGTGCCTGGGCGCCTGGTTCCTGCTCACATGGTGAGGGACTCCGCGCGTCTCCCCGCAAGCCTAGGTGGCAGGCGCTGGGACCTGGGCAGCTGCGATCTGGATCCGCGTTTGCTTTTCAGCTGCACTGCTTTTCCGCGCGCGATCCCGATTCCGATCCGCACTTGGTTTTCCCGCACGCCGCTTTTCCGCGCAATCCTGACCTCGATCTGTGCCTGCTTTTCCAGCGCGCTGCTTTTCCGCAAAGGCTTACCGGGCGGCCGGGGCTGTGTGCTGGTGCTGGCCTCCTCCTGGGCGGGGTCTCTCTTCAATGGCGCCCGGAGCTCACCTCCGCGGCGGATCCTGCAGGGTTCTCCACAGCTCCCTTTCACGGGGTGTGGTGGCTGCAATAGTTCCTTTCCACTCACAGTCCTGCTTGCTGCGTCGTTTGTTCTTGTTGGTCATTTTAGTTTGTTGTTTTCCTCCTCTCTGCCGGTCGGAGAGTGCCGCCTCTGTGGGCGGGGGAGGGGAGCAGGGTTCTGCGCTTCCCTCCCTTCTGGTCCTCTTTTATGGCCACTTTCTTCTTCGGGTAGTTTGCTGGCGTCACCTGTTTATCTTCTGTGTCCCACTTCTCACTGGGACCTGCCGCTTTTCCTCCCTATTAACTTTTTTTAATGGGAGATCTTACTCGCAGTGTCTCCTAGCCGCCATGTTGCTCCGCCCCCTCTTTATTGAGTTGAGGAATTCCCTTTGCTGAGTGTGTTTTTTTTTTTTTTTTTTAAACATGAATTGATTGTTATTTTGTCAAATGCTTTTTGGGTCACATAACTTTTCTTTATTGTAGTGATAGATTACATTTGTTTATTTTTCAAGTGTTGAACAACTTTGCAAAACTGGGGTAAATCTCAATTGGTCATGGTACATAATTATTTTTATATATTGGTGGATTTGCTTTGCTAATACTTTCCTGAGAAGTTCTGCATTTGTGTTCATGATATACATTGGTTTATAGTTTTGTATTCCTGTATTGTATTTGTCTGATTTTGGTGTTAGGGTAATGCTGGTCTCAGTGAATAAATTAGGAAGTTTTCCCTTGCTTCTATCTTCTCAAAGAGATTTTAGAGAATTTATTTTAATTTCTTAAATTTTGTAAAATTCACTACAAAATGAGGCCATCTGAACCTGGTGCTTTAATATCCTAAAAGGTTATTAAATATTTAATTTCTTTTATAGTTATAGGCCTAATTAGATTGTTGCATGTGATTTTTTTTAAAGATTTGTCTTTGTCTGTATTTATGCATACAAGAACTAGGGTGTAGGCCAGAGGTAAGGGGGCAGTGAGAGGACTCACCAGAGACAGAGTGGGGAATAGAACAGGCAGGTTTACTGAAATACACTGCTGAAGGGAGCAGTGGGCGAGACAGGAGAGGTCTGCTGTGCCAAGTGGGTTAGCTCCCTGGCCGGAGATTGAACTCGGGCTGTGGTGGTGATAGCACTGAGCCTATTTAGCCACCACTGAGCCTAACCCTTGAACCACCAGGGAGGTTCCTGTTGTATGTGATTTTGTTAGATGGTGTCTTTCAAAGTTTTGTTCCAGTTCATCTAGGTTATCAAATTTCTGAGTATAGAATTGTTCATAGTATTTTATTATTATTATTTTAATGTTCATGGAATCTTTAATGATGTCTCTTCTTTCATTTCTGATGTTAGTAATTTATGTCTTTTCTCTTTTTTCCTGCCCAGAGGCTTATTAATTGTATTGATCTTTTTAAAGAACCAACTCTTGGTTTTGTAGATTTTATCTATTGATTTCTTGTTTTCAATTTTATTGCTTTCTGTCCTAATTCTTATTATTTATTTTCTTCTGCTTACTTTGAATTTGATTAGTTTTTCTTTTCCTAGTTTCCTAAGGTGAAAGTTTAGATTATTCATTTTAGATGTTTGTTTTGTAATACAGGCATTCAATGCTATATAAACTTCCCATTAAACACTACTTTTGCATCACCCTACACATTTTGATAATTTTTAATTTTCATTTAACCCCAAATATTTAAAAAATTCTCTTGAGACTCTTTGTTCCATATATTGTTTACAAATGCATTATTTGATCTGTGCATTTTGAGATTTTTTAGGTATCTTTGTTATTAATTTTTAGTTTAATTCTATTGTGGTCTGAGAGCATATATTGTATGATTTCTTTTTTTTTAATTTGTTGTTATGTTTTAAAGTACAGAATATGATCTATCTTGGGGAATGTTTCATGTGAGTTTGAGAAGAATGTGTTCGTTACAAATTCTGTGGGCTCTTATAACATATTCTGCCTTTGTTTTACATTTCTTTTATTATTATTTTTTTTACATCATTGTTCATTTTTAAACAATATTTGCTTCCCCCCACTCCCTCCCCCCACTCCCCATAGAGTTTCCTTCACCAATGTACCCGTGCACCTTCACTTCAGTCCCCTGTGCTCCTCCCTCCCTCTGATACCTCTCCTGCCTCCTCCCCTGCAGGATGTCTCTGATTTATAATCGTCGGTAATTTGCTTTGCTGTGTTTTGTACTGTTATTATTTTTTTTACACTGATGTCTTATTTGGTTCCCCTATGTTCCTGTTATAAGTGAAACCATCCGATATTTTTCTTTTTCCTTCTGGTTTATTTCACTGAGCATAATTCCTTCTAGCTGCATCCACATTGATGCGAATGGCATGAGTTTATCTTTTTTGATTGCTGAATAATATTCCATTGTGTATATATACCACATCTTCTTGATTCAGTCATCTATTTTCGGGCATTTGGGTTGTTTCCAGGTTTCACCTATTGTAAATAGTGCTGCAATAAACATAGGGGTACAGGTGGTCTTTTAAAACAATGTTTTGGTATCCTTTGAGTAGACCTGTAGGAGTGGAATTGCCAGGTCTTATGGTAGCTCCATTTTCAGTAGACTGAGGAACCACCAAACAGCTTTCCATAGTGGTAGGACCAGATTGCACTCCCACTAGCAATATAGGAGAGTTCCTTTTTCACCACATTCTCACCAACATTTGTTGTTGCTTGTTTTTTTGATATGTGCCATTCTTACTGGTGTAAGGTGGTATCTCAATGTGGTTTTGATTTGCATTTCCCTGCTGATAACGGATGTTGAACATTTTTTCATCTGCCTGTTGGCCTTTTGCATTTCCTCTTTGGAGGAATGTCTTTTAAGTTCTTCTGCCCATTTCTTGACTGGATTGTTTATTTTGTTTTTGTTGAGTCATGTGAGTTCTTTGTATATCTTTGTGATGAGTCCCTTATCAGTTGAATGGAGTGCAAAGACTTTTTCCCAATCAGTGGGGTGTCTCTCTGTTTTGGTTAATGTCTCTTTGGCTATACAGAAGCTTGTCAGTTTGATGTAATCCCAGGTGTACTTTTCCTTGACTATCTTTGCTTTGGGTGATGAGTCTTTAAAGGTGTTATTGCGATATATGTCTTGCAGTGTTTTACCTATATTTTCTTCTATATATTTTATGGTTTCAGGTCTTATGTCCAGTTCTCTTATCCATTTTGAGTTGATTTTTGTTCATGGTGAGAGGTAGTGGTCTAGTTTCATTTTTTTGCACGGGTGGTCCAGTTTTCCCAGCCCCATTTATTGGACAAACTGTCCATGTTCCATTGCATGTTCTTTTATTCTGCTTTTTTTGAATGAAGTAGTCTGTTGATGTCAGTTATATCCAGTAGATTGATGGTGGTATTGAATTCAAATATATCTTTAATAATTTTCTGCCTGTTGGATCTGTCCATTTCTGATAGTGTGTATTCAAGTATCCAACTAGAATAGTTGAGGTTCATCTATTTCTCCTATAGTTCTATCAGTTTTTGCCCTATATAATTTGATGTTCTGTTGTTAGGTGCATACATATTACATTTTAAAATGTATTCTTGGAAAGGTGTCCTCTTTATCATTATGCAGTACCCTTCCTTTTGCCTGATAACTTTTCTTGCTCTGAAGTCTACTTTCTTTGAAATTTAACTATTCCTGCTTTTTTTTTTTTTGGATTAGTATTAACATAATATATCTTTCTCCATCCCTTTATTTTTAATATATTGACATATGTGTCTTTATATTTACAGTGTGTTTCTAGTAGACAGCATAAAGTTGCTTCTTTTTTTTTTTTTTTTTTTTTTTACTCTGGCAAACCTTTCTTTTAGTTGGTGCATTTAGACATTTAACATGATTATTGATGTACTAATAATTGAATTAAAATCTACCATTTTTATTATTTTTCTATTCATGACCTTGTTCTTTGCTCCTGTTTTTGCTTTCTCTTCATTTTCTGTCTTTTGCAATTTTATCTGTAATGACTTTTGCCTTTTTTTATCATCACCTCTATTATTCTACCCTACCCCGAGACACACATTCCACAGTGATCTCCTGGGCTGCTTGATGTGAGCCAGGCCAAAAAGTTGAGGTCATTATGTCACTGCCGGGCTGGGCCCTGGATGCAGTCTTTGCAGTACTATGGTGGGATTCACATCAAGGAGACTCTAATTCTTCTTTGGGCCATAGTGAATGCTGAGTGGGTGAATATTTTTTTCACTTGCAGGAAGGAAGACATTTGCTTTCTAGTCATATCCAAATGTTGAAGAACCCCTTTAGAAGCTGTTAGCAAATTTTAGAGAGTACATCTCTGTGAAAGTCTTGGATCCCTTTTAATCTGGGATTTAGTGGAATATGTTTCTCTGGCATGTGTCAACTCCTGCTCCACCGACAAGGCTTATTTGAATCTCAGAAGTACTTCCTTGGGTCGGGCTGTTACAGTGTCACGTTAGCTTTAGCACGTACACATGTCCCTTGGGGCTTTGTACTCCATATCACTTTATGCCAGATGAACCTGGCTTGTCCTGTCCAATCAGGTCATGGGAGAGTGATGTCAGAGTCACTCAGACAATGAGTCTAGTATGGCACCTATTTGAAGTGACACAGACTCCTTGCCACATACAACACCTGCCTTCCTCCCGCTTCCTAATATAGCTCTGGACCCATTTACCATGACTATAAAGAATGTTGCTAATGTGGGGACCGGTGCTTGGTTTTTGGTTTGTTTGTTTGTTTTTTCAGGCTGAATAGGAGTTTAATAGAAGTCATGCTTTCCTAATACCTCTAGTCCTCTGTTTGGTTGCATTGCAGTGCTCTGGTTATGTCTCTGCCCAGCTGTGTCCAATACTTAGTACAGATGTGTGCTTGAAAAGACAAAGGCAAACAGTGACAGGAGAGTAATATGGGGCATGGAGGTTGTGGGCCCAGTTCTACTGACAACCACCCCACCCCCTTACTTTCCTACTCTGCTAAGGACTCATTTCGCCATGGGCTATATTCCACCAGGAGGAAAGGTGGGGAGGTACAGTGGTTGTAGGCTTAGGACCTGCCTCTCAAAATCAGGAAATATGGGCTATTTGGGGACTAAAGTGTCACTTGCTGTGACACTAAAGTGTCACTAGACTGTGGCTTTTTTGAAGACCTGAGCCTTACTCTTATGGGCTATTGTTAATTATATATTTTTAATGGTACAGTACCCTCATGTTTTATTTTCAAGTCTGAATTTGTTAAACACCTACACGAATAGGCTGACCTTGTTCTGTACTTTTGAGAGCTCCTAATCCTAGAAGCTGTTGGGTCAGATCTTAGCTACTGTTGCATCTACTACTCTTACCCCCTGGGTTCTGTCAAAATGACATCTTTTTAAAAAGTCTTGAGTCTCTGACTATACTCATATAATCTAACTTAATGCTTTCCAACATTTTTCATCATGCAATACACATCATGCAATACACATCATCCATGCCTCTGTAGATGAAAGAGCTCATTCCTAGAGAAGGGACCAGGTTAGCCTCCCTTACACTCACCTGGCTGCTCTGAGTATCGAAAGAATTTGTATTTTCATCTGGCATACCTCTACCTATTGGGGAGGGTGTGCTTTTGCATCGAATGTCAGAAGCTCAGGCCCAAATCTACAATAGACCACAACTGCAGAGTATAGCCAAGAATCCCATCTTAAATATCTTTCAAGGGATACCCAGGGGGTGAATCCTGTGAATCCTGGGACTGCTGTGAGTTAGAAGGGCAGCTCTTACAGCCCTGTCCTTTGTTCAGTGCAGTCCACCACTATCTTCTCTTCTGGAGGGAGGATAGATACCAACCCCGCATACGCCCTGTACCTTCAGGTCAGCATGCTTGGGCTTCTTGGCTCTTCCAATTCTAGTGGATATTCTGATACTTAGCATGCCTCTTCCTGTCTTCCCACTACTTTCCTAAGTATTCCACAGTTTCTAAGTATTCCTGGCCTCCTGGGGGTTAATATGGGGACAACTCCCAGCTTTACTATATGTTCTGCACGGTTTAGAATATTGCTTCTGATGAAGTGGTTGGAGGCATCATAGGGTGACCTGCTGCTGATGCTCTGTTCTCGTGCTTCTTGGACCGCATCTTGACAACTGGCCTGAGTGGGACACCAATATTGTAGGCGTACACTCTAGTCTTTCTTTTTTTTTTTTTTTTTAAAACTCTGGTTTGTGTGGCACCAGGTATTGCTTCTTGTATTTAAACAAGGCTCTCTGAGCATTCATTTACCTATATATTTAAGAATTCATTCAATAAATGTTGTGCAATGGGGATATTAACTAAAAGACATAGTTCTTGCCTTTCAGGAGCTTATAAACCAGTGAAGGAGAGCCTAGCTGCATAGTGATGGGATGCATATAAAATTTCACAGGATTGCCTTGGAAACACAAAAAGGGTACCCTCATAGTTGGGGAGTAGGTCAAGGAGATTCACTGCCTGAGATGAGATGACTCCTTGAATTGAGTTTATTTTCTGTTTCTTTCTTCCTTCTTTATTTGTCAAACTGAGTGATACAGGATATGTGTTAATCTGGTGAAGGAGGGAAGGATTGTGGGTAGCAGGAAAATCGTAAAGAGTTAAGAAGGCATATTAACGAGCTTGGCGTGTTTGGGGAACTTCAAATGCCATATATTTTTTGTTATTGTTGTTAGAATGGACAAATGAGATAGTAATTCCTATAAATGGGTCTGGAGGAAGAAGGGCAGACTCATACCCCCTGCAATGATCAGATTATGCTTGTGACATGAGAGTGCCTCTAAGATTCAAAACAAAATCTAATAGAAGCCCTGGAATGCTTTACTGGAGAAGAGAGATTTGCATAGCATTCTGGGTTAACTAGATTTGTTATGTACAGCTTCTGAGAGTGTAGACAGCACAACTGGGTCATGGAGATTCATTCTGAATCTTGACTTTTTCACTCATAAGACATGATCTTCGGTTAAGTTACATGATATCTTCAAACTGGTGCACTCATTTATAAAGATGGTTCTCATATCTGCCTCACCAAGATTGATGTGAGAGTTAAATAATGTAATTTATTGATATGTGAAAGAACCGAGCCTACTAAATACCTCACAGGTGTTAGTTTTTCTTTCTTTTCCATTTGTCCACTCTATTGCTGTTTCCCTTCTTTCTTCCCTTTCTACCTTGTGTTTGCATGGTTCTCCAGTATCTGTTATGGTATCCACTGACCACATGTGCTTATGGAACACTTGAGGTGTGAGTAGTCCCAGTAGAGATGCTGTAAGTATAAAATACAGAAGTTGAAGATTTAATACAAAAAAAGGAATTATCTCAGTAATTAGCTCAATAATTTAAAGTATTGGAATATTGAGAATTAGTGAGTAAATTATCTCAATAACTCTGTCAGTCACATGAGTAAGTAATATTTTGGATATATTTGGTTAAATAAAATCATGTTATTGCAATTAATTTCACCTGTTTCTTTTTAGTTTAAAAAATGTGGCTACTGGAAATTTAAAATTGCCTAGGTGGCTTTCATTTTATTTCTATTGGAAATACTTCCTGTGCTGGCTGCTGGAAAATCAGTGGTGAAAAGAAAAATTGACTTTGAGAAGTGTATAATCAAGCAGGGGGAGACAAAAAAATCACCACCGACAACAAAAACTACAAAAGGAAATAAAAAATTAATAAGAAAATAATGAACATCAAATTCCACAGTAAATAAATACTGTGAGTAAAATTCTATAGGGCTGGGGATTGGAGGACTTAGTTTAGATTGATCAGTCAAGGAAAACCTTCCTAAAGAGGGGATATTTTATCTGGAGCCTTCAGGGAAGCTTTACCACCTGAAATTCCTGCCAGTCAATATTTATTAAGTCTACCAAACACCCAGCCTGTGGTTGGCAATGTGGAAAAGCTGTGAACATTTGACATATGCAAAAATGTTCCCAGACTCCTTGTAGCTTGTGGTTTAGTGAGGAGACAGAAGAGGTAGTTACCCGAGGGTGCGGGGGTGGGGCAACTCACTCCTGGAATGTCTTTCCTCCTTTCTTTCCACTTCACACTATCAGTACCACTATCTTGGTCATGCAGGTCCCTTGGGCTGGCCAGTTCATCCTTTAAGGTGGGTAACACACACTTGTCCCCTTTTCTCTGTTCCCTCTGCCCTGTTCTGACTCAGACTCATGATCTCAGAAATTAGCGTCTGCAATAGCCTCTTAACCAGTTTCCTTGCCTCCAGCCTCTTTCTCCCTTTAATATATTCTGTGCATGACTGCCAAATTAATCTTACTGGAATATCATTTAGACCATGTAACTCCCTTGCTTCAAAGCTTTTACTAGCATCCTGATACTGGCAGAGGAGCAGTTGGCCAGGAGCTCTTGTACCTCTCTCTTACTCTTCACCTTTTACCTTTTTCTTCCTTGGTAATGACAGCTCTGGGAGAAGCCCAGCCTACAGTGGGAATGTCAACCTTCAGCTCACGTTGAGTAGCCTCTGAAGCCTCACCTCTAACCATCTTTGTGTATTTCCACTCCTGCCCTGCATTGCCTTTGGGGCCAGGCATGCTGGATCATTGTCCTTCCAGCCCTGATTCATATTCTTTCCCTGGGGAAGAGCGCCAACATGTTAGAAAGGGCATAGGTTCCAGAATCAGCCAGACCACATTCAAATCCCAGGTCTGCTGGCTGTGAGAGCTCTTTCAATAAGTTATTGTTTTTTTCTAAATCTTAGTTTCCTCCTCTGTGCTTGGAGATGAGTAGATGAGCCTTTCTAGGTAAAGCATGTCACAGGTGACCAGATCATAGTAAGTCCTTAATCCAAGAATGTTGTTTATATGAACAGTAAGACATATAGTAATGAATCCTGAAACCTCTGGCCTTGCTTTCATTTTGCATCTCTGGTGCTAGCTTTTAGCCTCTTTATATCTTGAATGAACTGTGGTCTGACCTCTGTGTAGTGGTCATGCTGGCCAGAAATGCTACATGGAGATACTGAATGATACTGTCAAGTAGCTGCTTGGGACCTTAAATGACCCTCCTATGTAGGCCCCTTTGGCCCCTTAGTGTGTCCAAGTAGATCCAAAAAAGTGAGTCAGAACACTCTTTTGAGTCCTTTTATTGCATAGCAGTGTCTGCTTGACTTTCTTTTTTCCTCTTCAAAGTTTTATTATGGCTGGCGTTTCATTTTCTTTTGGTCCCTCTTAATTAGTTGTCTCCCCCCTTGACTTACTTCTGTCAGTGAAAAAGAGTGAAAATGGCTTAAACTGGGCATATAGGAAACTGGTGATGTGGTCACAGCTCAGTTGTGAACATTAGGTAAAGAGCCTCTTCTTTCAGCTTTACAAGATCAGACTTCTTAAGGCCCTCCATGAAATTAATCAGATCATGGACTTGGAAGTATTAAAAATCTCACTGAAATTTACTATTACTAGCCTGTATTATTTATTTTTGTACTAGGACTTGGAACAAGAGCCATTGCTAAAATGAGGAGGCAACTTGAGGTTTTCTCATAGCAAACATTGTTTTAGACAGTGCTGCAGGGAGAATTAAGGCAAATTAGCCACAAAGAACTCTATTATTTTAAATGGAAAGAAGAGAAATCTGCCAAAGCCATGCTAGATTTGTTTTGTTTTTTGGTAGGTTTAATTTTTTTCAGCACACTGTCACAACTCAGATAAGTTACAAAGAGCATACTGTAGTTCAGAATCTCCTAAATAATTAAGCAAGCTGTTATTTTTTAAAATCAAGTTAGGAAATTTGTTTTTTCCATTTTGCATAGAAGAACTGGGGTACAGGTCAGAGGTTCTGGGGGTGAGAGGATTCATCAGAGACAGAGTAGGGAGCAGAACAGGAAGATTTACTGAAACACACTGCTAAGGGGAGCAAAGGGCAAGACAGGAGAGGTCTGCTGCACCATATGTGGGTTACCTCCCTGGCCGGGATAGGTGGTAGTGGTGATAGTGCTGAGACTAAACCCCTAGGCCACCAGGGAGTCCCTCAAATTAGGAAGTTTTAAATAGAGCTAAGGCTTTTGTTCAAGGGTGACGTTTTTATTGTAGTCAAAGGCAGGAAGTGAGTTAATGTGACTAGAATAATGTTTCTCAGTTTTTTATGTTAATATATTTATATCAGTGTTTTTAAATAAGTATTTAAATGTGTAATTATAAAGTTATCTACATCAGGAATTACCAAATAAGAAAGTACATTTCCATTTTATTTATCTCTTTGAAAGATATAGTATATAACCATTTGTCAACAAAAGAGGAATATAAAAGCTTGTCCAGAGTTAGTGCACCAAAAATATTTGGAAACTAAGAATAAATGAAAAGTAATTTAAATGTAAGTTTTCAACAATTCCTTTATAGATATCAAAATGCCTATAATTTAAATCTACCTAAATTATGGTAGTATTTGGCTACAGGACGAGAAACAGGACTCCAATAGGAATTCAAAAGATTCAGAAGATGTCTGGTATTAACATACAATTTGCATTTGTTAAATCTATCCAAAGGAATAGCAAAATTATGTGGCCCATCATACTCCGCCACCCTTTTGACAACCCTTGTTACTTTGGGTGCCAAGATTTTCCTCTCTTATTCTACTTGCTCAGAACCAGTTTTCAGAAGAACCAGTAAAGGACCAATGATTCAATAGCTCTGATGTTAGAATGTTGGAAACCATGAAAAGGTTGGGAGAAGCATTGGAAATCAACCTTGACCAATTATTCCAACCTTATAAAAAATGAGCTTGAACTATTTTTTATAAGAGAAAAAGTAAAAAAGCAGTTTAATAATAACATGCAAATCTCCTCTGTACATGGGAGAGACCGAGCATGATTAAGTAACTTGCCCATATGGTTTCAGACTCCCTATCCAATAGTTTAGCTAAGACAAGGGAGGTTGGGGGAGGTTCAGTTAGGGAATTTACCAGGGAAGGCACAGCAAACAAAACCGATGTAGATTTTAAGTTCTGCCTTCTCTATTGAAAAGAAGTAAGATGGGTCCTCCCTGGTGGTGCAAGTAAGACGCAACCTATGAAGCTGTCCGCAACCTCTGCAGCACAGGTTCAATCCCGGCTGACCAGTGAGAATCCCACATGGCGAGGCAGACTCTCCTGTCTTGCCTGCTGCTCCCCTCAGCAGTGCATTTCAGTCAGTCTGCCTGTTCTGTTCCAAACTCTGTCTCTGGTGAATCCTCTCACCCCCCACACCGCTGGCCTATACCCCAGCTCTTGTATGCATGAATAAAATAAATCTTAAAAAAAAACAGTAACAACAATCTACACTCTTTTATTCCCCAATCTCAAGAGCAATTGAAGTGACTCCTCCAGTATGTTGGCTCACTATAGTCCCATTTTGGGGGAGAAGGAAACAGCCTAAAAAGCAAGTATAAGGTGTGACCAGAACACCAATATATTTAAATCAAGTCCATCAGTGGAGCATTAGGTTATACTGAAGCAGGTCTCTAGGTATCTGACCTGTTCTGTTCTCTATTCTGTCCCTGGTGAATCCTCTCACCCCTCACACCTCTGGCCTGTACCCCAGTTCTTGTATGCATAAATAAATAAATATTTAAAAAAGAAATAAGATGATTAGGTCTTCTTCAGCCTTACAGAGAGATGTTTACATATAAAATATCTTTTTCAGAAGCAACCTCCAGCCTTCCTTCAGAGCACCTCCCATGAAATCAACCTTTTTACCAAAGACATATTTTGGGGTGGTAGATTTGTGTTCCAAAGTATTGTCTTTGGAACTTTCAAGAAGTTTCACAACTTAGGGGCCTCCCCTGGTGGCACAGGCAGTTGAGTGCAGTGCTGTGAAGCTGTCCGCAGCCTTTGCAGCATAGGTTCGATCCCGGCTGGCCAGTGAGAATCCCACATGGTGAGGCAGACCTCTCCTGTCTTGCCTGCTGCTCCCCTCAGCAGTGTATTTCAGTCAGTCTGCCTGTTCTGTTCCCCACTCTGTCTCTGGTGGTGAATCCTCTCACCCTCCCACATGTCTGACCTGTATCCCGGTTTTTGTATGCATGAATAAATAAATCTTATAAAAAAAAGTTTCACAACTTAGAAGTTGAGTTGTTCAGTTATTTCTTAGAACCAGTCTCTCAGTCATGAGAATAGACCAGTGCATTAGACAGCTGTGTCTAATTTCTAGAGGCAGTCCTATAGGTGGGCACCAAAATTAAGCCTATATCATGTGAACAATATAACAGACATATCCAGGGGAAAAAAAAAGAAAAACAAAGTTAAAGATTGAAGCATACCACAAGTCCCTTTGGGAGTCTTGAGGGAAACCAATTGAGAAGATTTCTAGATGTTGGGAATTAAAGCATCTTCAGATGGGGTGAGGGCAGGCAGGTTTCCCCAGTTGACCTATCTTTAAGATCAGAGGATCTCTATGACCCATCTCCACCCCATTCCAAAATTTGTTTTTTTTTTAAAGATATATTTTATTTATTTATGCATACAAGAGCAGGGGTATAGGCCAGAGGAGCCAGGGGTTGGGTGAGGTGGGTGAGAGGATTCACCAGAGATCAGAGTGGGGAGCAGAACAGGCAGATATATGAAATACAGAAATACACTGCTGAGGGGAGCAGCGGGCGAGATAGGAGAGGTCTGCTGCGCCATGTGGGTCAGCTCCCTTGCTGGGGATTGAACTAGTGCTGCAGTGACTGCCAATAGTTTCATGGTGTTGAGACTTAACCCCTTGTGCTACCAGGGAGGCCCCATCCCAAAATTTGATTGTGGTTATTCTTTTAGTATCAGCTGACTGAGGGAAAAAAAAACAAAACACCCCATACCATTCAGATGACCTCTTACAATGGAATCTCTTATAAAGGAATCAGGGATCTTTAGCTTACTTGGTGACATTACCATTTTAACCAAATTTCTCATTATATAAATGAGGCACAGTGGCACTTTTAATTAGGACATAGCTAGAGTGTAATTCATGAATGCATAGCATGTTTAAATAGGGATTTGGAAATATTCAGATATTACAACCAGGTTAATTTGAGAACTTTAATCAGAGAAACACGTCAGTCCTTGGCTGGTGGATTTTATTCTTGGTTAAACAGAAATGTTCTTATTCCCTCTTATGTTCATGTGGCACTTAAGAGCTAATTTCTTCACTAGCTTCACAGGTACTGCTTGAGAAATCTCCTTCAGCTGTTGGAATCTTCTTTACCATGTAGAGATCCTTTCATGGTTGCCAGGTTAAAACATAGGATGCTCAGTGAAATTTGAATTTCAAATACTACATACAATATATGGGACATACCTAGCTAAAATGCTATTTATCGTTTATCTGAAATTCAAATTCCACTGGGCATCCAGCTACTTGTTGTTGCTAAATGCAGTAAGCTTATTCCCAGATGTCCAGAATGGTATTGAATGCTGAAAGACAGGAACTGAAAACATAGGTGACATTCAGGCATAGCTGTCAACACTGGTTACTGATGAATTTACTGGGGAATATTCAGATCTCTTTCAAAGGCTTACATATGACTTTCTCGGGATACCGTTATTATTCATCATGGCCATTGGCAGTCCAGGCCTCTTTATTTTATTTGTTTATTCTTATTTACCTTGAGGTTTTGACGTAAGCTTATATGCCATACCTTCTGGACAGAAATAATCACTTTAAGGATTAAATCAGGAAATAGGGGAGAAGGCAGGAGGTGAAGGATTTCAGCTTACTTATATTCAGCTTTTTCCTGTGTAGGAGTCAGAGCATTTTCCAGGGAGCATAGCAAACTAAAAAACTCTACACATTTTTTGGTCTGAACTTGACTTTAAAGGAGACTGGAGTTTAGATGCCTATCTAAACTTTTTATAGTTTCTCTCGTCCTTATAAATTAGGTTCAGAAGAAAAGCTGGCATTGGACAAAATTTTATCATTTATGAAATTTCTAAATCAGGCTATCCTAAGATTTTTTCTTCATTCTGAATGTAAAATCAATGAATTTATTCCAAAACCATGCAGAAAACTATGACCAAGTCAAAGAAACAGTACATTTGAATAAATATTCCCATTGAAATTCTGTCACCTTAGGTCAGACCTACATAAAAGAAAGGCTTTCATAAGGGGTCGTTAGGGTCAGAGGAATTTGCATTATAGGAGGTTGAAAAGAAAATACTACAAATTAGGTTCCTAGTTGGATAGGATTTTGTTTCCTGTACCAAACTGGAATTTTGAAGATTCCATTTACAAAATTCTATAATGATGAATGCCTGTGCCTACTCCCCTGCCTCCTATCCAAATGAGACCTCAAATGTTTGGTTGGTAAGGGGTAACTATTTGGAATTTCGGGATATAAAGAAATTTTTTAAATGGTGCCTTTAGCGGTAAGCTCTAACTATTGACAGAAGAAAATAAAGGTTACAAGGCAGTAGCATGAGTCGGGTTGAGAGTAGGCATTGCTTTTTTTTTTTAAGATTTATTTATTTTTATACAAGAGCTGGGGTACAGGCCAGAGGCGCAGGAGGGTGAGAGGATTCACCAGAGACAGAGCAGGGAGCAGAATGGGCAACGACAGAAACACACTGCTGAGGGGAGCAGGAGCGAGACAGGAGAGGTCTGCCGCGCCATGTGGGATTCTCGCTGGCTGGCCAGGATTGAACCCGCACTGCAGAGGCTGCGGACAGCTTCACAGTGCTGTGCTCAACCCTCTGCACCACCAGGGAGGCCCTGAGAGTGGACATTGTTTTGATTCATTCATCAAACATTTTTTAAAAAGATTTATTTATTTATACAAGAACCTGAGTACAGGCCAGATGTTCAGGAGGGTGAGAGGATTCACCTGAGATGGAATGGGGAACAGAACAGGCAGACTGACTGAAATACACTGCTGAGGGGAGCAGTGGGTGAGACAGGAGAGCTCTGCTGTGCCATGTGGGTACATCCGCAGCCGGCAGGGATCAAACCAGCACTACAGAGGCTGTGAGCTTCACAGCGCTGCGCTCAACCACCTGCGTCATCAAACATTTTTTAGTGCAAACTTGATGTTTGGATGAGTAAGGAGTCCTGGGTAGTAGAAAGAAATTGAGAATGAAAGTGTGAGAAAAGTCCTGTGGTAAAGGGTGCTGCTGGGCCAACAGGGGTGCAGTCTAAACAGACTGAATCAAATTAGTTACCTCCAAAGCCTCGTCCTTCCAGTATTAAATGTGTCTCTTATGAGTGTTGGGGGTCACACCCTTGAATTTCTCAGGACAGCTTTGATTTCCTTTATGCTATTTACCAACCGTCTCTGTGACAGAAAACTAGATATCTGCTTGGCTCTTCCATTTCTCTTTAGTACTCCATTTTTGAATAGAAAATACTTCCTTAAATCTTCTTTAAGAAGATACAAAAATAGAGAGAACAGTATAATGTACTCATTTTCCTGTTTCTACAATTACTAACACATGGTCAGTTTTATTTATTTGTCCATTCACTTCTCTCCTTCACCTGGGTAATTTTTCTATTAATCAGAATTCTTTAGAGAAACAGAACCAATAGGATGTTTTAGATGAATCACTCCCCGCACCCCCATTACCAGCATGAAGAGTATTTGCTTTACTCAGTGTCTACTGGTTTAAATGTTGGTCGCATCTTAGAAATATCTTCTAGACGGATGTTTGACCAAAAACTGGGTACCATGGGCTTAATAAAATTGACGTACAAAATTAGCCATCATAATTTTGGAACTAATCTAAATTGTTATTTGGTTCATAATATTTCAGAATATATCTCTAACAAGTAAAGATTGTATAAAAAATTCAGCAAAACACTGATGAGCCTTATGACATGAAAAATCCTGAATTTTTTGTTTGAATTAGGATCCAAATAAAGTCCACACATTGCAGTTATAGGTATGATTTAGAAATCTATATTAATATACAGGTTTTCTTTATCACAGTTTTTCTTATAACTCACCTGTTAAAAGGAATCGGTTCTGTAGAATTTCGCATCATCTGGATTTTCCTGGTTGCATCCCCATGGTAACATTTAACATGCTTCTCTGTCCCTATATTTCTTATAAATAGATACTTGTATAGAAAGGTTGGTTCACACCCAGGTTCAGTTTGTTTTCCATGAATATTTTAGGCATATTTTGTTGGACTGTCTCTCTGGATGCCCAGCATTCTTCATTTGTCACT
The DNA here is from genome assembly GCF_014898055.3 of Talpa occidentalis. Classification (NCBI taxonomy): domain Eukaryota; kingdom Metazoa; phylum Chordata; class Mammalia; order Eulipotyphla; family Talpidae; genus Talpa; species Talpa occidentalis. Next base: position 61,374,865 of record NW_023604295.1, on the reverse strand, counting down.
GCCTGAATTTATTAATTCATTAGGGCTAGTAAAATTCAAAATCTGCCATTTCCTCTGCATTTATTATCCAAAATATTTATATGAAGAGAAATTTCCCCCTGACACTGTGTGGGTTCTCGTCTTAATTCTTTATCCTGGTATTTCCTAAGTTGAAGTCACTAAACTATTAGGAGCCTGCTGACATGTTTTTGGGGTTGGAGATAAAAGTTTACAACCTTTCTATTATAGTACTCTAACTGCATTTTCATCTCAACAACTGAGAAAGATTTCAAGAATATTCTAAATCTCCTGAATGAGCATCTTGTATCACAGATCAATGATCTCAGGGCTGTGGTTTACATTGTACTTAGAATCAGGACAGCGGCAAGTAGTGTTATAGGCTCCAATCTAAGAGAGCTGGCCCTTGGCCCTCTAGGGAAAGAATTCACCACAGAGCGCTAGGTGTAGTTGAACCCAGCAAGGCTTTATTAAAGATACTCATGCATGCAGGAACATGTATGGGAAAGGAGAATTTAGCCTGGTTCCTAGAAAAGAGTTTGGAGAAGATATTTAAAATGTAAGTCCAGGGCCTCCCCGGTGGCGCAGCGGTTGAGCGCTGTGTTGCGAAGCTGTCCGCAGCCTCTGCAGCGCCGGTTCAATACCCAGCTGCTCCCCGGACACCAGAGGAGGGTCCCGCATGGTGCGCAGACCTCTCCTGCCGCCCGCGCTCCCCTCAGCAGTGTACTTCTGTCCTTCTGCCTGCTCTGCTCCCCACTCTGGCTCTGGTGAATTCTCTCACCCTCCCATGCTTCTGACTGTGCCCAGTGCATGTATAAATAAATAAATAAATCTTTAAAAAATAATAAATAAAAAATTAAATTAAAAAAATAAAATAAAATGTAAGTTCATGGGGCGGGGAGGAAACTGTGAAATAATCATTAGTTAGGATCTAATGCTTTTTGTCTATCATGGAGCCTCATGGTCAGTGTGGTGGGTCAGACTGTTTGGACAGAGCTCACCAGTCCATGATTTAGTCCACCTGTCCTAACAGGACTTGAGGCAAGTCATTCCACAGCTTGCAAATTTATTTTACATGTGTCTCGGTAGCACTGCTTTATTGTTCAGAGGTTGATGCATAAAGAAGATGGGTGTACTATACCAAATAATTTTTCAGTGAAATTTAGTTTGAACAGAGAATTGAGTCAAGTTGCGGGATTCATAATACACATATTCTAGACCAAAATAACATGTACTATAGCTGTCAGCGTCATAGTCATTCTGTGAAACAGCTTGTTTTAGCAGAAATTATTGTTATATTTAATTTAGTTTATGTCATTAGTGTTGGTTTTGTAGTCTTGCTTATATTTAATTTATAAAGTTGTTTACTTTTATAGTCAGGGATGCAGGGAAAAATTCCCCCATCCCTTTGGGTTCTCCTTGGACTGAACAAGCAAATAAATGAACATCAGACAGATTAGTAGGTGTAAAAGATCAAATTGAGTTACACACATATAGAGAAAGTAAATGAACACAGTAGGGGTTTGTATGCTGAACTAAGGAATGTGACAGAGACCTGGGGCATCAGTAGAGAGGAGAGGCTCTCACGTGAGGAGGAGGGGGTGACTTCATATGACAAAACCTTGTCTTGAGATGTTTGCCCTGCCTAAAGAGGTTTCCTTGAGAAAAGTTTGTTTCTGGAGAACTCCCTAAATCTAGGTAATCTAAGCTGTGATAACAGTTTCTCCAGAGATCCATAGGACCTTGGTTAACATTAGATCCACATACCAAAGTGACCCATATTAGAAAAGGATATCTGGATAGCTTGGCAAAAGTCTGCCTGAATATTTTTGGGGAGGCCAATCTTACATATTTGTCCAAACATATATACTGTTACTATGTAATAAAAATTATAATTACAACAATTTAAGTTAACATACTGGCTCTGAAAGAATTTTTTTTTTCCTTTTAAAAGGTTCTGCATACTGCTCAAGTTTGGGAAATACTGCTTTAGCACATTCTGGTTTTCATAGGGCAATTAGCTAATCCCACATTCAGTGTAATTTGTCTTATTAAGGAATGACCTCCTGCTGAGGATATTTGAAGTCTAATGTTATATGTCTACTGTGACATACTGTAAAATGCCCTAACAGAAAAGCGAGCAAAGCCGTCTTCATAGACTTGAAGTCTGAAACAGCTATGCAAAAGCTGAAGACTGTGGATCAAGCCAGTCTTCACCCCTACCCCCACTCCTTTTTACCCTCACTAATGAACAAAAAGATAATAAAGCAGATTTAACTTCCTCTGCACATAGACAGCATCAGTGTATCTTTAAGTCAAAGCACCTTAGAATCAGAAAGCACCTCTGTGAAGAATAATTACATTTTTAATGTCACTGATTCACTATTCCTATCTATATAAACTGAATTCAAATTTGTATTTGTTGGAACAGTCATAGGGATGCAGTAAAATCTGTCAGACTGCTTCCTGGGTTCAAATCCTCACTTTTTGAATAAACTTTTTGTCTCTCATTAAGACTTTATTTCCTGTGATTAGAAACCAACACCCTGGAATACTCACTGATAAAGAGCTGTATTGGGGAAATATGTTTTGAGGGCCCTGCCCTCCATGCCATCATCTCAAACCACAACTGCCTCCTTGTGTGTCATTCATTGGTGATTTGTGTGATGTCTGCTAGACCATGCTTATATACTACCAAAACAACTCTTTGGAAAGATTAAAAAAACAAAACAAGCACTATCTAAAGCAGTTTTCTACAACTTTAACATACTAATGAGTTATCTGGGGGTCTTATTAAAATGCAGATTATGACTCAATAGGCCTAAGTCGCCTCATAGACCACCTTGCTGCCCATCACCATATACTTGTCACAAGTATTTTGACACAGTTATCTTACTTGATTTTTCCTTGGACGATTCATGTAAAATTCCTAGTACAGTGTTTGATACAAGTCAGCATTCCAGTAAATGTTCATGATTCTTGTTATGGTTGTTGTAATTAACTTTTGAGGCATGGAGAAGGGAGGAAATCATGGGAAAGAGGACAGTGGTTTAGAGGTGGAAACATTTGAGTCAGAATTCCAGTTTTGCTATTTACAAGCCACTTGGACAAAGTAGCCTTTCAAGTCACTGTCCTATTAATGTAAAAGGGGGAGGAAAATACTAGCTCATGGAATTGAAGAGACTATGAAGTTTCTAGGGTGGTGAATGCATAATAAATGTCATTTTTCTTCCTTTTTCCTTTTTGGACATAGACTTGGGACTGAACCTGGTTCTGTTCTGATACTCTTGTGAGTCATGTTATAAGTCTTATGAAATGCATCTTTTAAATCATTATCTTTAAAATGGAAATTGTAATTACGAGAATTAAATTAATTGATGCATGTAAAATCTACTGGTTCATAATAGGAACCCCTCATCCCCTTCCCTGCCTTTACTTAGTGTTCCATTTGGTGAGGCTAACCAAACTATATAGATGCCAGGCACACATAAGAGAAGGGCCTAGGGGTTTTAATTGCTCTGGGTGGGGACAGGACACTATTTTTTATGACTCCCCAGATGGTTTGCAGGGGCACAATAACCACTGTTCTTGTAGACAACTAAACCTTGATCATTATTGGATGACTCCCAGCATTCCCCCCATTTGCAAAACCCACCACACCCTGTTCACCCCCAACTCCCACCTTGCTTTTCTGACTGTGTTTTCTTTCTCCGGTTTATACACTCCAGCTTGAGGAGACCTGCCACTCTGCTCTAACGCGGTTCTCCAGTGGCACGCAGGGGTGAGAACTTCCAGAGCCCATGGCAGCCAGTTAGGGCCGGGGAAGGTTGTGGTTAGTTGTCTCCAAACCCCACTATTCATACCCTAGAGGCACAGAAATCACTTTGGGTTCTTACCTGAGAAGAAAAACTGGAGAACTTTGAGGCATTTAAAACCCAAACAAGCTATAACATTTATGCAGTGTCTACTATGTGGCAAGAATTGTACATGCATTTTGTCTGTTAATAAGGTAATTCTATTAGTATCATTATTCCCATCTTATAGAAGTATAAACTGAGAGTTAAATAATGTGCTTCATGTCAGGCACATAGGTCCACTGTATCCACTGTGGTCCTGTGTGCCAGTGTACCTGTCAGGCATACAAAGCAGCTGGCTGTGTGTGCGTGTAGTCTGGCTTCAGAATCTGGGCTCTTAATCCCCAGGAAAATTAAAAAATGCTGATGCCTGGATTTACTCAGACTAATAGAAACAGAATCTCTGGGAATTGGAGTCCAGACATTGGATATTTTTAATGAGCTCTTCAAGAGATTCTATAGCGTAGCCAGCATGAGAAGCAGAAAATAGTACTCTGAGTCTTCTTCAGTGGCTTGGAACCTGAGAAGCTGTAGAAGGTGCCTTCTAGTCCTGTCCTCTTCTTCACCAACTCTGTTGTTGATTTAAAAAAAATATATATTTTTATGATTGTCAGAGGCCCTCCTTGCGATGGCATTTCTATGGGAATGTGATAAACTGAGTAATACCTTCCCCCTCCCCCAATATATCCTTGTTATAATCTCTGGAAATGAAGACTGTATTACTTTGTATGTGTAGGGGAGGCAAAACTTGACCTCTAGCCATCTTAGTTTTTCAGCTGGGACTCCTTAATCAAAAGATGGGTTTATAAGAACAAATAAACAGATTTTTAAAAAATATATATAACACGGGGAAAAACCCAATGAAAGATATCTCAAAGGAACAGCTTAGAATTCCAGTTTATATAGTGCCTTCACAAAGAACAGTATGTTTGTAGGGAAACTACAGGACAAAGGAAAGCAGTTTTGGACTCCCAAGGGCAGCAAACTGTGGGAAGGTAAATACAAGGGAGGGAACTAATGGAGTAAGGTTTGTTTGCACATTCCTCTGGTGCCCTGTCTGGGCTCCTACGAATCTGCCTTAAAAGGTAGAAAAAGGGAGGGTAGAAAGCTTTTCCTGCATTTGCTGCTGCATAATTGCCTTCAGCTCAAAATAAGTTTTATGTCAGAGAGGCATATTTTGGGTGACATATTCTGGCTTCCTTTAGTTTGGAACTTTATCTTTAGAAAGTTTAACATTAAAAACTGAGCTGGGCCTCCCCTGGTGGCGCAGCGGTTGAGCGCTGGTCTGCGAAGCTGCCTGTAGCCTCTGCAGCGCCGGTTCCATCCCCGGCCGCGGGCGAGGGTCCCACGTGGTGCGCAGACCTCTCCTGCCGCCGGTTGCTCCCCTCAGCAGTGCATTTCATCAGTCTGCTCTGCTCCCTGCTCTGGCTCTGGTGAATTCTCTCACCCTCCCGCGCTTCTGACTGTACCCAGTGCTTGTACAAATAAATAAATAAATCTTAAAAAAAAAAACCTGAGCTGGCAGCTGTGGAGAGATTTGGGTTAGAAGTTGTGAGATAAGAGGTCAGCAAAGGGAAGAGTATAAATTGGACAAGCAGAAAATAATAAATTTAAGGATATTGTTCCCTATTTTATTCAATCTGTCTCTTAATCTTGGGACTACGCATGTCCAGTTCACCAGATGTGTCTCCTTTCAGAAAGGAAGAAAAGGGAAAGCTGCATGTTCTCATTGCGTTTAATGTAGACAACGCTGAAGACATTCCTGTTTTATTAAACCAACAAACTTAGATCGGCTTTTATTTACTGGAGATCACCCCAGATCTTGTGAACTTGAAAAACGTTTCAAGTAGTTTCTACATTTCTGAGGGATTTAGGGATACTTAATTTTTATAAATGCTTATGAAGATCTTTTATAAGTCATTTCAGGCAATACCATCCCAAAAGATACATAGCATATGTACGGCATATAGACATGCATAAACATTCAAACAGGCAGATATCTTATAGCTTTCACTTTAAAATTTTAGCCATGTGACAATTACAATAATATAAAAACTTGCTAGTTTATTAAGAAACATCAAATTGTGTTTGTGGCAGTTGGAATATTTGCTTAGCTGGTTAAAAGCTTTTTTAAAAACCGGTATTTGTAGAGAAAACTTAAGATTATTTAATTTGTTCTGGATAGGTAATCTTGTGGAAGCTCTGGGCTGGATTTTGTACGAGGAAGCTTGCTTAGCAGTTTGTTTTCTTAAGAAGCTTCTTTCTTTTTTTTCCTCCTTTGGCAGTTGTAGGCAGTGCTTTAGTTAATTCCTCTGAGGCTTAGATTTCCATTTCCAAAGGACAGAGAACGGGTTTAGAAAAGGCTTTTTTTAAAGAAAAAATTTAGGAACATATTTATTATCAGATTTTAAAAACAATTACTATTTAAATATTCTTTTTTTTTTTTTTAGAGGCATGTTTTATTTATTTATTTATTTATTTGTTTGTTTTTTTTTTTTGTTTATACATGCACTGGGTACAGTCAGAAGCACAGGAGGGTGAGAGAATTCACCAGAGCCAGAGCGGGGAGCAGAGCAGGCAGAAGGACCAAAGTACACTGCTGAGGGGAGCAGCGGGCGGCAGGAGAGGTCTGCGCGCCATGTGGGACCCTCCTCCGGTGGCCGGGGAGCAGCCGGGGATCGAACTGGCGCCTCAGAGGCCGCGGGTAGCTTCGCAACCCAGCGCTCAACCGCTGCGCCACCGGGGAGGCCCTATTTAAATATTCTTAGCAGTAACATGGCTCAACGATTTTTTTTTTCTTTGTGGTGGGGATACAGAATATGGGAAAGTCTAGAGTTGATGGGGTCTGACAGAAATTGTGCAAATCCTGGGGAATGTCACTATGTGTGAGTCCTCATTCATGCACTTACAACTGCAAGACATGACACAGATTCACGCTACCCCAGATAGCTTCTGCAGTGTCCAGTCATCCAAACCAAAAATTGTTCATGCTACATGGCATGCTCCCTTCGATGAGAGCCTGGAGCTGGTGGCCCACCAATAAGCAGTAGACCAGGACCCAACTCATGGTGGTAGCTGGAGGTGATCATGGGTGGCGCTGCTGAGGCAGCACCATAGCAGCCAGCAGCATTTCTCCCGAGGCCAGGTGAGCAGTTCCAGAGGCAGCAGCAACAGGAGGCTGTGCCATTCATGCCAGAGGCAGGAGCGGTGGTCAGACAGTGGTGCTGGAGGATTAGAAATGGTTAACAGTTCTTGAAGATGCTGGGAACAGGCCAGCAGCACCTGTCAGAGGGATGTGATAGCAGCACTGGAGGTAGAACTATCATTCAGGCTGTCAGGTGGTCAAGTGGCAGTGCCAGAGGTCAGGCAGCAGCAATAAATGGAAAGTGACAAGTTGGAGAACTGAAATAGAAACTGAAGATCTTGAAGATCTGAAGTGAATGTCTTCCTAGGACAGAGTGTCTCGACTTACCTTCGAGGTTGGAATATCTCAGAAGCAAAGGTCTGAGTCTAGTCCCTCTGCTGCCTTGGCTTACATTGCTTTCAGAGTACCTAGTTTTCAAGCCTGATTGGCCCATTTTCAAAACTAGCACCATTTCCAAGATTTAATTGACTCTGACTCGCCTAGTCTCAAAACAGCGCCAGTTTCAAAACCGAAACCTTACCAGTGAGTCAAACATGCCCTCTTTTAGGGTTAGCTGTCAAACCCAGCTTGTGCTGAGTGTGGTGGTGAGCACAGGGAGCACCCCCACAGCAGAGCCAGCCATACCCCGCTGCACCAGGAGTGGCAGAGATCCTATTACCTGGCTACAATGAAAGGAACAATAAAATGGCCTTGTTTCCTGTTTTTGGTGTTTTGTTAAAGCTGATGTCTAGGTACTAATAGGGCCTCTATTTAGAATAAGAACTCTTTAAAACAAGCTTTTTAGTAAAAAAAAAAAGTACGAATCTTTAAAAGTATACCTATTTTAATGTGGCCTGCCAATAAGAAGACTTTCATGGCTTAATTATGGAAGCAAGAGGTGTCCCCAGATAAATACAAGATTCAGTCCCTCTCAAGAAAAATTTTAAAAAAAAATTGATGTTAAGTGGATTTAACCAAAGGTCTTCTAAAAGACCCTTGGGGAATAGGATGTGATTTTGCCCTTCAGGGGATATTTATCAATGGTGGTAGATATTTTTGTCTCAACTGTGGGAAAAGCACTACCAGAATTGAGTAGGTAAAGGCCAGAAATATTGGTAAACATCCTATAAAGCCAAAATAGCACCACCCACAAAGAATTATCTGCCCCTACTAGTGAATAATGCTGCTGCAGAGAAATTCTGACCTGTACCAGTGCTTCTTAAATTTAAATATAAATATTAATCACTAAAGATGTTGGTATAATGAGAATTCTGATTCCATCTCATGTCTTGAGAGGATAGAATTGTATCTGGCACATTGTAGCCATTTAATAAATATTGAAAGCTTAGACAATTAGGTGGAAGAATGGGGGAATGAATGAATGAACCAAAAGCATTATTTATTATTCCTATACATATCTCTGAGCACCAGAGGTACTTATTCCAAAGAAACTCAATTTCCTCTTCGCAAAAGTGAGGAATTTGCCAGAAATCTTTCCCAGGGCATGATGACTATCCTCAAGTGAAAATGGCTTCCTTCTCTGATATCTCACACTGTCTCTCTGATAGTGGTGAAGGTTCAGTGGCTCATTCTTCTGTGTGTTTGCTAAGGGTGGATGTGTGTTTTATGGGTACAGTGGGAAAAATCCGGAGGCCCAAACCCTGGCCCCACATCTGAGCCTATCCTGACAGAAAACCATACAGATCAAATCATATTTATAAATATGTTGGCACACATTTATACATATGAAGGAGGAAGTAGAAGGTGGAAACAGAACAGGTTTCCAGAGGAAAAGTAGGTTGGAATGAATTTCATGGAGTAGCCTGGTGTGGGGAAAAAATCTACCAGGGGAAAAAATGAAGTTAAAGGGTGTGAAAAATTGTTTGTTTATATAGTTCATTAGCCTATGAGCTTCAGTAATGCAGCAATTTATTAGTTCTAACTAGCAGAGAATAAGAAAAAAAAATACTTATTCTTGGCTATCTGGGCTCCTATTGATAACATTCCATCTGCTATCTCTCCCAGAGAAATCCAAAGTCAAAATTTTGATTTTGATTCAGAAGTGTCTTTCTTTCTCAAGATATTCCTTGTGTTCTTGCGGGCGAATTGTTTAGAATACAGAAGCATTGCTGCTGCTTTTTAAAGCTTTGATTGTGGTAAGCAGAAGGGAGAAAAGGCAAAGAGCAGGATGTAGAAAGATTTGTAAAAAGAGCGAGTCAGCCATGGCTCTGAGAACTGGGCTACAGGATGTTCCCTGTAGCCAGGCCAATGATTAATCCAGATGTCATTGTTAATAGAGCACCTGACAACAGCAACTCCCCTGTTAGAAGGTGTGATGCAAAACAATGTGTCAACATTGTTGATTCAGGTGTGGTCTCTGCATTTTGACTATACATTGCTTAGTAAGCAAGTCTGGGCCACTGGGTGCCTGTGCCTCAGCCTTGAGCTCAAGGGAAGTAGCTTTCTTTTCTGGAAAGTGAGTAATGGAATACGAGTTTGGCAGTCATTTTTTTTTTTTAATTTTTAATTTTTCTGTGGAAACAATTCATCAAGACTTTTTAATGTGTTGTGTCTTCCTGGACCTTAAGTGTTTCAAGTTGGCTATGAGGCGGGATTAACAGACGGTGATATCTGTATGTCACCAAAATGGGTTTATGGATAAGAAGAATCACTGTTGTTTAATGCCAGTTCTGTCCAACTTGATCTATAGATTCAATGTTATCCCAGTGAAAAGTTCCAGCAAGATTTTTGTGGATATGACAAATTGATTCTGAAGTTTATGGAAAGACAAGAGACCCAGAATAACCAATATAATATTGAAGAACAAAATCAGAGGACCAAAATTACTCAACTTCAAGAATTACTGTAAAACTACAGTAATCAAGATAGTGTGGTATTGATAAAAGATCAGATATGGATCAGTGGAACAGATTAGAGTCCATAAGTAGACCCACATAAACATAGTCAAGTGATCTTTTACAAAAAAAAAGTAATTCTATAAGAATATTTTTTTCCAACAAGTGGTGCAGGAACAAATGTGTATTTGCATGCAAAAAACTATATCTAGACACAGTGCTTATATCTTTTACAAAAATGAACTCAAAATGGATCATACACCTGAATCTAAAATACAGAGCTATAAAACTTCTAGAAAATAACAGAGGAAAAAATCTAGATGACTGTGGGGATGATGACGAATTTAGATACACTGTGAAGAACACATGCACAGATGAAAATAATGTGTAAATAGACTACGTTTTAATTTTAAAAACTTTATGAAAGACACGTTTAAGAAAATGAAAAAAAAAAAAAACAAATCAGTGACTGAGAGGATATATTTGCAGACCACATATCTGATAAAGGATGGATATCTAATATATACAAAGAATTTTTTTTTTTAAAGATTTATTTATTTATTTATTTATTTATTTATTTATTTATTTATTTATACAAGAACCAGGGTACAGGCCAGATGCTCAGGAGGGTGAGAGGATTCACCAGAGACAGAGCGGGGAACAGAACAGGCAGGCTGATGAAATACACTAATGAGGGCAGCAGCAGGAGAGACAGGAGAGGCGGCAGCGCCATGTGGGACCCTCACTGGCCTTGTGGGATTCTCGCTGCAGGGATGGGATCGAATCGGCAACTGCAGAGGCTGAGGACAGCTTCATAGCGCTGCGCTCAACCGCCTGCGCCACCAGGGGAGGCCCACAAAGAACTCTTAAAATTCAACAATAATATTACCCAATTAAAAAGTGAGCAAAAGATCTGAATAGATACCTCATCAAAGAGGATATACAGATAAAATATTTTCATATATCATCAGAGAACTGTAAATGAAAAACAGTGAGCTATCACAACATACCTATTAGAATTGCCAAAATCCAGAACACTGACAACACCAAATGCTAGAGAGGACATGGAGCGTCCAGAACTCTCTCACTGGTTGCTGGTGGGAATGCAAAATGGCTCAGCCACAGTGGAAGATACTTTGTTAGTTTATTGCAAAACTAATCTCATTCTTACTGTATGATCCAGAATTGTGCTCTTTGGTACTTAACTCAAATGAGTTGGGAGCTCATGCCTATCCATAACTGGAAGCAACCAAGTTGTCCTTTGATAAGTGAATGGTTAAAAAAAAAAAAATCAGTGGTACATGCATATGGTGGTGTATTATTTAGAAGTAAAAAGAACTATAAAGCCACAAAAATACATGGAAGAAAGTTAAATGAATATTGCTAAGTGAAAAGAGGCAATTTGAAAAGGCTACATATGGTATGTTCCAATTATATTACATTCTGGAAACAGTAAATGTTAAAAATAGTAATAAGATCAATGGTTGCCAGAAGTTTAATGGGAAAAAAAGAAGGGATGAATAGGTGCAGCACAGTAGGTTTTTGTGACATATTCTGAATAATACCATAATGTAATAACATGGATACATGATAATAATTTCTTAGAACCCTTAGAACTTATAAACGGTGAATCCCTAATGGAAATTGTGGACTTTAGTTAATAACAGTGTATCAAGATTGATTAAATTATTGCAAATGTATTACACTAATGCATTATGTTATTAGGAAACTGAGAGATGGGGAGAGAAAACATGGAAGTTGGCAATTTCTGTTAAATATTCTGTAAATGTAATACTTTTCTAAAAAGTCTATTAATTAAAAAAATACACAAAGTAATATGGCAAACACTTGTGTTCCCACCATGTAGAAGTGACATTTTATATAACTTGTTCAAGTTTTTTTTTCTTTTCAGCCTGTCCATAGATCTGAGGATACAGGAGGGGGAGGGGAACAGGGCCAGAAAAAGGGGAGGAAAGAGCACAAGGGACTGTAGAGATGGATCGCAGGTGCTGGGGGGTGGGAGAACTGTGGGGACTACACTTGAGGGGGAGAAATCAAATACTGTCCAAAAATTAACAACAATGTAAGAAAATAAATAAATTTATTTATTTATTTATTTTTTAATCTTAAATTTTATTTTTATATTCCCCCATACAATTGCAAACGCCCCATTCTGACCCCAATCCTTCCCCTCCCGCCCCCCACCCCCAAAAAGTGTCTCTGGTTCATAGTTTTTTGTTGATTTTGATTTTCACTTTCTTATAGTTATTCTTTTTCCTGATCCCTTATTTAAGTTTTCTAGATTCCTGCTATGAGTGAGACCATGCGGTATTTTTCTTTTTTTTTTGGCTTATTTCGCTGAGCATGATCCCTTCCAGCGCCATCCATGTTGCTGCAAATTGCATGTGTTTATCTTTTTTGAATGCTGAGTAATATTCCATGGTATATATGTACCACATCTTCTTGATCCAGTCATCTATTTTTGGGCATTTGGGTTGTTTCCAAAGCTTAGCTATTGTAAACAGTGCTGCTATAAACATAGGAGTGCAGGTGCTCTTTGGAATGGATGTTTCTGTGTCCTTTGGGTAAATACCTAGGAGTGGAATTGCTGGATCATATGGAAGCTCTATGTTTAGTAGGTCCAGAAATCTCCACACAGCTCTCCACAGTGGTTGGACCAGTTTGCACTCCCACCAACAGTGCAGAAGAGTTCCTTTTTCTCCACATCCTTGCCAACATTTGTTGTTGCTAGTTTTTTTAATATGTGCCATTCTCACTGGTGTGAGATGGTATCTCATGGTAGTTTCGATTTGCATTTCCCTGATTGCAAGTGATGTTGAACATTTTTTCATATGTCTGTTGGCCATTTGCATTTCCTCTTCAGAGAAGTTTCTTTTTAGCTCTTCTGCCCATTTTTTGACTGGATTATTTTCTTTGTTGTTGCTGAGTCTCATCAGCTCTTTGCAGATTTTTGTGATCAGTCCTTTATCATTAGTGTTGGGTGCAAAAATGTTCTCCCAGTTGGTGGGGTTTCTCTTTGTTTTTGTTATTGTCTCTTTTGCTGTGCAGAAGCTCTTTAATTTGATGTAGTCCCAGCTGTTTATCTTTGTCTTCACTATCACTGCTTTGGGTGATGTGTCTGTAAAGATGTCTTTGATGTGCAAATCCCGTAGTGTTTCACCTATATTTCCTTCTATGTATTTTATGGTTTCAGGTCTTATGTCTAGTTCTTTAATCCATTTTGAGTTGATTTTTGTGTATGGTGTGGGGTCAAGCTTCATTCTTTTGCATGTAGCGACCCAGTTTTCCCAGCACCATTTATTGAACAAACTTTCTTTGCTCCAATGCATAGTCTTTGCTCCTTTGTCAAAGATTAGTTGACCATAAATCTGTGGGTTTATTTCTGGATTTTCTATTCGATTCCATTGGTCTGTATGTCTGTTCTTGTGCCAATACCATGCAGTTTTGATGATTATGGCTTTGTAGTATAGTTTGAAGTCTGGGAGTTTGATGCCTCCATTTCCTTCTTTTTTTTTCAGTAGAGCTTTGGCTATTCGGGGTTTTTGGTGATTCCATATGAATTTCATCAATAATTGTTCTATTTCTTTGAAGAATGCCATTGAGATTTTGATTGGAATAGCATTGAATCTGTATATTGCTTTTGGTAGGATGGCCATTTTAATAATGTTTATTCTTCCAATCCATGAGCAGGGGATGTCTTTCCATTTCTTTGTGTCTTCTTCTATTTCTTTTAACAGTGTTTTATAGTTTTCTTTGTATAGGTCCTTTACCTCTTTTGTTAGATTTATTCCCAAATATTTGATTTTTTTTGTTTCAATAATAAAAGGGGTGGTTTTTTTGATTTCTTCTTCTTCAGATTTATTGTTTGTGTATAGGAAGGCTACTGACTTTTGCGTGTTGATTTTGTATCCTGCCACTTTACTGAACTGACTGATGAGTTGAATTAGTTTTTCTGTGGAGATTTTGGGGTTCTCTATGTATATTATCATATCATCTGCAAATAGTGATAGTTTGACTTCTTCTTTTCCTATTTGGATTCCTTGGATATCTTTCTCTTGTCTTATTGCTCTGGCTAGGACTTCCAGTATTATATTGAAAAGCAGTGGTGAGAGTGGACATCCTTGTCTTGTTCCAGATCTTAATGGAATTGCTTTCAGCTTTTCACCATTGAGAATGATACTGGCTGTTGGCTTCTCATAGATGGCCTTTATGATGTTGAAGTATGTTCCTTGTATCCCAAGAATTTCAAGGGCTTTTATCATGAATGGGTGTTGCACTTTGTCGAAAGCTTTCTCAGCATCTATTGATATTATCATATGGTTTTTATATTTCTTTTTGTTGATGTGTTGGATAACGTTGATTGATTTTCGGATGTTAAACCATCCTTGTGTCCCTGGAATGAATCCAACTTGGTCGTGGTGAATTATCTTATGGATACATTGTTGGATTCTGATAGCTAAAATTTTATTGAGGATTTTTGCATCAGTGTTCATTAGGGAGATTGGCCTATAGTTTTCCTTTTTTGTGTTGTCCTTATTCGGTTTTGGTATTAGTGTAATATTGGCTTCATAGAACGTGTTTGGTATTGTCCCTTCCTTCTCAATTTTTTGGAAGAGTTTGTGAAGGATAGGCACTAATTCGTCTCTGAATGTTTGGTAGAATTCATTTGTAAATCCATCAGGTCCTGGGCTTTTGTTTTTGGGGAGGTTTTTGATTACCATTTCAATTTCGCTGCTTGTAATTGGTCTGTTTAGGTGTTCTATTTCTTCTTTATCTAGCTTTGGGTGATTGTAGAGTTGTAGGAATTTGTCCATCTCCTCTAGATTGTTGAACTTGTTTCCATATAACTGTTCATAGTAGTTACTGATTATTCTTTTGATTTCTGCTGTGTCCGTTGTGATTTCTCCTCTTTCATTTATGATCCTGTGTATTTGTGCTTTCTCCCTTTTTTCCTTTGTGAGCCTGGCTAGGGGTTTGTCTATTTTATTTATTTTTTCAAAGAACCAGCTCTTGGTTTCATTGATCTTTTGGATTGTTTTTTTAGTTTCAATTTCATTTATTTCTGCTTTGGTTTTTATTATTTCTTTCTTCTACTGGATTTGGGGTTTTTTTGTTGTTCTTTTTCTAGCTCTTTGAGCTTCGAGATTGGTTGTTTCTTTGAGTTCTTTCTTGTTTTTTGATGTGAGCTTCTATTGCTATATATTTTCCTCTTATTAATGCTTTTGCTGCATCCCATACATTTAGGATATTGGTGTCCTCCTTGTCATTCAATTCAAAAAATTTTTTAATTTCTTCTTTGATCTCCTCATTAGTCCAGTGGTCTTCCAGTAGTGTGGCTTTTAATCTCCATGAGGTAGGATAGTTCCTTGCCTTCTTTTTATGATTTATTTCTAGTTTGATGCCTTCGTGGTCAGAAAAGATGGTTGGTATGATTTCAATCTTGGTGTATCTGTTGATGTTTGTCTTGTGCCCCAGTATGTGATCGATCCTGGAGAATGATCCGTGTGCGCTTGAGAAAAATGTGTACTCCGTTTGTTTTGGGTTTAGTGTTCTATAGATGTCTGTTAAGTCCAAATGCTCTAGGTCCTTATTTAGAGCTTTGGTTTCTTTACTTATTTTTTGTCTTGTTGATCTATCCATTGTTGATAGTGGTGTGTTGAAGTCTCCCACTACGTATGTGTTTTCTCTGATGTCTGTTTTCAGAGAGGACAACAGTTGTCTGATATATTTTGGTGCTCTTTCGTTTGGTGAGTATATGTTAATGAGTGTTATTTCTTCTTGAAGTATTGTCCCCTTAATCATAATGTAGTGACCATTGGGGTCTCTTTTTATTTTTTTGAGTTTGAAGTCTGTTTTATCTGATATAAGTATAGCTGTTCCTGCTTTCTTTTTTGGCCCATTTGCTTGTAGGATTGTTTTCCATCCTTTGACTTTGAGCCTATTTTTATCTTTTGTAGCTAAATGTGTTTCCTGGAGACAGCAAAAGGTTGGGTTTTGTTTCTTAATCCAGGCTGCAACTCTGTGTCTTTTTATTGAAGAGTTTAGTCCATTTACATTTAGAGTTAATATTGATATGTTAGCATCTGTATTTGCCATTATGTTTGTCTTTCCTTTGATTTTATTTATTCTTTTAATAACTTTTTTTTTTTTTTTTGGTCTTCTTTCGTTGTTATTCGTCCCTCTGAAGTTCTGGCTTTAGGATTCCTTGTAGTATTTTTTGGAGTGGGGGTTTATTCGTAATGAAATTCCGGAGTTTCTCTTTGTCTGGGAAGGTCCATACTCTTTCTTCATGGAGGAAAGAGAGCTTTGCGGGATAGAGTATTCTTGGTTGGCATCTGTTTTTTTGGAGTCTGTTGACTATGTCCCTCCACTCTCTCCTTGCCCGTAGTGTTTCTTCAGAGAAGTCTGATGTCAGCCTGATTGGTTTTCCTTTGAATGTTATCTGTTTCTTCCCTCTTGTCAGCTTCATTATTTTTTCCTTGTCCTGGATTCTTGGGAGCTTTACTATTATGTGTCTTGCTGTGTTTTTCCTTTCGTCGTGGAAGTTTGGTGTTCTTCTTGCTTCTTGTATATCAATTTTCAGCTCCTTCTTCGCATTTGGGAAGTTCTCTTCAATTATCTCCTGGAATATTTTCTCTGTTCCTACATCTCTCTCCTCTCCTTCTGGAATTCCTATAACTCTTATATTTCCTTTCCTCATGGAGTCAGATAGTTCTCGAAGTCTTTCTTCATTCTTTTTCCTTCGTACTTCTCTTTCCTTTTCTGTTTTGGTTCTTTTTATTTCTGTGTCTTCAAGAGAACTTATTCGTTCTTCCATTTCATCTATTCTGCTTTCCTTGCTTTTCCCGGAGTTCTTTAGTTCCTCCATTAATTCTTTGATCTCCTGCATTTCTTTTACTTCCCTCTTTAGGGACTCAATTTCATTCTTCTGACCATTGTTTTCCCTCTTTAGGGACTCAATTTCCTTCTTCTGATCTATCACTTTTTTAATCATGGCAATTTTAAATTCTCTTTCTGGAAGGCTCAGAAGTTCTTCCAAGTTGCTGTCGTTGCAATCTGGGGAGTGGTTTTCTTTTTGTGGTATGCTTCTTTCCTGAGGAGTTGTTAGGTTGCGTGTGGTTCTTCTACTCCCTACTGTCTGTTTTCTAATTTGTCGTATGCGTTGGGACACTGTGATGCTCGGACTGACTGGCATCTTGGGTGAACTTCTCCGCTCCCCTCTGGCTCTTCCAGGAGCCATCTCTGCCTTCTGGGGGAGCTTTCTGCTGGTTTTAGGCAGTTTTTACTGAAGAAATGTCCCTGTTCTCAAATGGCGAAGCGGGATGCAGTCCCTGTGCCTCCGGTTTCAGGCACACTCTTCTGCGCACCCGGTCTGCCCCGGACGTGGGTGCCTGCTCCCTTTGTGGGCTCAGACTGCTGGTCGTAAGGGGCCTGGCGTGGAATAACTTCCTGGCTGGCCACTGCAGAAGCCTTCTGCCCTTTTCAAGCAGTCTTAAGAAATTTCCTGTTCTATGGGGTGTTTGTGACTTTTTTTTTCCTGGTCACTAGGTGGCGCCAGAGATCTCTCCTATTGTCCTTGGGGGGCTGTTTTTCGTCCCCCCCACCCCGTGGGACAGGGAACAGAGCGGGAATGGTAGGGTACACCTCAACAGCTTTGGGGTGCTGTGTCTGCCTTGTGCCCCACCGTCGTGGAGAACCCACGCCCCGAATTTTCGTGCCCCGGGTCTCAGTTCAAAGCCCTCAGTTCCAGGACGTGGGCTGTAGCCCAGTTCAGTGGCGCGGGAATGGCGCCTTTTGCACTGCTCCCGTGCCCGGGTGCCTGGTTCCTGCTCACTCAGGGAGGGACCTTCACCTCAGTGAGGACCTCCGCGCGTCTCCCCGCAAGCCTAGGTCGTCTCCCCACAAGCCTAGGTCGCAGGCGCGGGTACCTGGGCAGCCGCGATTCCGGTCTGCACTTGCTTTTCAAGCTCGCGGAGCGCGCCCCTTTCCGCGCAAGCTTACCGGCAGCCCGGGCTGTGTGCGCGTCTCCCGGGGTCTTTGTTCTTCTCTAATGGCGCCCGGAGCCGTTCGCTCACCGCCGAGGCGGATCCTGCAGGGTTCGCCTCAGCTCCCGTTCACGGGGTGTGGTGGCTGCAATAGTTCCTTTCCACGCACAGTCCCGCTTGCTGCGTCGTTTGTTCTTGTTGGTTGTTTTGGTTTGTTGTTTCCTCCTCTCTGCCGGTCGGAGTGCCGCCTCTGTGGGCGGGGGAGGGGAGCAGGGTTCTGCGCTTCCCTCCCTTCTAGTCCTCTTTTATGGCCACTTTCTTCTTCGGGTAGTTTGCTGGAGTCACCCGTTTATCTTCCGTGTCCCAGTTCTCACTGGGACCTGCCGCTTTTCCTCCCTATTAACTTTTTTTAATGGGAGATCTTACTCGCAGCGTCTCCTCGCCGCCATGTTGCTCCGCCCCCTGGAAAATAAATAAATTTAAAAAGAAAAAGAAAAAAAAATTACAAAGTATTCTTTGACATCCCTCAGTTCCATTTCTCTTTGCCATCCTTAGAGGAAACCACTATTACCTTTGCTTTCATACTTTTATATTCATGTATACATAGCAATGAATAGTATTATAGGGTTTTAGAAACAATACCTAAGTTGCATCAGACTCTAACAGTATTTTGCAATGTGGCATTTTTCCCTTTGACCTAATGCTCTAAAATTCTATCCCTGTTGCTAAATATAGATTTAACTCTTTTATTAAAAGAATCTTTTAACTGTAGTATCACTTCTGGTTTTATATGTTGCTTTGTTATTTTTCCATTTCTATATTGATGTATGTACAGATTATTTCCATCTTTTGTTACTGCAGCTAATGCAACAATGTTTTTTTCATGTGTGAACTGAGAAGTGTCTATGACCTTTTCCCGGCTACATGCTACAAATGGATTTGCTGGGCTATGGGGTACGCACATTTAATTGTTCTAGCTACTGCCAAGCTTCTTGGCAAAGAAGTGATAATGCCAGTTCACCCTTCTACTACATATGTGTTCTCTTTTCCTCATATTCTCACCAACACTTGATCTAATAATTCTTTTTAATTTTGACAATTTAGTAGGTTAAAATACCTCTGCTTTAAATTTAGTTTCCTTTGAAGTCTAATGAAATTAAGCATCTTTTTTACATCATTATTAGACATTAGGTTTGCTTTGTGTTGAATTGTCCTTATTATTTTATTTATTTATTTATTTTGCCTGTGGTGGTAAAGGGTGGCAGGGGATGCGGGGAACAGTTTTTTTTTTTTTTTTCCTAATTGATTCTTAGTTTAAAAAATTACATTTTGGTTATCCAGCCTCCATCAGTTACATTTATCACAAATATCTTCTCTGTCATGTGTCTTTTAAACTTTACTTAGGATACCAATGTGGTAGAGGCAATATAGACCTAAGACTGGATATGAATTCTAGTTCCATTTCTTAACAGGTGAATGACCTTGGTGTCCATTTCTAACTTTGCCTTGGTTTCTTTATCTATAAAGTCAGATTGGTAATAGTATCTACTTCAGAAGTTTCTCCAGAAGATTAAACAAGTTAAAATGCAAAACACTTGAGTAGAGGCTGGTAAACAGAAAGCTATCAATAAAGTCAAATATGGGCGTCCCTGGTGGCACAAGGGGTTAGGCGCAGCGCTGTGAGGCTGTCTGCAGCCACTGCAGCACGAGTTCAATCCTGGCCAGGGAGCTACCCAAATGGTGCAGCAGACCTCTTCTGACTCGCCCTCTGTGCCCCCTGCAGTGTATTTCAGTCAATCCACCTGTTCTGTTCCCCACTCTGTCTCTGGTGAATCCTCTCACCTCCCCACACCTCTGGCCTATACCCTAGTTCTTGTATGCATAAATAAATAAATCTTAAAAAAAGTTAAATACTATTTTGACATATGTAAGTTTTAAGATTTTTTTTTTGTTATAAAAATAGATTAAACTTTTTTTTTGCTTTGGTATATGATACACATGATAGCAATTCAGCTCAATATCACATGTAATAGTTATGAAAATGATTTCTCAGGGATGGAATGGTGGATACACAAAGTAGTCAAAAATAAGCATCTTTCAGATTAGCAACTCCTTCCCTTTGATGTGGTCCTTATCCTCAGAATCTGAGAATGTCAGGCCATCACAACCATGTTCCAAGCAGCAGGTGAGAGGGAAGAACAGAAGGTTCTCTTCTCCCTTTTCAGTCAACTATATTGAAGTACAATTTCCCTGCAGGATGGTTTTCATTCCTGAATTTTAAATAACTTAATGAATTTATTTATTTATTCAGGATATAGAATATTTCTATCTGCTTGAAAATTTCCCTTTTGCTCCTTTCAGGCAATCCCTTTCCTCTAACAAACCCCTAGGAAACCACTGATCTGTTTTCTATCATTACTGTTTTTTTCTTTTCAAAATTTTTATGTAAATGAGATACTCTTGTATCTGGCTTCTTTCACTTAGAATACCTTTGAGTTTCATCTAGGATTTTGTGTCAGTGGTCTGTTTCTTTTTATTTAGAGATATATCAGTTTGTTTATGCATTTACTGGTTGATGGACATTTGGGTTGTTTCCAAGTTTTGGTTGTTTATAAATAAAGATACTGTGAGTATCCATGCACCACCTTTGTGTGAACACAATTTTAAAATCTCTTGGGTAAATACCTATAAGTACAATTGCGAGGTCCAGGGCCTCCCCTGGCGGCACAGTGGTTGAGCGCTGGTCTGCCAAGCTGCCCGCAGCCTCTGGAGCGCCAGTTCGATCCCCAGCCACCAGCGAGGGCAAACACTTGTGTTTGGCAACACAAGTGTTTGCCATATTACAAGTGTTCGATCCCCGGCCACATGGTGCGACAGACCTCTCCTGCCATGCCCGCTGCTCCCCTCAGCAGTGTATTTCATCAGTCTGCCTGTTCTGTTCCCCGCTCTGT